>NC_140590.1:1775519859-1776119859 GCF_964204655.1 Triturus cristatus | reverse complement strand
ACTGAATCAATGTTAACAGATTTCATTGTTCTGGGGAACAAAACAAATCCTTCGGTATTAAGAAGATCTACACATCCACTGGGGGAGAGGATGTGGCATCACGGCCAGAGCAGCCCACTTTGGAACTTGGTTCAAGTCTGGCCGTCGGCTCAACATCTTGCGATTCTGGACAAATTACTTAATCTCCCCATGCCTAAAAAATACAGGCATTTGCAATGCAATAGGTCTCGCATTACTGAAAGTTTGAGCTATTGGAGTTGCATTATTATTTGCTACAGCAATAGCTCAAACTTTCAGTAATGCGAGACCTATCGTATTGAAAATGCTAGTGTAGGACTTGTGCTTTGGTTATTACTACAAACGGACATTGGCAGCAGAAAGTGAAAGTGCATGAGGGGTGTGAGAATTTGGACTGCCCCAACCTATGCTCCTTCAGACATCCCTACCTGCCACAATCCTTCAAAATTCCCCTATAAACATGGAACGCTGCACACTACACAAGCAGAGAGGGATGGGCTGCATGACTCGTTCATGCTACCTGAACACGTGTAAGTAATGGAGCCACCAGACAGGCAGGATTTGCACATGTAACGAACAGTTATCACTCGAAGATATAAACATCGACAAAATAACAGACAAGAATAACGTCGACTTTCACCTTCAACATTTTTCAAAGCACAAAAAACTGAAGCCGTTTTGAAGAAGAGATGCAAAAAAGCATTTCTCTGACAAAGTTTCTACAAAAGACGCTGCTGCAGCGAAAAACTTTACAAAGTAGCAAAGAGGAACAGGTAAAAGCAAGAAAAGAGATGCAAGTAGAGCAGAATAGGGAGAAGAGAGTGAAGTCACTCCTGCGATTTCACCGCCCCTCCTGAACAGCTTACCAAAAAAACAAGCATTTACAATGCAATGGTCTCGGCATTGTTAAAGTTAGAGCTATTGGCATTGCTCATGACATTTTTTTTTTTTAAAACATAAAGAAACGGCATTATTATTTACAATGTCAATAGCTTAATCACTCTCAAATGCGAGACCTATTGCATTTGCACCCACACACAGAGCCACACACACAAAGCCACTCAAACACAAATAGAGCCACCCACAGAGCCACCTACACACACACACACAGTTATTAAAAGGTGTTTCTGATGGCGTGACAATCGTCTGCTCTAAATACACAAACACAACCGGTATAGCCATTTGCCATAAAGCACGGATACACATTAGGGTTTTTATTATCTTTAATAAAGTTTTATTTTCTTACAGCCTCACAAGCACGCACAAGAAACGCACACAAACTTCAACAAACACACATTTCTGCATATGAGTGCACCTTAGTTGGCATAAGGAACCGCGCTCAACGCTTAAACGCATTTCTATATCCAAAATGATCATAACACAATAGTTAACACAACCGCAACGCATGCGTGCATTTCGCAGCACACATAACGGCATAACACTGACACCACACACACACCGGTAAATGTGAACCGGTGGTTGCAGGTGGCACTCCCCGACACTCATTTTTTAGGAGAAAACCTTATTTTTCCTCAGCATACCTTTATCAAAAGAAGAGAGAGAATTATACACATGCATTTGCAATGCAATAGGTCTTACATTTACGCGAGTTTGAGCTATTGACATTGCAAATGACAATGCCTTTTTAATTTTTGTTTTTAAAACATAAATAAAAGGCTGTGTCATTTACAATGCCAATAGCTTAAACTTGTGTAAATGCTTGTTTGTAGTAGCAACTGGTGACACTGGATATCCTCAGGAAAATAGACTGAACAGGTGTCTCACTTTACTTTTGTGTGCAAGTACATAGCCCACATACAATTTTCACATAGAAGTCCGTCCAGCATAATTCGACTAAGAAACTGACATTTATTTCACAAGGAAAAAAAATATACAATGCTGCCTACTTCTAACTGCCATCGAACAGCATCACATGTTACAAGGGACACTTGACAGCAATGGGCATATTCAATCAACTTCCTTACTCCTTTCCTGCATTGTTTCTCTCTTTTTTTTTGCCCTTCTTCTGTTGCCTCCATCCTTGCTTCTTCCCTTTCCAGCTCTCTCTCTCCTTCTGTCTACCGTCCCATCTCTCTCCCTACTGCTTGTTTCTGTCCCTTCTCTCTGGACGCCCTTCTCTCTTGTGCCTCCAGTCGTTAACTAGTTAGGCGGTGGCCACCATCCCCTCCCTGCGGCTGCCACTCAAGCTGAAAGTCTTGCTTGATCGCCTTCAGGTGTTGTGTTGGTTGTGGAAGGGGCGGGTGCTGATGCAAGGGACACCCAGTGGGCTCTTGAGGGGGGGGGGGGGGGGGGGCAATCTGGTATCTGCCCTCTCGGACTGAGCTGAGGAATAAGCCATCTGTCAGAGAAGCAGAGGCACCTGACTGCTGCCTCTGCCTACAAGCAGGGAGGTGGGTACTTCCTAGAAAACTCTAAAAGCAACCGTGGGCGAAGGAAAACCTGGACTGGATTCTGTGCCGGTTGTGACTTGGGGATAAGGTAACGGACTGGATTTTGTTCCACCGTAACCTCTTTGTAAGAGTTCACTGGCGAAAAATGCTACGTCACCCGTAATGAACTGTTGGTAAAAGTATTTTTAATTGCACAAACCTTGCCTTAGGGGGTTACAATGGACCAAGCCTAGTCACACGTTTTTTACCCAAGACACAAAGGAAATCAAATGATTTGCTTGACCCTATGAAAACTATACCCGCCCCCAGTGCCCTGTCATATTATCCGCAACCCCCGTGCTCGTGAGTCCCCCTGTCTTCACTCACTGTGCGGCTGCCGAGCTTTTGAAGTAGTCAACTGTATAGTTGCCGGTCAGAGAGGGCCTGGGCAAAGCCGGCTTGGCACCGCCCACTCGCTCGGAAGTTACTTAGCAGTGCGAAAGCCGGCGGTGGCCAGGCTAAAAGAGTGTAGGGGCAGGGCGGGCTCGCAGGGTCCGGGGGGTGGGATGGAGCATGGGGGGACACTCTGGGGGATCAGAGGGCGAGAGATGAGCACCGGCCATGGAGGCACGGACTTCTAGGGGGCGGCACAGAGCACATCGACATACACTTTGCGAGAGACTTGCCCTGACCCAGCTGAGCCGCGCCTCCATTAAAAAAAAAAACAAAAAAACAGGCAGACACTTTTCCAAAAGCCGGGCAGCTTTTACAGCCTCGTCAACGCATTCCAAAACATTTAAATGCGTACATAGAATAACTTTTAAAGTATATGTTTACCGATAAAAACTAAAGACGTACCAGATTTGGGAGCCAGGTCTTGCCAGAGATAACCCGGAGTGGGAGGAGGGATAGTCCCTCGTTTGTTTCTATGACCCGGGCAGGGGTTCTGTGGAGCCAATGCCTAGACCAGCATTGTATTACTTTTAGGGAGTTATCATGGGGTAACAGTGAGGCAAGGAGTGGGACAAGGAGGAACACGGATGAGGGGGGAGTTGCGTGTTCCATTCTGCTCCCCAGGGATGGGGTTCCCCACTCTGAATGTCTAGGCGCTAGGTGAGAGTGAGCGCACCCGCTCAAGGTTTCCCCTGAGCCCACTGTGACCCCGTGCATGGAAGACTGGACTCTCTCATCTGCCAAGGACCAGGGAGAGGGCTTGGGGGGCTCAGTCTGCCAGCACTGATTACCGCCGCTCCCGGCCCCGCCTCTGGAAGGTGCAGCCGATTCTATCTCACCGGCTCCGGATTTAAATCACCTGCATCTGGCACAAAAGCGCCGTGAGAGCGCGTCACCGCCTCGCAGCGCACAATCCCCGCTCTCGGCTCGGTTTCTAAACAGCATCTCTCGCTGAAGACATGAATAGTGGCTTGCTGCTGGCTCCTATCACTTTAAGGCGTGCAGTGACTAGTGCGTCACGAGCAAGGCCCCGTTTCAGTTTCACCAACCACCATTCGAAAACTATAGAGTGCGATTCAGAAAGTGACCTCAAAGTAAGCGTTTCTTCCTAATTAAGGACCTCCTCCCCGTTAGAACAGCCGCCCAGGTGTACATGCTTCGCCAAAGGTGGATTAAGAAAGTGAGCTTGCATTCCATCCGGTCGCCCTGCACTACTGTTCGCGTTAGTCCTCCAAGTAACATCACTATCGTAACGCATGCTTTGAAGTTTAAGGCGCGTACAGTTGTCCATCTTTCAAAAGAGGAGGTAAATGGACTACATTTTAACACCCAATTTCCTAGCAGCCTAAGGTCACAAGCAAGGCAGTGAAGAGCCGGTCGACCTTTACGACCCTGTGCCTTGCCTCACGCTGATCTGCAGCGCTCTCGTAGATCCCTGGGCAAGGCGCTTTCAGCAGCGCCTCTGCTTGCAGTCTCCTCTCTCTGCCATCTGAGAGCAGGGGGAGGAGACGAAACCGCGTTGAAGAAACAGCGAGTCATTTTCGGATTGGGGGGTGTGTTTTTCTTTCTCTCCTCTTGCCATTGGCTGGAATGTTTACATTCCAGAGGAGAGAAAGAATCGAAAAAACACGCCCCCGAATCCGAAAAAGACGGGGCTTAAACGGACAGACGTCCCTCTCCTCCAATGGCTGGCCTCCGTTTAGGAAGCCAGCCAATGGAGAAGAGGGGCGGGTTCAAGCCCCGTACTGAACTCCGCACTGAACTCATTAAATCTTGTGAGCGAGACTGCACAAGCGCAGCCTTCGCTAGCCGAGACCTAATAATACAGAGTCAGACCAAATAACCTCCGGGATCCCGTTCAACAGCAGACAAGTGGCCTATAGAAAAGGGCCTAAATGTTCCCCCTCCAGATAACGACATGGATGGGCGCTGCATTTGCGCATGATCGGAGAGGGAGTAAGGTGTGCCAGCAAGGAGCCAAGAGATGGCCAGGAGCAGCCAACCAAAAGAATCAATTGGTGATGTCTGCTGGGAGGGAACCAAGCACTGAAAGGCAGGACAAATTAACCAACCAGAGAAAAGGAAATTTAAAAAGCAGGCCAACTAACCAACCAAAAGCGGTGGCCATGTCCAAAGTCACAGATAGGCCATATACCGAATACAGCATGCCTATACCCAATACAGCATGCCTCGCAGAGGATGACCTGCCCAGAATCGACCAAAAAAATTAACAACTCCTTGTGTAATGTAAAACACTCCAACACCTTTGGGTCGAGTTCACACTATACAAAACTGCAAAAATAAATAATTATCTGCACAAATAGATTTCTTGCTGTCCTATGGTGTATATATCAATTGAGACACATTAGATGAATAAAAGTATTAAGGTGCTTCAACATTTTAACTTGATAAAACATTTTTATCCAATGCATTTATGCCTCATTTTTGTTTAAATTGAGCACTTGCTAAAATTGCTATCTAAGGAAGTCTAAAAAGCAAGGGTTTTCTTCGCCGCTGCAGCCTCAGCCTTCGTCCGTGTTGAAACAGCGCTTCACCCAAACTATGCTAGGTTGGTCCTGGTCTTGATCCTGTGATGGGTCAAATGGCAGAGAATTTTTTTTTCCACAGTTTAGGGCATTCTTATTTATATCAGTGGGTTCGGTACAACAGCTGCTCTTGATAAGTAATTAAACTGGAAACTAGGTGTCTGCCTTTCACAGAGTTTCAAAATGGTTATCTCCATGTTCCGGTTAGTTAATCTCACCAGAGTTAATCTCACCAGAATTGATGTTCTGGAATACTGCTTTTAGGACAAAGCCTACCAGGCAGCTGTGCGGTCTGGTTTTCTAAAAACATCTTGGGGACATTCAGAAAGCTTCCCTGTGAATGCATTCCGCCTTTTGCTTTCGATTGGCTTTGTAGTTTGTAACATACATTTTCTGGCCCTCTGTTTGCTGGCTTCATTTGTTTAGGCTATCCAGGGTGAGTTTGTCCCTCCCAAAGAGCAAAGCCTTTTCACACCAACGCCCCTTGTATTTTCCCACGAGTGCTCCTTTCTGTAAACTGGCCAGTAATCTTTTTCTTATCTTGCCACATTTGCTGTGCACACAAAGACTGAGGTCAAATATTTCCGAGGGAGCTTGGTGTTTACTTAGCTTTCTCTGACTCCAAAGTGACAGGATTCGTGTGACAACCTTGCTGTGTACTGGGGGTAGGAAAGGGTGTTTTTCTAGCACACAACAATATTTAAATGGTCTCTGCAAGTATTTCAGAATAGATCAGACTTAGGAACACAAATGATGCACATTTATTGTTCATTCTATAGTGCGTTGGAAACAAATACCTTAATATGATCAAAACAAATCAATACACTAGGTGGTCATTTTCACACATTATCGTCTGCACGCTGTATAGTTTGATTAGTAAAACTGAATGTCTGTGCAAATGTAATGGTCATTTCAATTGAAAGTGCGTTGTCTAATGGCAGTGAGCTACCACACCATGCATACTCCACTCTACGCCACCCTACTCTGCACTACTCTAGTTTACATCACTCCATAACACAGCACTACACCACTGTGCTCTACTTGTACCAGTCTACGCCAATGCACTTAACACCGCGATACTCTACACCTTTAAAGTCTTTGCCACTGAGCTCTACACTACTCCAATCTACTCTCCACAACTCCAATCTAATCTACGCCACTCTGCAACACTGCATTCTATGGCACCGCACCACTGCTTTCTATACCAAGGCACTCTACTCTGCACCACTCCACTCTATGCCACTGCACTGGCTTAGAGTGGAGTGGAATAGAGTGGAGTGCTGCACTCTTTGCCACTCTATGCCATTGCTCTCTGTGCCACTCTACAACACTGCAGTCTACGTCACGACTTGTATTTTGCGGTTTCGGTCATTGCATCCCGATATATGATACAGCAAGTAACATCATACCTACAACAAGGCAGGACTATTGGCTTTGTCAATAGTCGTTAGTTGCATAAGATAAATAAGCAACAACTATGGCTTGTATACAATATTGAGAAAGCAAAATGTTGCTGCTCCCGAGTCTCAAAAAGAGAAGGGAAATCCAGAGAGAAAATAATTCTTTAAAGGATTTCCCTTCCCCTACAACACTCACCTGGCATGACATCACGCCGTAACTTCTCCACCAGTGACAAGTGAGCAGTCGGGGAAAAACGGACCGTCTGTTCCAGGGCCCAATAGAGAACCGTTTCGAGGCCCCCCCTCCAAAAAACTGCAGGTGCTCAGCACCGGCCTTTTTAAAGCCCTGGCTTCAGTATATCTTAAAGGGTATGAGGAGGTGTAGTTGAGGAATAAAAACAGACTGCCGGGATAGCTTGGAGGTCGGCCGTCTCTTTGGAGGCTGGATGAAGGCATCACGGTCACGTGACCGATACCAGGTCCCGAGAGACAGAACGGGCCCATTGAGGAGCAGCTGATGTCACTCACCCCTGACAGCGCTGGCTCCGGCACAAGTATTCAGAGTCCGATGAGTAACTCCTCAAACAGCGGGGGAATGTCTGGCAGAGGAAAAACCAACAAAGCCGTTCCGCCCGGAGGGATGGGAGGGGAAACTACACCGGCGAGGTCCTACCTCGCTTCAGCGTACCGGTGCTAGCAAAGTAGCCAGGCCACCAGTTACAAATGGTTGTACCGGGCCCAGAGGGAGCATTTGAGGTTCTTTGGACATGAGTAAAAACGAATAAAAAGAATGGATTAATTCTGTGAGTCACACCTTCCCTTCCTTTCTTTTCAAGTCTGTTATTATTGCCCATAGATTGGCAGTCAATGGGTTACAGGGTAACTTGGAAAGGATTAAAGGGAAAGAAACCAGGGCTCAAGTACTTAAGAAAAAACAAAGTGAGGGGACTCACCAAGTTAGGCAGAATGGGTGTGACATCACTGCATGTGACATCACAGGAAGTGACATCACAGGAAGTGACATCACAACCCAAGACCTCACAGACTCATGTTAAACCTCACACGTGTTTAGCAGGTCTATCGCGAGTACATTTGAGCACATTACAAGATTTAACAATTTAGATTTTGCCTTGGGGTTGTGCCAAAATATTGATGAAACCCCGACGCAAAATCTGGGCCTCAATTTATACATTTATTTTTTCAAACCCTGCCACAAAGAAATTGGCAACAAGGAGAAACGTGGCAGTAGATCTGTTCAACTAAACTGGTTGCAAAGTGTGCATTGCAAAATATCTTATGGCGTTAAGGCAGCTGCTGCAGAGATCTTGGTGCGCCACCTTAATCTCAGGAATAATAAGAACGGTAAGATAGCTCTGGAGGTTAAGGTAGTTGCTGGAGAGATCTCGGTTTTGTCTACTCCCAGTTGTGAATCAAAGTAGCAGAGGGTTAATACGCATAGAGGATTAATGTCTCCTGCAAACCACATTATGTGACACGCAGATGACGGATGTTTATTTTATGTAAATGGGTAAGTGGATTACTGCTTTTGAGAGAGATCCTTTTGTTACTTGCAGTTCATAAATTGTAATCCTTCTAATATAGCACAGTGAGGCATCAAGGACATGAGTCTCCCACACCTGGTGACCCTCACTGTGTTATGCAACATCCTTTACATTGATGTACACACGTGTGATTTATTGTTAGAGTATAATCTCTACGTGTGATGTAAAGCGCTCCGATACCCTGAATTGGGATGAGTAGCGGCACTACCAATTTAAATGCAGGGTGTCAGAGCGCTTTACATCACACATACACAATTTAAATGACAATTTTGTTTTATTTCTTTTACAGCGCTTTAGCTCTACTGTAGTGTTAGAGCGCTCTAAAACAAAAAAAGTGGTATTTAAATGGTTATTTGTGTAAATACTGGGGCGGCCAACACAGACATTCTTACAGTGCACGCTTATCTCTTATATACAGGGACTGAACGTCAAAAGCATTTCTCTTCAGTACCTGTGAAGTGATAAGGTGTGAGCCTTTGTTACCCCACCATTGTATCAGGTGCGAGGCTCCATATAGCTCCCAGCCAGGATACTCCAACAAAAAGAGGCCCGATGGCCCCTTAACTTCGGCCTTTGTTATGGGTCCAGCTGGAATAGGATAAGCCCCTCCCTGCCTGCACCCTGCCCCGAAGCGCCGACACCGTGCAGGCGTTGCCGAAAGGGTCCCGTGTCAGAAAACGACACCGGTTCGTGTTGAGCAGATCTCTGTGATTTCCGGGAGAAATAGAAAGGAAGGTGGCACTCTGCTGAAAGGCGCCAGCTTTGCACCTCTGAAATAGTGGGTGGGAGGAGTCTATCCTCAACTCGCGCCCTGAAAGAAACCCGTATTTGAGAAGGGAAATCGGCGCTACCTCACGAAAGAAGTCTGGCGGGAGGGCTTTGCGCAGTATCATGTCTAATCGGCACCTGCGCAGACATTCGTTTGTGCACATTGACATCTGTTTGCACAGGGGCAGAAACTTGTCCGGGGTTTAAACGCCGAATCATTAGCAAGATGTTCATGGAATGTATTGTGATCGGCGCAGATGCACATATCCCTTCCGACATTGTGCAGATGATGCCGGTATTACAGACAGAGGGGCATATTCATCATAGGTTGTGCATGCCAGGTTACACACAAGGCGATGCCGGGTGGTGCAAAACCTACAATGAGATTTATCAAGTCACGCGAGGTGGCCCCACGCGGCCTGGTAAATCTAGAGGAAACAAAGCAGCGCAAGTCGCTGTCTTGCATTACAATGCGTGGGGAGGGTGTTAGATGGGGGAGCGTGGGTGTTCCAACGCATCCACCCTTGGATTCTGACGAATTACCAGATTACCAAGATTGGCAGACCTGGGGAGGTGTCATAATTGTACGTCTCCCCACCAGAGGCGCAACGAGGAAGGATCCTTATTTCTTCTTGTTGTTTCTTTGAAAGAGGAAAATGCCTCCGAGGATTGTTTTTGTGCAGGAAGGTGCCCCTTGCATTAAAACAATCCTCCCTACAACACAGGCACCCTTGCAACAGGGGGGGGGGGGGGAGGGGGGAGGGCCCCTGCACTGGCACATGGCAGCACATATTGCTCCAGCTCAAGGAAAGGACAGGAATGAGATCTACAAGGCTAAGTGTGGCGCATTCTGCCCTTTCCCGATCACGCAGCGCAGCAAGGTCACGGCGCTGCACGATTGGTTAATAAATATGGCCCTTAGGATGTGGCAACGACAACCTATTTTGCACTCATTATTGTAATGCTTTTCAGGCCTTTGAAATGCAGAGTGTTTCAATTCAGGGTATTTTTTTTTTTTAAGAATAAAACTTATAGGAAAGATGTTAGTTTTGTTTCGTCCATGATGAGAGGGCAGAAGACAATGCTGCCCAGCATGGTATTCCCACCGAAGGCAAGAAATAAGTAGCAAGGGCCGTGGAACCAAAGATGGAATCCACAATATAACTTCACAAGTTAAACTGAAATGTGAAAGCTTTCTACTTTAGGTTGAAGAAAAAAAAAAAAAAAGGATTTACAAAATAAAAGCAGGTACAGGGAGCGAGAACACCAGAAACAGGGAGAGTCAACACTCGTGTTGAATGCAGTCTACATTAGGAGCCCAGAAAACATAATTTCCGTTTATTGGTATGCATTATTGACGCCGTTATATTTGTAGCACAAATGTAACAAGGTTTGTTTTCATACCACAGAAAAACAACTTCATTTATGTGTACTTTGTATTAGGACGACCCGACTTAACATTTATTTTAATAACATAGTAAAATTAACGTTTATTTAGCTCTGCAAAGTTTAGGCAAACAGCTTCCACGTGGATATTTGCAGCAGGTACAAAACCGACAGCCCTATTCAGCTGATCCCAGCAACCATTGCATAAACACACTCAGCTACTCTCACTGAGATTTTATCCTGGGTCTTGCACGTTTACTGCCGTGCACAACACACATTAATATTGTAGACAAACTGAAAGAACGTGGTAACCAGTTACATGCACAAGAAAGTAAGCAGAAATGTGTGTATGCACGTGTGTGTGTGTGTGTGTGTGTGTGTGTATATAATGTGGGATGTGTGATAAATGTTACTGAAAAGGACATTTCCCGAAGGCAGATCTGGAGTAAGCATTTTAGCTTCCAACGAGCAGTATTTGGGGTTCACCATTAAGTAATTGTGAAGGCTTCACATTGTTGGAGTTGGGAGACAGTTTTTTAGGTCGAGGAGATCTGTTGTATGTACTTTGTGTGGGCTTTGGAGCATAGCCCCAGGACTGGTCTGCATCCGCTTAGGGACCACTTTTTTTTTTTGCAACTGCCTCTATTTGACTGTCTTGATAGAAAATGACCAGCAGACGTCAGTAAAATACCATAATTGCTTAACCCCGAATAATGTGATTCATAGCTAAAAACGTCTAAGGTCCCAAAGGTGAGACCTGTTGCATTACAAATGCTTGTTGAACTCAAGAGGGAGACATGCACAGTATTCTAACTCAAGCAGGGTCGAAGGCTAGAGAAGTTCGAAGACCACTGCCCTAGGAATAGCCCTTGCAATTCGAACAGGCGACCATGCCCAGCACTGCCGCAAAGATGCCCAAGCCATGTGTGGCATCTTCAACCATTCTTCGCTTTTAGTGAACTGAACCTTGCATTCTGGGAGTTGTAGTTTCACCTTTAATGGTGCGACTATGGCTTTAAAAAATAAATAAAATAAACAAATAAAATAAATAAGCAAGCAGGCAGTACTGCTGGCTATAAAGCGAAGACTATTTAAAATGTTACACATCAAGTGGGACAGGTAGCTGTGGCTCGACTGCACACCTTCACGAATGTAAAGGAAAGCATCATGCAAAGGTACAACCGTCGGGTCCTTGCAGCTTTAATGGAATCACGAGCACAAGCTCTTCCGTCCATGCCATGTCAGACCTAAATCCACTCCCCACCCACCCCTTACTGCCAGCATCCACTGCACATGGGCAATAAGGTTGAGATTACCCTGCTGTAATGTCAAAGGACATGTGAACAGGTTTGAGGCAGTCCAGTAGTTAGTAAATTTGATTTCACTGGACCAATTCTTCTCTTCCATCCTCTCTCCAAGTTTATGGCAAAAGTAAACTGATGACCTCAGAGACCTGTTTTGAGGCAACTGAACAAGGCACGACCACTGAGGGCTCCTGCTCCAAGACCCTGCCTCCATCTTCAATGGTGTGCAACCACTGTCTTCAAATCTGTTTTCAGAAAGTCGTGTCTCCGTTACAAGCAGTTTAGAGCTGCCGACATTTGGTACACGCCAGGCATGTTGGAGACTGTGCAACGGTATTGTGGCGGAGCATGCCGGACAACTCGCTGCAGATCCGTCCCCGCTTTCCAGTGGAGGCGTCCATGGTAGCAATCATTGTAGAACTCCTGGCGTCCGGGTTTACTGCGAGGGACGTTGTGCCCATCAGACGAGCAACCACAGGAAGTACTCAGGTTGCTTTTCTCCCTCTGAACCCACAGAGTGCAGCCAGCACAAAGCTCACTGGTGTCACCAGTAGGACCCAATGTCCACCTGCACTCTCTTCACCATCCTTCAGGGCTTTGAAATTTTCCATTCTTGAACACTGATCTGTTTCTTTTGCGGCCTGCTGTCTGATCATGGCTTGTCGCTCTGGTCCCAACAGCAAGGATGCCCCTAAAACGGCACCCGGGTGAGGAAGAAGTCCTGACAGGAGACCTTTCCCTCCAACATTGACGTGAGCTAGAGGCCTACATGTAAGCTTCAATGCCACCAAGCCTATGTTGACTTAACATTTGCATTGACAAACTTGATTGTCTGCACAACCCCAAATGAGTCTCTATTTTTGGTTTTCAGGTGAGCCGTGCTTCTTGAGGCGAGGAGATGTCACAGTGCATGAGCCTTTGGACACCGCTGTGGCACAGTGCCTGTATGCGCACATTGTAGGAGTAGTAAAGTCTGTGTCCCCAACTTGTATCACGTCATTGTAATTACTTGTTTACATAGATAGGGTTTTATCATGCATGGGGTACAATCATGTGGTGTTTATTCTTGATGTTCAAGATTGCTCGAGTTAAATATTTGAACTTTCTCCTGATTGATGGGCCAGATAAGCAGAGGAGAATATGGCCAAAGCAAAGGTCACACCAAGCTTTCCAAGCTCACACTGGCAGGGTGGAGTTGTTGGCTGTAAACATCCGTGACTCCTGAAGTAATCACAGTTGAGCCACATAACCACATGTTCAGTCTCCACTGAACCCGCCCTGTGTACTTTTGGCAGTTCTGCAATGATGTGTTTTGTGTTTATATCAAGTTGCAGGCCAGTCAGTCCTTACACATTGGGCATGAATGACCCCGCATGCGTAATTACTAGGCACTTCTGGGTACGGAGAGGACTATCTGGAGGTGGTGTGTGCGGACATGGAGTTATTTCATGCAGGACATGTTACTAGAAGTATTTTGGTCCTCTGTATCCTATGGCAGGACCAGAGGCTCAGATTATGCGTCTCAATCTTTACTACTCATTATTACAGCAGCCAATCAAAAAACATTTCAATAATACAAATCCCATGAGGCTTTGAACCACGCCTCTATAAACCACCAATTGGAACAGTCCAATGTCTACAAAATAGCGTATATTGGCTCAATATTGCCTATGGCTATGTATATTGTTAATGCATATTGAGTATTGTTCCTTTGATTTGGTCTATGCATTGTAAACCCGCTTTGATCAGTTTGCATCGCATTGTGCTGCTCCGCGTGCCACGCGTTCACTGGTTTTCTGCGTTGCACCCCACAGTGCTTTTCCATTTCCCTGACCTCGCCACGTGTTGCGCCTTCCCCTTCCCTGCTCATAATCCCTTCATCTGCCCAGTGTGGCGGTGCCGCTGCGGTCCATGCGCGACTTCCGCGCTACCGCTCCGAGACATGGCCCCTCCCGGGAGCGAGGTCACGTAGGCAGTAACCTCTCGGCAGCCTACACCTGTCCGTGCACGCGAGGCAGCCTCCCGACACATGCTGAAAGATGCCGCTCTAACCGGGCTAGCAGAAGAGGGATTAAGTCATCGCAGGATTGTGCCGATACCGGGCCTCATAAAATTTGCATACTGGGCTACTTTGACCGTTTCATACCTGCTCCAAATTTACACTACATGGATGGCATTAATAATAATTTTTGGAACTTTCTGGCTGTTCTCTGGGCCCGGAGCCTCCCATAAGTCCTTTTGAGACAGTCTTGTGGTACCTTGGCCTCCCTGCTCCAGCTTAGGCTCCCTTCCGACACCCTGCGTCCAAGCAGATCAGGGCCGTAAAATATTGGCTTCCCTCCAGGGAATTTCGACAGGGATATAGAGATACTCTACCCCCAAATATGTTTCACTACGAAGTCTATGAGCAGGACCTCGCCACTTATGGTCCAGCAGAAGAGGAGGACTATTATTATAATATGGAAACCCTCCTTAATAAAACCTTGGATAAGAAATTAGATAAAGCCTTGTTGTCAGCCTCCTACCTATTTCACAACACGTTGACCAACTGGTAGGTAATGACCAGTCTATTCCCCCTTCTCTCCCCCTAGATGTTTCCGGCCCGCTGACTAAAATCCTGGAACATCAGAAAATTTGTTTCCTAGTGTACCTTTTATAAAGCTTTCTGTGAGACAGCTAAAGGATTGCTCTTTTCACTACATTCTCAGTTGCACTAATGACAAGGAGGTCAGATCCCGCCTCAGGTCAGAATGCCCCCGCCCAGATCTCCCGGGTAAAACTGCCCTCACTCCAGACATAGACACTTCTATGCAAACCTTTCTGAATAACTACCATAAAGACCCCAAGAAAGGCATAAATAGAGCTCTGAGAGCTTGCTAGGATAAATTTCTAGATGTTTCCGGCCCGCTGACTAAAATCCTGGAACATCAGTGCATTGGTTTCTTAGTGTGCCTTTTATAAAGCTTTCTGTGAGACGCTAAACGATTGCTCTTTTCACTACATTCTCAGTTGCACTAATGAGCACTAAGAGGAAATTGATGAAAATATAGATCCGCAGCCCAAACTGGGGTTATCGTGACCACCTTAGTGCCCAGGCGTACGGAAGATGGGCGCAGCACATATGTTTTCCAAAGAAGCGCAATATTGGCAACATAAGGTTAATGCGTAAGGTGCCGACAACACTACTGAGAAACACAGAGTAATCAGTTTTCCATAATCATTTATACACTGAAGACAGCACAATTTCAGTAAACGTTAGCACACTGACCTCCTCTGTTCCTACACATGGGTGGAGGATGCCAGGAAATAGGCACATACACCACAGAAAGGTTTTGAAATATTTTATTCTTCATGATGCAGTCCCATTGCTCAAGATTTCGTATTCGATATAGATCGGTTACTTATCCCCTCGGATACATAATGAAACTCTGAAGATCTTTATTGGATGAGATAAATGCTTATTAGATTTTCTGTGATAATGCAGAATAACAGGATGACTCCCTTTCAGCAAGTGGACTTCCTGGGATTTCAGATAAGCTGCAGGGCGGCTCAGTTACTTCTCCCTCCAACCAAAATATGGTCCATCAAGAGAACTCAGAACGACATTGTCAGAACAGATTGTTCCTTTGAGATCCCTAGCGAGGATCGTTGGACTGCTAGCATCCTCTATTCAGGCGATTTTCCCTGGACCTCTCCATTACAGAGTAATTAAAATGGCTGAAAATTCATTATCTACAACAGAATTTCAGCTACGATCACACGGACACCCGAAGAAAACGAAGAACTTCAATGGTGGGCAACACACATGGAAGCATGGAATGGCAAGGCCATTTTCGGAGTGTCTCCAGACATAGTCATCGAATCAGATGCCAGTCCCTGGGACGCAAGGTGCGGAGAATTTGCTATCGGCGGTCGCTGGTCCACAGAAGAACTAAAACTACATATCAACTGTCTGGAGCTGTTGGCAGGTTCTTTTGGCATCAAGTCGATTTGTCCAATAAAGAGCAATTGTTGTATCCTATTACGGATGGACAATGTGTCAGCGGTTCGCACCATAAATTGCCTAGGAGGTTAAAGATCTCGTCTCTTGGCAAACATAGATCAAGAGTTCTGGCACTTCTGCCTAGCGCAGATGATCACTGTTCTGGTGGAATACATCCCTGGCATGGACAATCTAGTGGCAATTCGAGAATCCTTATAGACTACAGTGACTGGAAACTCCATCCTTCTCGGTTTCAGGAGATCATGGCTATTCAAAGGCCCATGCCACGTGGATCTGTTTGCCTCTTGACTGAATGTTCAGCTTCCTCGGTTCTACAGCTGCAGAATGGACCAGATGGCATTGGGAAAGGACGCTTTCCTTCACACTTGGGGATCTCAGACGAACAACACCTTTCCACCCTTGGCAATGATTCCGAGAGCAGCGGCCAAGTCCGCCGCCAATCAGCATCGTTGGTCTTAATCACACTACTATGGAAGACACAATCGTGGTTTCCAACTCTCTTCGAACGGTCAGTAGATTTGCCCATTCAACTTAAATTTTTTCATCAATTGCTCCAGGACCCAGTCGGGTCTCCTCATCTGCTGGTTCTGCAAGACCAACTGACGCTCATGGTTTGGAAGCGCTCAGGAGACACAAACATTGAAGGCCTTTCATCAGCAGCTGCCGAATTTATACAACAGGCTTGGGCTCCTTCCACCCGTAAACGATATTCTGCTGCATGGAAACGTTGGGTGGGTTGGTGCCTTCAACGGGTGGTGGATCCCGTGGGATCTGATTTGAAAGAGGTCTTGAACTTTCTCTCAGAGCGTGCGGAATCCAGGTTATGTTATAGGGGAGTAAACAACTTTAGATCTGCATTGTCAGCTGGACAATCACATTGATGGAAAACCGGTAGGTGTTCATCTGGTTGTATGCAAATTACTGATAGGTATATGGGTGGCTCGACCTCCGAGACCCAGATACAACACCTTATGGGACCGCATGTGTGGTCGAACAGGCACGGCGAACAGGAACTGCCTACCAGGAACAGGGCTCGGTCCCCTTTAGGCCAGAGGATTTTCGCCATTGAGAGGGCGGATATCGCAACAAGCTGTTTGAGAAGTCTTTGACCCACGAGGTGATTAGAAAGACGAGCCACCGAGTAACCCTGCACACAGGTAGGAGCGCATTACTAGCATGGCGGAGAGTGGTGGGCTTCCTGGGGCACCTTAATAAAACCTCCATGCCGCAGCGAAATTCCAGGGATCCACAAATTGCCTGCTCAGGATACTGCCTGACTCCACTATGGCTCCTGCCGAGCCTTAACTACAGTACACCTCTAAAGATTTTAGAGGAAGTGTGATCTGGAGCTGGTGTGAAACAGGAGGCAATAGGCCAATATGAGGCCTAAATTGTGCAGCCTACTCAGGGCAGTGCCTGACCTCAAGATGGCGGCTGGGGCCAGTCTTGATTACCGCTGCGGGGGACTCCTGAGGCTCCGGGGCACTACCAAACTGAACTATTGGGGCATTCCATCTGATCCCTCCTTACAAAGGGGCTCTATTCTGAGGGCATTTCGAGGCCGTGGTGCCCACTGTAAGATCGGCCCAGGAAAACGCCCGACTAAGATGGTGCCCGCCCCTTGACTTCGTTCTGCCTGCTTTTTTCTCTGGTTCTCTGGCTGCCGACTCTCCCGGACATCGAGCTTCCTGCTGATTGCGCCTAGATATTCACCGAAACAATAACCCCTTCCACACCTGGGTTTTTGATCCGACTGCGGTTCCTCATCTCCCCAAATCCATCGTTTGATTTCGACATTCTCAGATTTAACCTGATCATTATCCGGACAGCGGAGTCCGAACATTATGCCCGGTGGAGTTGCCTAGACAGCTATAGAGGAGATCGGCCCAGGTTCACCTCCTCGGCCGTCACCTACCCAGCCAGGCATCGGGCACAGTTTCTCCCCATCTCCCCGTTATGTCTCCTTCCTCCCCCTCCGACGAATTACCGTAACATTGCTTTTTTATCCTACGTTTATGCTCTTGTAAGATGTAACGTGTAACTCCTTGATCCTCATGTAAAGCACTCGGATACCTCCGGGTCTAGCCAGCGCTATATAAAACGTTTCAAATAAAAATAAAATAAATAAATGTTTCTAATGTGTTATTACTGGAATCTTGGCCAGAGAATACAGACCTATCGTTAAAACAGCTTTCAGCTAAACTTACCATGCTTTTGTGTCTCATTTCTTGCTGACGAGTGTCGGATGTACGTGCACTGGACCTAGCAGTTAGGTTATTTTCTCGACATGGTGTATTGTTTATTATATCCAGAAGAACTAAAACTGTGTCACGCTCCATTGAGTATCCTGCCTTTCCTCACAATGACAAGCGGTTTGTGGTTAAATGTCTAAAAGTTTACGAAGAACGTACTTTGCCTCACAAAACCGAACACTTGGACCCCTTATGTCAATTCAGAAACCTTTATGCCCTGTGTCGGCGGCTACATTAGCTCGTTGGGTCATGTCTGAAGCTGGCATAAACAGATCTGTATATGGTGCTCATTCCACTAGAGGCGCGATGGCGTCTAAAGCCTTTGTCATGGGATCCAGGTTAGAAGACCTTGTTAAAGCGGCTGTTTGGTCATCTGGCTCAAGGTTTAAAATATTCTATTACAAACCAAATTGTACATGCTTCCATCTATTGTTGGTCAGAATTGAACCAGCATAATCTAAGCCTTTGGTCCAGCCACAGAATAGAAAAATATCCAGCATATGCGACAAGAATTTTAGATTCCATTAGGGACACAGAGGCAAGGACTATCCCACCCGTTGGGACAGGTAAGAGTTGCATCTCAGCTGCTATTATGTCACACGATTATGTCTGATAAGATTGTTTCTCCCTCCTTGATATGTTCAAGTTCATAGATTCAATGGTATTCAAACTTGTTTCTGATTTCAGGGACGGATTCCAAACAAAACTGAATTATGGGGATTCATTTACGGTTGGCGATCTCTATGCCAGTTTATGGATAACTTTCTCTTCCGAGAACCTGTTATTTGGAGGTTGCTCTCCGTTGAGCACTAGAACTGTACACCGTTTTGGATTGCACTACTGAGACTGCTTGTTGCAAAGAAAGAGGCAGTAAGATGGTGCCTCACAATTTGAGACGTTGGACTGTTCCGATTGGTGGTTTATAGAGGTGTGGTTAAAGCCTCATGGGATTTGTAGTATTGAAATGTTTCTGTTTTTTGATTGGCTGCTGTAATAATGAGTAGTAAAGATTGAGAAGCATAATCCTCGCCTCCGTGTCATTAATAGAATTTAAAATTCTTGTTGCATATGCTGGAAAATGTTCTTTATGCACTCAGCGTAGGAGATGATGTGAAGGGTCTGTTGTTTCGCTCTCCAACATCCTTCACACCATTGGACAGAGAGAAGTTTTATATGAGCCAATAAGCATCAAGACCATGACTTCCTGGACCCTCCTTTGTAGGACTGTCAGTGCTGTTCCACTGTGAACAAACACCACCAGGATCACACTCAGTTTGGAACAGGAGGTCCATGAAGTGTGCGTTAAGTCCTTCCTTCTTACGATGGGGGAGGGGGGGGGGGGTAGTGTTCTAGCACAGGACAATCCTCGAGTGCCCCTCAATACTTTGAGAAGGGAGAGCTCTGTTCACATTTATCCGGGGTCCCTTCAATCCAGCGTAGCCCGGAATATTCCTGCTCTTTTAAAGCCCACCCTTCTAGTGGCGAAAGGACCTCCCTGAAGGGAGCTTTTGAAAGACTCCTTGGTACCGCGACCATGCTCTCGTCTTTAAGAAGTTGATTTCTAAGCGAAGGAGCCTTTCGTTACAAAAGCCTCACAGAGGAACAAGAACTCTCCAGTGGAAGGAAGGACGGGCTCGCCGTAGGCTGCCCACACACTGACCGGATCAATGCTCCTCTTGAACCAGCCTCAGGAGCGCCCCAGGGGGCACCTGTATGAGCCCCGGTGCACCTGGCCTAGAGGTCTACCTGCAAGAACCAGCCTCAGGAGCGCACCAGGGGGCATCTGCATGAGCCCCGGTGCACCTGGCTTAGAGGCCTACCTGCAAGAAGCAGCCTCAGGGAGCACCTGCATGAGCCCCAGTGCACCTGGCCTAGAGGTCTACCTGCAAGAACCAGCCTCAGGAGCGCACCAGGGGGCACCTGCATGAGCCCCAGTGCACCTGGCCTGGAGGTCTACCTGCAAGAACCAGCCTCAGGAGCGCACCAGGGCACCTGCATGAGCCCCAGTGCACCTGGCCTGGAGGTCTACCTGCAAGAACCAGCCTCAGGAGCGCACCAGGGGGCACCTGCATGAGCCCCGGTGCACCTGGCCTAGAGGTCTACCTGCAAGAACCAGCCTCAGGAGAGCACCAGGGGGCATCTGCATGAGCCCAGTGCACCTAGCCTAGGGGCCTACCTGCAAGAACCAGCCTCAGGAGCGCACCAGGGGGCATCTGCATGAGCCCAGTGCACCTGGCCTAGGGGCCTACCTGCAAGAACCAGCCTCAGGAGCGCACCAGGGGGCATCTGCATGAGCCCAGTGCAGCTGGCCTAGGGGCCTACCTGCAAGAAGCAGCCTCAGGAGCGCACCAGGGGGCATCTGCATGAGCCCAGTGCACCTGGCCTAGGGGCCTACCTGCAAGAACCAGCCTCAGGAGCGCACCAGGGGGCACCTGCATGAGCCCCAGTGCACCTGGCCTAGAGGTCTACCTGCAAGAACCAGCCTCAGAAGCGCACCAGGGGGCACCTGCATGAGCCCCAGTGCACCTTGCCTAGAGGTCTACCTGCAAGAACCAACCTCAGGAGAGCACCAGGGGGCACCTGCATGAGCACCAGGGGGCACCTGCATGAGCCCCAGTGCACCTGGCCTAGAGGTCTACCTACAAGAACCAGCCTCAGGGGGGCACCTGCATGAGCCCCAGTGCACCTGGCCTAGGGGCCTACCTGCAAGAACCAGCCTCAGGAGCGCACCAGGGGGCACCTGCATGAGCCCCAGTGCACCTGGCCTAGGGGCCTACCTGCAAACACTGCCCTCTCCTTGGAGATTCAGTTGGGCCATTGCAAGGTCGCGCCCTGTAACCAGAGGGGCACCGTCCGCGGATGGAGGCAGTAGGGGCAGTTAAAGCCTCTCTGCCCCTCCCCAGCTAGGCGCTGCATGCAGCGCTTCCGGTGATCCGCCCTCCCTTCCTCATGTCACGTGCTGGTCGGCTGACGGCTCTGAGGAACCCTCTTCGGAGGCTCAGAATCCGGTCTCTAATGAGAATGGGACTGTCGAATACTCCACATGCAACAGAATTTAACAAAGAAACGAAGCTCCAAGTTAATTGTTTTCTTTTGAATACAAGAGTAAAATTCAAATAAAAAAAATAAAAAAACTAAATACAAAAGGAAAACCCAAACTAAGTTGAAGGGGGTTATCCAAAAGCTGCACCTAGGCACAAACTGCCTAATCCTAAGCTAACAGTATTTGAAGTTTCCAAAGTCACAAGACTTTTCAAAACCTAAGGATGATACAAGTGGAATCCGTACAATTCCTTGTACAGAATACATATCCCATGAGGTGGACAATATTCATCACGTGGGGGTAAAGTTCCGGACGTGTCCCAGATGGTGGTTAGTTTGTTATTATTATTATTATTAAGTTGCAGGGCTCTTCTCAGGAGGCCACTGCAGTTTGCTCCACACATTGCCCCTGCCTGTAACACCACAACTACTAACCATCACACTCCTAAAAGGTTGACAATTCAGACTATTACATGCTCCCAAAGCTATAAGAACGGCTTGGGCAGCAGGAATAGTCATTTTAAAGTAGATTTAATTAATAGTTCATTATTGTTGTGGTCATCTCTAAATTAACCAGATAGAGCCACCTTGTGGCAGACTGTCATAGGAGCCAGTGTTGACAACTGAGTGTCGGTGCCGAGCATCTGACACCACCGGCTCAAATTAAGCACTGGTCCCAACCATTTATGTGCCACAGCTTCATTTTATACCTAAATCCTTTCGAGGAGCCTGGACTTCTAGGATTCTATATTATCATCAATAATATCCACTATAGTTATTGTCGTCCTCTAGCGAGCGGAGACTTCCCCGAGGCCACCCGACAACAGGGAGCACCAGTACTTTAGAGCCCTTGCTCCCTTCTCTGCGTCACACTGGCTTGGCCTCATTTGATCCTAAGTTCAGCGTAGTAGTCTCGGAGCCTAGAACAACCTGTCCGCAGGGGGCTGGTCAAGGATGACCCCCCCTTCAACAGGCAAATCTTTGTGCTGTGTTGAAAGCTCTTCCCCTGCACTTGGTCTTGTGACTTTCAGAATGCACCCCTAAGCACAGAGGGTCTTGTTGCTGTAGTGACTCAAAGTGGCCCATGGGTTTACAGGGAGGTGCTTGGGTCTCAAATAGAAAACTCCCTTGGCATAGAGGGACAAATCCTCAAAAGAGTGACATGGAATCGCATGGTGAACCTATGAGGATCTAATGTTTGCTGGGTGGTAGTATTCATATTTTACTTGACTTTGGTTAGATCTAGTAGTTCTTCAGATGACACAAAGGATTTCCATGGCTGTTCAGTCAATCTTAGCTACAAATAGTGCAAAGCCGTGGTCCCAAGATGAACTGGCATCTGAAGGCACAGGACCAAGATGCAGTGATTTAACATGAATGTGGCAATGTCACCCTAACCATCTCCGTACCAGACTACACCCCTCGGTTGCTCGCAAACAACCTGGTTCAGTAAAAAATGTATTGAAAATAAATCTGATCAAATGCAGCTTTTCATAGACAAAACTCCTCATTCATAGACCAACTTCACGGAAGCTAGCACCAGAGACAATTCCATGCCGGCTCATGCCCCACTCTTCGACTTGGGCTCCTCTGGGACGTCTTGGCTAAATAGCGGATAATCTAAATGTGTGCTTGGCTTACAGCAGGGACAACATGGCCATTCACATTACACAATCTGCAATGGTGGCATCTGGCACAATCTTCAAAGCTCTGTGCTTTACCTGCCACGCCACACCACGGTTGTATCATCTCCACGCCCCACCTCGCTAGGCCTGCAGACCCATCCGTTGTTTTGGTCACAGTCATGCAGACTGCTTTTATAAACACAGGCGCTCACCTCTGGGCCTTCTTTCCCTTGACAATAAGACCATTTCCAAAGCTCCTTAGAAGTAAACCTGCTCTACTACCACCTCTAAACCCTCACGGGAACTGGAGGGTTTGGTGCCAGGAATTAACTCGGTGACGAGCATCGTTGGGTCTTGGTCAATAAAATGTAGGAAATTCACGCAACACACACTGGACCGACGCACTCCTTGCAATATATTCCCAGCCTCTGATTTACTGATCACCACCCCCTAACACAGCTTATTTAGGTCCAGCCTTTCAGTGGAGCGGTCTGCTCGACCAACCATTACCAATTCTTTGAATATGCATCCAATGGGCTTTGGCTGCACCAAGAGAAGTATTACTCTCTCACCTCTCGCTATTGGTTGGTTGATGCATCATTCCGCAGCCTAGGAACTGCTTCAAATGGAATACCAGGGAACAGCAAAGTACACGCTAATCATAACACCATCACATTTGTGCATCCGTCAGAATGTGCGCATGCGTTTGTTGACGGGTCAAAGACTTGAGGGTGGACCCCACTGTTCCCCCATCCATGTTCTATTTTAGGGCTGTGTGCCTCACCTAGGTGTGTTTTTATTAGGCATTTTTTAAAAGTTACTTTAGCACCTCGATACCCCTGCCTCACTTTGTCATGAAAACAACTTTGGGAAATGGCAGGCGGAAGAACAACCCGTGGTGGGATTGTGGTGGTTTAAGGCCTGTAATCAAATATTACTCTGAGCACACTCTTTATACACTCACTTGCATAACCTAAGGCTCACTCACTTGGGAGTCACTCGCGGACTCACTCACTAAAGGACAGAATGCGGCTGCACAACAAGAGGGTGAAATAACGGCAACGGTCAGACACATCTTTCACCTTGACTCAAACGACGACAGGTGGTCATGTAAAACAGGCACAGAGAGAAGAGGCGCTTTGTTCCAATGAGCAGATAGTGAAAAACATTTCATTGAAAACTCAGCAACAAGGTTTCAACTGCACCTTCACAAAGGAGGAACAGGCTTGTGGCCAGATTAAATTCCCCAAGTGGCAAACCATTGTCCGCACACCTGTCGTGCACGTGTGCCTCTAATCCACGCAGCGTACTACCCATGGGAGCGTTGCATGGTACCACCGCGTGATGCACTCGGCACCTGGTGAAGCATTCATAGAATATTCCTGGCAGCCAGCCAGCCCTAGTTTAACTGTAACAAATCCTCATCCATGGATTCTTTGTTTCAAGGCTGTCACTGATACAAAATGTCCAATGTTAATCGCTCACCTGACACCCAACCGCTCTACCAGTCCCCTCTTATCAGAGCGCGTGTTTGGTGAGGAGGCGGGGTTTATTTTGACACAGAACATGGAAAGATGACAGACATCTCTATTCTCAAATCAAGGGAGAGGTCACACCTACCACAATTATGGTGTAAAAGTACAACTGGGTTCCACTGTTGAATTATACCTGTGCATGACTCAGATTAACCAAGATCCGGGAGAACAGAAAAGGGAAAGCAAGAATTCACTGCAGGAATTGTGTGTCAGAGCATTAAGTCATCATTCACACAACTAGCATTATTCAAGGTTAACAAAGGGCAGAATTAATGATGGAACAGTTCCAAAATAGACATAACACCGTCATAATTCTATATGCTCTCTTCCACGACTAACAGGCCAATATCTGTGTGGATCGATAGGTAAGGGGGGGTTAAAAAAAAAAAAAAAACTGGAATTTTAGTAAAGAGGGTAAACCAGCAGTAGATAGAGACGTTTTAATGCATGGGCAAAGTGGGCTCTGGCCCAGGGCCCCAGCCTTTCAGGGGGCCCCCTGACAGTCAGCTCCATTCTCCAGAGTTTTGCCCTAATGACCTTGAATATTTCCTAAACAGTTTGTTTTAAATTCTGTTTTCCTTTCATTTATTTCTTATGTACCTGATGTGTGAGAGTCTAGTACAGCCATTTTGCAGAGAAATTTAGAGTTTGTTTCATGCAATATACATAAACGTTTATTTTAGATCAAAACAAGGCCTAACATATGAGAAATGGGAGGGCGTCACAGAGATTATTTGCAGTAGTATTGGTGAGCTGCTGCTGTGTTACAATATTGAAAACACACATAACTATCCCTGAATATTAGATGTAAACACATTCAGGGCCTTATTTATGAGAAGTGATGCATCGCTGTGTGAAAACAGGGATGCGTCACTTCTTAGTGCACCCTCGTTGCGACATGATGGATGTGTCATATTTACTGTATGACGCATCATGTCGCAAGGAGTTACAGATATGTCAGTATGTCTGACGAATCTGTATGCGCAAAAGTGATGCATTGCTGGGGTGTGTCTGAAAATAGACGCAACTCCAGCAATCTGTCCTTTCACATGGGGCAAGCCCCATGTGAAAGGGCCTGCATCAGTCTTATGCCTGCTGTGTGGCAGGTGTAAGATATTGACGCAATGGCGTCCTAGAAGTGGCGCACTGAGTTCTCATAGATTTCAATGCGCCACTTCTACGAGGCATTTTGCGGGGCAACACCCACCCTGCATACATTATGCCTGGCGCAGGTATAATGCGGTGCAGGGGTTTACAAAGTGAAGCATCTGCCTAGATGCGTCACTTTGTAAATAGGGCGTAACATTGCACATATTTTATGCTGCCGGTGCGTCACAAAAAGTGAGGCACCAGCGGCATAAAAGTGAAGCAAAGCCTCATAAATAAGGCACTTAGAATTTGGACGAGTGTTCCTTTGCACTGTCAGGGACCTAATGAAATGAAATTGTGTATTTAATAAAGCGTGCAGCTACTCAGACTAGAGTGTCCTGGCGCATGACAGTGGGAGGAAAACAAGTTCTTTCATGAAAGAGAGTAGGTCTGTGGTTAGTCTCAGAGTCTCATGGAGGCTATTCCACAATTTTGGGCCTAGAAAGCCGTGGGATCTGCCTCCAATGTGGGCACTGCATATTTTATGCATGATGGCCAGGTTGGCATTGGAAGAATTTAGGGGTCTAGCTGTTGTGTAGCGATTAACGCGCTTATTTATGTAGCCGGCTCCTAAGCCATGGAAAGCTTTAAAGAAGATGGTCATCGCTTTGAAGCCGATCCATTCTTTTATGCGGAGAGACTTAAGAATAGGGGTCAAACTAGATCTGGGTTTAGGTCTCAGGATGGCTCTGGCCGCTGCATATTGTACCACTTGTAGGCGCTGGATAAGGGATTTGGGAAGACAGAGGTACAAGCTGTTGACATAGTCAAGCTTTGATGTCACCAGAGTCTGCACCACGATCTTTCTGCTCTCAAGCGGTAACAGTGGCAGGAGTTTTTAGCATCCAGAGTATGCCAAAGCAAGTGCCATTTAGATTTTGAATTTGAAAGCACATGGAGTGTCTTGTCTATGACAATTCCTACGTTTTTGACTTTCTCCTTTTCAGCGGGCGGGGGCGGCATATCTTTTGGCCACCAAGCGCTCCTGTCAGGCGTTTATGGATTACTAGAGAAAACAACTTCAGTTTTGTCAGATTACACTTCAGCTGATTGATCTTAAGCCAGTTAAAAACCTTTGTGAGGTAAGACCTAATCATTGCCCCGTCAAAGTCGGTTCCTTTTTCACACGTTAAAATCAGCTGAGTGTCATCAGCATAGGAAACCATTTTGGCGCCCTCTTCCGCTACCAGAAATGCAAGGGGGATAGATATATATTAAAAAGGGTAGGACTGAGAATGGAGCCCTGAGGGACACCTACATTCATGGCCGGAACTGGGGATGAGAAAGGGAGGAGCCAGATGTCCTGACATCTATTTGCCAAGAAGGATGACATCAATGTTAAGGCGGTCCCCCCCAGACCGATGTTAGCAAGTCTCTCCAGGAACCTCTCATGTGGGATCATATCGAAGGCCGCGGACGTATCGAGCAGTATCAGAACAGTCTTGCCTCCCTAGTCCAGCTTACCCTTGAGAAATTCAGTCACTTCCAGCAGAGCGAACTCCATACTGTAGTTAGCCCTAAAACCGGATTGGGACTCATGAAGGAGCTTCCCATCTTCAATGTGTTTTTGGAGGGCCTTGTTTACATGCTTCTCTAGTACTCTGGAGAGGGTCGGAAGAAGGGAGATTGGCCTGTAGTTGGCAGTGTCCGTCGGTTTGGCGTTAGCCTTTTTTATCAGTTGAAGAATCTTAGCATTCTTCCATAATTTCTGCATGTTGCCTGAGGAGAGAGAAGCATTAAAGAGCTGGTTTACTGTGTGGTTATGGTGGGAGGTAATAGGTTCAAGATATTCCCTGGACATGGGTCAGTAGGAGAGCCAGACTTAATGCTTTGGAGAGGGGCCAGTGACTCTTCAAGCTGAAACTCAGGGAAAGCTAGTAAAGATGGAGGATCCAAGAGGTGAAATTTGCTTTTAGAACTAAGGTAGAAGGTCAGTTCTTCCTCTGAGATGTTAGTGAAGGCTTGTTGGATCATGGAGATCTTTTTGTGGAAGAATTCAACTATTTACTTAGACCATTCTTCAGTACATGGCCCTTCCTTTGTGCCGGCTCTCAGGGCAGTAAAGGATTTAACTATGCTAAAGATTTCTTTACTCTTAGTTTGGGCATTTTCCATCTTGGTTTGAAAGAGGTTTTTCTTGGCTGCCTTCACGAGAATGTAATGAGCTTTTAAGGTGTCTTTATACACCTTCCTGTCCTCAGGTAGATAGGATTTACGCCATTTCCGTTCAATTGTGCCACAATTTCTGTCGCGAGATCTAAGGGAATCGTTAAACCATGGAGCTGATGGGGATGACCTCTTTGAGGAGCAGCAAACAACCAGTACCACTGCATCAATGTGGGTTCAGAGCCATGAATCTATTGAGAGGGCGTCCGAGTCGTGGCAGCCAGACAGCTCTGGTGAGGAACGACCCAGGGGGTCTGCTAACATCGGGATGGATATTTTATGGAACGTTCTGTAATTAGAGACCCTCTGCCCTGTGTTAGCTCAAGGGGCTGTGGCAGAGTTGGGAATGACGAATTTTAATAGGAGGTGGCCAGACCAGGTAATGGGAAGAGGTAGGCTTACTGATATGTCAAAGTTGTGAACGATTTGGTCTAGGGTATGACCCTTCTCATGGGTGGCCAAAGAAACAGATGGAAACATGTTGCAGGCCTGCAGCGCCTCCAACAAGGAAATTGTTTGAGGGTCTTTTCCATTGTCCATATGTATATTGAAATATCCCAGAATGAGGCAGTTGTTGTATTTTAATGCCAGGGAGGTGGTGGCTGTATTAAGCGTAGTAATAACATTTCCAATAGCACTGGGAGGTCCGTAAATCAGAAATCCAGCTATGCTATGATGGAGGGATAAGGTACAGCAGAAGCCTAAGCAGTCTAGTTTTTTATTGTAAATTATGGCAACACCTCCCTCCTTCCCATTCGATCGGTCCCTCCTAAGAATGTTATAACCCGTAGGGATGGCCAAGGTGATAGTAGGGTTGGAGGCTTCAGACAGCCAGGTCTCAGTGAGAAATAAAAGATCAGACTGTTAGTCTAAAAGTAGGCCATAAATGTATGGTTCATGCTTTTGTATAGAGCGACAATTTAAAAGGGTGGCCTTTAAGTCCTCTGTTTTCTTATTGTTTTTACACTTATTGTTGCGTGGGAGGATATTGGGTGAGAGTTTCCTGGGCTGGAGGAGAGTCCAGTTGCAATTATTGCATCGAAAGTCTACCTCCAACCTCGGATCAGCGGCTGTACAGTGACATAATGGTAGCCGCCTAAGGCTAAGCAGTTTTTCCCTATTGCAATATAGTGGAAGAAACTCACCGGAGGGGAACTGGGCAGCTTGGCCGGCGCCGAACGCCTCCAGGCGCAGACAGGCTTACCTTCTGCACCAGCGGCGCGCCCGCTGTGCACGTCGACTTAGCGCGTCCGTTTGCATCGGGAATGTATAGGTTAATGCCTATGATGCAAACTGGATCGCCAACGCAGCTGAGGAAGCGGAAACTGCATAGGCATAAGTGAGGAGCCCGATAGTAGCCCCAGCCCTCCGCACATTCAGCGTATCAGCCGCGGCGGACCAGGACTGGAGGAAAAGCGAGATGCGAATGGAAGCAGCTAAGGAGGTGTAGGCAAGCAGAATCAAGTAAAGTGCAAGTGCGCATAGGGAGGAGAAATTGTTAAAAAGCACAGAGTAATTCAGCCAGACATATACAAGTTAAAAAGTAATAAAAACCTAGTAGCAGGGCAGAAAACAATAAATCCTACAGCTATCAGCTGCGCGCATCCGTTTGCATCGGGAATAAATAGGCTGATGCCTATGATACAAACTGGATCGCTAGCACAGCTGAGGACGTGGAAACTGCGTGGGCGGAAGTGAGTAGCCCGATAGTAGCCCCAGCCCTCCACACAATCGGCGTATCGGCAGCAGCGGACCAGGACCGGAGGAAAACCGAAATGCGAATCGGAGCAGCTAAGGAGGTGTTGGCAAGCAGAATCAAGTAAAGTGCAAGGGCGCATAGGTAGGAGAAATTGTTAAAAAGCACAGAGTAATTCAGCCACACATATACAATTTAAAAAGTATTAAAATCGTAGTAGCAGGGCAGGAAACCCTGAATCCTACACCTGTAAGCTGCACATGTCCATTTACATCGGGAATATATAGGCTAATGCCTATGATGCAAACTGGATCGCTAGCGCAGCTGAGGAAGCGGAAACTGCGTGGGAAACAGGGGCTCAAATTAGATCATAAATTCAAAGGTGTCCTGAACAGGGGCCCCCAAAATATGTTTGGCCCAGGGCCCCCCAAATCCTTAAGATGTCCCTGGATAGGCACATGGTTGATACCTAAGCTTGTATATTTTCATACATGTGCACTGGTTTATCTTCCACAGGTGTTCATATCACTGAAACCCGGCAGGCATTAAAGCAGGAGTGCAAATTTATCGGTTAAAAAAAATGTGGAAATATACCAGTTTCAGCTTCATTTTGCTCACAAAACCCAAACTACATATGGTAAATACAGATAAAATTTGCAAAAGATAAATATGGATAAATACTGACGGAAATGTTTATATATAAAAAAAAAAAAAAAAAAAAAAATGAAAACGGGAGCCCCAATTATAATTCACGATTTGAGTTAGGACATCCATGCACACTTTCTTGTGCTAGCCCAAGCTCGTGCAGGTCTCCAAGGCCGGTTCTCCCTTTTGAAAAGCACCCCCATCCCCGCATTAACCCACAGCAAACTTTAAGGTACAAGTTTGCATATGTCAAACAGAGACTCCCTATTGTAATTCCAGTCTTAGACTAATGTCCCCACATCAAGATTGAAAATCACCTCTGCGGTCTGTGCTTTGATTAAAGCCCTCAGCCGCTTATGTGATTTCGGGGCTGGGTTGGGGGGGGGGGGGGGGGCAGCTGTCAAGCAGACCCACTGCTTACAATATACACAGAGCGTCACAGGGTCTGACCGTACAACCATTGGCTTACTTTCACCAGCCTCTTTTAGCCATTAGAATGAGACCTTGTCAACCATGTCTTCGCTCAGCCCAGTGGAGTATTCATCTGTCACCTAATACGGTTGGCTATTTGGGTGTATCCTCCCGCCTCAGCACGAGTGCTTGCATTCAAGTGTATAAGGGACTGTTCTATAACTGCAGCCCTCTCTTCCTGCTCCTGTAGGCTGGCGCGCTCCAGTGTGTATTTCTCTAATGTTCAAACGTTCTGTGTATCAATATACTAAAGCCAGATCTATTGGCTTTGCCAATGCTTGGATATTGTGCACAACTCCATTGTGACTTGCAATATTTGTTTTGTACACAGTTGTGGTTACGTAATGGAAATTATTGGCAGAAGTATTTTCTTAGAAAAAAACAATTATGGGGTGTAAAAGGACACATGCGGGAGTCAGAAGAGGGCGATTGGTTTTGTTTGAAAATATATTTGTGGACTTTAAGCCCAGTCCCTACTTGATAAATTAAAGAGGCGGGGCCATGGCAACCAGACAGTAAGCACAGCTGTATCTTAAGAGTCCCATCGATGCCTTTCCCATGTGCGACTGGTGACCTCTGACCTTCCAAAATCCTCATTGCGACAGTGAAGGTCGCATGTGCACAACTTTCAATATGTACCATGAACGATAGCTGCACTACTAAAACATGATGCATGTATGTATGCACTGAGTGTTGTGCAATAAGTGACCTTTAACCTCCCAAAGATCTGAGATTTAACAATGGCGGAATCATGGGAACGCATGTGAAGGGATTCCTTTGGCGAGAATAATCACAATGGAGGTGATCCGCCATTACTACCAAAGGCCCCCAGGGCGGCATTAGAGCGTGTCTGGGGTCTAGCTAAGAAGGGACCATCAATTTCCAAAGGATCCTGGATGTTGATGTCCAGAAGGATTCCTTTCACCACATTTTTGGAGCCAGGAATTGTAGTAGCGTGGAGGGTGGCGGAGCAATGAAATGGGGGCTTTGAGGATAATCGAGAGATCTTCCCTCAATCTGTTGGGCAAACTTGGACCCCAAACCATGGTGAACACATGCCTGTGAGACCCGCTGCAGGGAGGTGGACTCCAGGAGACTCGTGTTGCTGGCCACAGCGTGGCACCTTCACTTGCCCCCCCCCCGGGCTTCGTCCGCATCACGCTTTGATCTTATTCTGCCGCCTGATCTTTGGACTGAATCCACAAAACACCCTCAACGAACGCATAGAATGTGTTCAGAGTAATATACGCCAACATGAGGTATCATGGACCGGCCGCCAGGGGGCACTGTGAGCAATACGGGCTGCTCAAGGGGTACGAGCTCAGAAACAGAAAGAGTTGTAATACGCCCCTCAGAGGAGGCATCTTTTGCCCTAAAAATAAAATGTATAATGACTTCATGAACCTAACTGGCAAAGAACTGATCTGATAATTATAGACTCTGGGTATTAAACACTGCCCATGTATATGTGCACTTGCGTTAATGCAGAATACACATCTGAGATCACTGCAGAGAGAGACGAGGAGTGACAAAACCATCCTCGTGATCGGATCAGGGTTTCTGCGACATATCCTATCTTTGCTGCGCTGCTCCATGGAACGCATTTATTTTATATCCTATCTTTGCTGCGCTGCTCCATGGAACGCATTTATTTTATAAAGCGCTGAGAAATTGGAGCCTAGATTTACTATGGTTTTGCGCGGTCACAAAGTGATGCATTAGCATTTACTCTCCAGCACAAAATATATTTTTTGATGAAACGTTGCCCCCCTTGTGAGCCCAAAAAAAGACACTTAGTGCTCCTTTAAGTTAACCCTGTGTTAATAGAGCACTATTGGGCAGTATTTGGGTGGAACCCCACAAACACCCGTAGGTTTCAACACGAAACCTAAAATACTAAAACAGCCAGATCCGGCTTTGCACAAATATAATACCTTGAAGCAGGCGTCAGCAAGTGGAAATGTTTCCATTAAAAAACAAACAAAAAAACCAATGCATTGCATGTGCGCTGAGGTGCAGAGAACACAACCAGTGAACGAGAAGTACAAAGCCATATGTACGGGATGGGTATGCTTCCAGTACAAACCCTATGCTAGATCGCACACAATCACCCCCGGCTCCATGGTACGTGGCTGTGCAAGGAAGGCTTGTGAGCTGCCAACGCAGGAGATGGTGCCGTTTACTCCCCTTTGTGCAACACAGAGCAGCACAACTTGTTGCTGTGCTGCGTTGTGTCAGAAAGAATGTTGGCCCCTAGTCAACAAGTACTGCCTGCCCCGGGCAACTTCCTGTTCCTCAACTGCATGCAAAGTAATCCACTCAGCACAAAGAGCAGGGTGGAGCCACGCCCTTCTTGCAAGGACCAATAGGACTGCAGGACCGCATCACGAGTTTCCTCACTGCCTCGCTGCGTCAGGTCCGCTTTGCCCGTTGATTGGTCCGTTCCTTTCAGGCGCAGGCGAGGCTGGAATGCAGCACGAGGCCGATACTTTTCACAATGTGACATATAAAAATGCTAACGTCAGCATGAAAATCTTCATAACCCTCTGACCTCACCCACCCTTCCAAACCTCTACCGACTGAAGCAGACCCCGGGCTGCGAGGAAGCCAAGAAACCTCTGTAAAGTCAGGCCCGGGCTATCAAAAGCGCTGCGATGCAAAACTCATAACAGACAGCGCGCTATACAAATGCCGACTAACAATAACTGAGTTTAAACAACGTATTCATTCCCAACACTCGACAAGAGCTGTATGACCGTGAGAACACAGCGACCGTCATGTACCCGCACGTGCAAAGTACCGATACGGACCCCTAGGATTGTTTAGTCTGTTTACTCAAATGTTCCAATATTAATTCTTGAAAAACAAACAAGCCCTCATACGGCGAGCCCCTGAAACAATAACAGTTGTCGAATGACTTTGCAGTGGTGGCGTTTTAATCTTTAAAAAACACAAATAATGACAAGACCAATAGGCTTGGGTTTTTGAAAAGTGAAAGGGCGTATTCACCAATCGGCGGCTCTGTGTACCTGGTTCCATGAATGGGCGACGGGGTGGGCGAGTGTGAAATGAAGCAATGGTTGAATTAATGGAGTAAGACAACGCAGCAATGGGTGGGTGAGTGACAGAGCACGGATGAAGGGTTGAGCCTGCATGGATGGATGGGTGTACAGTGGAGTGTGTGGCGGGATGCACCGGTGGATGGATGAATGAATGAATAAGCAAGCATGACAGGTGAATGGCCACTTGATGTGTCAGTATATGTGTGGATGGAAATCCATCCACTCCCACCTTTACATTCATGTTCCACTCCCTCTTTTGGTGTTCAAGCACTCACATGTTTATGCCCCCCATCATCCCATCCAGGCATGAACACCGACAGCCTAATCGTCCATTAATCTACCTCACTCACACATTCATCCAGTCCTATATGTATCCATGCAGATCCATGCATCCATTGATAATCCAGGCAGTCATGCATTACCTGTCCATCTATAGAAACCAGTGTGCCTACATGTACCCAGTTGTGGGTTCCTGCATACGTGTTGTCTGTTATTGTGTTCATCTCTCCATCTGTGTGCTTCTATGTAAGTGGGTTACTGTATGTGCATGAGTACTTGTAGGTATGTCCATGTGTGCCGTTTCTATACATACAGGTCCGTTGGTCTGAGTGCATTGGTGAGTTTAAGGGCGTTTGTGTGCACAAGGATGCCTCTCCATGTGAACATGGAGTGTGTGTGTTCTCTCACTCACTTCGATGCCTGCATGTTTGTTGGTGTACGAGTGTTTGAAGGTGTGCTTGGTCTGTCCAAGGAACATGGATATTATATATGTGTGTGCACTTGGATGTTTGCATGTTTTTAGGTGTGTGTGTGTGTGTGTTTGTTTGAAGGTGTGTTTTGTGTACCCATGCCACACGAATACTGTGTGTGCGTTCGCTTGGATGTCCACATGTTTTTGTGTGTGTGTTTATGTATATGTGTGAGTGCTTGAAAGTCTGCTGCTTTGTGTGCTCATGAAACATGGATACTGTGAATGTATGCACGTGCTTGGATGGCTGCATGTTTGTTGGTGTGTGTGATTTGTTGAAGGCATGTTTAGTGTGCCCATGGGAGCCTCCATGTCAGTTGGCGGAGTACAAAGGTGTCTAGGTTGATGTGTGTGGTCTATTGGGGTTTGCTGTTCGTTGTCCAGGTATAGGTAGATGTGCGTGGTCTATTGGCGTTTACAGTTAGGTGTCCAGGTATATCGGAGTGGTCTATTGGTGTTTGCTGTTAGGTGTCCAGGTATAGGTTGATATGCGTGGTCTATTGGTGTTTGTGGTTGGCAGGTGTCTGGGTATATGTTGATGTGCGTGGCCTATTGGTGTTTGCGGTTGGTAGGTGTCCAGGTATAGGTTGATGTGCGTGGTCTACTGGTATTTGCGGTTGGTTGGTGTCTATTGGCGTTTGCTGCTGCTAGGTGTCCAGGTATAGGTTGATGTGCGTGGTCTGTTGGTGTTAGCTAATAGGTGTCCAGGTATAGGTTGATATGCGTGGTCTATTGGTGTTTGTGGTTGGCAGGTGTCTGGGTATATGTTGATGTGCGTGGCCTATTGGTGTTTGCGGTTGGTAGGTGTCCAGGTATAGGTTGATGTGCGTGGTCTACTGGTATTTGCGGTTGGTTGGTGTCTATTGGCGTTTGCTGCTGCTAGGTGTCCAGGTATAGGTTGATGTGCGTGGTCTGTTGGTGTTACCTAATAGGTGTCCAGGTATAGGTTGATGTGCGTGGTCTATTGGTGTTTGCTGTTGGTAGGTGTCTAGGTTGATGTGTGTGGTGTATTGGCGTTTGCTGTTAGGTCTCCAGGTATAGGTTGATGTGTGTGGTCTATTGGTGTTAGCCAATAGGTGTCCAGGTATAGGTTGATGTGCGTGGTCTATTGGTGTTTGCTGTTGGTAGGTGTCTAGGTATAGGTTGATTTGTGTGGTGTATTGGCGTTTGCTGTTAGGTGTCCAGGTAAAGGTTGATCTGCGTGGTCTATTTGTGTTTGCTGTTAGATGTCCAAGTATAGGTTGATCTGCGTGGTCTATTGGCGTTTACTGTTAGGTGTCTAGGTATAGGTTGATCTGCGTGGTCTATTGGCGTTTACTGTTAGGTGTCCAGGTAAAGGTTGATCTGCGTGGTCTATTGGTGTTTACTGTTAGCTATCCATCCCGGAGGATGCTCAACTTGCCTCTTGCCTTTGATACCCAAAGACGATCCGACCCTGAAGAGGGGAGAGATGTTTGGAGAGGCCAGGCCTCTCTCGCATCTTCATTGGCTAGCATTGTGTAGCGAGCAAAACTTCTCCCACTACAAAACACCCAAGATACAGGTCTGACAGCATGGTTTAACCTCACCTGTTGAGCTGGATCAAGTCCAGAGCTGCCTCAGGGCCTGAATGTTGTCCTTTCTCTCCATGTGCAGGTGCTAGAAAATAATTACCCTTCCAGACTCATGTTCATAGCTGCAGGGCGGTGCTATATCATAAGTGACACACCCCCTCACCCAACCTTTGGGCTATCACTTCCAGTTCCACTTCTAGGCGCCTAGCTTGCGTTTAACAAACTCCGCTGCAAAGGGCTTAAGGTAAAAACGCGAGACTGGGCAAAAAGTATCACATGGACCCACAATGTAACTACACACATCTCTCTAACATGTCCAGCTCACGTGACACAAATGTTGGCCCGTTTGTCCTTTTTGGGACAAAGAAACCTTCTGTCCTTCCTACCAATTAACATCAATGAAAGATGTGCTTCGAGGTGTCCCATCTTATGCAGGAGTGGCTCGTCCTATCCAGGCGTTTCCTTTGCGTTTCTGCACTTGCCGTTCCACATCTGCATAAATGACAACTTCAAGCATCCCGGATTCACCTAGTTCACTCGCTTGTAAGGCCATAGTATTATGGTATAGAAACTACACCTATGACATGGAAAGTTATATGTCACCCATAGATTGCAGCACTTTTTGTGCCCTCCGCTAGTGTGACAAGTGAAAAGATGGCTTCAGGCCTGCACCGTGGATTTCTGTCCCGTCTTACCCGGTCAAAATCCTGGAACGCAATGTCAGTAAGACATTAGCCCAATCTTTGGCAAACAGTAAGTGTCTGGAGGAAGAGCAATTTGGATTTAGGCCCGGCACGGGACCGAATCAGCTCAGATTACAGCCATGGATGAGGTAAGGATGAGAGTTGATGAGGGGCTATCAGTGGTGCTGGTTCTACTGGACTTCTCGTCCGCATTCGATACAGTCTGTCACACCACGCTTCTAGCTCGGCTAGAAGCCATTGGGAGTGGTGGGGGGCTCAGGGACTGTCTTGCAAGGGTTCCGTTCATATCTTTTGGACAGAGGTGAAGAGGATGCTCTAACACCGTTCCGCTCCCAGGTCACGCCTATCAAACACGGAGTGCCACAGGTCTCTTCGATCACCCCATTTTTAACATCTATATGCCCACCCCCCTTATTAGACTCATCAAGTCCTATAGGGGGACATTGGTCAACTATGCCGATGATACACAGCTTATGCTTTCATTAAGCAATCAGCAACTCTCCATCATTCATGGTGCATGAAGGACATCATTCAGTGGCTCAGTCTAAACTCCTTATAATGTAATGGTGATGAGATGGAGCTGATCTGCAGCCCAAAAAGTCCTGGTGGTACTCCCTTCCAACTTTTGGCCTAGGCCATTTGAGAGGCCTGTGGTCCCCGTCAAAGTGGTCCAGAACCTGGATGACACATTTGATGACAAACTTAGTTTGGACATTCATGTGAATAAAGTTGCAGGCACTTGTTTTGCGCTTCTGAGATCTCTGCGGAAGATACTGGTGGTGCTTCCCCATTCCTCTAGAGCTCTCGTAGTTCATAGTGTCATTCTTAGTCGCCTGGACTATTGCAATGCCCTCTGTTGGATGCACCAGAGTACCCATTTCATCGTTTGTGAAGAGTTCAGGTAGCAGCAGCTCAACTTGCCCTTAATAGATCTCGGAGAGAGTCTGCCGCCCTGGCTCTGAAGGAGCTACTCCGGCTACCACTCAAGCAAAGAGGTTGGTTCAAATCTCTTTGCATCGTGTTCAACGCTTTTCAGGGAGTGGGCCCGCCCCCTTGGGTAAGAGGCTTCGAAGATATACTCCCAGCAGAGCTCTTCCTTCTACATCAGCCTATCTGTATGCACAAGCAAGTCCAGGCAAGGTGGCCGGACCTTTATGGCTAGCGCAGCCAAGCTTCGGAAAGCACTCTCTCTTTTACTGAGATCCATGACTGACTTGTTACAATTCAGGAGGGCACTTCTACCTGGCTCCTCCCCCAAGTAAGTGGTCAAGTCTTGTCATCATTTCTAGGTGCGCCTCGCTGTTTCTTTTTAGGATCCTTTTCGGTCTTTGTGTCTCTCTGATGTGGCTAGCGCCAAGATACTGTTTGGGTGGCAGAGTGCTTTATACATTTTATAAATAAACTAAATAGCCTGACAGCAGCAGCTTGAACCCTGATGCACAGACCTGTAAAAACACCCTTTTGACAGGTAGGACAACCTACCCGAAGCTCAACTCGCTGCCTAGGAGGTAGGGTGCATACTATTTAAGTGTGGAACTTGTGCGATTAAAAACACAGTGACTGAGCCCAAAACAACAATGTCACTCTCTGGATAATGTAGCTTTAAGAAAGTTACCTCTAACCGGCCTGAAGTATCTGGAGGTTAATTTGTGTTCGCACTACAGCCACTGCCTCGCCTGTACGGAGCCTGAATGAGGTGTGAAAACTGCTTCCAGAGCAGGGACAACGGCCTGCGAGTGGGAAGAGTCCTCTTCCCCTGGCAGGAAGATCAGTTGAGTGGGTAAGGAACTGAACTTCCAAGGGGCGTGCCCTGCCACAAGTAAATGTTTGGAGAAAACTGGAAATACCCAGCCATTGTCATGCTGGCAATGAACCCAGTGGGAGAAAAGGAACTCCCAGAACCAGTTTTGAGTGACCACAGAGGAGGTGACTGTTTACTTTGCAACACCTTTGGGTAGACACTGGCTCTGCACACAGAAGCGCTTCTCCATCTTGAAATTTAAGAGCGAGGGGCAGTGTGGGATTGTTTGCAGAAGGGTAAACGGGAAGTGCTGAAAAAAGGGGATAGGGTTACCCCATGGAACTTATACTCCATTATTTATGGGTGAGCCAGAAGTCATCCCGGCCCACTAGCTGTTGCCAACCATAAAAGGTGGCACCCCAAGGTATCCGCTGTAGAAAACTCATTGGACCTATAGAAGTATAGATGGAGGACTGCATCCGCTGCTGCAGACCTGGGAGGAGAACCCTAAGGCCTGGAACTGCTGCCATGTACACCAAGCGCAAAGAAGTGAACTTCAAAGGCCATGAAGCTGATCTACTGCATGGCTACAAGGACACGACAAACTGTAATAGGTCTTTAATGAAGAGCTCGACTGACCAGTAGTAACTGGATCCTGCTGCTGGCCACTGGCTCACACCCTGAGAGTCCCCAAGTGCCTCTCTCGAGGTCCTGGAGGCATAAGTGGGGTACTCCTGTGGTAGTTTGGGGACCTGAGAAAAAAGTAGAAACGTTTGAAAACTTTTGCTTGAGAGATCTATTGGGACCTGCTGAAAAAAGTATCCAAGCAGCAGTTTCACAGCATCAGATTCGATTTGAACTTCATCCTGCTTCAAGGTCGCCACATCTCCAAAACAAGCATTTGCAATGCAACGGTCTCGGCATTGTTAAAGTTCGAACTATTGGCATTGCTCATGACAATGCCGTTTCTTTAAATGTTTTAAAAACAAACACATAAACAAAAATAATGTCATGAGCAATGCCAATAGCTCTAACTTTACCAATGCCGAGACCATTGCATTGTAAATGCTTGTTTCTCTATTTTGTCGACTTAGAAGGCCTGTGGTGACACCCTGACAAAGCAAGTAGGCATGCTTTATTGATAATGACCCCCCCTTACATATTGTCATATTGTATCTAGAATAGGTGAAGGTATTGTGATTATAGGTTCATGGCTTGTTTGGGGTGTGAACTGTCCTGAACGTGTCACCCAAGGCATTTGCAGCTACCTGATTGTACATTTGGAATTAATGTGTACTATTTAGTAATGTGTGTGTAATAAAGTGCTATTCCCTTTCATAAGAAAAAGCACAAGGCACTGACTGGACAATGATTTATTGAGTAGTGTTCTTATTTACCAACGAGTTAGGGGTACCAGCCTACACCACTTCCCACGAGTAGGTTTGAGACTGCTCTCCTTCCCTACCCCAGTGCTATGCATTCACGGAGAGCTGTTTGTTTTACAGGGAAAACCAAACTAATGAGGGGATGGTTGCTGGGAGAAGATTAGTTTGGGTGTCTGGGTGTGCAGTGCAGACGGAGCATTCACCCGACCCTTCCCCTGCCGTTACTTCTGTGAGAGCGGACACCTAACCTCACACTTTCTGTAATTTTCCGCGGCCTGCATGTGCCAACCTAAAAGCCTCCGACATGTGGAGAAACCCTGCGTCGCACGTGAATGTTGAGGTGTATTATTTTTATCAAACATGTTACTAGATAGAGCTCCTTTACGGGCGATTGAGGCTGGTGCTGTGCACACTATTATGAACAGATAGATCTGTGCTCTCGGAAGTTGTTTGTGGGTTTGCGCTGCAGAATGAGTCTGGTTTCATAAATAGCATGCAGCGGCGCCTGCATGACATGTGAGGTTCTAAATACGGGGTGCTTCTTGTACGCATGGACAGTCAGAGTGTAAATTAAAAGGATAATGACCGGGCTGAGTGCACTGTGTCCAACTGGAGACGTGAAGGGAGGCAGATTGTTACCGTGCTGGGAAGAGATATGGTTTAGAGTTAGACAGTGTATGCGGGACAACAGTCCGCACTCGTCTTCAGTGCTTAGAAGGGCATCAAGTTATAACAAACGACACTGAAACATCACGTTATAACAAACGACACTAAAACACATCACGTTATAACAAACGACACTGAAACACGTCAAGTTATAACAGACGACACTGAAACACGTCACGCTATAACAAACGACACTGAACCACATCACGCTATAACAAACGGCACTGAAACACATCACGTTATAACAAACGACACTGAAACACGTCACGGTATAACAAGCGGCACTGAAACACATCACGTTATAACAAACGGCACTGAACACACCATGTTATATAACAAACGGCACTGAAACATAACACGTTATATCAAACGACATTGAAACATATATGCACGAGCTCTCAAGAGCGTTTCCACTTCGGTGCCCGGTAGCATTTGCAGTAGTCTAAAGGCAGAATGAGATGCTGTTCTCTGGCGACGCTTTCCAAGTGGGCGTTGCATAGAGTATACATGTATGGTCTGTCAGTGCTAAAACAGTAATCCAGTACCCCTAAAAGTTTAAACCTTGCTCGTTCAACCTATTGCCGGCCGCAGCGGCTCTCTAAGGTTCCGCGGGGAGCGATGTAAGGAGGTGCGAGGAATGATACTCTGGAAGAGGCTGAACAGAACACGGGACGGCGGGCGAGATCTACTTCCGGCGAAACAGCAAGACCGGAGACACCACGCATTAGTGCGTGCAACGGTGGCAAACGACTGACGACAGCAGGATTCCTAAAACGCTCCGCTGCCCTGAATCCACTCTCACCTTCTGAATCCTCTTCAGGGCCATAGCCGCCCAAACACACCGGCCGCAGCGGCTCTCTAAGGTTCCGCGGGGAGCGATGTAAGGAGGTGCGAGGAATGATACTCTGGAAGAGGCTGAACAGAACACGGGACGGCGGGCGAGATCTACTTCCGGCGAAACAGCAAGACCGGAGACACCACGCAGGAGCCAGCGTGGGAGTACGAAGGAGATCAGGTGAGGGAGCAACGCCGGGACACCACCGCCTTTCTCCGAGGCACAGCGAAAATGCCTCGGAGAAAGGGAGCCTCATTTTCGGATCTGGGGGCGTGTTTTGCTGTTGTCTCCTCCCTGAGACTTCTCGCAAAAAACACGCCCCCCGATCCGAAAAAGACGGGGCTTCAACGGAGTGACTGGACTCTTCTCCAGTGGCTGGCCAGCATTTAAGAGGCTAGCCAATGGAGAACAGGAGCGAAGAGGGGCGGGTGCAAGCCCCTCTTCTCAATGACATTAAATCTCCGGACTTCCGGTCTGCCGACCGGATGGTCCCGAGACCTAAAAAGGAATGAGTCCCATTCTGCAGTGAGAAAGCTCAAATGCACCAGAGAGCTAAACTTGCTTCAGGTATACGGATTTCGGTTTGATGGCGCGGACCACAGCTTTAGTAGCGACCCGATCGGGAAAGATTTTTCTTCCAAAAAAAGTGACAAAGCCCCTTTCTGAAGTAGAAATTAGAAACTGTATCCACTTTGAGTTCCAGACATTCATCAGGACCAATCCATTTTGTGCGTCAGATCCGGGCTCCAACGCTGTCAATCTGAAATTGCGGCTTAGTCTCGGTCTACTGCGTGAATTGACTGACACAAAGCCTCTATTTTTCTTGGCGCTTTTTCCACTTAAGCCTTCAGAAATATAGATCTCTGGTTCCCATGATTGGATTTTTGTTGTTTTGGTTTCATTTTGCTTATTACATTTTTCTCGGGTTTTCATAAACTGGAGTGGGATTTGTACTGTGTTGTGTCTTTAACTTTATACGTGTTTTGGTACTTCTAAATCCCTTACAATTTTTTTTGTAAGTTAAGCCTGTCTGCTCTGTGGTACCATAGCTACTAGTGTTTGAGATTAGATTTAAATTACAAACATATTAGACTGGACATAACAGGTTAGTGACTTTGTTAGTTGTGTTGGATTTCCATATACCCCAATTAATAATTAACGTCTTTATATATGGAAATACCTTTTTAATGAAAACATTAGAAGAAGAAAAAAAAAAACGACCAAATTCCCTGTTTATTTGTGGAAATAAAAACTGCAGAACGCCTTCGCTCCTCGCCGGGTTCCGCGCCCGCATTTTCCTTGTACAGGAAGCATGCATCCTCCCTCCCCTCCCCTAAGCCAATCACAGCGCTGCAATGGCAGAGGTCGTGATTGGTGCGGACAGCGCCCAGCCGAGCACCTGTAGGGAGGCCATTCTCTCTATGTAGGCTGCATGCAGCCTACATAGAGAGAATCTAGAGTGCACGACTGGTTTGGTTGGCCCCAGAGGGCCGACCAAACAGTCAGAGCCCACAAAAGTGGGCAAGCCACTACTCCCGGACCTGCCCACACGCCCCCAACCAGGCATACCCTCCCGCATATTCAAAATACCATTTTATCTTTTATCTGCCCAAACTGCATTTTATTCCTTGCAGTTTAAAACGGAGCTCGGTTTCCAAACATGCCAGAGGCATGCTCGGTCTGCGGGGGCAGTGCAGACTTGTGGAGTTTCCTCAGCTGGCAGTCAGTGTGCCAGGGGCAGCCATGGCACTCTCCCAGAGAGTCATCTGGCATGATGCCAGCTTCAAAAGTGGAAGTGGTACTGCTGGAAGGGAAGTCTCCGTGGGTGGAACCACTGCGGTCACAATACACTGCACGAGGAGTTTTTTTTAAGCACAGTCACACTAAGAAGCTGCCACTTTAATTTAAAATAAGGGATGGCAATCAACATGGAGTCCTGCTCCTGCACTTCACTGACAGAAAAAGAAGCAACGGCCAGGTAAAAGAGACCAAGAAAGCGCAAGCGCGTGGACACACATACAAAGAAACAAACATAAGAGTAGAAAAACACAGACAGAAATAAACGGACACTGCCACACAAGCAAAAACAGAGAAAACCCCCCACACAAACAAAATTCTGCGCATACGTAAATCTACTTCTTTTAGTGACAGACGCATCTTTCAAAGTGGGAATAGGTGTGACGAAGAGAACAGCGGCCAAGCAGAAGTTACACAGCTGGCTCCCTGCGGGCGCCATCTTGCAAAGCCGATTGTGGATTCCAAAAAGCAGATAAACAGCCCTGTGTGTGGTTAATTGAAGATAATTCTACAGCTCTGTGCCCTGTCAGGGGAATCTTCAGACTCAAAATAGTTCAGCAAGTCTGTGTATGAAACACTCGCGCGCACCGCTGCCTGCAGAGTGTGAACAACAATCATCAGCTGGGAAAGGCGCACTGGAATGTGAGGGATGCAAACAGAGGCGGGGGGGGGGGGGCAACAATGACAAAGATAATCGTTCAACCTGAGAGGAAAGAAAAGTTCATCGACTTCAGTGACGGGCTGGTGCTGCATAAAGGCAATTTCAGCAGCTGCCTTACAGTGTTACCATAAATGGCCACAAGAGGGCACCCGTTTGTAAGAAATGGCCTTAAATTAATTGGAGCGAAGCAAAAGGAAGCGCCATAACGTGGCCTCGAAATTTCTTGTATTCCATCTGCCTGGAAACCACCAGTATCTGCACGTTTGTGCGTCGTACCACTTTTGAACTGATTGCCTTGCACGGGCAACTACTTCCTAGAGGGGCACATGTGAGATCAGTGGGTTTAATAAACAATATTTTGTTTTTTTACAACGCTTTGTAAAAGTTGAGCCATTTCTTAGTGCTGTAAACAACAAATATTACTGCCCAGTTTAATGGTTGTAAAACCTAGAGTCATGGTATGGTCATGGCTTTTTGCAGTAGTGCCACGCCTGACATCTCTCAGACATGGTGCATGAAACAGTAGCTGAAGTCCACTCTGGAGAAAATTGAAACTCGCTGAATGGCCTCTCAGCCTTGGGTTTCAGTGGCCACTGTTTGCTCCGACTGACGAGTCACAGGACAGCTACTCGGTGTACGGCCCGGAGACCGCTTACGGTCCTCCCGACCTCCCCATGTAGCCCCCTGTGATACAGAAGCATTGGGCTGCTGTTTACGTGGCAGACCACCAATATACAAAAATACAAGCAAATGGGCAAGTATTTATTTACATGAAGTTAAGGAAAAGAAGGACAGTAGGTGTCCTGCACCACTTATCTCGAGTAACACATTGACGTTTACAGACATTCTGCAACAAATGTAATAGGATAGTCTCTTCAAAAGTAAAAAAAAAAAAAAAGGCATTATTTTAATGCGATAGAGATTTGCCTCAATACGTCAGATAACATCACTGGATTGAGTGGCATTTATTAGAAGGCAAAGATTTCAGAAATGAACTTAGAAACATGCATGCCCTCCCCTGAAAGCAATGCGGTTAGTAAACTATGAGGTAACTCGGGTGTCACGTGCACCCTCTGTGCTGTAGGATATTATTATACATGAAACAATATTGCAGTCCATTAAATCAAACAAGAGGGATTTGTACAACGCACATCCTGAACATGCCTTTCAAGGTGCCCTCAAATGTACCAATGAAGAAAAAGGAGGCAAGGTGAACAAAACAACTGCCTAGGATCACACAATTTGGGGGAAGTTGGGAAGCCTATGAATTCCAGGTTTTCTGGTTTCACAAAATGCAATTCAGCCCCTAGATCGATCTCTCTTTCTCATCTTCTAACAATATAAGTCAATGTTGAGTCTTCAATTCTTTGCTCGTGAGAGTACGGCATGGGTGTCAGACAGACGCCGCGTGAAGGCGTGGACGGTCTTGGTCTCGAGGACCCACGAGCACTTCGGGCCGAGCCAGATACCTGGCTCGAGCTGTCAGTGGCTTTCCCTCTTCCATCACATTAGGGAAATTAAAGGGATGCAAGCATACGAAGGGCGTGATTTGACAAGGATCAAACAGTTTGGTGAACCAGGAGCATCAATGCCAGGGCGTGAGCCTCCTCGTTCAAGGTTCATATTTTTCTCCCTATACCACATTTTAGCGAGTGCACTACGAGACTATGGCTTCTCTCCCCGATAGGGAAAATCAAATGTTTGTTGGGTCAAAGTCCTGTTCTCTCATCACAGACTTGCTACAAGTGTTAAGATTGAAGTCCCTGCTACATTAACAAAAAAAACACAGGGTAGAGAAATCTGTTCAAAAGGCGATTGCCCAAGAACCCACAATTTGTCACAAGGGGAGGCCAGGATTTACTAACAAAACTCGTTTACTGCTCCCATGGTTGCCATGTTGTTCATTGCACAACTAGGGTGTGGGGGGCTCCTGTGGTGAGACTGAAGGACTTCTCTTGCCAAAGAAACGCCGCTGTTTTGTGGAACTTTACCAGACTTAATACAGAGTTCACAACTAGCATACTTTGGCACAGTGGTAAAGCCAGGGTTAAATATCAAGTTTCCTAGTGTTGTGGCTTAAACATTCCCACTGTGGGTGGAAGCTGGGTTCATGCCTGGCCCGCTCAGTGAAATGTAGCGCATTCATCAAAGGTTTTTATAGCACTAGCTACCTTAACCGAGCAGGTCGTGAACTCCTAATGTTTACAGATAAGACACTAAAGGTTCAAGTAGATTGTAAGCCCTCAGACTTATTTCATTACAATTCAATAATAAAGTTACTTCCTTTGTACACTTGACTCTCCAAAAGGTAGCGATAGCAGGTAGAGAAGGCTGACTCCCGGGAGCGGTAGAGGAACAGACACTTGGACACTGCATAACAAGGTGTGTCAAATCTGTGGCTCTTCTAGAGACTAAAGGTTTGCATTAGAGGCAAGTATGGAATGACGGCCTATAAACAACACGGTGACTCATAGTCCACACCACACCACTGCCATCAACACAGCCCTCCTTCACACTGCACACCATGCTTTTTGGTTCGTGAGAAAGTTTTTACAATCACTGAGGAGTCAATAAGTCCTTTTGCAAACAGAGACATTGAGCAGAATTAACAGTGCCTCAGAGACGCCTTCCAGGAACTGCTACAGGAAGCCTAGCGTCAGCTACAGCACCAGGCAACGCTGCAGATATACACAGAACCGGAGGGCTAATCCGCCGCTTTACAAACAGGATGGGTTTTTACCCACAGATCAGTGGCGGATCTGCGGTGGTTACATGCAAGAATCGGGTTTCCCGTTTTGAACATGCCATGCCTGCTGCATCTCATTTACACTCTGCCCTGCGGTCCCCCAAGCCGGGTTGACTGGGCCCCAGCTGTGGGGGTTGAGGTACAGCTGACTATGGCTCTGAAAACTCAGCCATGTACCACCTATTCTGCACTGGTCTCTCGGGTGGTGGAGAGAGCAGTGGCTGGGTTCTCTGAGATGTGGCGAGGGGGGCAGAGTTTCTAGGCAGGGGCAGACCTCTGCTCCCCCAGCAGAACATCAGACTTCAGAGGAGGTCTCCTCACTTCAGGTAGACATCAGCCGGGTCACACAACAGTCCTTTGAGCACCTACAGAACACCCCATGCCTTGGCTGTGAAGAAACGGGAGCAGAAACTAGCCAGGCCTTAAACTAGGAGAGATCAAGGCCCTGGAATTAAACTTACGAAAAAGCAGCAGAAGTCACCATCCATCGGGTTCAGGAAATTGTAGAACTGCCCAGGAGCACAGGAAGTGACCCCCTCTTCAAGCTGAAATCTTATTTAAGAAGCAATGTAAAAAGCATCAGGTCGTTCAGAGTCCTACAACAAGCTGTCGACAACGAGGAAACTTGATCTTCTAGTTCTAGAATAACTGAGCAAAGAACAACTTAGCCCCAAATGTTACATGACTCAGAAGAAGAAAAATTTGAGAGAGCTGACAACTGAAGATCAATACAGCTACTACGCGAAGAAAAGGGCCCTTAAGGCTTGTAGTGGAGACAAGAGGACGAGCCGCTCGTAGATGGAAAAAGGACCGACCCGCTCGTAGATGGAAGATGAGGTCCCATTGGCTGGTAGAGCGATACAACAGCACCCAGCTACTTATAGATGAAAAGTGCCCAGACCCCTATGTATGGAAGAGAAGCGGCTGTTTGCAGGAGGAAGTGGACCCAAGCGCCTGCAGATGGAAGCGCACACAAGTACTGTTAGGTGATGAGGATCCAAAAAGGAAGCAGTAGGTACATTCATGATTCGACAGACGAGACACAAATAATCCACCCACAAAGTAATCTCCACCTCTGGAATATGGTCTTGTTGGGACAGAGTTGTCCAGCACACTGGTGCGGATGAGGTGAGTTAGTCAATCAGCTGCTCAGAGATAGACCACGCTTGGAATTATTAAAAAAAAGGCATCAAGTACAGAATATTGGAGAAACTCACAGGAAGAGCAGGAGGCAAGGATGAAGCAGATCATTAACAAAGACAGGAACTGGCCTTGGGCAGTGCCATCCGTGCCAACGGATGAAGGGGGTTAGGTAGAACTGTGCCATCAATGTGGCATGTCAGTCAAGGAGGATGGCGACAGATGTGTTGACCGATGTGCAGAGGTTAGAGACAAGAAAAGCGTCCATCGCACTGGTGCAGAAAGCGGGGACCCCAGACCTGAGGGGGGTGGGGGGAGGGGTCATCAGTGCTGGGACAGGAGGGAATCTGTAACTCGGTTGTGGAGGAACCAAGAGTTTGAGAAAATGGGCTACTGAGGTTCAGAGTGAAAGAAGGAGACAAGCGGCGAGGTTGGGCGTTGTCTTTTTTGTTGAAGAAGCAACAGCAAACATGCATTAAAGTCATTGGGAGCATGCCAGTGGTTGGCACAAGTTGAGCGTCCGAACAGTATTTCTTATTGTAATTCTGCAAATTGGCCGATAGCTCATTTCGTACGCCATAAAATACCTCTTTAAAACTTTATCCCTGTAATCTAACATTAATGAATCTTCACCACCCTTCCTATCTCAATAACCATTCACCCGAAACCACAGCCCCCGCTTACTAATGATCCCAGCTACCTGTTATTAATATATCGAAGTAACCGACGTAAATACCCGCAATTTTTCTTCAGAGGCCAGGACTATTCATCAGAACCGCTAGATTAACCACGTACCTTGAACTCCGCAGTAGCGCGCCAATAGGCGTAATGCCCACGAACGCCTTGGGAGGGGTAGTAAGCGCTATATATATATCCAATTACATCGGAGTCCAAAAAACAGCTGAATCACTGAATACTATTGCCATAAATTACCAGAATTCATCATTCATCTTACACCGATAGGTACAGTGAGTGTTAATGGATGTGCCCGTGTTGAAAGCCTATACACGAACAATCATTGGTACTAAAGTGCACTTAAATACTATATGCGTAAGCAATTGGAGGACCGTAAATGCTTACTGCGGTCTGGTAATGGTCAAAACTTCATGTTAGTTGCTCACGATCAACGGTTTACCGCACCTATTATGTGCTATGTGTCTGCATAACGAACCGAGAGTTACATGGCTATATTATTCCCCAAAGTGATTAAGCTAATGCTTAAAAGTCCAAACGCGTACGAAAATGTATTGGTGTTCATTACACCGCGCTTCGTATCACTTAAATTATTTTCGTGACACTGCGATATGGACAGCCTTGTTTAAGGCCCTTTGTTGTTTTTATTGGTTTTGAAAGATGTGTGCCTGCGCCAAGTTTGATTTTAATCCAGGTGTTAGAATGTAGTGCTATCAGTACATTTAAAAGATGATCAGGTATACCCCATTTGACCAATTTTTGCCATAACATGTTGCGATCCACATGATCGAACGCAGCAGTGTAGTCGATGAAAGAGAGATATAAAGGTTTATTGTTTTCTCTTGCTGATTCCATCAGTAGAGTCAGGGCCATGATGTTTGTGATTGTTCATTGACCCTGACGAAATCCGGCTTGGGTGTTCGGGATTACTGAGTTTTCTGTGGACCATGAGGTTAATTCCTCTAGTATGTTCCCTGCAAAGTATTTAGCTTCAACATCAATTAACGCAATCAGATGGTAGTTTTTTGTTCGAGTGTTTGTAAATTGGACTAATTATTGAACCGTGCCATGACTCTGGTAGTATCTGAGTAGTTTTTGCGTAATTGAATAGCGGTGTTAGGGCAACGCTCCAGAACTCTACGTCGTTTTTGTACAGCATTGATGGTAAGCCATTGGGTCCAGGGGCTCCAGTTGGTCTTCCTTTCGCTATTTGTCTTCTGATGTCGTCTGTCACAATGGTCGATACCTGTGGGTCTGGGTCTGAAAAGATGTCAACGTCAGACTTTGAATCGTTCGTTTTTAAGAGGGGGGGGTGCTACATTTGTTGTTTATTTCTCTTTGGTGATAGCCTAATCCTTCCGCCACGTCGTCCGTTCTCAAATTCTTTGGCGCTGCCTCTTTAGTTGTATCCTCACTATTGAAGTGCCTAGCTAGTTTGTCCACACTTCTTCTGTGATGTTTGAGTCTATACCACGGTGGTCTGGGTTTTTTTATTTCCTTTATCATTCTCCAGAATTTAGAGCTATTTTTTTGGTTCGCTTCGTGGAATAATTTTGCCCATAGTTGATCGTTTTTATTTTTATGTTTCTCCCAATTCTTCTGTTTTAGGGATTTTTTGGCTTCCCACAAGGTTATTTGCAAGTCTTTGTTGTCTGGATCTTTCCGTATCTTCCTCAGTGTATGGTTTATTATTCGTTTTTGGATCTTCATTCCTGGAGAGAGTGATGTTTTGTTTAGGTTCCCCTTTCCGTTTGAAAGCTTCTTTGTCGATCCCTTTGATAATTTAGCGGCAACTTTTTGGATGAAGTTTTGCCATTCTTCTGATGGTGTGTTTAGGCACTTTACTGTTTGAGTGTATAAGGATTTTGCCTCGAAATTTATTGTAGTGATGTTGTTGGGGTTACATCGGAGTCGCCTTAAGTTTGATGTTGTGTCTATCTCAGGGCCGGTGTATGGCTCTACGTTTAGTAATGCTCTTGCTTTTATAGAGACTTCTTGGGGGAGGTGATTGCTAAGGTCGTTAACCCCTATCCTAAATGTTGTTATCATTGAAACATGTTTAAGGATGTAAAGGTATAGTCCAGGTGGGAAGAATGTTTATTGGAATGGAACGTGGGGGCCGGTGGATTGTCGTCGGCAAAGCGCCCGTTCAGTGCCCTTAGGTTGAGGTCTTCTAGTTGTCGCAGTAGTTTTTTTGAGTTGGTTGTTGATTTGTCAATTTTAGCCATGCTTTGTCTTGGAATACCCCACGCTGTGCTAAGTTCTTGCTGAATGTTGTTATCATGTTCTGTGTTGATAAGGAACATGTTGAAGTCGCCACCGACTATGATCTGGTCGGACAGGTCTCCTTCGGAGATTTTTTGCAGTACCTTTATCAATTCATTTGCTGCCTTTCGTTTTTGTGTTGGATGAATGTAGGTGTTTATTATTATGACCTCTTGAGTATGTTGTTGTAATGTTAGCTGAATTTTTACCGTCAAGATTCCACTTGGGGGGGGGGGGGGGGGGGGGTTTAATAAAAAACTCTGTGGTTCTTATTGTTCCAATTGTAGCTATGGATGCCAGAATGGCAAGGCCTCCTGATCTGCGTCCGAAGGTAGAGTTTTTGCTGGCAGGGAGAAAGCATGATGTAAATCCTTGAATTTCAAACTGTTCTTCCTCCCAGGTTTCTTGGAGCAGCAGGAGGTCAAATGAGTTTAGATACTGTAGGAATTCAGGGTCGTGTCTTTTACTTGCCAGGCCGTTGATATTCCATATGCACATTTGTATTTGTTTGGCTTTATCTCTAATGCACTCGGTGTTCAGTCCCCTTTGTCAATTAGGAATGTTGGCTATGTTGATGGTTCGCTGGATCGATGTCCACTTCTGAGTGATAATTGGCAGATTTTGGTCGGTTTGCAAGAGTTCCTGTCCATTTACCATTGTTGTTCCAGGTTTGGGATGTACTATCGGCGAGGAACTCCTTGCACCTTTTAGCACGGAATTGGTCTTTTTTCGCGCCGGTGATCTGGGTGGAAATAAGAAGGGTGCCGGGTATCGAGGTTGCGCTACAAGTCGTAAGTTGATCCCCCAATTTTCAAAGGTTGTTTTTTCTTCCATTATCTTTTTTACTGTCTCGGGAGTGTTCCAAGTGGTTTTTGTCGTTTCTTGATGGGAGGTGTCACTGCTGGGAATGAATTCAATTTGAAGCAGGTCTGAGGAGTAAATATTCTCTAAAGTTGTTATTGAGTGAAGGAGTTTCAGAATGTTACCCCTATTCAATATGTCGTCCTTACCAAGGGACGTGTATTCTGGTACAAAGAGGATAACAGTAGGGTCTACTTGATTGGTGGTATTTTGGGAGTTTGATTGGAAACAGGCGTAACTTATGATTGGACTGAGGTTGACTGCTTGGACTGCTCGTAATTGGGTTGTTTGATTGGGTTCTTAATGTGTGATCGACTCTTGTTTCGGTTGTGTTACTGTTAGTTGTGATATTTAATGGTTGAATAGATTCTGTGTTGTTGATGAACTTTGTGATAGGCATAGTTTTTTGTGTTAAGTTAAGCTTGACTGTAGGGTCGTCGATCTTTCTTGGTTCCCAGTTTTTTTGGTCAGGTAATGGTTTGTTTTTCTCTGGTTGAAGTTTCCTGGTAGAGCTTCTGGTTGTCTTTTGAATTATGGCATGAGAGGAGTTAGTTAGCTGCTCTTGTATTCTCTCGTGCCTCTTGTTGCGGTGTGTGTGGGCATGGCTCCATTTCTGTAGCGTCTATGGAGCTTTTGGTGTCTTCTTGCTGTGGGTTGAGCTGTGTTTTGGTGTAAAAGTTGGAGTTTGATATGAGCTTTTTCCTCCCTTTCCTTCCTTCGAATTTTGTTCTGTGCTGTGCTGTTCTTTGCAATCAGGTTGGTTGGGATTACTGTTTGATTTACTGGTTCAACACCTGGATCCTTTAGCTGGATTGAAGTAGATGCCCGGCTCTCTGCAGTTGAGTTGGTGGCTGCTCCCTGGGCCGCTGTTGGCTTGGTGACCTGCAGTTTTTGTTTTAAAATTGACGCAGCATTACAGTCTTGCGCTTGAGGGATTGTTGCTTTTATTTCTCGCATCAGGTCCCCTAGCATTGATGGCATTGTGGCTAATTTGTCTAATATCAATTCGCAGGAGCATGGTTGGAACGGTGAGTTGGTCGTGTAAGTCGCTTCTTGGCCCCTTTTTATGAGACCGTTTAGTTCGGATATCTTCCCCTCAATGCCTAATATTGAAGTGGCAATTGATTGTAGGACAGTTAGGTGGGTGTCCATTTTTAGCGATTGAAACTCTAGTGCTTTGACTGTTGTTTGCAAGGTGTTTATGATTATAGGCCATGGAATTTCAGATAGTGGTTTTACCGTGCTATTGCTGTTCCCCTGGCTTAATAGGGTGTTTGGTTCTTCAAATAGAGTATTGTGCTCTGGCCTGAGATTGTAAGAGGCAATAAGATCTTACCATTCCTGTGTGGCCATGAATGTCATGTCATTTTCCGCGGAGCTGGTCGTGAAATTGAAGTCACTATAGTGGGATAGAGTGCAACGCGTTTTTGATTTGGAGTCGATTGTCCCGCTCTGGGCATTTATATGCCCCCCGTGGTCTGTTTTTGTTCTTGTTGGGGTCTCTATTTGTGTGGTGATAGTGTTAGTCAATTGGAGTTGTTGGTGTTGTTCTTCTAGCTTTATTTCTTGCTTGATGCCCAGGCTGTCCCGGGATGTGAAGTTGAATTGTTGCCCCTTTGGGGAATTTCTGTTTGTTTGGTAGGATAGTACGTCTTGATTGTTCCGGGTGTTTCCGCCCTTGCTGTCCTCCATCCTGGGTTGGCTTCGCAGATTTTGGTTCTGGTTCTCCTGGCTGTCCCAGCTTTCCTGGTGCACTTTATTGGTTTCGGTTATGTGGGGCTCCTCCTTAAGGATGGAATGTGGGGAGTTAGCTGGCCCAGCGGGTTCGCCCATTTTTGGTATTTTCTTTCTTGTGTGGTCGTCCGTGTCCGTGTCACGTGTGTTTGCGAGGCTTTGGTAGTTTCTTCTGATGGCTCCTTGGTCTATCTTTGGTGGTGAGATTGTCGGACTCCTCAGCACTGGTGATGTTTTTGTGACTAGTGGACCGTCTGGTGTGGAGCAACAGCTCCCCCCTGTAGGCGGTGAAGTGTCATTTGTGTGACTGTCGGAGCAAGCGTGAATGGCTGCCCCGAGTAGGAGAGGTGTTTGCAGACCCTCTATACATCCAATCTTGGAATAGATTGCTAATCCTGGGTCTTTCAGAAAGGAAAATTTTGTTTATATCTTGGGTTGTTTGGTGCATTTCCTTGTTATTTCTAGTGTTTTTAGCGGTCTCTCTATAGAAATGAGCTCCTTTAATTCACTAAGGACTTTTGGATGTGACTTGGTCTTGGCGATTGGAGGCTGCGGTGTTGAGAGTGATGGGCCTGGTGCGACAACTGTTAGTAGTTCCGATTCCGATTGTTGTTGTTGATGGACCAGGATAGAACTCAGGTTAGTGAAGCTAGCGTTTAATAATATGTTGTCCTGCCCTTTCCTGTTGCTGTTCCCCTCACCAGGTTTTCTGCCTCTTGCTGCACCGGACACGCCACGGATGCCAGCGAGCTGGACACGCTGTCTCCCACCCTACCGCTTACCCAGCGTGTTGGCGGAAGGAAACATGGCAAGAACTTTGTAATGTACTTTTTCGTTGCAGGCAGAGTTACAGGGTGATCTGGAAGCAAATGAGTGCAGAAGGAAACCTCTGCGCGGCACATAGGGGTGCCAGACCCTAACCCCAGGAGCCTCATGGGAGGTGTTGGCGCCCCGTTAGTCCTTCGGGCGGTTGTGGGCCTGAGCAACCGGGAGCTTACCTAGCTACGCTCCGCCCTGAAAGGGGTGTGAGTATAAGGGACCAGTGGTCATGTGATCCGGGAAGGGGATCACCAGAAGGTGCAGTACAAAGGTGGTTCACCACTGTGCTGCTTGGCTCATCAGGTGGGCAGGTGGCGAGAATACTGCCTGCCCTTGGATCTCCCGTAAGCTAACCCACCAGATTACATAACGTCGTATGTAATAAGCCTGCAGCAGTTTTTCCCAAGTCTAAACTTGCGTGGTGTGTATTTATTTGCGGGCATCGATGCTAAGGGTGGGGGGAACCTTTGCTATGATGACTGACATGGTAATCTTTGCGCTGCCCCCCTCCCAGACTGATGAGTGACGATTGGGATCTCTGCTCTCCCTCCAGACTGATCACCACCACGGAGATGGAAATGGAAGCAGCGGGCTCTGGTTCCAGCCGGTATTCTCTTCCGACAGGCCCGGGCGCCGCTTGAATGTCCTGTGCCTGGTGCGGTGTGTGCACACAAGACACACTTACTTCAAGAGCAGGCTGAGAAGGAAGTGTAGGGCCCTCACCCAACCAACGACCACACAGTAATGCCTCATCTAAAGGACAGTCAGCAACCCCTTCCGTTCGCGCTGAGAGCCAAGAAGCCCAGGGAGATGGCCATATAGGGGGGGGGGCGCAGAGATGCGCTGTGATCACACCACACACTGGGCCGGTGTGTGTGTGTGTATAAATGCACTAAAAACACTGGTCACATCACACACTAGACACTCTTGTTTTGGGGGGGCCCTTCATAAAAGGCACCAGTTCAGGAGCCTTAAAAGAACGAGAAATGCACTTAACCCTGCAGCGATGCGGACGGCGTCTTACAGCTGAAGTGCCGCTCTCTGCACTGAGCGCTTCACCCACTGAGCTATTTCACCACAGCTGGGACGTGTCACCTGCGGGTCACACAATGATCCCCGCAGCAGGGACATTAACACTCGGAGCTGCTTTACGTTGTCTCAAACGCGGTACCAGAGCGAGTGCTTTAACCACCTGACTCACCTTCCCTGTACAGCGCCCTGAAGCTTACAGCACCTAGACTAGATCGGTGCATCAGGCGCCTTAACCCTGCAAGCTATCTACAAAGCAGTCTGTCGGTGACGAACAAACTGAGCCACGACACACTTACCCGTGGTTTTCACATTCGTTACGTCAGAATTTATGTAAATCATGCATTTGTACCGTCAGCCTGCATTCAGGACTGTCCTTCCTGTCTCTTGCTCCGCCCTGCACCCCCTCTTTCGCCTTCCTCAGTTTTCCAGAGTAAATTCTATCCACTTCCAGTATTATCACCCTCTCTCTCCATCTGGCATGTCTGCCTGTCTTCCCTCACTACAGCCCGCCACGCCCCATGCCTCTCCCGACACCCTCCCTGTGATCAGCAGCCCCCTCCGAGGGTCTCCCTACCTCTCCTACCCCCCCCCCCCCCCCAGTGATGATCCATCAGGCCCGCCCGCGTTGACTCCCACCGCCACCAGCCCGCTCAGCGGACCCCGAAGGCTCTCCCCTGCTCTTTCTCCACAGATCGCCCCACACATACTGCCCGTCTTCTCTAGCGCCCACCGCCCGAGGCCCCCCGCCCCTCCTGTCCGTCTCTGTTATCCCCCCCTCTCTTCTGTCGCCCAGACTCCCCACTATCCTACACCCACTCCCTGTCTGTTCCTCAGTACGCCACCCCTTTCAAAAACAGGTATGTACACTTCTCAAAACAAATCCTAGAATGAGACAGACACACACTCAAGGGCAGAAAGCGCTATATACGTGTCATCCGCCGCAGGCGCTTCTACCTGCTGCTTCAAACACGTTTCATCCAGTCGCACAGACACACCTTTCCCAGAGGTCAACGTCCGAACAGGGGCTCACGAGCAGAGTTCAAGCTCACACGCGTGAAACCCCACAAGGCCACCGCGCCTTACACACATCAGTAGCGTAGTGGGGAAACTCCAGGGCAAGTTAACGGCCGGAGCGAAACACGTGCCAGCCACGGCCCCATCAGCGCCTAACAATAATGACATCCCGGTGGGGTTCCCGGGGGTTATTTTCGTGATAACATGGGTGGGGGTGATTTCCAGAAACGATTCTCCCTCTCCTGCCCCCTCCACACATTCATTCGCGCCAGTTTAGAGGGGGTTCTCCCCTTTCATTTTTCTATTTCTCACATTGAGTTCTATTCCTTTGTGCACTTTCCTTCCTTTACACCCCTTTCACTGGTCCCCCTCTGTATTCACCCTCAGGGCCTGGAGTGGATTCAGTCAGGCGCGCCCTCACACGCTCGCCCACACTCACTCACTCACCAGTGCCGGAGTCCCGAGCCCCGCGGGAGGCGCCTCCTGCCCGGGGCACGTCCATCACCGAGCCCCGCCGCCGGCCCCGCACCGAGCCCTCCCCGGAGACGGCCGAGTCCAGGCCACTCCCAGGCCGGCGCTGCCGCCTCCTGGCGCGGATGGATGAGACACGCAGCCCGGGGATGCTGTGTTTACCCAAGGTGGGCGCGTCAAGGCGCGGATGGATGGATGAGACGCGCCGCCAGGGGCTGCTGTGTTTACCCAGGTGGGAGCCCTGTGCCGGCCTCTGCCAGGTGGGCGCGTCAAGGCGCAGCCGAGTCCCCACTGCTTCTAGGCGCTCTGCCAGGTGGGCGCTTCAAGGTGCTGCCGGGGACGCCGCCTCCTGGTGCCGATGGATAAGACGCTGGGACTGCTGCGTTTACCCGAGAGGGAGCTCTGTGCCGAGGCGCCTCTGCCAGGTGGGCGCTTCAAGGCACAGCCCAGTCTCCTCTTCACCCGTGGGGACTCGGGACTGGTGCTTCAAGGCGCGTCCAGGTGGAAGCTCCGGATGGGCGCTTCAGGCGCACAAGGGTCTTATCTGCCCAGGCGCCAGCTCCCGACTACTGCTTCAAGGCGCTACTGGTTTCAGTCAGCTGGGAGCTCCGGACTGGGGCTTCCAGGCGTAGGAGGGTGCTCGGCGCGGGTGGGCGTTCCTGGGCTGATGCTTGAGGCCAGCAGCAGGTGATGGACTCAGGTGCGGTCTCCGGGGCGGATGCTTCGAGGCGCGGGCGGATCCTGGGCCCACGTGGCCGTGACTGGACCCGATGAGGGGTCCGCGTGACCCGGAAGACTAAAGTCCACGTGGGGGAGTGGAGGGCATCCTCCTTTGGGGTGTGCCTGCGCCTCTGAAAGAGCTTATACCACGAGTAAAGATTACAACTCGAGCTTTAGATCAGAGGTTAGATGGGTGGCGCTGGTGTAGTTTGTATATAAGTGGTAGAGTGTACTGTGGGGTAATCGGCGCTGAGAGTGTGTGACACTGCTATGGTGTGTATATAAGTGGTAGAGTGTACTGTGGGGTAATCGGCGCTGAGAGTGTGTGACACTGCTATGGTGTGTATATAAGTGGTAGAGTGTACTGTGGGGTAATCGGCGCTGAGAGTGTGTGACACTGCTATGGTGTGTATATAAGTGGTAGAGTGTGCACTGTTGAGATAAGTGGGGCGCAGGGGGTAGAGTTTGTGGCACTGGTGTAGTGTGCAGGTCAGGGGTCGAGTGTACTGTGGGATAATTGGTGCACAGGGACGCGTGTGGCACTGGTGTGTATCAGTTGTAGAATGCCCTGTGGGGGTAATTAGAGTAGAGTTTGTGACACTGGTGTAGTGCAACAGGGGTAGAGTGCAACGTGGGGGTAACTGGAGCACAGGGTAGAGTGTGTATCAGTTGTAGAATGCCCTGTGGGGGAAATTCTGGTAGAGTTTGTGCACTGGTGTAGTGTGCAGGTCAGGGAGAGAGTGCAGTGCGGGGTAACTGGTGCTTAGAGGGTACAGTTTGTGCACAGGTGTAGTGCATCCGGGGTAGAGTGCACTGTGGGGTAACTGTTGGCTAGAGGGTACAGTTTGTGCACCGGTGTAGTGCATCAGGGGTAGAGTGCACTGTGGGGTAACTGGTGCTTAAAGGGTACAGCTTGTGCACAGGTGTAGTGCATCAGGGGCAGAGTGCACTGTGGGGTAACTGTTGGTTAGAGGGTACAGTTTGTGCACCGGTGTAGTGCATCGGGGTAGAGTGCACTGTGGGGTAACTGGTGCTTAGTCTGGCAGCTTAGAGGGTGCAGTTTGTGCACCGGTGAAGTGCATCAGGGGCAGAGTGCACTGTGGGGTAACTGGTGCTTAGAGGGTGCAGTTTGTGCACCGGTGTAGTGCATCAGGGGTAGAGTGCACTGTGGGGTAACTGGTGCTTAGTCTGGCAGCTTAGAGGGTGCAGTTTGTGCACCGGTGTAGTGCATCAGGGGCAGAGTGCACTGTGGGGTAACTGGTGCTTAGAGGGTGCAGTTTGTGCACCGGTGTAGTGTGCAAGTCAGTGAAGAGCAGACGTAGTGCCCCGTGGAATAACTGAAGGGGTAGGGTGCGTGGCCGCGGGCTAAACAATGCACGTCATGGGTAGAATGTGCACTGTGGGGGCAGATAGGACTTGGGGGTGAAGATGGCACTTGAGGGGGGAACAAGTGGCCCTGATAGACTGTGTAGTGAAGTTTGCACCCACGGAGCAGAGTCTGAAGCTCACAGATCCCGCTGCATCTCGGGGTAGAGTCTTTCACTCTGAGGAAGACCTAGCTCCCAGACCCAGGGTTCAGTGCGCTGCTCAGGGGCCGAGGGCTCCTCTTCAGCCGAGGTGAGGCTTCCAGGCGCCTCCGAGCTTGCTAGCAGAAAAGCGCCTCAGCTGCTGCTGGTCTTTCCTCCTCAGGCCATGTCACCGTCTCCCTCCCACATTCCAGGGCGTTCCCCCCTCTCCACACCCCCCGGCTCCTTCCCAGGCCCCGCCCCTTCCTCTTCTGCCTGTGACTCTGGCCTTCGCTGCCACGAGACACTATAATGTGTTATTGGCAGGGGGCCAAGGAGCGTCCGTTTGTGGAGTTGCGCAAGTTGCATCAAGAGCGACTGTTTCTGGTTAGCGGCGCACAGGATTGTCATGTAACATTTGTATAGCTCCTCGTGCTTCTGGCGAGGACACAGGCGCTGTCCTGTGCAAAGGAGTGTACTTGAGCAAACGAGTCTGTACATGACATCCCCACGCCACCAGACCCCGGACCATAGAACAATCCCCCTCGTCACTGTCTCCTTACAAGGGAGGCAGCTTCCGTTGGTGCAGCAGGTGCAGTGGCACCGCGGTCCAAAGGGCTGAGGGGCCCCATTAAAACCTGATTATTAATACGAAATAGGTCGCACACTGCTCGTCATACCAGCAAATAGCCCCATAGAACTCTGGATAATGTAGTGGCTTCGGTGAGTACGCCTATGCCACGAGTATGTCACTATTATGCCATCCCTGGACACGTGTTTCGAGGTAATTGCCTCTCGTCAGCAGGGAGCAGGTAAGTATGTGGGATGCCGAATAGTGACATACTCGTGGCATAGGCGTACTCACCGAAGCCACCACATTATCCAAAGTTCTATGGGGCTATTGGTTCCGCACTCACCAACCTAGTTGGTGACATGCTTCATCATCGGGTTCCCACCAGAGAGGCCGAATGCCTCTCTGGTGTGCTGCGACGCCTGTGTTACAGCGGAGCTGGTTTCTGATTGTGAAAGGGAGTGATGTTTCAACATACAAGAAACAAGCCAATGAACTCACTGCCAAATTGAAAGATCGCGGTTACCCTGACAAAATACTCTCAAAGAGCAACAAACGAGCTCGTAACCAAAACAGAGAAGCTCTTCTGGAAGTTTATGAGAAAGGGGATCAGGACACCATACCTCTCACTTGCGTCACAACTTACAACGCAGCCTCCAACGCAGTAAGCAAGTCCATAAGGAAACATTGGAATATCCTGACAAGCAATAAACATGATTGGGAGAAACCCTTGTTCTCTTATAAAAGAGCAAGGAGCATTAAGGACTCCCTGGTGCATACCCGTCCGAAAGTTCAGGAGAGAAATCAAGAACAGTCCATCGTCCTCCCATTGTTGGCCACTATCCTTGTGGCTCATGCAGTGTCTGCCATTTGACCTCCCCCTCTAAGTATTTAATACTTGAACAAGGAAAACAATGGATGCAGAGAATGCACACCAATTGCAATTCCACCAACGTGGTTTACTTGATCACTTGCCCATGCGGACTGAGATACGTCGGCATGACGAGTAGGAAAATAAAACAGCGCATCTGCGAACATCGCAGCACCATCCGATGTCGCAAGTTGAGCACAAAACTGGCGGAACACTTTTTGCTGTTAAATCACACAACAAATGACATGAGATGGACGATCATTGAAAAACTGAGGCCTGGAGCAAATACCCAACAATTGCTATTTGAGAAAGAACAACGTTGGGTTTATCGTTTATCTACTCATCTCAAAGGTCTGAATGACAATATCCCTTGGGGTTCCATATTGAAGAACTAATTCGCTGACCCAACCTAACCAGTTTGGCATCAACACCTTAGTAGCCTCCGTGCAGTTCTTTGCACCGCACACAGCCTTTGATTCCCCAATTTTCTCGTCAGCCCGAATTATCATGTTGACATAAACTGTCCTCGATCAAGACTCCCCATAGGCAGTTTTATGATTTGATTTATGCCAACCCTTACAAACTGACAAGCATGAAGGAAAAGGGTGTAATAATTGAGATTAGACGTTGTAAATTGACTTATTGACAAAGTTTGTATTTGGCATTATCAACCTGTTGAATAAAACACGCCAGCCCAAAACCTCCCCATCACGAGGGGAGAACCAATAGGAACACGAACTCAAACTTCGTCATCACCCGCCCCTTCGGACTGCATCACACGCATACGCACGTAAAAATAATCACGTGACGGGAATCACGGAGTATTTACTTCCGTGTTCCCCATTCACTCACTAATATCCGGGCCGAGGAGGACAGATCGAGGTTGATCGCGGGAGTGTGCGAGCATGGAAGTAAGTCGACGAACCACTTTTTGACACGGCACTAGTTTCCTTTCAACTTATCTTCCTTAAGCAGATCAAAACAGTTACGATTTGTCTTTTTATTTCGCCAGATACTATAGCTCACTACCCCCCTCCCGGACCCATGATGCTAGTAACACCAAGAACATAAGTAAGAGGGCCATTTGGTTTTTCCATGCAGCTGTTTTTATAACCAATTTTAAATGTTAGACATGCTCTGGAGCAACGGCGCCTGGCAAACACCTCAGACGCTTGTTTTTAGCATGCCTACCACTTCACGAGTTCGCTATATGTTCGACATACACTCCGGCTAAATAGCCACTACGATTGCACTTTTTCAGTAGCTCTGACATCACTTGATGTAATCAAATGCAGGCACAACTAGTGTTTATGGTCTTGTGAAAATAGTCTACATTTCCGTTCATAAACGACGAATAATCACTCGTATCGAGGTGTTGTTAGCTATTATCGCTATTCGGACACCCACTCTCGCTCCACAGCACGGTTTACAAAAAGTTTTGTTCACACAAGCACGTTAAAAAGATGAAATGCAATCAACAATGTTTTGTCTCCATGTTTTTATATGTGGTTTGTCTGTCTTATTTTCTTTTCAGACATTCTTAGCCCCGGATAAATAGGAGGCTTCTCGGTAAAACCGTGAGTTTTACCATTTGATCTCCACAGGTCAGGGTGCGCCTTAGCGTGTGCATACCGCCATGGAGACCCTTGTGGTCCTGATGAAAGCTTAGCCAACTGGGCGCAATAAGCAGAAACATGTCGACCTTATAAATTGGTCAAGCTCTGGTTAACCTCACAAACCAGATCTTGCCCAACTCACGTTTTTATTGGTCTTTGATTTGCCAAGAATAAATTTGTTATTGGTTAAAATCATTTACCTTTTAATCTCACTCCCTTTCACAATCAGAAACCAGCTCCGCTGTAACACAGGCGTCGCAGCACACCAGAGAGGCATTCGGCCTCTCTGGTGGGAACCCGATGATGAAGCATGTCACCAACTAGGTTGGTGAGTGAGGGTTCTTTTAACAAATCTTTTTGGTTTTTGCCCGTGCCTTTTTTTGCTCCCTTATCTCTTGTCACTCTTTTGTTGTTTAATTGATTGAATCAGGGGGAACAAGAGTGATAGTCCCTCACCCTCTTTGTGTTATTGTGCTATTGGTTCCGCACCTGCGCGCCGTGAGAGGTACTATACCTTTAATATTTTGGCAGTCTCTTCGGCACCCCACATAATTACCTCGAAACACGTGTCCAGGGATGGCATAATAGTGACATACTCGTGGCATAGGCGTACTCACCGAAGCCACTACATTATCCAGAGTTCTATGGGGCTATTTGCTGGTATGACGAGCAGTGTGCGACCTATTTCGTATTTGCATTTAAGCTCTCTCGAGCGACTTGGGCTGACGAGCCTTGGTTCCGCACCTGCGCGCCGTGAGAGGTACTATACCTTTAATTTTTTGGCACTCTATTCGGCACCCCACATACTTACCTGCTCCCTGCTGACGAGAGGCAATTACCTCGAAACACGTGTACAGGGATGGCATAATAGTGACATACTCGTGGCATAGGCGTACTCACCGAAGCCACTACATTATCCAGAGTTCTATGGGGCTATTTGCTGGTATGACGAGCAGTGTGCGACCTATTTCGTATTTGCATTTAAGCTCTCTCGAGCGACTTGGGCTGACGAGCCTTGGTTCCGCACCTGCGCGCCGTGAGAGGTACTATACCTTTAATATTTTGGCAGTCTATTCGGCACCCCACATACTTACCTGCTCCCTGCTGACGAGAGGCAATTACCTCGAAACACGTGTCCAGGGATGGCATAATAGTGACATACTCGTGGCATAGGCGTACTCACCGAAGCCACTACATTATCCAGAGTTCTATGGGGCTATTTGCTGGTATGACGAGCAGTGTGCGACCTATTTCGTATTTGCATTTAAGCTCTCTCGAGCGACTTGGGCTGACGAGCCTTGGTTCCGCACCTGCGCGCCGTGAGAGGTACTATACCTTTAATATTTTGGCAGTCTATTCGGCACCCCACATACTTACCTGCTCCCTGCTGACAAGAGGCAATTACCTCGAAACACATGTCCAGGGATGGCATAATAGTGACATACTCGTGGCATAGGCGTACTCTCCGAAGCCACTACATTATTCAGAGTTCTATGGGGCTATTTGCTGGTATGACGAGCAGTGTGCGACCTATTTCGTGAAACCTGATTATTGCTGTATATTATAAATAGGGCTCCTGTTTTTATGGTATTTTTTGTTGTTGTTGACATTTCCGTCTGTATTTATCCATATTTATTTTTTGCTGATGTTAGCTGCATTTATCCATATTTATTTTGAGTTTTGTGAAAAAATTAAGTTGAAACTAGCATATTTACACATTTTACATAACCGATAAATGTACATTCATGCTTGAACGCCTGATCGGTTTCAAGGAAATGAACACCTACAGATAAACGCGAAGCTGCAGCAGAAGGAAACCTAAAACGGTGGTAACGCGAGGTATCATTTTATGTTTCCTTTACTTCCCTGCTGCAAAGCAGTGGGGCGACGCTCCTCCGCCTTAGTGGAGGAGCCACCACTGGCCCAGCATTGCCGCTGGTACTTTGGTCTAAAAGGGGGCCTTTCATGGACCCGAACTGTCCCACCATCATGACCTCACCCGCCAACCAACATAGATACGAAATATTAATCTGACCTGTAAAGAAAAGAACCAACATAGCTACAATATACTAGGATGACCTGCAACAGAAACAAGCATTGGCATAGCCAATAGGTCTCGCCTTTGGGACCGCATAAGTGTTTAGCTGTACAGCACAGTATAGAGACAAAAAACCTTAATTCATAAAGTATGGAAAGAAAGAAGGCCTGCAGTAGCGGGATACGAGAGCTGCGATGGTGCATGTGGGAAGGCCTGATAGAGAGCACGGCTGATATATACATAATAATAAAACACCACACACCTTTGTCATTCTTACACCTCTTCCTGGTTCTATCTGAACTACGCTGCCCCTTACCCCAGCAGGCAGGTAGTGAAGTATAAAAACCAGGTGCCCCGTTTGCTCTATATAATAAAACAGAGGCGTGCTAGACAATAAATAGTTTCAGAGCTTAACTCCGAAAAGTCTGAGCAATCAAAACTATCTCCCACGCGAATGGCTGGAAGCCAAGGGAAGCTGCCTGACGGAAATTGCTGCCGCTTCCCTACATACTAAAACATTGTTTGGAAAAAGAACAGCCCACGTTTCTGGAGTTGGGCATTCAGGAAAATAGGTACAATATCTTTGGCGATATTAAAATTGACATAGCGATCTACCGCAGCGCCTAGAAGCAGTTCTGTTCATGTGTGCGCGGTCTGCATACAGCACCATTCCTGCAGAAGTAGGGCAGACAGCAGGCAAGAGTCACCAGCCCACCTGGGTACTTTAGAGGCCCTGCAAAAAATGAACAGGCTTGAACTCAATCTTCGGAGCCTGGCGATATACCATTAACGGAGTGTGACCACATTGGATATAAAGAGAACCGAGGTAGACATGACATGCTTGGAAAAAGAAAAAAATACTACCGGCTGTCTTTGGCACAACATCATCCCGGAGCTGCAGGTGTAAAAATAATAAAATTTGTATTTTATTACACAGTTTAAAATCGGTGGTCGTTGCATTAACAAACGAATTACCCCGTTTTAAAATCACTTTTGAATACAAGTAAAGCAACAAGCGCGACCTGGCCGGGAGTTGTGTGGCGCGCAATTAAATAAACAAGTGAGACAGATGTGAGCGAGTTACACCAGAGACTTCACGAGACAGACCTCGAAGAGAAGAGTCTGATCTGAGGCAGAACGAGATAGCGTGAGAGAATGAGACAGACCAGAGCAGCCTTACATTGCGGCGGCGCGAAAGTGAAAGTAATCAGCAGAGGCAGAGAATGAAAGCGGTCTGAGATTAGAAACACAACCGATCTTCCGTGCAGTAAGGGAGGGGGAAGAGCGGGTGAGAGAGGGGGAGGAAAGCCGGCCGTGCGATGAAAGGAATGCTAGAAACCAGGATAGCAGCTGTGCGCGTGCACGACATCGCGAACGCAAGCTGGAGGCCTGAAAAAAGCAACCAGGTTAGCACTTCCAAAACCCGCTTACTAAAACTCTCGCCAGAGCAGCGCTATAAGCGCTGGCTCAGGCGAGACCTAAAAAGGTGTGTTAGGTAGGACACAAGCCATTACCTCGACTCCCCATAAAGCCCAGATAACTTCACCAAACCAGATTGCAAAACCTTACATTTGCCCTGCCTGCTGAGCCACAAGAACCGAGCACTCCCCCCATCTAGTGTCCTTTGCTCTGAGGATGGTGGGTGGGGAAAACAGGCTTTCTAACCCGTGTGGCTCCCAGGGGTAGCAAATGAGGGCTGTGGCTGCAGAGTTGCAGCAGTGGAGAATGCCGTTCCGAAGATATCCATGAGGGGGGGTCACGAGGTCCGGTTGTGTCCGAGGCAGCGAGTGGGCAAGAGACCTGCCCACTGCCTCGTGGCACCTTTTAAGGGCGGGGTCGACCATGTTGCTGTGAATGACCCCGGAAATATTCTAATGCCTCTGGGTGCTGTGCCCCAACCAATCCCAGACCTATCCCTGCCCAAAGGTTGCGGCAACCTGCTCCATTGCCCCTGTTCGGCCTTAGTGTCATTACCATAGGCACAGCTCCCACTAGATGGGTGAGCCTCTGCATATGGTCAGGTAGCGGCCGATGTCCCGTGGGACAACACCCTCTCCCTAAAGCCCCCAACTGCGTACACACCACTTATAAGAGACCATGAATACAAAAGCAAGTTCTTGGGTTAGGGGTCTTAAAACTCCCGGCTGTATTTATTAAAACATATAAACCGCAAAACCCCTTTTTTTCATTTTTTATGCACAGTAACCCATAATTTTCCTTTTTTTTTACAGAGTTATGTCTTGGTCTTAACGTAGTGGCTAATACATGGGCGTTACCTAACCATAACTAAGATTATTCCTGTGCATCCATCACAAACATCTTCCCCGAGTGAGACCATGACTGCGGAGCTCCTCAAAGCTCTTCCTAGAACCCAAATGTTTTTAACCTCGATGCACAACCCTGTTCATGTTCACTGCAGGGCTCCACAGAGCTCATCCCTGAACCCACATCTTTTTAACATCGACGTCCATAGCCTGTGCATGTTCACTGTGGAGCTCCACAGAGCTCATCCTTGAACCCACATCTTTTTAACATCTACATCCATACCCTGTGTATGTTCACTGCAGAGCTCCACAGAGCTCATCCCCGAACCCACATCTTTTTAACATCTACATCCATACCCTGTTCATGTTCACTGCGGAGCTCCACAGAGCTCATCCCTGAACCCACATCTTTTTAACACCGACGTCCATAGCCTGTGCATGTTCACTGTGGAGCTCCACAGAGCTCATCCTTGAACCCACATCTTTTTAACATCTACATCCATACCCTGTGTATGTTCACTGCGGAGCTCCACAGAGCTCATTCCCGAACCCACATCTTTTTAACATCGACGTCCATACCCTGTGCATGTTCACTGCGGAGCTCCACAGAGCTCATCCCTGAACCCAAATCTTTTTAGCATCGACGTCCATACCCTGTGCATGTTCACTGCAGAGCTCCACAGAGCTCATCCCTGAATCCACATCTTTTTAACATCGACGTCCATACCCTGTGCATGTTCACTGCGGAGCTCCACAGAGCTCATTCCTGAACTCAATTCTTTTTAGCATCGACGTCCATACCCTGTGCATGTTCACTGCGGAGCTCCACAGAGCTCATCCCTTAACCCACATCTTTTTAACATCGATGTCATACCCTGTTCATGTTCACTGCGGAGCTCCACAGAGCTCATCCCTGAACTCACATCTTTTTAGCATCGACGTCCATACCCTGTGCATGTTCACTGCGGAGCTCCACAGAGCTCATCCCTGAACCCACATCTTTTTAACATCTACATCCATACCCTGTGCATGTTCACTGCGGAGCTCCACAGAGCTCATCCCCGAACCCACATCTTTTTAACATCGACGTCCATACCCTGTGCATGTTCACTGCGGAGCTCCACAGAGCTCATCCCTGAACTCACATCTTTTTAACATCGACGTCCATACCCTGTGCATGTTCACTGCAGAGCTCCACAGAGCTCATCCTGAAACCCACATCTTTTTAACATCTACATCCATACCCTGTGCATGTTCACTGTGGAGCTCCACAGAGCTCATCCCTTAACCCACATCTTTTTAACATCGACGTCCATACCCTGTTCATGTTCACTGTGGAGCTCCACAGAGCTCATCCCTGAACCCACATCTTTTTAACATCTACATCCATACCCTGTGCATGTTCACTGTGGAGCTCCACAAAGCTCATCCCTGAATCCACATCTTTTTAACATCGACGTCCATACCCTGTGCATGTTCACTGCAGAGCTCCACAGAGCTCATCCCTGAACCCACATCTTTTTAACATCTACATCCATACCCTGTGCATGTTCACTGTGGAGCTCCACAGAGCTCATCCCTGAACCCACATCTTTTTAACATCTACATCCATACCCTGTGCATGTTCACTGTGGAGCTCCACAGAGCTCATCCCTGAACCCACATCTTTTTAACATCAACGGCAATACCCTGTGCATATTCACTGCAGAGCTCCACAGAGCTCATCCCTGAACACTATAAACCACACTAACCCCAGCGGTTAACCGGAGGAGGGAACTAGAGGCACAGGGCACCAGGAGCGAGCCAGCATCCAACATATAATGTTAAACACAAGTGGAGCTGTTCCCAGAAAAGGCACCAATGGTGCTCAAAATTAAATTGCGAGTGTTGACATCTGACAAAAAGGGGAAGGACTGGCCTCACACATCACCTGGTGTCATGCTTCATCATCAGCAGTCCTCGCCCTCTAAAAACTTGGTTTGATAGAGGGCGGGCATTCACCTGACGACAGGGATGCACTTCTAAACTAAGTGGGGACCCGTGAATAGTAAGTGTGATTTAAAAACCATTACAGTTGTCAAATCAATTTTAATAAGGTGGGCAACTGTATGGTATTAAAAAACTGAACAGTGACCTGGGGAAGTTATTGTCCCCTCACCGTAGTGTATAGGGTCAATATGTTTCTGCCTGGTGTCCCGAAAGGGTACGCGGCATTCTTCAGGACCTGTTCTAAAGCGGGCTCCATCCTTACCAACCTTGTGATAAGGGTAAACCACTTGATGGGGTATCCTTTGTCACTCCACTCGTTGAAGGGGCTCTAAGTCAGCTCAAGAGTCTTAACCTACGTGCTCCATGGAAGGAAGGATGGAGGGAAGGCCCCTTTAGTCACACTTGTAGCAAAGTGCGCCATCCGCTGTGGCACCTAGCTGTGTCCGTCTCCCCTTCCAGACTCTTGGGCTGACTTGGAGCCCGGAAAGATACTCTTTGGTAGCACCAAGAAACCATTGGTGTATGTGCTGGTGCTTTATTAACTATGAGCAACATAACATCTCAGGATACTAAGTGTGTGTATAGCTACTTTGCACATAGCAGCATCAGATGATGTATATATTGTGGGTCTATGATTTGAGCAAACTCTTCCAGTTTAACTCCTTAACATCCTCTCCGAAATGAGACCTCCAATCTCTTTAAAAGAAACAGCTCTGACTTCTTATTTTCATTTTGACCACTGTGTCATATTGTACCTTGAGTTACAATCCCTTTACCACCTCCCATAGTTAGCTTTAACCTCTCACTGCTTGTGGCAACCAGGCCTTGGTGGTGAACTCTGCTCCGTTCGCTGAGTTTTTCGCACTGCGCAGGGTTGGGAAAACTCCACTCCACGGAGTTGCGAAAAACTTCACTCCACGGAGCAGAGTTTTTTCCTTGCTCGTGTTCACCTTCGTTAAGTTGGTGAGCGTGAACAAGGAAAATCCATTGTTAGACCACCTTCCAGCGGGTTTTCTCAGCGCAGTCGGTCATGGATGGTCGTGACAGCTCGCGCTAAGAAACCACCCGTTCGCGTTGGGGAAGCTGCTTCTCTAATGAAAATCTACTCGAGTGGCAGAAAGAAGCAGCCCATTCTTGCACCCTGCATGGTGCCATTCGCGCTGATTTTTCCATGCAAGACAAACACCTGGTGCTAAAAATTCAACACAGATGTGCGTAACCTAACAAACTCTGCTGCTTGTGGAACTCCGCGTCGCACGGCAGAGTTTTTGGGTTAGTTCGTGGAGTTCCGCATAGCAGAACTCTGCAAACTCTGCCTAGGCCTAGTGGCACCAAGAGTGCTAAGGGAGGGACTTATTATTCAGTTGTATTTAAATAGTGTCTTAGGATACAGCTACCACTGGTAACCCGAGTATTCACACAAAGGATTCTGACCAGTAACTACCGACTGCCCCACCAAAGCGAAGGCGTCACAATCTCCTCCTTTCTTAGTTGCCTTATCTGCAAACACTGTGAGCATGGAGAAAAAGGCTCAGTTCTGGTAGAGAATAAAACCCCAAAAATCTCTGAGAGGACCCCAATAAGGTGTCAGTGCTCTGAGGTTGTCAGTAAGAAGCACGCCCCCTTGTGGACGAGTGGGCAGGTGTCTGCCATTGAACCTGGAAGCTAGACAGGTTTTCCCGGCTTTACCACTTGACCAAAAGATGCTGGTAGTCAACTCTGCATTACAAATCTGGAAACGGCTCCCAAAACAGTGGTGTTTTTTTCTGTAGATGGAAGTCCCTGTGCCCTCCCATTAGAAATATCCCCACGTAGTCATGGCGTAGTGTGCATGTTGGAAACTGTGGAAACAGGTGACAGAGTTTATACTCCCAGCACCTCATGCTACAAACTGTGTGTCCTCAGGCAGTCACTTTTTGAATCTATTCCTCTACCATCTATGCACGGCAGGAAGTACTTGGAATTCGACTAAGTCCTGGCAGTGACTAGGCTGTGTCTAAGTAAACTCGACTGGAACTCGTTATAGAGGGAATATTATCAGTGGGAGGCAGTGCCCAGTCTCACATCCTACTCAAATGTTCTGCAATGGGGAAGTTATGGGCCTCGAAACGAGCAGTCCTGCCATACAATGTTGGGTCTCCTATTAAAACGAATTGTTTGATCTTGGGCAAACCACATTTTCTCTGTGCCGTTGTCCACCTACCTACTATTGTGAGGACTTCAAAACCGGAAATGAGCAACAAGGACATATTCCCAAAACAGACACGTCTCTGCAGTTTTTATTCCTGCAGGATTATGATTTCATATTTTTATGGCTACATGAGGGATAACTAGCCTTTCCCCCACAATCCTTTCTAAATAAAGAATACTCTAGTCTCAAGATCTGTATTTTACATAATGACTACACTAGAGATGTGTGGAAATATCCAACTTCCATAATAATTTATAAAGATTTCTGAAGTCCCTTTAATATTCTTTTTGTATCAACAGAACATGGCTAATGTCTGTCTGTGACGCAAGCGTCCCTGTGGCAATACACTCTGGCCTCCCTGTGGCGGTACACTCTGGCCTCCCTCTGGAGGTACACTCTTTCCCCCCTGTGGGGGTACACTCTGGCCTCCCAGTGGGAGTACACTCTGGCATCCCTTTGGCAGGACACTTTGGCCCTCTCTGTGGCGGTACGCTCTGTCCTCTCTGTGGCAGTATGCTATGCCCTCCCTGTGGCGGTACACTCTGGCCCTCCCTGTGGCGGTACTCTCTGCCCTCCCTGTGACGGTACACTCTGGCCCTCCCGATGGCAGTACACTCTTGCCTCCCTGTGGCGGTACACTCTGGCCTCCCTGTGGCAGTACACTCTGCCCTCCCTGTGACGGTACACTCTGGCCCTCCCGATGGCAGTACACTCTTGCGTCCCTGTGACGGTACACTCTGGCCTCCCTGTGGCAGTACACTCTGGCCTCCCTGTGGCGGTACACTCTGGCCCTCCCTGTGGCGGTACACTCTGGCCCTCCCTGTGGCAGTACACTCTGGCCTCACTGTGGCGCTACACTCTGGCCCTCCCTGTGGGGGTACACTCTGGCCCTCCCTTTGAGGGTACTCTCTGGCTTTCCTGTGGCAGTACACTCTGGCCGCCCTGTGGCGGTACACTCTGGCCCTCCTTGTGGCGGTACGCTCTGCGCTCCCTGTGACGGTACACTCTTACCCTCCTGTGGCAGTACACTCTGGCCTCCCTGTGGCAGAACACTCTAGCCTCCCTGTGGCGGTACACTCTGCCCTCCCTGAGGCAGTACACTCTGGCCCTCCCTGTGACAGTATGCTTTGCCCTCCCTGTGGCAGTACACTCTGGCCTCCCTGTGCCAGTACACTCTGGCCTCCCTGTGGCGGTACACTCTGGCCCTCCCTGTGGCTGTACACTCTGGCCCTCCCTGTGACAGTACACTCTGGCTCTCCCTGTGGCGGTACACTCTGGCCCTCCCTGTGGCGGTACACTCTGGCCCTCCCTGTGGCAGTACACTCTGGCCTCCCTGTGGCAGTACACTCTGGCCTCCTTGTGGCAGAACACTCTAGCCTCCCTCTGGCGGTACACTCTGGCCTCCCTGTGGCAGTACATTTTGGCCTCCGTGTGGCAGCACACTTAAGCCTCCTTGTGGCGGTACACTTTGGCCCTCCTTGTGGTGGTACACTCTGTCCTCCCTGTGGCAGTACACTTTGTCCCTCCCTGAGGGGGGTACACTCTGCCCTCCCTGTGGCGGTACACTCTGGCCTCCCTGCTGGCAGGACTCTTTGGCCCTCCCTGTGGCGATACAGATTGGACCTCCCTGAGGCGGTACATATTAGCCCTCCTTGTGTCAGTACACTTTGGCTCTCCCTGTGGCAGTACACTTTGGCCCTTCCTGTGGTGGTACACTTTGGCCTGTCCTGTGGCGGTACACTTTAGCCTCCCTGTGGCAATACACTTTAGCCCGCCCTCTGGCAGTAGAGTTTGGCCCTCCCTGTGGTGGTACACTCTGGCCTTCCTGCTGGCAGGACACATTGGCTCTCCCTTTGGCAGGACACTTTGGCCCTCTCTGTGGCAGTACGCTCTCCCCTCTCTGTGGCAGTATGCTCTGCCCTCCCTGTGGCGGTACACTCTGGCCCTCCCTGCTGGCAGGACACATTGTTCCTCCCTGTGGCGGTACACATTGGCCCTCCCTGTGGCAGTATATTTTAGCCTTCCTGTGGCGGTCCACTCTGGCCTTCCTGTGGTGGTCGACTTTGGCCTCCCTGTGATGGTACACTCTGGCCTCCCTGTGGCAGCACACTCTGGCCTTCCCTGTGACGGCACACTCTGGCCCTCCCTGCTGGCAGGTTACATTGGCCCTCCCTGTGGCGGTACACTTTAGCCTCCCTGTTGTGGTACACATTAACCTCCCTGTGGTGGTACGCTCTGACCCTCCTTGTGGTGGTACGCTCTAGCCCTCCCTCCTGTGGCGGTACACTCTGGGCCTCCCTGTGGCGGTACACTCTGGTCCTCCCTGTGGCGGTATACTCTGGCCCTCCCTGTGGCGGTATACTCTAGCCCTCCCTGTGGGGGTACACTCTGGCCTCCCTGTGGTGGTGCACTCTGGCCTCCCTGTGGTGACCGTACACTTTGGCCTCCCTGTGGCTGTACACTCTGGCCTCCCTGTAGCAGTACACTCTGCCCTCCCTGTGGCGGTACACTCTGTCCTCCCTGTGGTGGTACACTCTGGCCCTCCCTGTGGCGGTACACTCTGGCCCTCCCTGTGGCGGTACACTTTAGCCTTGCTGTTGCGGTACACGTTAGCCTCCCATTGGCAGGACACTTTGGCCCTCTCTGTGGTGGTACACTCTGGCCTCCCTGTGGCAGGACACTTTGGCCCTCCCTGTGGCAGGACACTTTGGCCCTCCCTGTGGCAGGACACTTTGGCCCTCCCTGTGGCAGTCCACTCTGGCCTCCCTGTGGCAGGACACTTTGGCCCTCCCTGTGGTGGTCCACTCTGGCCTCCCTGTGGTGGTACACATTAGCCTTCCTGTGGCGGTACACTCTGGCCTCCCTGTGGCAGTACGCTCTGCCCTCCTTATGGTGGTACACTCTCGCCCTCCCTGTGGCGGTATACTTTGGCTCTCCCTGTGGTGGTACACTCTGGCCTTCCCTGTGGCGGTACACTCTGGACCTCCCTTTGGCGGTACACTCTGGCCCTCCCTGTGGCAGTAAGCTCTGCCCTCCCTGTGGCGATACACTCTGGCCCTCCCTGTGGCGGTACACTCTGGCCCTCCCTGTGGCGGTACACTCTGGCCCTCCCTGTGGCGGTACGCTCTGCCGTCCCTGTGGCGGTACATGTTAGCCTCCCTGTGGCAGTACACTTTAGCCCTTCCTGCAGGCGGTACACGTTAGCCTCCCTGTGGTGGTACACTCTGGCCCTCCCTGTGGTGGTACACTCTGGCCCTCCCTGTGGCGGTACGCTCTGCCCTCCCTGTAGTGGTACACTTTAGCCCTTCCTGTGGCAGTACACGTTAGCCTCCATGTGGCGGTACACGTTAGCCTCCCTGTGGAGGTACACTCTGGTCATCGCTGTGTGGGTACACACTGGCCCTCCCTGTGGGGGTACACTCTGGCATCCCTGTGGCAGTACACTTTAGCCTCCCTGTGGAGATACACGTTAGCCTCCATGTGGCGGTACACGTTAGCCTCCCTGTGGAGGTACACTCTGCCCTCCCCGTGGCGGTACTCTCTGGCCCTCCCCGTGGCGGTAAACTCTGGCCCTCCCTGTTGGGGTACACTCTGGCCTTCCTGTGGTGGTGCACTCTGGCCTCCCTGTGGTGGCGGTACACTTTGGCCTCCCTGTGGTGTCGGTACACTTTGGCCTCCCTGGGGTGGTACACTCTGGCCTCCCTGTTGCAGTACACTCTGCCCTTCCTTTGGCAGTGCACTCTGCCCTCCCTGTGGCAATACACTCTGGCCCTCCATGTGGCGGTACACTCTGGCCTTCCCTTTGGCGGTACACTTTAGCCTTGCTGTTGCGGTTCACATTAGCCCCCTTGGGCAGGACACTTTGGCCCTCTCTGTGGCGGTACACTCTGGCCTCCCTGTGGCAGGACACTTTGGCCCTCCCTGTAGTGGTCCACTCTGGCCTCCCTGTGGCAGTACACGTTAGCCTCCCTGTGGCAGTACACTCTGCCCTCCCTATGGTGGTACACTCTTGCCCTCCCTGTGGCGGTCCACTTTAGCCTGTCTGTGGAGGTACACGTTAGCCTCCCTGTGGTGGTACACTCTGGCCTCCCTGTGGCGGTCCACTTTAGCTTCCCTGTGGCAGTACACGTTGGCCTCCCTGTGGTGGTACATGTTAGCCTCCCTGTGGCGGTACACTCAGCCCTCCCTGTGGCGGTACACTCTGCCCTCCCTGTGGCAGTATGCTCTGCCCTCCCTGTGGCGGTACACTCTGGCCCTCCCTCCTGTGGTGGTAAACTCTGGCCCTCCCTGTGGCGGTACACTCTGGCCTTCCCTGTGGTGGTACGCTCTGGCCCTCCCTGTGGTGGTACGCTCTGGCCCTCCCTGTGGCGGTACGCTCTGCCCTCCCTGTGGCAGTACACTCTGGCCCTCCTGTAGGCGGTACACCTTAGCCCCCCTGTGGTGGTACACTCTGGTCCTCACTGTGGTGGTACACTCTGGCCCTCACTGTGGCAGTACACTCTGGCCCTCCCTGTGGTTGTAGACGCTGACCCTCCCTGTGGCGGTACACTCTGGCCCTCCCTGTGGCGGTAGGCTCTGCCGTCCCTGTTTACACGTTAGCCTCCCTGTGGCAGTACACCTTAGCCCTTCCTGCAGGCGGTACACGTTAGCCTCCCTGTGGCGGTACGCTCTGCCCTCCCTGTGGCAGTACACTTTAGCCCTTCCTGTGGTAGTATACGTTAGGCTCCCTGTAGCAGTACACTCTGGCCCTCCCTGTGGCAGTACACTCTGGCCACCCTGTGGGGGGTACATGCTGGCCCCCCCTGTGGGGGTACACGCTGGCCCTCTCTGTGGGGGTACACTCTGGCCTCTCTGTGACAGTACACTGTAGCCTCCCTGTGGCAGTACACTTTAGCCTCCCTGTGGCGGTACACGTTAGCCTCTCTGTGGGGGTACACTCTGGCCTCCCTGTGGGAATACACTCTGGCCTCCCTGTGGCGGTACACTCTGGCCTCCCTGTGGTGGTCCACTTTAGCTTCCCTGTGACAGTACCTGTGGCGGTACTCTCTACCCTCCCTGTGGCGGTACACTATGCCCTCCCTGTTGCGGTACACTCTGGCCATCCCTCCTGTGGCAGTACACTCTGGCCCTCCCTCCTGTGGCGGTACACCCTGGCCCTGTGGCGGTACACTCTAGCCCTCCCTGTGGCGGTACACTCTGGCCCTCCCTGTGGCGGTACGCTCTGCCGTCCCTGTGGCGGTACATGTTAGCCTCCCTGTGGCAGTACACTTTAGCCCTTCCTGCAGGCGGTACACGTTAGCCTCCCTGTGGTGGTACACTCTGGCCCTCCCTGTGGTGGTACACTCTGGCCCTCCCTGTGGCGGTACACTCTGGCCCTCCCTGTGGCGGTACACTTTAGCCTTGCTGTTGCGGTACACGTTAGCCTCCCATTGGCAGGACACTTTGGCCCTCTCTGTGGTGGTACACTCTGGCCTCCCTGTGGCAGGACACTTTGGCCCTCCCTGTGGCAGGACACTTTGGCCCTCCCTGTGACAGGACACTTTGGCCCTCCCTGTGGCAGTCCACTCTGGCCTCCCTGTGGCAGGACACTTTGGCCCTCCCTGTGGTGGTCCACTCTGGCCTCCCTGTGGTGGTACACATTAGCCTTCCTGTGGCGGTACACTCTGGCCTCCCTGTGGCAGTACGCTCTGCCCTCCTTATGGTGGTACACTCTCGCCCTCCCTGTGGCGGTATACTTTGGCTCTCCCTGTGGTGGTACACTCTGGCCTTCCCTGTGGCGGTACACTCTGGACCTCCCTTTGGCGGTACACTCTGGCCCTCCCTGTGGCAGTAAGCTCTGCCCTCCCTGTGGCGATACACTCTGGCCCTCCCTGTGGCGGTACACTCTGACCCTCCCTGTGGCGGTACACTCTGGCCCTCCCTGTGGCGGTACGCTCTGCCGTCCCTGTGGCGGTACATGTTAGCCTCCCTGTGGCAGTACACTTTAGCCCTTCCTGCAGGCGGTACACGTTAGCCTCCCTGTGGTGGTACACTCTGGCCCTCCCTGTGGTGGTACACTCTGGCCCTCCCTGTGGCGGTACGCTCTGCCCTCCCTGTAGTGGTACACTTTAGCCCTTCCTGTGGCAGTACACGTTAGCCTCCATGTGGCGGTACACGTTAGCCTCCCTGTGGAGGTACACTCTGGTCATCGCTGTGTGGGTACACACTGGCCCTCCCTGTGGGGGTACACTCTGGCATCCCTGTGGCAGTACACTTTAGCCTCCCTGTGGAGATACACGTTAGCCTCCATGTGGCGGTACACGTTAGCCTCCCTGTGGAGGTACACTCTGCCCTCCCCGTGGCGGTACTCTCTGGCCCTCCCCGTGGCGGTAAACTCTGGCCCTCCCTGTTGGGGTACACTCTGGCCTTCCTGTGGTGGTGCACTCTGGCCTCCCTGTGGTGGCGGTACACTTTGGCCTCCCTGTGGTGTCGGTACACTTTGGCCTCCCTGGGGTGGTACACTCTGGCCTCCCTGTTGCAGTACACTCTGCCCTTCCTTTGGCAGTGCACTCTGCCCTCCCTGTGGCAATACACTCTGGCCCTCCATGTGGCGGTACACTCTGGCCTTCCCTTTGGCGGTACACTTTAGCCTTGCTGTTGCGGTTCGCATTAGACCCCTTGGGCAGGACACTTTGGCCCTCTCTGTGGCGGTACACTCTGGCCTCCCTGTGGCAGGACACTTTGGCCCTCCCTGTAGTGGTCCACTCTGGCCTCCCTGTGGCAGTACACGTTAGCCTCCCTGTGGCAGTACACTCTGCCCTCCCTATGGTGGTACACTCTTGCCCTCCCTGTGGCGGTCCACTTTAGCCTGTCTGTGGAGGTACACGTTAGCCTCCCTGTGGTGGTACACTCTGGCCTCCCTGTGGCGGTCCACTTTAGCTTCCCTGTGGCAGTACACGTTGGCCTCCCTGTGGTGGTACATGTTAGCCTCCCTGTGGCGGTACACTCAGCCCTCCCTGTGGCGGTACACTCTGCCCTCCCTGTGGCAGTATGCTCTGCCCTCCCTGTGGCGGTACACTCTGGCCCTCCCTCCTGTGGTGGTAAACTCTGGCCCTCCCTGTGGCGGTACACTCTGGCCTTCCCTGTGGTGGTACGCTCTGGCCCTCCCTGTGGTGGTACGCTCTGGCCCTCCCTGTGGCGGTACGCTCTGCCCTCCCTGTGGCAGTACACTCTGGCCCTCCTGTAGGCGGTACACCTTAGCCCCCCTGTGGTGGTACACTCTGGTCCTCACTGTGGTGGTACACTCTGGCCCTCACTGTGGCAGTACACTCTGGCCCTCCCTGTGGTGGTAGACGCTGACCCTCCCTGTGGCGGTACACTCTGGCCCTCCCTGTGGCGGTACGCTCTGCCGTCCCTGTTTACACGTTAGCCTCCCTGTGGCAGTACACCTTAGCCCTTCCTGCAGGCGGTACACGTTAGCCTCCCTGTGGCGGTACGCTCTGCCCTCCCTGTGGCAGTACACTTTAGCCCTTCCTGTGGTAGTATACGTTAGGCTCCCTGTAGCAGTACACTCTGGCCCTCCCTGTGGCAGTACACTCTGGCCACCCTGTGGGGGGTACATGCTGGCCCCCCCTGTGGGGGTACACGCTGGCCCTCTCTGTGGGGGTACACTCTGGCCTCTCTGTGACAGTACACTGTAGCCTCCCTGTGGCAGTACACTTTAGCCTCCCTGTGGCGGTACACGTTAGCCTCTCTGTGGGGGTACACTCTGGCCTCCCTGTGGGAATACACTCTGGCCTCCCTGTGGCGGTACACTCTGGCCTCCCTGTGGTGGTCCACTTTAGCTTCCCTGTGACAGTACACGTTAGCCTCCCTGTGGCGGTACTCTCTACCCTCCCTGTGGCGGTACACTATGCCCTCCCTGTAGCGGTACACTCTGGCCATCCCTCCTGTGGCAGTACACTCTGGCCCTCCCTCCTGTGGCGGTACACCCTGGCCCTGTGGCGGTACACTCTAGCCCTCCCTGTGGCGGTACACTCTGGTCCTCCCTGTGGAAAAACACTCTGGCCCTTCCTGTGGGGGTACACTCTGGCCCTCCCTGTAGGGGTACACTCTGGCCCTCCCTGTAGGGGTACACTCTGGCCCTCCCTGTAGGGGTACACTCTGGCCTCCCTGTGGTGATACACTCTGGCCCTCCCTGTGGTGATACACTCTGGCTCTCCCTGTGGTGATACAATCTGGCCCTCCCTGTGGCGGTACACTCTAGCCCTCACTGTGGTGGTACACTCTAGCCCTCACTGTTGCAGTACACTCTGGCCTCCCTGTTGCAGTCCCCTTTAGCCTCCCTGTGGCCGTACATGTTAGCCTCCCTGTGATGGTACACTCTGGCCCTCCCTCCTGTGGTGGCACACTCTGGCCCTCCCTGTGGCGGTACACTCTAGCCCTCACTGTGGAAGTAGACTCTGGCCTCACTGTGGCAGTCCACCTTAGCCTCCCTGTGGTCATACACTTTAGCCTCCCTGTGGTGGTCCACTTTAGCTTCCATGTGGCGGTACACTCTGGCCTTTCCGTGGCGGTACACTCTGCCCTCCCTGTGGCAGTACGCTCTGCCCTCCCTGTGGCGGTACACTCTGGCCCTCCCTCCTGTAGTGGTACACTCTGGCCCTCACCCATGTGGCGGTACACTCTGGCCCTCCCTGTGGGGGTACACTCTGGCCCTTCCTGTGGGGGTACACTCTGGCCCTCCATGTGGCAGTACACTCTGGCCCTCCTTGTTGCGGTACACTCTGGCCCTCCTAGTGGGGGTACACTCTGGCCCTCCCTGTGGGGGGTACACTCTGGCCCTCCCTGTGGGCTACACTTTGGCCTCCCTGTGGCAGTACATTTTAGCCTCCCTGTGGCGGTACACTGGCCCTCCCTGTGGGAGTACACTCTGGCCTCCCAGTGGCGGTACACTCTGGCCCTCCCTGTGGCAGTACCTCTGGCCCTCCCTGTGGCAGTACACTCTGGCCCTTCCTGTGGCGGTACACTCTGGCCCTTCCTGTGGCGGTACACTCTGGCCCACCCTCCTGTGGCTGTACACTCTGGCCCCCCCTGTGGGTGTACATTCTGGCCCCCCCTGTGGGTGTACACTCTGGCCCCCCCTGTGGGTGTACACTCTGGCCCCCCCTGTGGGTGTACACTCTGGCCCTCCCTGTGGGGATACACTCTGGCCCTCCCTGTGGGGGTACACTCAGGTCTTCCTGTGGCGGGGCACTCTGGCCCTCCCTGTGGGGGTACACTTTGACCCTCCCTGTGAGGGTACACTCTGGCCTCCCTGTGGCAGTACACATTTAGTGCAGCTTTTTTCATCTGCATTGTCCATAGTTGCAGCATTTATTTCTAACTCTGGCTGGATCCAAAGTGGAGTTTTAGAAAAGCCATTAATTATAGATATGAGTTCCATTTAGATGAATTGCATTAAGTGTTATTATATGTATATTATGTGGAGATCTTGAAAAACTGATATGGCTTTGGCCCTGCTGTACCTGTTTTTGAAGATTCCCTCCACCCACTTTAACTTGAATAAAAGTTTCCTCCCTTTTATCAAAGTTCTACGCTGAGGCGTGCCAGTATCAACTTATGTTGCCTCAGTTTGGCCCACGGCTGTCACTGGGTCAACTGATGGACCAGCTGGAGGAAATTAATGGGGTTAAGGAAGAGTATTTGTATTTATTGAGCGCATCAATCATCCCAAGGGATATCACGGCGCTGTCCTGATATAATAGTGAACAGATGGCCCGGCAGACTAGAGCAGAGACCCAATGTGCAAGCTGCAGGTATCCTTGTTTACAACCCAGGGAACTGTATTGTTTTCAGCTTCTTTCTGAATGACATATAATCATCCGTGTGGCAAAGGTCTAGTGGAGTTTGTTCCAGTGGACGGCCGCCACATTGGAGAAGGACCTACCTTCTACTCTGGTGTTCTAAATACGTTTAGTTTTGGCCAGGGCGAGCCTGCAAGACCTCAGTTGTCGTGTGGGAGTGTAACATTCAATTTTGTCCTGCAAAATTCGAGGGCCAAGCTTGTGTAATGCTCTCTGTGCACAACACATGAGTTCAAACTGGTAGAGATAATTATTGTGGAATTGGATGTACACTCCTACAGGGTCACCCCTTATGCATGGCCTTTTGTTAGCTAAGCTTAGTAGAACTTAGTTGAATACATTGGGCCTGATTACGAGTCAGGTGGAGCGGTATCACACCTCACTTAGACGCGGCCTCAGTTAGCGGGAAACAGGTCCATGTCGTATTCTCACAGCCCACGTATGTCGGGTGCTGAAAAAGGATTGGGCGTAGCGTACCTGTTTTAATATGTCTGGGTCACTTCACTGGGGGAGACCTGGAACGGGGGTTTGTGTTTTGGCGTTTATCGAGTCGGAGGAGTGAGGATGCCGTGCCCATTAAAATTGGTCTCGAGTGATCTAGTGGGAGTTTCGCTAAGTTATGGATAGTGAGAATGGAGCTAAGAGGTAAGGGCGCTGTAAGACCTGTCGCAATGGAAGCCAAGAGGGAGGGTTCGGCTCATGTTGGATCAGCCAGCAGGACCCCTGGGTGATCAGGAAAGCTCTTTGATAGCGGGCATAGTCTGGAATATTTATGCTGCCAGAGAATTTGTTCCTCTTCAATATATTCAAGGTAATTCTCGCTTTTACCTTTTTCCAGACAAATTCAGATGCAGCAACAGCTATGGATGTGAAGAAGGTGGCGGGTGGAGATGCCAGGAGCATGCTAGAGATAACATTGTTCAAAGGGACTCTCATCATTTGTACTGTGCTCACACGTCCCAACCATGTGGTGTTTTTCGGATACCATGGGGAAAGACGTACTTTAATTTTGTGGAGAGTTTTTTGTTCATTAAGTGCGGCAGATTTTTTGAGGTCCGAAGAGAACCACATGCTGAGGTATATAATGATGGACGGTTGCCATTTTAGGGCCAGATCTCCAATGGCCGCAGCTGTGCAGTGTACATTTAGCAGGGGGAACAACCTTTACAACGCAACTTTTACAACGCACTGCCATTACAACGAAACTGTTACAACGCAAATGCATTGACACCGCATGCCATTACAACGCAAGTTTTACATCGACTTGCACTAGATGGCGTGCTAACATTAAAAATAGTGTAGTTTACTATCCAAACACCTTCCCTACTGTTACGTGGACTGGAGTTAGAATAGTAAATTACACTTTTTTAATGTTAGCACGCCATCTAGTGCAAGTCGATGTAAAGACTTGCGTTGTAAAGACTTGCGTTGTCACTGCATTTGCGTTGTAAAAATTTCGTTGTAACAGCATGCGTTGTAAAAGCATGCGTTGTAACATCATACATCCATTTAGCAGAAAAACCTCTGCTTTATCTTTATTTAACGAGTATCCTACCACCTGTGAGTATCTATGTATTTCTGTCATAAAAATTGGGATGGCGCAGGAGGCATCCTCAGTAAATAACAAGACATCGTCCGCATAAGCAGCCACTACATGCCTGCCCGAGTCAAAGTGGATACCTGTGATTCCAGGTTTCTTTTCTTATAACACCAGTATTAATGATTCAATTACTAAGAGAAAGAGCAAGGGGGATAGTGGATACCCTTGTCGAGTGCCTTGTGAGAGAGTGGGAGGGTGGGATAGATGGCCATTTACCCTTACGCTTGCGGTCAGGCCTGAGTAGAGAGCCATAGCCATCCACATGAAGTCCTCGCCAAGCTGATATTTATTTAGCGTGGCGTTAAGAAAAGGCCAGGATACTTTTGTCGCTTTTTCGCTTCCTCACAATATTCATGATTACGGTCTGGCTTGCCAGTGCAGCTGTCGCCAGACAATTGTGTGAGAATCCTCTGAAGAGAGACATTGGCTCCACCCACATGTTGGGAGTCAGGAGTACATGTTTTGATTGGGCAGAAGTTGTGTGCTTCCACAGAAAAGCAATTGCCCCGATGAAGCTTTGATCTTTTTGTTTATTTATCCAGCAGCCTGAGCTTGAACTTTCAGTGGCACACACATGACATTATAATGCTATTAAAGTGTCTGAAGATAACTACGTCATTTATGGTGTTTTTCTCTGACAGCAGCACAGATGAGAGGAGGGCGCCACATGGATTTTAAGGTCTTGCTTGACAGTACAACTGTCGCCTCACCTTTTAACCTACACTGATATTATTCTACAGTTATTTACTTCCACACAAACACATTCCATTCCCGTGCCATTTACTCGTAATGCTTCAAATTATCATACAACATTCCTTTAAAGCCAGACCTATTGTCATTGCCAATGCTTGTTTTCTATTTCTTGTTCCATCTTCTTAAAGCAGATGCTTTTAAATAATACCTCGCCCTAATAATGACCCTAACGTTTGTACAAGTGGATCGAAATGCTGACATAAGTGACCGTGGTCAACAGAACTGTACTATTTATGAGAGTGATTTGATGTAAGGAATCCATTCTATATGAAATCAGTCTGTTCTCTTTTGATATTGCTATGATTTGTTAAGCTTTTTAGAGCACCTATTTAACATTCCTTTCATTACTTGAGAAGAACCATTGCTGTTCTTATAATTGCTAAACTTATTAAAGGCCCAGAGTCTCATCCGTATAACAGATCATATACGAGAGCCACTCACTGCGTGCTATTACCATGGAGTGGTTGCCTGACTTGGAGCCTTCAGTGCAGCCGAGTGGCAGGAAGAGGATTGTACGGGAGAGGTGATGCAGGCAGGAGAGGGGATGCAGGCAGGAGAGGGGATGCAGGCAGGAGAGGGCATGTAGTTGTCAGCCATGGTGAGGAAAGTGTAAGGAAACGTCTGATTGGTGCCTTGCATGTGTGCGGGTATGAATGCGTTGCGCACACCCCAGGACTAAAGCTCGCCCGGCATGATGCTGAGAATTGTTGCAATGTTAGTGGCACCCTTGGCATGATGCTGCCTATCACTGGTATGAAGCTGAACCTGGCATAGTGGCTGCACTGTGGCTCTTAGCCTGTGGTCCGAGGACCCCTGGGGGTCTGCACAGCCAACCTAGCGGGTCTGCGTCTGCTTAGAAAATGAAATATTATTAACAGACTAATAAAGTGTATATAAATGAAGAAGCAAAATGTACAATTTAAAAGTGTTACACATTCTGTAAATGTGAATGAAAATGGAAGCTAAAGATGAAGATCGTATCCTCAGAGCGGTTTGTGGGAGCAGTGCAAGCGCATTAAACAGAATATAGAATGGACAATGAGCGGCCTCATTCGAATTTACAAAAGCTCCAACTTTCCCATTCAAATGTAGACTATTTTATAGCCTTAGAGCCCGACCTAGCGGGCTCTACCGGCCATTAGAGGCCCACTCCAGCGTTAACAAGGTAGCGGGCCTTTAATGGCCAGTAGAGCACGCTAGGAGGGCTCTAAGGCTTTCAGAACATTCCTCTCCATAGGGCAGAATGTTCTAATTGGTAAAAACAAAGGCCAAAGTGCCATTGTTCACAGCAGCAGCTGTGAATGAAAAACAACATTAGAATGTTGCTCTGCGGGCTTCTACCGACCCCTAAAAGCCGAGAGCACTCCATTGCCCGCAATGGAGTGCTCAACATTCTAATGTTCTAATATATATTATATTCCATCATTTGTATATTTGTTTGATGAATGTTTGTTTCTGTATTTTTTGTGGTGCAAATTATCACAAATGCTTATGCGAGAGTCACCGGCTTCCAGTAATTAGTCGGTGGGGTCCACAGATTCCAATAATGATTCAGTGCGTGACCCAGGTTCCAGCATTGATTAAGTGGGGTCCATAAAAGTCAAAAGATTAACAGCCACTGTCCCGGCTTATTGCGGTTGTCCATGGTATGATTCTCCTCGCCCTTAGTATGGTGGTAATACAATGGTGGTAATTCCTCGCATCCATGGCATGAGATACTGATACGTGGGCATGAAGGGTAGATTCCATACACTAGTGGCTGTGGTACACATGAGTGTTTGGTGAAACTTATAAACTAACATTTGGGAACAAAACATGGGTTCTAAGAATGATTCAGCAGTATGTCAGGACAAACTGTTAGTTTTTTTGCAAGAAGCAAGTGATTGTTTCATAGCCTTATAGCCCCCCGTAGCAGGCTACACTGGCCAATAAAGGCCTGCTCCAGCGTTATAGGGCTGTGCCGAGCTAGCCCTTAATGGCTGGTATAGCCCACTACGGAGGGCTATAAGGCTATTAGAAAATTCTGCCTTTAGAGGGCAGAATGTTCTAATTTATAAAACGAAGGCCACGCAGAGCCCGAGGGGGTTGAAATCCCCTCTGTTCAGTGAGGCCTTTGTTCACAGCTACAGTTGTGAAGGACAACATTGGAATGTTGATGCTCCAGGCTTTTACCGGCCAATAGAGCGCTTCTACATTGTCTTCAATGGAGCGCTCAACATTCCAATGTTATAATGTGGAATATAGTTTAATTTATGCATTAACTAACACACTGAGGATTCCTGACAAAATGTTTCCACTTCCACAGATATTTAAAATTCACATTTGTCTGGTAATCGCTACTACTGGGTGATACCCTTCCAATAGGACTGGTGGACCCTTTAAGTCCTGAGGCACAGGAGTTCCATCACTTCTAGATGAGTCTGGAAAACCAGTCCGTCTTTACTGTTTACAGCCAGAGGCTGAGAGATGTGTGGAATGTTCTATTCACCCCGCCCCTTCCATAGAGACTTGTCAGTTATAAAATAAGTATGATGCAGGGGCGTAGCTTGGTCAATCAGATTGGGAGGAATGGGGGGGGGGGGCGGGGGGTGGCTGAGGTTCAGGTTTCCCAACAATCACGCTGAGATATCGTGGTAAAATACATTATCTGAGAAGCAAGACATGGGGGGGGGGGTGGTGGGAGGGGAGGCTTGAGGGGCAGTGGAAAGGGAGTTCAGTGCCGATTGTTAGCGTATTTTAAGCAAAAGATTTTTAAAATAAGCAACATTTTTCAAGAACTTTAAAAGAGGAGAGAGTGTGAGTGTGTCTTTTAATATGTGTGTGCATGTAAAAAACCGCGGTGAAATCCGTCAGGCACCTCATCATACCTACCTGAAAGCACCTGTACTCCATGAATTACTACAGAATACATTTATTAGAGGGGTGTAACACCCCCATCCCCCAATAGCTACACCCCTGCATGTGATTCGAGTCGGAAGGAGCAGAATGAAAGAAGAATAGAACTGAAATATAGAAATGAAAAAATACGGTATAAAGGTGCTTGGTCATTGGGAAATTATATTTTCTTGACTATTTCTACCATGCTTGACTTTTTGTACATTTTTTTTTAGAGCAATTGTTCTGAAAAAGCGCATTTGTCCCTCGTTTCAAAATGTTTTTGCAGATGGTGTGATCCCACAAATACTGGGTAGACTCGCAGTTGCACCAGATCTGGCGACTTTGGAACTGGGCAACCAGATTCGAGTCCCGGCGTAGGCTTAACACCCTGTGATTCTGGGTAATCACTTAATCTCCCGGTGCATAAAAAAAAAAAAAAAAAGAAAATGAATCTGGCCTGGAGTAATGTAACTGGTGCTTAAGTAAAGTGCTTCAATACCCAGCTTGCGCTGTATAATTCTGCAAAAATAACATAAATACGTAAAACTCGGCTTTCTTGGCACAGGGTGTAAGTATGGAATCCGTCGAGGGCCCCTTCCAAACCAATTGAATTGTAGTAAATGTGGCTGAACATTCTGCTGAGCATGGGTTTATTCAGAACCCATTTTTTCCCTCCGGTCTGGGGGAATACCACCTGGTCCCCCTCCTAGATGACATCACAGTCACCTTTTTCACTTCGAAGCATTGCCTTATCAGCTGTCAGGGGCACAGAGGGCAGGCCCAGGGCTGCTTAGGGGCGTCACCTTCTCAGGTGCGTGTGCATGTCAGTCCAGAAAAGCTTTTAGTCTGTGACTTGGTAAGACGCCATCTCAGTAATGGAGTTTGTCCCTGCTCGTTGGTAACCGGAGTGGTCATATGTTCGCTTCAAAGGCTGTGCCTTCCACGCAGCTCACTACCCTCGCCCGCCCACGAGCGTGCTTAAACAGTGAAAATAATGGTGTCTAGAACTGTAGTGTGCCACGCCCCCTCCCAGTATCAGAGTACATTCCCAGTGCTACCCTGTCCCCGAGAAGCTCGCGTCATCATCCTCTGAGAGATCCCAACTTAACCAGCTCTGCGAGCTGCGGAGCATCTCTGCAGCAGGCGTAGGACCCGACTGAGCTATCTTAGATTTTGAAAAACACTTGGCCCATCCTTGCTAGGTCTCGCCTAAGCAGCGCACATGCGTTGCTTAGGAGGGCCTTTAGCCATCGGTCTTCACTTTTCAAGCACTGCACTCGTGCTTGTGGCGGCATCCACCTTGCAGGAGCGAGCAGCGGCGCGCCACAAGCACGAGTGCAGTGCTTGAAAAATGAAGCCTGCGCGCGCACGCACGCACCACTCCCGAGATTGTTAGGTCTCGCCTAGGCTGCTTGTTTTTCTTTCCACTGCTTGTTCTTGGGGTGGTAGGTAAAGTGCACTCTCGGGTTGCTCTCTCCAGATTGTGAGGTTAACATCAGTGTTTCCTCTAAACAAACTCCTAGAAATTAAAGCAACATGATTTCACGCTGTGCACGTAAGTTCCACAATGCTGCTTGCGAGTGAAAGTATTAGGTAAGGTTGAGATACATTTGAATATTAAAACAATTCATGCCACTTTGTATGAGCCGGTGACCGCAGCGGCTAACCTTCACCGCCCATTGCACAGCTACTCAAAGCTGCATTGTTGCTTCCCTCTTAAGTTGTGACTGGCTCACTACATAGTGCCAAAATCGGTCACACTCCCCAGCCCTTCCGCAGCAACATGCAGGTAACATAAATAAACAGACGAGCCAACTTTTTGGTGGGAAAAATTGCTTCAGGTTTATTAGCATACCAAATATGCCAACATGGTGGGTTATCTTACAGGCGATCCTCGCGGCCTACCACCTGATGGGCCAACTTGCATCGTGGCCTTAGCCAATTGGTGCTTAGCGGTTGTGGTGAGGGGATAGCCACTCCCACTTCCGGTGAACCGTCGGTCCACCCCCTTACTCACGCCTCCCCTACGAGGGGCGGAGCGTTCAAGCGACCCCTGGTTGTACAGGTTTCCAACCGCCCGTAGGACAGATGGGGCACCGTCGCACCCCAGGGTCCACCGCACAAACTTCCTGGGAATATTAGGCCTCAGCACCCTTTGTGCTCCTGAAGAGGGTACCCCTGAGTACCTTTCTGCCTCTGGATTGCCCTGTAACTCCGCCTGCAACACAAATAAAAAGGATTAGAAGAACCTTCCCCCCCACCCTGATTACGCCGGGTAAGTGGTAGGGAGGAAAACGACCTCAGGCTGAGGGACAAAGAGGCCTCGGCCGGAAGTGACGAACGGGACCCCAAAGGGGTCACCGGACACTAGGCTGTCCAGTGTGCCATCCTGTGGCACTAAAGGGGCCGCCCTCTTATGAGGGTCCCCTGCGGGGATGTGTCGGTCAGCCCACATTTGTTGAACATCCATCCCTCATTCAGGTGAATTGCTTCTTCAGCAGAGATAATAACGCTTTAGACTGATAACAAGCGAAGGAAATGCTGCTAACACACTTGCGTAATAAGTTCTCTTCATTCCCTATGTGCTGTGATCCTCCGCCAGTCCCATGTTATGTGCAGCGCCGCACACTCTTCCTGCTGTTTTTAGATAGCCAATGGCACTCTGCTTTCAGGGATATGTATTTTTGTGCGGCAAAATGTAAGTAACATCCTGTGATTATGGGTAAATCACTTAATCTTCCCGTGCCTCCCAAAAATATTCCTGTGTCGTTATATAATGTAACCGGTGCTCATGTAAAGCGCTCGGGTCGAGTTCACGCTATATAAATAGAGCTGCAGAAAACAAGGAATGAGGTTAAAGCGCTATTGTTTCGAAAGCCAAGAGGTCAAAGCGCTATCGTTCTTCACACACTTTGTTTACATAGTCATTTACATGCCCACTGTGCAGGGCTCTCATACAGTCTGCAGGGCAGGCAGGCGCTTAGAGGTTTTTAGGTCTCGCGAGCCAAAGGCTCGAAGAGACATTTTATATCTGGGCTTTGAAAGTGCTGCCGTGGCCTAAAGCTACAGTGCATGTGCGCGGGCGCGCGCGCTTACTTTCACTTTCGCGGCCGCTTTGATCGCGATCGCGATCACTTTCAATTTCGCGCAGACCCAGCCTCCTCTGCCGGCACACCCACAACTGGCAACATTACTAGCGCTTGTTTTCTTTGACCCCCCCCCTCTCTGGCGGCCCACTTTTCCTCTCTTCTATTTCTCCCTCACTCATTGCACCATATCGTTGCCTTCCTCCATCCCGCCTGTAGGTGTCGCCCCTTCCTTTCATGTCCTTCCCTCCACGTCCAGTCCCTTGCTGCTTCTCTCTCTTTCTTCTAGGCGTCTGCCTTCCTTCTTCCCTCCTTCCTTCCTCTCTACAGGTTTGTGGCTCCTTTCCTCTCGCCCTTCTAAGCTGATTTCTCCTTTCCCCCCACCCCTTTCTGTTTTCTTTCACGCCTTCCCTCCATCCCTTGAATTGTGAGTGATGTGTATTCCTTCTCCTCTTTCAAGGTTTCTTTCTTCCCACTTCTCCCTTCACCTCTTCCTCTCCATCTTTTGGTGTGTGGCTTCCTCATCCCTTCCTCTTTTCCTTTCTGGCCTTCTCCCTTGAATTGTTGCTTATTTACCCTCTAGGATGCAGGGCTCTTTCTTCCATTCTTTTTTCACTCCCTACCCTCGCTCCATCTCTTGGTTTGGTGCTCATTCCCGCCCCCCCCCCCCTCTCCCAATCCGTTTGTTTACTGCCTCGCTTACTTCCTTTCGTGCCCCGTTCTCTCCAAGTTTTCGTTTGTTGCTTCTCTCCTTTCCACAGAGATTTCTTCCCTCTCCTGCAAACACCAAAACCTCTCTTCTCGCCATCCCTTAGCTTGCTCCTTCTCCTTTACCCCGCGATGCCTTCCCTCCTCCCCTTCATGGGCCAGACCCTCTCTTTGTTCCTTCTTTCCTCCCCTTCTCCTTCCCCCATGACCAGCACCACGCACTCTCGCCCTCCAGTTCCCTCTCCTGACAGCCACCTCTTCTCTGTCTCTATTTTTCCTGGGCAGTGCCTGTCTCCCTGCCCCTGCAGGCCGCACAGCATCCTGTCCTAAGACTGTGACGCATGAGGGCTGGTGGTGACTACCTGACGCAAGTGAGACGTGTGACGTCTGCGGTGGCGCAATCTATGTGCCCGCAGGACAGCTTTCACTCGTGCTGCTGGTCCGACAGCAGAGGTGCACTGGCCCTGGGGGAGCTTTCCAGGCAAACCTGAGAATGAGAAAGGACTGCTGTTGTTTACTCTTCCACAACTCTTTCTATCTCGACATGCCTCTCCTGGAATCTCCCTTTCCCCCGTAGGCCTGTCCTCCTCTGCAGCGTCAGACGGACCTTAGTGTAAGCCCAGCTTCTCAGCAGGGGCTGGCTAATATGGCATGGGGCAAATTCAGGATGGTCAGTGTAAAAATTCAGGACAGAGGGTCATAATTCAGGACAAAAAATTGGGACAAAACATACTTTTTACAGGCATATCAGAGGAGGTCGCACAGTAGTATATAAGTAAATAGACAACCAAAATAAGTACAAGTCAAACTAAGTTTATGTAAGGTTGAGACAATCGTGCACTTCACAGTTTTTAGGTCTCGCCTGACCCAGCGCATGCGCTGGTCTGGCGAGACTTATTGAGAGGGCTCCAAAAAGTGCTACCAGGCCAGCCTAGAGCTACAGTGCATGTGCGCGGGCGCGCGCGCCGCGCTTTACCGCAATTACTTTCACTTTCACGGCCGCTTTGATGTTAGATCGTGATCCCGATCGCGATCACTTTAACTTGCACGGCCGCTTTGCATAGCCAATAGGTCTCGCTTTTGGGACCTTATAAGTATTCAGTTATGCAACTGTTGCATGGCTAAACACTTATAAGGTCCCAAAGGCGAGACCTATTGGCTATGCCAATGCTTGTTAAAACTGTCACGGCCATGGTTTACAGAGAACGCAGAACTGGCAACGCGCTAGGCTGGCAGGCATGAGGCTGCCCAAAGGCCTGTCTCTTTGTAAGACTGACGGGAAGCGCAGGACTAGAAAGCAACACGATTGGTACAGTGCAAGGGCGCTGTCACAGTCAACGTTTCACGGCTGGTAGTATGCGTGACTGGCAAGCTCTGTACCCGCCGGCATTGCAAAGGGGCCATGGCTGCTATTGACGAGTGCTGCCCGTCTGCTTGACTGGCAGAGCGCAATGGTGTCTTTATTGCCGGAAGTGTGCAAGGATAGCAGAGAGGGCTGCACGGGCATTGGTGCACACATATGTCAGTCACTAGGGCTGATGGTGTGAGGCAGCTTGAAGGACTGTCTGTGCAATGCTGTCTATGCAAAGCTGCCTGTTGGCAATCTCTTTACATTTATCAATATATAACCACAATTGATAGTCCAGTGAAAAGCAAACAAGGAATAAAATGAAGGAACCCTCATTCGGGTGCGTATATTACTGTCCTGGTCAGTAAGTGGTGTTTGTTTACTTAAAGGACGCAAAGCCCTCAGTCACCCAGCATGGCACGCTTCTCCATAAGGCTGGCTCCTCACTCATACTACATATCTTTTCTTTGAGTGGACTCAATGAAGGAGCATGAACGCTGAGATGGTGTTATTATGGACACCATCTCAATCTAATATTAACTAAATTCCAGTCGCAGACTTCGCTATGGCGGCCTCCTCGTAAGGGGTAAGAACAAATAGGGGAAATGACAGTGACGGGGAAATGAGAGTGACCGCAGTAACCGGAGTGGAGTCACTAAAATGCTGGAGTCGAGGTGAGTGATGTGAGTGCATCACAGACCAGGAGCCCAGGAGACAGTTAAGAATGCCTCTCCTTTCCAAGGCCTGGATAATGGTTGTGGATGTACATACATGCATGAGTGCACATTTGCGTGTTGAAATGCACATGCTTCGGAGTGTATGCATGTGTGCACATGTTTGTATGTGTGTATTCCTCTGTGCCTGGCATTGTCTTCCTCCTTGACAGATGGTGTTGATCACCATACGTTTATGGTCCTCTGCATCATAAGAGGTTAATCTCTGGCACTATGGTGTTCAATCCTGGCATAACTGTGACCGTGAGATAATAGCTGTAACACGTCACATGTTTTAGGCATTCTGGTCTTGTGTGGGAAACTGGCAGCCATTTGTTGTATGTTGTGACAATCATCTAACGACTTGTAGCCATCCCTGGCATACTGGTGGCCAATGGTGAAATATTGTGTTCCTTCTGGTCATTATTATGTGTAAGCTTGGCACAAGAGTGGACCTGGCATAATGGTGGACATTACTGCCGTATTTTAGGAATTCATGGGATTATTGTAGACATCCATCTCATTTGATCGTAATACCTGGGCATCCAGGGCAGAGCCTCTATGTGAGGCATATGTATATTTAAGTAATTAATAAAAATGTATGCTTCTTTCAGACAAACAAGCTTTTCTTCAGAAGAGTGAGTTTGATAAGTTAAAAAGAAAAGTCGTATTTGATAAAAAACATATACGTTTTAAAACGTTTAAAGCTGATTTTTGAAGAATAATTCAGGTTGAGTTAGGAAGGTTTATTGCTGTGGTCCTGTCCTTTGTACTAGAGGGCATTTGCTGTTTCAGGTTGGCATTTTATTGTTCAAGTTTAGACATTCACAATGATGGTGCTTTTCCTGACATCTCTGCTGGTCTGAAGCGCTGGGAGGATCGCGATTGCTCTGCTGTTGTGACGTGGCCACTACTGTAATGCTATCAGGAGCAGTTACTGTTGTCACAATTATCAAATTTGTTTATAGCTCAGGATGATTTTTCCCTGATTATAAGAAACTCTCATTTCAGACGAGGTTGGACACTCCTGATCTAGCCCAAAAGGGTCTGGGGCTTTCGTCAAAATTGAAGACCCTATTGGTTCTGCCCTATTGTGAACAAGTTACCCATATCGGGACCCTGTGCATATCGGCTTATAAGGATTGGAGCAGCAAGCATCTCTCTCAACGTTTACTGAGGACAAAAGAGCGATTGGAAGGGCAACAGCTAGTGACGCACTGGCGGCGCAAGGGGCTTGTAAATATACCCGCAGTCTTTGCACAAGCGGCTCAGTAAAACTCTCGGTTTATCATTCGGTCAGAAGGTGCATAGGAAAGGAACTGGGGCCCCATGGGCTATATCTTCATGAAATGAGCTGGGCCTGTCTGTAATTCCTCATTCTAAATCCTCTAGACAGTGCTGCTACCTGCTTCTCTGGTCTCATCGGTAATTCCTTAATCTAAGCCCTCTACACAGTGCTGCAGCTGCTTCTCTAGCCCCATGGTTAATACTTATTCTAAGCCCTCTACACAGTGCTGCAACTTCTTCTCTAGCCCCATGGTTAATACTTATTCTAGGCCCTCTACACAGTGCTGCAACTTCTTCTCTAGCCCCATGGTTAATACTTATTCTAATCCCTCTACACAGTGCTGCAGCTTCTTCTCTAGCCCCATGGTTAATACTTATTCTAAGGCCTCTACACAGTGCTGCAGCTTCTTCTCTAGCCCCATGGTTAATACTTATTCTAAGGCCTCTACACAGTGCTGCAGCTTCTTCTCTAGCCCCATGGTTATACGTATTCTAAGCCCTCTACACAGTGCTGCAGCTTCTTCTCTAGCCCCATGGTTAATACTTATTCTAAGCCCTCTACACAGTGCTGCAGCTTCTTCTATAGCCCCATGGTTAATACTTATTCTAAGCCCTCTACACAGTGCTGCAGCTTCTTCTATAGCCCCATGGTTAATACTTATTCTAAGCCCTCTACACAGAGCTGCAGCTTCTTCTCTAGCCCCATGGTTAATACTTATTCTAAGCCCTCTACACAGTGCTGCAACTTCTTCTCTAGCCCCATGGTTAATACTTATTCTAAGCCCTCTACACAGTGCTGAAACTTCTTCTCTAGCCCCATGGTTATACTTATTCTAAGCCCTCTACACAGTGCTGCAGCTTCTTCTATAGCCCCATGGTTAATACTTATTCTAAGCCCTCTACACAGTGCTGCAACTTCTTCTCTAGCCCCATGGTTAATACTTATTCTAATCCCTCTACACAGTGCTGCAGCTTCTTCTCTAGCCACATGGTTAATACTTATTCTAAGCCCTCTACACAGTGCTGCAGCTTCTTCTATAGCCCCATGGTTAATACTTATTCTAAGCCCTCTACACAGTGCTGCAGCTTCTTCTCTAGCCCCATGGTTAATACTTATTCTAAGCCCTCTACACAGTGCTGCAGCTTCTTCTATAGCCCCATGGTTAATACTTATTCTAAGCCCTCTACACAGAGCTGCAGCTTCTTCTCTAGCCCCATGGTTATACTTATTCTAAACCCTCTACACAGTGCTGCAGCTTCTTCTATAGCCCCATGGTTAATACTTATTCTAAGGCCTCTACACAGTGCTGCAGCTTCTTCTCTAGCCCCATGGTTATACTTATTCTAAGCCCTCTACACAGAGCTGCAGCTTCTTCTCTAGCCCCATGGTTATACTTATTCTAAGTCCTCTAGACAGTGCTGCAACTTCTTCTCTAGCCCCATGGTTATACTTATTCTAAGCCCTCTATACAGAGCTGCAGCTTCTTCTCTAGCCCCGTGGTTATACTTATTCTAAGCCCTCTATACAGAGCTGCAGCTTCTTCTCTAGCCCCATGGTTAATACATATTCTAAGCCCTCTACACAGAGCAGCAGCTTCTTCTCTAGCCCCATGGTTATACTTATTCTAAGTCCTCTAGACAGTGCTGCTAGCTACTTCCCTGTTCCCAGTGGTAATTCCTCATTCTTAGTCCTCTAGGCAGTGCCTCAGCTGCATCATCGGTCCTGTCAGTAATTCCTCATTCTAAGTCGGCTAGACAGTGCTGCTAGCTGCTTCTCTGGTCTCATCGGTAATTCCTCAATCTAAGCCCTCTACACAGTGCTGCAGCTTCTTCTCTAGCCCCATGGTTATACTTATTCTAAGCCCTCTACACAGTGCTGCAGCTTCTTCTCTAGCCCCATGGTTATACTTATTCTAAGCCCTCTACACAGTGCTGCAGCTTCTTCTATAGCCCCATAGTTAATACTTATTCTAAGCCCTCTACACAGTGCTGCAGCTTCTTCTCTAGCCCCATGGTTATACTTATTCTAAGGCCTCCACACAGAGCTGCAGCTTCTTCTCTAGCCCCATGGTTATACTTATTCTAAGCCCTCTACACAGTGCTGCAGCTTCTTCTATAGCCCCATGGTTAATACTTATTCTAAGGCCTCTACACAGTGCTGCAGCTTCTTCTCTAGCCCCATGGTTATACTTATTCTAAGCCCTCTACACAGTGCTGCAGCTTCTTCTCTAGCCCCATGGTTATACTTATTCTAAGCCCTCTATACAGAGCTGCAGCTTCTTCTCTAGCCCCATGGTTAATACTTATTCTAAGCCCTCTACACAGTGCTGCAGCTTCTTCTCTAGCCCCATGGTTAATACTTATTCTAAGCCCTCTACACAGTGCTGCAACTTCTTCTCTAGCCCCATGGTTAATACTTATTCTAAGCCCTCTACACAGTGCTGCAACTTCTTCTCTAGCCCCATGGTTAATACTTATTCTAAGCCCTCTACACAGTGCTGCAGCTTCTTCTCTAGCCCCATGGTTATACTTATTCTAAGGCCTCTACACAGTGCTGCAGCTTCTTTTCTAGCCCCATGGTTAATACTTATTCTAAGCCCTCTACACAGTGCTGCAACTTCTTCTCTAGCCCCATGGTTAATACTTATTCTAAGGCCTCTACACAGTGCTGCAGCTTCTTCTCTAGCCCCATGGTTATACGTATTCTAAGCCCTCTACACAGTGCTGCAGCTTCTTCTCTAGCCCCATGGTTATACTTATTCTAAGCCCTCTACACAGTGCTGCAGCTTCTTCTATAGCCCCATGGTTAATACTTATTCTAAGTCCTCTACACAGTGCTGCAGCTTCTTCTCTAGCCCCATGGTTATACTTATTCTAAGCCCTCTACACAGTGCTGCAGCTTCTGCTATAGCCCCATGGTTAATACTTATTCTAAGCCCTCTACACAGAGCTGCAGCTTCTTCTCTAGCCCCATGGTTATACTTATTCTAAGCCCTCTACACAGTGCTGCAGCTTCTTCTATAGCCCCATGGTTAATACTTATTCTAAGGCCTCTACACAGTGCTGCAGCTTCTTCTCTAGCCCCATGGTTATACTTATTCTAAGCCCTCTACACAGTGCTGCAGCTTCTTCTCTAGCCCCATGGTTATACTTATTCTAAGCCCTCTATACAGAGCTGCAGCTTCTTCTCTAGCCCCATGGTTAATACTTATTCTAAGCCCTCTACACAGTGCTGCAGCTTCTTCTCTAGCCCCATGGTTAATACTTATTCTAAGCCCTCTACACAGTGCTGCAACTTCTTTTCTAGCCCCATGGTTAATACTTATTCTAAGCCCTCTACACAGTGCTGCAACTTCTTCTCTAGCCCCATGGTTAATACTTATTCTAAGGCCTCTACACAGTGCTGCAGCTTCTTCTCTAGCCCCATGGTTATACTTATTCTAAGCCCTCTACACAGTGCTGCAGCTTCTTCTCTAGCCCCATGGTTATACGTATTCTAAGCCCTCTACACAGTGCTGCAGCTTCTTCTATAGCCCCATGGTTAATACTTATTCTATGTCCTCTACACAGTGCTGCAGCTTCTTCTCTAGCCCCATGGTTATACTTATTCTAAGCCCTCTACACAGTGCTGCAGCTTCTTCTATAGCCCCATGGTTAATACTTATTCTAAGCCCTCTACACAGTGCTGCAGCTTCTTCTATAGCCCCATGGTTAATACTTATTCTAAGCCCTCTACACAGAGCTGCAGCCTCTTCTCTAGCCCCATGGTTATACTTATTCTAAGCCCTCTACACAGTGCTGCAGCTTCTTCTATAGCCCCATGGTTAATACTTATTCTAAGGCCTCTACACAGTGCTGCAGCTTCTTCTCTAGCCCCATGGTTATACTTATTCTAAGCCCTCTACACAGTGCTGCAGCTTCTTCTCTATCCCCATGGTTATACTTATTCTAAGCCCTCTATACAGAGTTGCAGCTTCTTCTCTAGCCCCATGGTTAATACTTATTCTAAGCCCTCTACACAGTGCTGCAGCTTCTTCTCTAGCCCCATGGTTAATACTTATTCTAAGCCCTCTACACAGTGCTGCAAATTCTTCTCTAGCCCCATGGTTAATACTTATTCTAAGCCCTCTACACAGTGCTGCAACTTCTTCTCTAGCCCCATGGTTAATACTTATTCTAAGCCCTCTACACAGTGCTGCAGCTTCTTCTCTAGCCCCATGGTTATACTTATTCTAAGGCCTCTACACAGTGCTGCAGCTTCTTTTCTAGCCCCATGGTTAATACTTATTCTAAGCCCTCTACACAGTGCTGCAACTTCTTCTCTAGCCCCATGGTTAATACTTATTCTAAGGCCTCTACACAGTGCTGCAGCTTCTTCTCTAGCCCCATGGTTATACGTATTCTAAGCCCTCTACACAGTGCTGCAGCTTCTTCTCTAGCCCCATGGTTATACTTATTCTAAGCCCTCTACACAGTGCTGCAGCTTATTCTCTAGCCCCATGGTTAATACTTATTCTAAGCCCTCTACACAGTGCTGCAGCTTCTTCTCTTGCCCCATGGTTATACTTATTCTAAGCCCTCTACACAGAGCTGCAGCTTCTTCTCTAACCCCATGGTTATACTTATTCTAAGCCCTCTATACAGAGCTGCAGCTTCTTCTCTAGCCCCATGGTTAATACTTATTCTAAGCCCTCTACACAGTGCTGCAGCTTCTTCTCTAGCCCCATGATTAATACTTATTCTAAGCCCTCTACACAGTGCTGCAACTTCTTCTCTAGCCCCATGGTTAATACTTATTCTAAGCCCTCTACACAGTGCTGCAACTTCTTCTCTAGCCCCATGGTTAATACTTATTCTAAGCCCTCTACACAGTGCTGCAGCTTCTTCTCTAGCCCCATGGTTATACTTATTCTAAGGCCTCTACACAGTGCTGCAGCTTCTTTTCTAGCCCCATGGTTAATACTTATTCTAAGCCCTCTACACAGTGCTGCAACTTCTTCTCTAGCCCCATGGTTAATACTTATTCTAAGGCCTCTACACAGTGCTGCAGCTTCTTCTCTAGCCCCATGGTTATACTTATTCTAAGCCCTCTACACAGTGCTGCAGCTTCTTCTCTAGCCCCGTGGTTATACTTATTCTAAGCCCTCTACACAGTGCTGCAGCTTATTCTCTAGCCCCATGGTTAATACTTATTCTAAGCCCTCTACACAGTGCTGCAGCTTCTTCTCTTGCCCCATGGTTAATACTTATTCTAAGTCCTCTACACAGTGCTGCAGCTTCTTCTCTAGCCCCATGGTTATACTTATTCTAAGGCCTCTACACAGTGCTGCAGCTTCTTTTCTAGCCCCATGGTTAATACTTATTCTAAGCCCTCTACACAGTGCTGCAACTTCTTCTCTAGCCCCATGGTTATACTTATTCTAAGGCCTCTACACAGAGCTGCAGCTTCTTCTCTAGCCCCATGGTTATACTTATTCTAAGCCCTCTACACAGTGCTGCAGCTTCTTCTCTAGCCCCATGGTTATACTTATTCTAAGCCCTCTACACAGTGCTGCAGCTTCTTCTCTAGCCCCATGGTTATACTTATTCTAAGTCCTCTAGACAGTGCTGCTAGCTGCTTCCCTGTTCCCAGTGGTAATTCCTCATTCTTAGTCCTCTAGGCAGTGCCTCAGCTGCATCATCGGTCCTGTCAGTAATTCCTCATTCTAAGTCCTCTAGACAGTGCTGCTAGCTGCTTCTCTGATCCCATCGATAACTCCTCATTCTAAGTCCTCTACATATTGCTGCTACCTGCTTCTTGGGTCTCACTGGTAATTCCTCATTCTAAGCCCTCTAGGCAGTGCTGCAGCTGTGTCTCTGTTCATACATCCACTAAACTCCAAACCAAAACACATAGATAAAAGACATTGTTATTTACAACGTCAATAGGTCTAACTCTGACAAATGCGAGACCTATTGCATTGTAAATGTTTTTTGCTTTCCGTGGGGCACCATGGGCCCTAGTGCAAGCAGGAGAAAATGGGACCTCCACCTCCTTGTGCGAGAGCAAAAAATAGTGTCAATTGACGTGAGATGGGCACTTTACACCCCTGAGCCCCACTGCCCACTGCACCTGCTGTTCTAAGAACAGCTACGTACCTATGTGCTTTGTCAGTCTCAAGGTATTGTATTAGGAGCGGGGCATGGACTTCGTTGAAGAAAGACACGATAATGAGTTTGCATTTATAGAATAGCATCGACTGATAGCAGCACCCTGCACTAATAGATACAATGTTGAGGTCCGTCGGATTCGTGTGTTCTGGTGCCTTCATATAAGGCGCAGTCAACCCCCTCTCTACGAATAATAAAACCGCAGATAATATTTTTTTGTACTGTTTCCTTGGTCTTACCTCCTTCTCCCCATCTTCTTTGATTATTCAATGGCTTTAAGAATATATTCTACGATTTCTTAAGCATGAGAACAACTCTTTTTCTTTGGTCTTATCTCTATCTTTACATGTAGCAGGCGCCTTTATAGAACACACATCCATTGACGTGGAGACCTTCAGTGAGCTTGATAGATAACAGATGTTAATGATATTTGTTTTATTGACCTCGGAGGGATGGAAAGCTGAACGGCCCATCAGATTTCAATCCTGTGACCATAGTGTAAAACAAAGAGTCTGGCAAAGCCAATAGGTCTGGCAAAACACTTCTATGGTCCCAAAGGCGAGACCTATTGGCTATGCCAATGCTTGTTTTTCAACCTGCTGCCGTCCCCTTTTGTCACTTCCGCATTCCCTCTCACATCCTGGTAGCAGTGCCAGGCTCCACCGGGCATGGGTGGCTGCCAGAGGCTGTGGCGGCAGCTCCTTATCGGGCAGGACAGCGGGTGGTGCCAGGTTAGTACGGTGGGTGGGTGTAGGAGGGAGTGATCGACGGCGGGACTGCCACAAACCTGTAACAGGTCTAACCAGGAACCAGCAGTGATAGATCGCACACCCCTCACCCCAGAGGGCCCCCTATAGCATCCACGGGGGTAGAAGAGGTAACCATGAGGGAGTGGTGCAGAGTGTCGTGTCATAGAGGGGAATGGAGTAGAGTGGATTAAAGTAGATTGGAGCGTGGTAGAGTGTCATGCAGTGGAGTGGCACTGAGTGAATTTTCATACAGTGGTGTACAGTGGACTGGCATATAGTGGACTGGCTAAGAATGCAGTGGTGCAGAGTCAAGTGGCATTGAATAAAGTGGTGTAGAGTTGCGTAGAGTGCAGTGGCATAGAGTAGAGTGATGCAGAGTAGAGTGGCGTAGAGTGTAGTGGCTTAGAGTACAGTGGTGTAGAATAGATTATAGTGCAGTGGTGTAGGGTGCAGCAGAGTGGAGTGGAGTGATGCACAGTAGAGTGGCATAGAGTGCATTGGCATAGAGTTCTGTAGAGTGGTGCAGACTAGAGTTCAGTGGCGTACAGTGCAGTGGCATAGAGTAGAATGATGCAGAGTAGAGTGGCATAGAGTGGCGTAGCTTAGAGTAGAGTGGTGGAGAATATATTATAGTGCAGGGGTATAGAGTGCAGTAGAGTAGAGTGGTGCAGAATAGATTACAGTGCAGTGGTGTAGACTGCAGTAGAGTAGAATGGTGCAGAATAGATTATAGTGCAGTGGTGTAGAGTGCAGTGGCGTAGAGTGATGCAGAGTAGAGTGGCATAAAGTGCATTGGCATAGAGTTCTGTAGAGTGGTGCAGACTAGAGTTCAGTGGCGGAGAGTGCAGTGTTGCAGTGTTGCAGAGTAGACGTAGAGTGCAGTAGCATAGAGTAGAGTGATGCAGAGTAGAGTGGCGTAGAGTGCAGTGGCATAGAGTAGAGTGATTCAGAGTAGAGTGGCATAGAGTGTAGTGGCTTAGAGTACAGTGTTGTAGAACAGATTATAGTGCAGTGGTGTAGGGTGCAGTAGAGTGGAGTGATGCACAGTAGAGTGGCATAGACTGCATTGTCGTAGAGTGGTGCAGGATAGAGTTAAGTGGCGGAGAGTGCAGTGTTGTAGGGTTGAGTGCAGTGGTGGAGAGTGGCATAGAGTGCATTGGCCTATTGTGCAGCGGCATAGAGTAGAGTGGTGCAGAATAGAGGGGCATAGTGTACAGCAGTGCAGAGTAAAATAGAGTGGCGTACAGGGCCGGACTGGCCATGGCGGGCACCGGGCTTTTCCCCGGTGGGCTGCTAGGGTGGGGGCTGGTTTTGGACCCCTGGGGGCCGTTTTTGTTAACAGGGGCAGGCAAAATCACCCGAAACCGGCCCTAGCAAACAGCTCAGGCGCACCCCCTGACCCCAGGGGGGCTGGCCGAGCAGCTTGCCAAGGCCAGTTTCGGTTCCCAGTCCGGCCCTGGTGGTGTAGAGTGTAGTGGCGTAGAGTGCTGTTGCGCAGAGCTGTGCAGAATTGAGTATAATGGTATAGAGAGCCGTGGTGAAAAACTAGACTGGCGTAGAGTATGCGCAGTGTTGTGAATTTGAGTGGTATAGAGTGCAGAGGCATAGAGTAGTGCAGAGTAGAGTACAGTGGAGCAGCATAGAGTGAAGTAGAATGCAGTGGCGTAGAGTATATTGTTTCAGAGTAGAGTGCAGTGGCGTAGAGTGCAGTGGCGTAGAGTGCAGTGGTGTAGAGTACAGTGGTGTAGATTGCAGTGGTACAGAGTCGATTAAAATGGCATAGAGTTGATTGGTCTAGAGTGAAGTGGTGTTGAGTAGAGTGGTGTAGAGTAAAGGGCAGTGGCATAGTGTGCTGTTTTGCATGATACACTGGAGTGGCGTAGAGTGCTGTTTTGCATCATACACTGGAGTGGTGTAGAGTGCAGTGGTGTAGAGTAGATTGTTTCAGAGTAGAGTGAAGTGGCATAGAGTGGCGTGGTGCATGGTAGAGTGCAGAGGCGTAGAGTGAAGTGGCATAGAGTGGTGTGGTGCATGGTAGAGTGCAGAGGCGTAGAGTGAAGTGGGATAGAGTGGTGTGGTACAGAGTAGAGTGCAGTGGTGCAGTGTCCATTGGAATAAAGTAGAGTGGTGCAAAGTAGAGTAGAGTGGCAGAGAGTGAGGTGGCGTAGAGTGCAGTGGTGTAGATTTATGGTATGCTATGTTACAGTCATTTGTTTTAGCGGACGCACACCAAATGGTGCTAGAATGGAGGAAGCTGCTGAGAAAAGAGATGCTTTAGTTAAATGCTTGTCTAAAAAGCCAGGTCTTGAGAGCTAGTCTAAATTTTGTGTAATTTGGGGCCATCTGTAGCTCAAGAGGAAAGGAGTTCCAGGTGCGGAGGGGCCAAGACTGAAAATCTGGAACCACCCATTCTGTTTTTTAAACTCTGGTACAAACAAGATATTCCTGAAAGAGGAATGAAACGTCCTGTTGGGTGTGTATTTCAGGAGTCGATGGGTTATCAAAGTAGGGTTCTTTTCATCAAGAGTTTTAAAGATGATACACCCTACTTTAAAGAGATCTCTCAGTAAAGGGGTATTATGACAATGTTTAGTCTTTTGAAATATCAGACGAGCTGCCTGATTCTGGACCACTTGGAGCCTATGAAGAAGGGTCTTGGGGAGTCCAATATAAAGAGAGTTGGAATAGTCCAGCCGAGATAGACCAAGGCAATGATAACGTCGAGATTTCTTTATTCTGCGGAGCAGCGGGAAACAGGACGAAATGACTGCGCCTAACTGGGGTTTCATCGATAACTGGCCATCAATGAGAAAGCCAAGGGTTTTTGAAGATTTCTTAGGAAGTGGGGGATCCCCCATGTCAGAAGGACAAAACGAGGAATTCCAATAGTCCATTTTGTTTTTAGTGATGACGGTCTCGGTTTTGTCCGCGTTTAGTTTAAGATGGCTACAGTTCATCCATTTGCAGATGAAAAGCATGGTCTTCTGAAACTTTTTCTTAGACACAGGTGAGTCATCAAGCTTAAAAAGTAGTTACATATCATCAGCATATTTGTAGATTATGCAGTTCGTTTTGAGTGCATGAATGCGGGGGTGTATGTATGTGTTGAAGAGATATGGTTAGAGGCAAGAGCCCTGGGGTATCCAAATGGGCTTTTGTTGCCCTAGAAGGAGTTAGCAATACCTATTGAGAACACTCCTTCAGGAATGACTTGACCCAGTTAAGCCCTGAGCCATGCCGCCCTGCGGCCTTAACACGATTCACCAGAAGAGTGTGGTCGACCAATAAAACTGATAGGTCCAATAAAACTAGTGCCAGCGTAGAGTCTTTGTCCCATTTCCAACACATGTCAACTACCACAACGAGGATTACTGATTCCGCGGAGTGTGCGGGTCAAAAACCAGCTTGGCATGACTCAGAATTGTGATTCTTCAAGAAAGGAGCGAAGACATTGTGCCACATGGGCCTCCAACACTTGTGCAAGGAAAGGTAGCGAGGATATCGGGCGACAGCTTTTCAATCTAAGGGGATCCTTGCCGGCTTTCTTCTGGAGAGGAATCACCACAGAATCTTTAAGACAGCGAGGTACTTGGCCTTGACAGAGGGAAGAATCACAAAACAGGACCAGGGAAGGCAGAATAAACCGATTTTAGGACCATAAGGGGGCAAATATCATCGAGTGAGCCCAATTTTACTTTGACCAGAAGATCCATAAGACGTTCATTACTAATAGTGGGAAAGATGGCTGAGGTGGAAGGCTTCCTATCTTCAGATGTTGGAAAATGTAAAAGCATGCTTGCTGGTATGCCATCTTAATGTTGTCAATGAAAAAAGCGATGAGTGAGTCACAGAAGTTCGGAGACAGGGAAATATGTAGTGTGAGTCTGACAGGGTTACCTAGCTCTGATACAATTTTAAAAATCTCATTCGATTTATTTCTGGAGAGAAGAATTCTGTTAGTGAAAAATGAAGACTTTGCTTGCAAGAGGTGGGCTTTGCAATGCGTAGGGAGGGTTTTATAAATATCTTTCTTTTTTGAAAGAATAGTGGTTCTGCCATTTGCGTTTGCAACGGCGCAGTCCCAACTTAGCTGACTTTAGGTCATCGGAAAACCCTTTAGCTGAGTCTTGATGTCTGACCAATTGAGACTCGCGTAAGAGACCATGAAAACTTCTAGCTACAAGTAACCAGGCCGCTAGATCCTTTTCAAGGGGTTCGGTATGGGGGTTGCCAGAGAATTGCTAAAGGTGTTTATGTGAGACCAGTTCCTTGAAAGAGTTCCAGGATGTGGGCTGTATTTTTGGAGGGAGAGCTCGGCCAGGGAAAATTTAATAAAACAACGGTCAGACCAAACGCAGGGTGAAAATTGGGTTGAGCAGCTGTCGTTTCAAGCAAACCTGGTCTAGTGTATGACCTTTATTGTGGGTGGGAACAGACAAGTGTTGTTCTAAATTAAGGCAGGTAAGGTAGTCTGAGAGTCTAAAGATTTCTGGCAGCTTTTCACGTCAGGGCTGTTTTCCCAGGACGGTCCCCGTTTTTGGAGAAGTGTCCCCGTGTCCCGACACTTTTCTCCAAGTGACTCAAATGTCCCTGTTTTCAAACAGCGTCCAGGTTAAACACAGAAATGTCCCTGTCTTTCATTGTTCCGGTTGAGCGTGCGCGCGCATGCTCTCTTTGCACTGTTTACGGCATGTGTTGTCGCTGAGGTGAGCGCTGTAGCAAGAAGGGAAATCCTTTGAAGAGAGACATTTTATACGCAGCGCCACCTACGTCATCGTGCCAGCCAAAGTTTCTACTTTGGATAAAACAATATTTCTTCGTCCTGTAGCTTGTATTCATAGCCATACAAACTTTTCAGTAGCCCTTATGCATACCGTGCAAGGATTAATGCATTGCTCATTGCATGTTTTATTCATAACCAATTGATGCATGCTCTGTGTTCTCCATATCAAAGCTATGACTTGACCTTTTGGCTGACCTTTCAGATCACGGCAAACTGTTTAGCTGGAAAGGACTTAAAGGAGCAGGGTTAACGCCTGTGGAAGAGGCGAGCAGCGCTGCTCGAGTTTTTTGCTCAGGTCTTCACACTATTGCACTATGAGATGATACCAATGGCTAGAGTGCACTATACATACCTCAGTAAGGTAACATGACATCCCAGCAGTGACCACGCAAATGTGGCAGGACTGTGTGGTCGGCCAGCCTTTACCACCCTTAAGACCCTAAGGCAGTAATACCTGGAGAGAAGTGTTTTTTTTTACATTGGTCCATGGCTGCCGTTTGGCAATTTAGCATTCCGCAGTTTACCTCCCATGCTTTTCTGTCATGAGCAACTTAGCAACATTGGTGAGTTGTACTTTACGTGGTGCTGACGCGCAGCTATAGAAACGAGCATTGATAAAGCTAGTAAATCTGGCATTTGCTAGCCTGTGATGTTTTATTGATTTTTGGCAAATATATGCTATAGTCCTTAAAAGTGTAAATGTAATAAAAAGTACTAATGCTGCTGTGTAAAGGAGAGGGGTGCCAATAAAAGACCGCAGATTTGTTGTCTGTAATGCTTCATCTCGGTCTGTGGAGGGAGCTGTCATTGTAGTCCTTTTTCTATGTCTATGAATGCTGTCAAATAGTCCCACTTTTATGTCGATGGTTACTGTAAACCGTAGTCCTGCTTCTATGTCTATGACCTGTCCCCGTTTTTTGTTTTGAGAATCTGCTCACCCTATCATTGGCTCAGTAGTTAAAGTCCCAGAGAATTGCAATCTTAGCATGATCTATTAAAAGGGCGGAAATTGATTCATAAACATGTTGGGGAAAAGTCTGCATGTATTACTAGGGCCAGTATGTAAGCATACAGATAAGCAGTGAGGTCTGGGACTCCACTTGAAATAATGAGGTTGTCAACGCCGGGAATGTTGCGGAAGGTTAATTTAGAGAATGTATCATTTTTCTTAATCAGTGCTGCTACACCTCCCCGTCTTACCTGCCTGCCTGTTGGAAAGAATGATAAGGTAGTCCTCAGTGATGGCAGCTAAAATGTCGGTGAGATTTCGTCAGTGAGCCAGGTTTCAACCAAGAACAGAATATCTGGGTGGTCAAAACCTAATAAAAGGAAGATTTCAATTTTTTGTTTTAAAGAACGTGTATTGAGGTAGGTAATAGATAGCGAGTCTTAGTGAAAACATGATCCAGCGCGATTAGTGCTCCCTCCCCAGCTATCTGGGAGATAGTTCTTGTGTGATGGGGATAACATAGGTTCAACAGGATCACCCGAGCGATAGCTTAGTTTTAACAGTCCTCCCTTTTGTAACTTAAACTGAGGCGGGTATCCAATTGATGACTCACCGGCTGGAGGCTTCTGAATTGCCGTGGGGAGTAGATGTATTTTTGGGCATGGTGGCTGGCTGGGTAAAGACAGGCTTGCCTTTGGAACGCCAGCGGAGCGTCCGCGCTGTGGCCAGCTTTAAATAGGCCTGGACACAGCCAACGACTAGCGCGCTACCGGCCTAAAGACGTGGGCGCTAGCAGGACACTCCAAAGGTAAAAAATGTCTGCCTAGATTCTTTAAAAGACTGGCTCGTAATAATATGACCCCCATGAGTTAGAGTGGAGTGGTGTAGAGTGGAGTGCAGTGATGCAGTAGAATGCAGTAGCATTGAGTGGTGCAAAGTAGGGTACATTGGTATAAAGGGGAGTAAGCATGATGTGGTAGTGCACTGCCATTACAAATATCACATTTTCAATTGAAATAACCATTACATCTGCACAGGCATAATGCTCTACCTATAAAAGTGTACTGCGCAAACGATAATGTGTGAAAATGTCATCACCTAGTGTATCGATTTGTTTGGATCATATTAAAATATTTGTTTACAACACACTTCAGCATTACGAACGTGCTTCATTTGTGCTTTCCTAATCCTGATATATTCCTAAATATCTTCACAGTTAATTTACAGACATTTAAATTTTGTTTGGTGATAGAATACAGCCGCTCCTTTCACAGTAAGATTATCACATATCCTTTCACAGCAAGATTGTCACATAAATCCTCTCACTTTGAAGCTGGAGAAAGAAAAGTGAACAGCAAGCTTCCAGAAGACCAAGCCTGACATTTGACCTTTGTCTTTGATTGCACAGTAAATGTGACAAGAACAAGATTTAAAGGCCTGTTTACAGAAAGGAAGCAGTCAGAAGGATTCAGTAAATAGGCAATCCTCTATGCGAGGGAAGGTATAGTGAAGGGAATAGCAGAATGACAGCACCAATCTAACAGTTAAGGTGTGCAGGATTAAGAACAAGCCATTCTCCCCATCCTACCAGGGCTGGAACAGTTTATTTTTCAAAGTAATGTGGGTTGTGTTCTGGCATGGGTATTATGGGGTTATTGGATAGTAACCATCAATCAATCAGTAGATTTGTAGAGCACTTCTTGCTACCCGTTAGGGTATCCAGGCGCCAATGAGGTAGATTTGCAGCCTTACAATATCCCGGCATCCAGAAACGTTGATTCTCAAACCAGCACTGAATCTTGAAAGAGGCTCTACACCATTAAACTGCTCTGAGGGCTGTTCCAGACATTTGCCTAGCTTTGATACTTTAGGCAGAGCTGTCTACAGGGTGCTGGAAGTGCTGTGACCTACTACAGTTCCCGACTGCCTTAAAGAAGCATGGAGGGAGAAGGGATTTATAACGAGGTGATCCAGATGTACTCCCTGCCCTGTCAGGCTCCATTACTTTTGACCTGAGGGTGCTGGAAAGAGCTAGGCGCTTGGGTGTTCTGGTCAGCCCTGCTGTAACACTGTTTACCGCATGTTAGACCTGGCATCTTTGGTGTGGTTTCCCCTGTCTTTTTGCCTCTACAAAATGTATTTTTGACTATATGCTGGAGTTCATATTTGATGGTGTTTGAACTCTGGGCACTTTACCACTGCTGATCAGTGCTAAAGTGCAAGTGCTCCCTGTGTAAATTGTGATTGTTTAGTTATCCAGAATTGGCATATTTGATTTACTAGTAAGTCCCTAAGAAAGTGCACCAGGGGTGCCCATGAGCTGTAATTCAAATGCTACCGGTAGGCCTGCAGCATTGATTGTGCCACCCACATGAGTAGCCCTGCAAACATGTCTCAGGCCTTCCACTGCAGTGTCTGTGAGTGCAGTTTTAAACTGCCATGTCGGCCTGGCAAGTGCAGTCACTGGCCAGGCTCTGACCTTCCCTTTTCTACATGTAAGACACCCCCAAGGTAGCACCACGGCTAGGGGGCACTCTATGTAAAAGGTCAGACATGTACTGGTGTGTTTTACATGTCCTGATAGTGAAATACTGTCAGTTTCATTTTTTACTATTGCAAGAACTAGCTCGCCCCTATGCTATCATTGGAGCTGCCTTGTAACATCTTACAAGTGTAACTTTCAATTGGGAACAGCAAGAGATTTGGAGTTTGGGCTCCCTGAGCTCAGAATTCAAAAATGCATCTTTTAGTGAAGTCGGTTTTTAGATTGTGTGTTTGAAAATTCCACTTTTAGAAAGTGGTCCTTTCTTGCTTAATCAACCTGTGCCTCTGCCTGCCTGTGGAATCAACATTTGGTTTAGACTGACAGGGGCTGTTTGTGCATTCAATCTGGACAGTCAAACAAAGGGAGTTGAGGTGTGCCCTGCATAACCTGATGACCCATCACCAGGCTGATGGGCCTTCCTGAGCTAGAGTGGTGGGAGGAGTAATCACTGACACCTGAAGAGGGCTGTGCCTGTCCTATCATAATGCAGTCTCCACCCCCCCCCCCCCCCCTGGAGTGTGTCTGGAGCCAAGACTAGGCAAGGCAGGAACCTTCGACTACAAAGACTTTCTTTGGAGTACGCCTACTTCAAATACCTAGAGGGGTATAAGTATTGGACCTAAAACCCCAAACATCTAGAAAACTTCTTGATCAAGAGGAGACTCTCCAAGAAGAAGAGCTGAAGAGTTCTATGGATGAGGACTGCCCCTTTGCTGTGTGTTGCTTTGCTGGGTTGGCCTGCAGTTGCTGCCTCTGCTTTGGAGAAGAAAAGGACTGGGCTTTGCTGTGTATCCTGCATGTGAAGTTTCTCCATGGGCTTGTGCGTGCTTGCTTCCTGTTAAGACGTCTCAGGGCCATCAAGGACTTTATCTGCAGCATCCCTGCACTCCATTACTGGGAGTTCTGACCTACCTTGTGGTGCCATCTCCAGTTCTGGACCCTTGAATGTTGTTCTGATGATTCTGCTGCTCAAAATCCACACATCGCCCTTCTAGCACCTGTTTTTCTGATGCAGCACTGCCATGCAGGAGAAGTTTCCACACACTACTGCCGTGCGGGCGAAGAAACCGATGCAGCACCTGCCTGTGGCCGAAGAAACCGCTGCAGAACTAGTCAAGCGCACCATGTGTACGAAGTCTGAGACCCCCGAGCTGACTCAGACGCAGGCCCTGCTGTGCGGCTGAGGGGCTCGATGCATCACTTTTCTGAGTCTGTAGGAATTGATGCAGCACCTGTTTTGCCACTGCATCGACTCACAGTGTCTGGATTTTCCATGCATCACACCTGTGCACCAAGCCTACATCAACTCTGGGCTTCAGTAAGGAACCGTGTTTGTGTGCCTGGAGAATCGATGCATCACCTCCCCTCACAGTAAGAAACCAGTGCTTCACCTCCTCTCTTAGTCAGGAAAAAGACGTATCACCTCCCCTGGAGCAAGGTGTGGTAAATATTTCATTACCGGTACTATTTTTTATGCGGTAAAGTCTATTAAGAATAACTCAGTAAATATAAGAGGCAGAATCCGTGGTATTAGAGGTTTTAAAAGGCTTTATTCCTATTCAAAGGAATACAATTCGAATTGTAGGCATTCTATTCCATCACCACGAAAGTTCAGGAAGGAAGGGCATACATTATTGACAGATAAGCAGTTTTATAGAAAATACATTACAGTGAAACAGATGCAAGAGGCGTAACAGCTGATAGTGTAGATAAAAGGTGCATACGTAACTAATAGAGGCGGTACATGGGCGTAATTTAATAAACGTCATCATACATGATGTCACAAGTGGGTGGATCCATAAGAGAATCCTGCAATGTCAGCAGAAATAGTTGGCAGAGATGCGCGCGCAGCCGCATGACGTGTGATTGACGTGCAACTAGAGGGTGAAGGGGACTTGACATTTAGCTCTACATGTGGAGACAGAAGTCTGGGGGTCGTGTCAACCTAATCCCAAATCATATCTAATATCCTATGTTTAAAGAACTGTGTTATCCAAAAGGAGAGGTCTCTAGGATAGAATCTATTCTATACTGACTGTTAGTGCGTGTACAAGCGTCTAAGTGTCTACACTAGATGCGAGGGGGTAGGAATATTCCATGGTAACGGGACTATGAATTACTTGCATGAGGACAGCGAGGCCTGGCCCTGTGCACGGTAGCTGGAGGAATGTTTACCTAAACTACTAGACAGGAATGCATCGGATGAGGAGCGGAGGAGATAATCTTGAAGGTGAAATACAGTTTTTGGCAGGCGACAGGCTGGATCAGGCACCGTTAGCCGCGCAGGGAGTAGGACAAAGTTCATGGATACAGATGCAGGCTCAGACTGGAGCTTTCAGAGGCAGAAGGCAGAAAAAGGCTTGATGACAGAATTCGGGCCTACTCGCCTGAATCTGTAAAATGTGGAAAGTGAACCACATAAAGTCGGTGGCCTTTCATACTTAGGAATGGAATATCTGACCCATTCATGGCGAATCTGAAAGAGGACATGTTGACGGTGGACGCACATATATTTGCGTCTTCAAAACTGGAGCAGGAGGGAACATACATGTACTTATAGCATGTACATGGAGCCGTTGGGGTCTACGATAGGGGACATAACTGATCACAAAATTCATATTTCCTCATTCCCTCCTTGTCCCCTACGGACCCTCAGGAGATATCGATCTTCATCAATCCATCGATCTGTTCATATAGCATCATTTGTTCTTCTTTCTTCTTCCGAGATCTCGAACGAAAACTTGGATGTGGGATACACGATGTGGCACACAGACCACAAATCGCTGGCCCACATTGTAGACATAAGCAGCAACTGAATAGTATGAGAAAGCCAATACCTAGGAAGGATAGGATTCTCCATCCCCAGGCTGACAACACGCCCCAGAACCAACCGGACCAAGTCCAGGTGCCTGGACTCTGGTGTATCTGGCTTACAATCTTATGAAGGCGAGTTATGGCTTTATATACTGACGGCGAATTTTCTGGTATGAAAATGCAGCAACTTGATCCGATGACCCTACAAGCTCCGCCCCTATCGGCCAGGATGACGTCAAGGACAAGACGATTTTGAAGCACAACAATCCGCATAGCAGACTGCTCTTCTGTTAAATTGCCTAAGGCGGAAATAGTTTCGTTCACTACTGCTTCAAGGGTTCTGGTTAATCTACGTATCAGCTTACTATTAGTGACTGTACCTATATAGGGAAAGAAACCTTTATTGAAATCTGTGTATTTTTCCCATGCTGTTTCAGTGTAATCGACAATTGGGAGATCTCTCTGCTGTCTATTGTGTACTAAATGGGTATTTCTATGATAATCAGGAGGAGCTAGGAAAACAGGTGGCAGAAGGAATGCTATGTAACAGGTACCATCCCAATCTAGAGGTAGACGTATATATGCGGTCTGGCCACATATAAAGTAGGAATGGCGAGAAGCTCTGAATGTAGACTTGCCTTGATCACTGAATTTTATTACAGTGGTGCATTTACTATGGCCCATGTGTATGGAACCATTCTTTCTTACACATAATTCCCCTTTTACTGGGAATACTGACATGGCGGGCAAGATTGGTGTAGCTTCAGATTCAACGTTCAGGATCATGAGGTTAAGTGTAAAATTACCTAATCCATATACTTCATTTTCTAGATCAGTTCCTGTTCTTTTGGGAAGTCCCTCCTTGTTAGGGTAGCAGACTTTAAGCAAAACTAAGTTCAGGTTTCCCCATACCCAGTTGTCTTGATAAACTGCGGAATTTGAATCTAGGGAATTAATCAAACTAAACCATGCTCCACAGGAGCCATTGTGTGTGAACGGATAGGGAAAGAGGGGCAAAACTCCCTTATAGTTCTGATAGGGAGGGAGTCGGCCACATATCCAACAATTTGTGGCATTGCTGGTTTGATGGGAATGATGTAACATACTAATGAATGTGTTGTTGCGCAGCGCAAATCTATAGGACAACTCATGCGGAGGTAATTCACTAAAAGAATGTTCTGCAGTTATATTGTAAGCACGCTTAGGAATAGGGCAATACATGTGCAATAGTATGCTGACAATGATGATCAGAAGACTTAGAAAAAACAAAATTAATAATGTTACTGTGCAGTGACTACGAAATGATTTACAATACGCATGCTTCTTGAGCTGCATCTGATGATTTCTTTCTCTATTCCGGTCTAGAGGATACATGTCAGAGACAAATTCAACCGATTCACCTTGGAGAGGACTTAAACAATCAAATTGTCTGACTTACTGGACCTCAATTTTAGTTTGTAAAGTTCTGGTTTTGTTAATTCAGCCAAGGGGAGCTTTGAGTCTGTCTGTGAGGGAATACAGGGTTGAGTATTCACACTGGATGGTAGTCCATAAAATTTCTTGATATGACTCGAGTGCAACCACCCTTTCCGTCCCTCGATTTTCACGGCTGTCCTTGTAGTGAGTAGAACCAACTTCGGTGACTTCCACCTAGGATCCAGTTGGGTCTTCCGGTCAAAATTCCTGACCAGAACCAGGTCCCCAGGAACCACGTCATGGGGCTTCACCTCAGTATTGTCGGGAAAAGCTGCGGATACCTGTGAACGACAAGATTGTAGTGCAGACATCAAGGAAGCCAGGTAATCTGTCAGCATATTACAGTCAACATCAGTGATTTTGCGAGGTATAGGCGTCCCCCACATATTTGGTGGTCTACCGAAGATCACCTCGTACGGGGATAGCCCTGTTCGAGAATGTGCTACCATTCTCATGTAAAAGAGCGCAACTGGTAAGGCTACTATCCAATCGACTCCTTTTTCTCTACATATTTTGGACAATCTAATTTTCAGAGTTTGATTATGACGTTCCACGAGACCTGCCGCCTCGGGATGTCGGACACAGTGGAATTTCCATTGGTAGCCTAATAAAAGGGAAACGTGTTTCATTAGTTCGGATGAGAACGGCTGGCCATTATCTGAGTAGATAACACGTGGTAAACCGTACCGTGGGAAGAATTCTCGAACTAACTGTTTGGCAGTAGTCGGGGCAGTGTAATCTGAAACCGGGTATGCTTCTGTCCAACGGGAAAGAGCACAGACAACTACGAGAACATATTTGAATCCTCGACATCGTTCCATCTGGATATAATCCATCTGGAGGACTTCAAAAGCATGATCGGGAGTTTGAAATCCACCCTGCTCTACGGGGATGCTTTTACCTGGATTAAACTGACAACATATCATACAGGTACGAACTTTTTGTTTAGCTGCGGCTCGTAAATGTTTGTTGAACCAAATGTGTTGAATGCTATCTAGCATAGCTTTTTCTCCTAGGTGCGCTGGACTATGTATAGTGTTAATGATGACTTGAACCATTGAGTCGGGAAGAAACCATATAGATTTTTCCTTCGTCATCCATCCTTGATCTGTTTGGATCCCTCCTAATTCAGTCCATTTCTTTATTTCTTCTGGTGTAGCATGTGTCTGTATGTCAATTACATCAAGGGCGGGATCCTTAACTGTCATGCAATGTGTTGGTGTCGGAACTATTGTCTTTGTCATCTCAGTTGTGTGAGTCTGATTCTGAGCAGTCTGTTTAGCTGTTCTATCAGCTAGGTCATTACCCTGAGAAATGATATCGGTAACCTTTGTGTGGGCTTTGCATTTCATAATCGATATTGCAGTAGGTAGATGAATCGCGTCTAAGAGGGCTTGAATGAGGGGTCCGTGTTGGATGTGGGCACCGTGAGAAGTTAAGTACCCTCTCTCTCGCCACAGTACGCCGAAGTCATGGACAACTCCGAATGCATAACGTGAATCTGTGTATATGTTGACTTTTTTATTTGTGGCTTGAATACAGGCTTGTGTTAGAGCGATGAGCTCTGCTGCTTGAGCTGACAAAGTGCTAATACAGTTTGTTTCAATGACTTCAGTGTCTGTTGTGACTGCGTAAGCGGCCACTAACTCTCCTGTACTTGTTCTCATACATGACTCATCTACATACAATGTCAAGTCTGGATCTGACAAAGGGATATCTGTCAAGTCTTGTCTGGGTTTCGTCGTAATAGTAATGACTTCGACACAATCATGTGCCAATGGATCTGTTCCGCCTACTGGTAACAGTGTGGCAGGATTTAACGTATTACAACGTCTGATTTCTATGTGTGGCTGAAACAATGTCAATTCGTAACCGGTGAGTCTCGCTATAGTCAAGTGTTGTGTTTGTGTGCGGTTCAAGAGAACCTCTACTGCGTGTGGTACTTGTACTGTCAATTGATGTCCTATCACTATGGCATCGCTTTGTCTGATTGCTAAAGCTGTTGCTGCCACCGATTTCAGGCACGCTGGAAGTGCCTGAGCTACTGGATCTAATGTACTAGAGAAATAAGCACATGGTTTATGTGATCCTGCTTGTTCCTGAGTGAGTACTGACAAGGCCGTACCTTCGCGTTCTGTAACAAAGAGTGTAAACTGTTTACTGTAACAGGGTGTTGCTAGGACAGGTGCTTGGCATAAAGCTTTCTTTAAGCTTTCAAAAGCGTGTGTATGTTCTGGAGTCCAAGGGAGGACAGTCGATGTGGCTGCCTCCTGTGTTGTCAACTGGATGAGTGGTTTTGCTAGAAATGCATATTGAGGGATCCACTGCCTACAGTATGAAGTGAGGCCTATAAAAGCCCGCACCTCCTTTTGTGTCTTGGGTGGTGGCATGTTAGCAATTAACTGGATGCGGTCGGATGTAAGCTGCCTTCCCTCCTTGGACAGCGAGTGCCCAAGGTAAACAACTCGCTGGACACAGAATTGCAGCTTAGAAGGGGACACCTTGTGCCCCTTGTCAGCCAGAAATTTCAAAACCGTCAGTGACGCTGTCTCACATTCAGGTTCGCTTCGGGCGGTGATCAGCAGATCATCGACATATTGAAGCAAGGCAGTGTTAACTGGCATGTGGATACTGTCAAGTTCTCGTTTCAGTGCTTGGCTATAGATGCTGGGGCTTTCTGTAAATCCTTGAGGTGCGCGTGTGAATTTAAAACTTCGTCCATTCAAACTAAAACCGAACAGATATTGACTTTCCGGATCGATTGGGACACTAAAGAAAGCATTCTTGAGATCAATTACAGTGAAAAACGTTGCTTCTGAGTCAATAGCTGTGAGTAATGAAGAGATATCTGGGACCACAGGGTATTGTGGTACAATACATTTATTTAATTCGCGCAGATCAATAACTAATCGATATACTGGTGGTGCTTTTGGATCAGTTCTTTTAAGAATCGGAATTATCGGGGAATTACATACATTGGAGTCGGTTTCGACAACCACTCCTTGTGCAATGAGCTCGTCAATGATTTGCAGTAAAGCCACTACAGCATCTGGTGGTAACTTGTATTGTCGCATTCGTGGTAGTACTATTCCTGTTTTCAGTGTAACTCGATATGGTGTAATGTTCATGCAACCAATATCAGTGGGGCCTTGTGCCCATAAATGTGTAGGTAAATTCTGCAGTCGGTGATCCATGTCTCTGGACACGTAGTGACCTTTAAAGTCACGTAAAAATAGTCGTACTCCTTCCGGAGAACAACATATTATGGCTCCTAGAGCTTTCAATGTTTTTATGCCTAACAAGTTTTCTGGACATGATTTAGTAAGCAATAAATCTGTAGTACGTGTCAATGGACCGACTGTAAGTGGAAGAGGTTGTGTTACGTCATTGATTATAGGTTTTCCTGAGAATCCAAGGGAAATATTCTGTGAGCCTGAGAGGGGTGCCCCTGGAACTTCACTGCGTCTTATAGTTGTTCTGCTTGCCCCTGTATCAAGTAAAAACTTTCTGTCTTCCCCTAATAGTTCACCATGTACATAAGGTCCCTCTTGGTCTACAGGAACCTCAATAAGGGGTAAGCCAACTTCCCTCTCTAGGCTATCTCATGAGTATCGCTGATAATCGGGATAATCTGTTTGTGCATACTGATACATCTGTTGTGTTGTTGCTTGGGTTGCAGCAATAGGCTGCGCTTGTGGTGGTGCTACGATCTGTTGTGGAGCTGCCTGTTGCGGAGCTAGTTGTTGCGGAGCTAACCTCGGTTGTGCATGCTGAGGGATTTGTTGTTGATTCTGATCCTGTCTAGGTGGACGTGGTCTCTCCTGGGTTCTACCTGTGGCTATATTATGTTTCAGGACTGGACAATCGTGTATATAATGACCTGGTTGTTTACAATAGTTGCATGTCCCTTTCGCAGGACCTGCGGAATCACCCTTTTGATGACTATCGGCTGGAACTGACTGTGCAACAAGCATTTTCATTTTTGTATCTTTCATACGTCTTTGTTCGTGTTCTTGTTCTTCTCTAATTCTATTGTGGTGATATTGTAACATCTGTAGCATCTGTGATGGGGTATTAGCTTGCCAGGTACTTTCGAACTTCAATACTCTATTCTTGACTTGTAGCAGAGAATTTTCAACTAATTTTGTCACAAACAGATGTGGATATGACTCACTACTGGCTTTTATGCCACTATTTATACTAAAACATTTTTCAAATCGGGAATAGAAATCACTAGTGTCTTCATCTGGTTTTTGTTTACAGGCTGAGATTGCACCCCAGTCTTCCTTTTTCGTAGTTAATAAACGTGGCAGTACCTGTATTAGTAATCCTGCTAGTGCTGTAGTCTTTTCCCCAAGCCCTGCTCCTGCAGCTCTGGCCTTTTCTTCGTTTTCTAATGCTGTCCAATCTATCTTTTGGTCTCCCACCTCCCATTCCTTTTCTTTGAGTTTTTCGTAAACACCGGCGGGTAATAGGACTTTTAATATTTTCATAATATCGGGGTAGGTATACTCTCCCATGAGTAACATGTCTTTTATCTCACGGTGGAAACCTGCTGGGTCCTTGTCATGGCTGGGTACTACTTTCTTCATTTCTAATAATTCCAATTTAGTTATAGGCGTGTACACAAACACGCGTGTAAAATTATCACCGGCACCTCTTATGGGGTGCACTTCGCGTAACGGGTTCTGTCTATCTATGTGATACATTTTTCTTCCCATGATGGGAACTGAGACGTGTTCTGGGCATACGAAATTTAAATATTGGTTTCGGGATTCTAGAATTTCCTTAATCAAATCAGTACCTGACCCTCTCCATATGTTCGTGAGTAGTTCTGTCAATATGTCAGGTAAGGGTCCTGGATCGGAGTGTTGGCTTTTATATAATATAAGGAGGTGTTGAATCATGTATATACTAGCTAAACGCTGTTCATATGGGTCTAGATTCAGAAACGTGTGTGCAAGTACATCGTCATTGTATTCGCCGGGACCGTCAGCCCATTGTACTGCTGACCTGGCTAATTCTTGTTCGTCCATGGAATCGAGCACGTGGTATCCCCTTCGATCTCGGAGTAATTTATCAGCGGCTTGGAATAGGTGTTCAGGGGATTTCGTATTTAGCATAGGGTTTGGAAAATGTCTATTATATTCTGGACGTATTGGACGTATCGGGTCGTTAAAACCTCTGGTATTATTTTGGGATCTTCCTCTACCTACATAAGCTATCGTTTCTAATTGCTCTGATTCTTGCTCCTCCTCTTCTTCTGATTCCACTCTGTCTGTTTCTCGTCTTTCTTTATGTATTCGTTCTACTTCCTTGCGGATCTTTCGACACATGGCGATTATACATGCCTGTTTGTCATGTTTCTCTTCTGATATGTTCTGACCCCATTTGGCAAGTCTTTGCATGGTTTCGTGATCTGCCCCAGGCCTGTCTTGATTCCTAATTACACAATTTATGAAAAAACGTAGTAGTTGTCTTTGGACATCCACTTTCTGGTATTCCATAGCTTCGTTAATACTTTCTGGACCTTGCCCTGTTTGGACAAAGCGATATATTTCGTCTAGGTGTTCACCCATTCCTGGTATTGTCATTAAATATAATGTAGCTCGTCTTATACGTAGTGATGATATGAGCAATTTATCCTGTCTACCTGGTACTGGGTCGTATCTACAATCCACAAGCTGTTCTTTAAACATGTCGGATGTCGCTAGCTGGGGTGTACGTTGGAGTGCTAAATCTCTAAGGGTCTGTTTATTTCGCGGCGGTGTGGCAAACATGTCTGTCGTACCTCCTGTAGCACCATCTGAGGTGCTAGGCACGAAAGGATTCGTTGGGCGTAGGATAGAGATTGTAGATGCGGGAAAAACTGTAGAAACGGACGGGCCTGTTGGAACTTGTGTAGGAGTTTGTAGTTGCGGGGATACAGACGGATGCTCTTGGTGTTGAACACCATCGGCAAGCGGTGTGGGTGGTATGGCATTAGCATACTCGGGAGCTGCGTCATCTAAATAGGAGGAAAGGAAAACGTCCTTTGCTGTTTTGGGATGTGTTTTGGGATGTGCTTTTATCGGGAGCAATGGAGGAGTTAAGTCTTTTGGTATTTCCGGAGTGGCCTTAGGTAACCCTTCGGCCAGAAGAGGATACATACCATTCATAAGAGCGTTTCTTTGTCTATCTACTTGTTCTGATTTTACTCGGGTACCTTCCTCAAGTAATAGATTTTCTCGGGTTTTATTTGAATTCTCTCTACCTTTCTCTTCCTGTCTGAGTGCTTTTTCTGTACGTCTATATGATTCTTTACGCCATAATTCAATGGCATCTTTCTGTGACTGTCTGGCTTTCTTTTTCCATAATTCTTCTTCTACTCTCATGATGCAATCTGCATCCCAGGTCCCCGCTGCGGGCCATCTCTGACTCTCTGGTAATTCTTTGGTGTAGTCCACCCATAAATCAAGAAATAATACGGCATCTAGGCCATGCTTATGATACATAAAGTACCCTGGAGTGTCCCTAGGTGGGATGGGAACAGCTTCTTCGAGTACACCTTTTCTAGTTTTGATCTGTCTTAGTTTCGAAAAGAGCGGCATTTTTAGACCTTATTACTAGAACACACTTTATACAAAAAAACACAATAATGAACAGTCATTCACACCACAGTATATAGAACGTATTTTAAAACATTTAACACTTAACAGTTTTACGAACAATGATAACTAATAGAAAACTAGTTACTGACATAATACTGACACTAGATAGTACTTATTTATATGCAAGACATACTATATATACTGCTAAACAGTACAGATACACTGCTAAAACAGTGCAGACCGGATTTGTGTACCCAAACCCGTCTTGACCGGCACAGACTATGTGCACGTTAAATGCCTCCCCGGTAATGGTACTCACCGGGTAGCTCGGAACGGAAGGCCTCGGAACGGAACTGAAACTGGACCGGACTGGACTCGACTCGACTGGACTCGGAACTTCGGAACCTGGTGGGCCTCTGTATACCTCGGATCTTGCTCTCTCAGCTAGGCTCTGGTCGGGATACTTCGCACTTCTCACCGCCTCGTCTGGGTGTTGATCGCAGCCTCAGTCGTCCCCGCTTGGCCGGAGGGAGATACAGGAAATCCTGCAGGTACGCGTTTTTGTCCGTTCAGCTGTGGCAGGAGACCGGGCCTGCAACGCACCGCCGGCGCGTGAGATGAGAAAGTGTCCCTATTCGGGCGCCAATTTATGTGGTAAATATTTCATTACCGGTACTATTTTTTATGCGGTAAAGTCTATTAAGAATAACTCAGTAAATATAAGAGGCAGAATCCGTGGTATTAGAGGTTTTAAAAGGCTTTATTCCTATACAAAGGAATACAATTCGAATTGTAGGCATTCTATTCCATCACCACGAAAGTTCAGGAAGGAAGGGCATACATTATTGACAGATAAGCAGTTTTATAGAAAATACATTACAGTGAAACAGATGCAAGAGGCGTAACAGCTGATAGTGTAGATAAAAGGTGCATACGTAACTAATAGAGGCGGTACATGGGCGTAATTTAATAAACGTCATCATACATGATGTCACAAGTGGGTGGATCCATAAGAGAATCCTGCAATGTCAGCAGAAATAGTTGGCAGAGATGCGCGCGCAGCCGCATGACGTGTGATTGACGTGCAACTAGAGGGTGAAGGGGACTTGACATTTAGCTCTACATGTGGAGACAGAAGTCTGGGGGTCGTGTCAACCTAATCCCAAATCATATCTAATATCCTATGTTTAAAGAACTGTGTTATCCAAAAGGAGAGGTCTCTAGGATAGAATCTATTCTATACTGACTGTTAGTGCGTGTACAAGCGTCTAAGTGTCTACACTAGATGCGAGGGGGTAGGAATATTCCATGGTAACGGGACTATGAATTACTTGCATGAGGACAGCGAGGCCTGGCCCTGTGCACGGTAGCTGGAGGAATGTTTACCTAAACTACTAGACAGGAATGCATCGGATGAGGAGCGGAGGAGATAATCTTGAAGGTGAAATACAGTTTTTGGCAGGCGACAGGCTGGATCAGGCACCGTTAGCCGCGCCGGGAGTAGGACAAAGTTCATGGATACAGATGCAGGCTCAGACTGGAGCTTTCAGAGGCAGAAGGCAGAAAAAGGCTTGATGACAGAATTCGGGCCTACTCGCCTGAATCTGTAAAATGTGGAAAGTGAACCACATAAAGTCGGTGGCCTTTCATACTTAGGAATGGAATATCTGACCCATTCATGGCGAATCTGAAAGATGACATGTTGACGGTGGACGCACATATATTTGCGTCTTCAAAACTGGAGCAGGAGGGAACATACATGTACTTATAGCATGTACATGGAGCCGTTGGGGTCTACGATAGGGGACATAACTGATCACAAAATTCATATTTCCTCAAAGGAACCAGCACATCACCTTCCCTGAGAGTAAGGAACCGACGCATCACCTTCCCTGCATGTAAAGAATGGATGCATCGCTGTGTTTGCTGGCGCCTCATTTCCTCCGGGCCTGTTTTCATCTTGTAATTTTGATGCATTCCAGGTACTTTGCACAAAAAGTGACGCATCCATAGTTTTATCTGGGCTGAACTATTTTAACCTTTAAAAAGTAATATTTTTATAGATGTATTTTGGATGTTTGTCATTTTGGTCTTGTTACTTTGTGTGTTATGTACAAATGCTTCACACATTGCCTCTGAGATAAGCCTGACTGCTCATGCCAAGCTACCAAGGGGGTGAGCAGGGGTTATCTTGGGTGTGTAATCCCCTTACCCTGACTAGAAGGAAGGGTCCCTACTTGCGCAGGGTGCAAACCACTGTCAACTAGAGACCCCCATTTCTAACACTGCATTAGTATAACCAAGTGGTAGGTGTCTGCGGACACCTACAAGGACGTAAAGTTATATTTGCAAATGTTTTCAAGTCAAGCCTCTGAATCAGAGTTGGACGTCACCCAACAGGTAAAAGACTGTAATTCGAAGGCATGACTGTATGTGGACATAAGGAAACGTGCATCAGCAAATGAGAATTTGCATGAACATATGTTAACCCCTTCACTGCCAGGCCTACTCCCCCCGCTGCCACGCCTTTTTTGGCTATCTGGGGTAGTTCGCCCTTAGGCCTCCATAGCTTTTGGTCCACAAAAGGTATCCACGCCAAATTTGTGTCCTTTTCTTCCAACATCCTGAGGATTCTAAACGTACCCAGGGTTTGTGAGTTCACCTCATGGGCACCGAGAAATTAGGCAAAATGCAGCTAAATCTTGTTTTTTTGGCAAAAATGTGAAAAATGTGCTGCAGAAGACAGCATCTGTTTTTTTCCCCTGCAAATGGTATCAACAAAGGGTTTGTGATGCTAAAATCAGCATCCTCCCAGCTTTCAGGAACAGCAAAACATTTGTAAGAAAACCAAAATTGTCTATACAGTTTTGTCATTTTACTGGGGCATAGCCTATTTTTCAATTTTTTGTGCTTTCAACCGTCTTTCAGTGGTAGAAATTGGTGTGAAACCAATAATGGATCCTGGAAAGCTATGCATTTCTGAAAAGTAGACAAAATTCTGAATTCAGCAAGGGGTCGTTTGTATAGATCCTTAAAGGTTTTTTTTATAGAAACTAACAAAAAAACAAAGATATTGAAATTGAGTTGAAAAAAAAACTGCCATTTGTGCCAACCTTTTCACCTGTAACTTCTAAGTATGACAGATTTTTTAAAGCAATATACCGTAAATTTTCTGGACCCTTCTGGTTATGGGGACATATAGGTTTTGTAGGTTCACCAAGAACCAGAGGAACCCAGAGCCAATAACTGAACTACCTCTTGCAATGTTTTTTCATTGTGTGATGGGTATTTAGCAATACATTTGGTAAAATATAAAGAGTGAAAAATAGGTACCAAGGAAACCTAAATATAGAGTTTAGAAGCCGTGGTAATTTACACATCTCCAAAATTGTGGGTACCCATACAAGCATGTGAATTCAAGGACATTTTCAAAATTACCTTTTTTTTTTTTTACAAATAATCTTGGAAGGCAGAAATGCATTGAAAGTCAACTGGTAATAACACTTGTTCTACTATTCTGTGTTCCCCTAAGTCTCCCGATAAAAATTGTACCTCACTTGTGTGGGTAGGTAGGCCTCGTGCTCGCGACAGGAAACGGCCCAAAACACAACATGGACATATCTCATTATTCCAGAGAAAACGGACCCTTTTTTTGCAATGTGACTAGCTGTGGATTTTCAAACCCTAGCTCAGCCGGCACCAAGGTAAACCGAGCAAACCTATACATTTCTGAAAACTAGACTGCCAAGGGAACCCAGGATGGGGTGACTTGTGTGGCTCTCACCAGGTTCTGTTACCCAGAATCCCTAGCAAACCTTAAACTTTGTAAAAAAAGCCCACATCTTTCTCACATTTCTGTGATGGAAAGTTCTGGAATCTGTGAGTAGCCACAAACGTCTACCTACCCGCCATTCCCCAAAGTCTCCCAATAAAAATGGTGCCTCACTTGTGTGGGTAGGCCTACTGCCCGCGAAAGGAAACGACTCAAAACACAACGTGGACACATCACATTTTTCCACAGTAAACTGACTCTTTTTTTGCAATGTGCCTAGAAGTGGATTTTGGGCCCTAGCTCAGCCAGCACTGCGGGAAACCTAGCAAACCTGTACATTTTTGAAAAACAGACACCCAGGGGAATCCAAGATGGGGTGACTTGTTATGGAAAATTCTGGAATCTGTGGGAAGCCACAAACATCTGCCCATCCAGCGTTTCCCCAAGTCTCCTGATAAAAATGGTACTTCACTTGTGTGGGTAGGCCTAGTGCCCGTGACAGGAAATGGCCCAAAACCTACTGTGGAGGCATCAAAAATGATCATTCACAAAACAACCTGGTTTTGCAAGGGGTCACCTGCGTTTTTGGCCCCGGCTCGGCCGCCATAACGGGAAACCTACCAAACCCGGATTTTTATGAAAACTAGACACCCAGGGGAGTCCAAGGATGTGTGGCTTGCGTGGATCCCTGTTAGAAGGCGACCTCAGAGAGGCCCGGAGGGGGCCCTGATGGTCCTGAGACCAACCCTCGAGGTATCGTAGCCGGGCACTGGCGGGAGACTCCTCAGGGGAGGAATCTCGTATCTAGGATCGTACACTCGGCACCACACAACAAAGAGACACCACACCGAGAGTTCTTACGAGCAAATCTTTATCAGGTCGGAGTGGTAAGATCTTTATGATCAGCAAGGCAATATATATACAAGTAGAGCGCGGGCTCACAAAGTCTTGGAGGGGGTTTAGGAGGTAGCGGGACAGTCTTTGGGGGAATGGATCAAATGCAGGAGCGTATCCGGCGCACAGCTCACAATCCTCGAGCTGGGGGATGCGCTTGTAGTCGTGGGGTCCGGCGGGACCAAGGGAGTCTGGGGGCGCTGCGAGATACTCAGCAGGCTCGAGTACAAGTTCGGAGGTCTTACGATCTTCAGGGAGCCGCGAGTCACTCAGCAGGGCTCAAGCACAAGTTCGGAGGTCTTACGATCTTCAGGGAGCCGCGAGTCACTCAGCAGGGCTCAAGCACAAGTTCGGAGGTCTTACGATCTTCAGGGAGCCGCGAGTCACTCAGCAGGGCTCAAGCACAAGTTCGGAGGTCGTACGATCTTCAGGGAGCCGCGAGTCACTCAGCAGGGCTCAGGTGTTTCCAAGGCGAATCTGCCGGACAGTCCCAGGGCACCCCTTGTTATAGGGCGACTCCTCTTTGATGTCCGGAGTCTGTGCAGGCAGGGGTCTTGTCACCTGGGGGTCTCTTGTTGGGGGTTTCCTGCCATTGTCCTTTGATCCTTTCAGGGCCGGGTCGGGAGGAGCCCCAGACACCCAGCAGGCGTGGAGCCAGCCCTCGGGGAGGCCGGCGGGTCGATCGAAACCCACCTTCCCAGGGAAGCGCAGAGGTGTGATGGAAACTGCTCCTCCCTTTCTCATCCCAAGGGGAGCGCGATGTCCTCCAGCCGGAGTGGCGCCTGTAGGCTAGGGTCGCGCTGGGGCCGGGCGGCCATCTTGGTGCATTAAGTGGGCACGCGGGCCCGGGGTGGCCGAAGGGGGAAGGCCTACAGACGGGGGAAGTCCGGGTCGGGTGTGTGTGTTCTGGTGGGAAGGATCGGCCAGGCCAGGGGCTCGGGGCTGGTGTGAGGTGCAGGGGTCAGGTCTGACTATGTTACGAGGGCCGGGTCTAACACGCGTCCCCCCCAGCTGAAAGCCGGAGAGAACTACCCATCTTCTTGGGGGTTCTCTTCGCTGAGGCGGAAGAATCGGGAGAGGCCATCGGCGTTGGCGTGGTCCGTACCAGGGCGATGTTCTACGGTGAAATCCATCCCCTGGAGGGAGATTGACCACCGCAGAAGCTTGGGGTTTTCTCCTCGCATCTGCATGAGCCATCGCAAGGGGCGATGGTCGGTCTGGACCCTGAAATGGGTGCCGAACAGGTAAGGGCGTAGTTTCTTGAGGGCCCAGACTACTGCGAACGCCTCGCGCTCGATGGTACTCCATCTCTGTTCCCGGGGCAACAGCCGTCGGCTGAGGAAGGCCACGGGCTGGTCCAGACCCTGGTCATTTACTTGGGAGAGGACGGCCCCGATGCCATGCTCGGAGGCATCAGTTTGTACCACAAACTCTTTGGAGTAGTCGGGGGCCTGGAGGACGGGGGCCGTACACATGGCCGTTTTCAGGGCATTGAACGCCTCTTGGCAGGCAGGGGACCACTGTACCTTCTTGGGCTGCTTCTTGGACGTGAGCCCCGTGAGGGGACCGACCAGGCTGCCGTAATTCCGGATGAATCTCCGATAGTAGCCCGTGAGGCCCAGAAAGGCTCGGACCTCTGTTTGGGTAGTGGGAGGTTCCCATGCTAGGATGGCGTCGATTTTGGGCTGTAGAGGGGCGACCTGCCCGCTTCCGACCTGGTGCCCCAGGTAGGTTACCGAACCTTGCCCAATCTGGCATTTGCTGGCTTTCACGGTGAGGCCCGCCTGGCGTAGGGCGGTTAGCACCCTTCGGAGGTGTTGGAGGTGCTCGCTCCATTCGGAACTAAAAACTGCGATATCGTCGAGATAGGCAGCGCTGAATTTTTCCAGCCCGGCCAGGACTCTATTTACCAGTCGCTGGAAGGTGGCCGGGGCATTTTTCATCCCGAAGGGCATTACGCGAAAGCGATAGTGCCCATCCGGGGTGGAGAAGGCGGACCGCTCCTTGGCTCCCTCTGTGAGCGCAATTTACCAGTAGCCGCATGTGAGATCGAAGGTGCTGAGGAACCGTGCAGCTCCGAGACGGTCAATGAGCTCGTCGGCTCGGGGAATGGGGTGGGCATCGGCTCGGGTGACCTCATTGAGCCCCCGGTAGTCCACGCAAAAGCGGAGTTCCGGGGCGACCCCGGGGGCGGCTGCTTTTGGGACCAGGACCACGGGGCTGGCCCAGGGGCTGTCTGAGGGTTCGATCACACCTAGGGTCAACATCTTCGAGACTTCGGCTTGGATACAGGACCGGACCCGATCGGGGACTCGGTAGGCTCGGTGTCTCACTGGTGGGCTGTCCCCGGTATCCACATCATGGACACACCAGTCGGTGACCTTGGGGACCAGGGAGAAAGGGTCCGGAAACTGCCCTAGGAGCCGGCGGCAATCCTCACGTTGCTGGGGAGTGAGAGACGGGGAGAGGTTCACTCCTTCTACGGAGCCGTCCTTCTCCTTGGTGCATAGAAGATCAGGGAGAGGATCCGACTCTTCTTCGGACCCGTCGTCAGTGGCCAGTAGGAGGCTCAGCTCTGTCCGCACAAAGTGGGGCTTGAGGCGGTTCACGTGGAGGACCCGGAGGGGGTCCCGGGGTGACTGGACGTCTGCCAAGTATGTGACCGGGCTCTTTCGCTCAACTACTTTGAAGGGCCCGGTCCATTTATCCTGGAGAGCGCAGGGTTTCACGGGGGCCATGACCCACACCAGCTGGCCCGGCTGAAACTCGACTAGCGCGGCATTCTGGTCGTACCAGCGCTTCATCTCCTCCTGACTCGCCTCCAGATTGGCCTCTGCCATCTCCCGGAACCTCCTAGTCTGATTGCGGAGGGTCAGGACGTAACGGAACACGTCTCGGGGGGTGCCTCGGGGTGCCGCCTCCCACTCTTCTTTGACCAGGCTGAGGGGCCCCCTGACGGGGTGCCCGTAGAGTAGCTCGAAGGGGCTGAAACCCAAGGATTTCTGGGGAACTTCTCGGTATGCGAATAGGAGGCAGGGGATCATCCCCTTCAGAGTCCGGTTAAACCGCTCTACCAGGCCGTTTCCTTGGGGGTGGTACGGGGTGGTGAACTTGTAGGACACCCCGCACTGTTGCCATAAGGACCTCATGTATCGGGAGATAAAGTTGGTACCGCGACCGCTCACGACCTCGCGGGGAAAACCCATGCGGGAGAAGATCCCCATCAGCGCCCGGCCCACCACGGGGGCCGTGACGGTGCGCAGGGGGATGGCCTCAGGGTAACGAGTGGCATGGTCCACCAGGACGAGGATGAACCGGTGCCCCTGGGAAGTTGGGGGGTCCAGAGGTCCTACAATGTCGATCCCGACCCGCTCAAAAGGGGTACTGACGACAGGGAAGGGCTGGAGGGGAGCCTTGCGCTTCCCTCCACTCTTCCCACTGGCCTGGCACGTGGGACAGGACTTGCAGTGGGCTTCTACATCCGCTTTCATTCGGGGCCAGTAGAAGTGAGTCACGAGGCGACTGTATGTTTTGTCCTGACCCAAGTGGCCTGCGAGGGGGACGTCGTGGGCCAAGCCCAGGAGGAGGTCTCGGAAGCGTAGTGGTACCACCAGCACTCGGCCGGACCCTAGCTCCACCGACTTCTGTTCGCTGTACAGAAGGTCATTCTCCCAATAGACCCGGTGCGTCCCCGTCTGGTCGCCTGCGGCCTGGGCCTCTGCCTGTTGCCGGGGCCCGACCAGGGAGGGACAGGTAGCCTGCTCTCGGCAGAACTCCTCTCGGGAGGGGCCCCCTTCGTGGCGCCACTGTGTTAATTCGGGCAGATCGCCTAACTCGGTGTCTGGGGTGGAGTCGGAAGGCGGCGGTTCGTCACTGGCGAGCGACTCTTCCGGTGGGGGGATGTGGGGGCCCTCGGCCGGGACCATCCCATCTTCAGGGGTCGGGGCGTCGTCGACGTCCCTCAGGGGGGTCAGTCGAGCCGCCATGGATCGAGTGGTGACGCACACCCACTCAGGGAGGCCCATCATCCCTAGGTGGGTCTTGCGCTCAACTTGCCCCCAGGGGGAACTTTCCAGGTCGTTCCCCAGGAGACAGTCGACGGGCTGGGATGTTCTCACTGCGACCTTCAGTTTACCGACCACCCCTCCCCACTCGAAAGGCACCAGGGCTACCTTACATAGGCTTTCTGTGTTGTCGGCTGAAATGACCGGGCAAAATACGTTGGGGAGGACCTGGTCCTCGTGGACTAAATGGCTGAGGACACCGGTGATGCTGGCCCCGGTGTCACGGAGGGCTTCTACTTGGTGGCCATTGATCGTGACGAGCTGCCCATATTTCTTTGTGTTAGAGGGCAGGAGGCTCCCAGGGACCATCTCTCTATCTCCTAAGGACACTAGGGCCATAGCGGCGGGTTCCCACTCCTCTGCCTCCTCAACCTCCTCCCCCAGGGCTACATTGGCTATCTGTCTAGCGGGGGGTGCTGCCTGGTTGGTGCGTGGGGCCATGGGGCATTCAGGGTTGTTGGCGTAATGCCCGGGCTTCTGGCAACGGAAACAAGTGATGGTTACCCGGTGCCCCCGTCTCAGGGGGGGGCCGGATACAGCTGGTGAGGGTGCCGGGAAAGGCGGAGGTTGGGACTTCGGGGGACTAGTCTGGGGCTCTCTCTGCCCTCCCTGGTTTCCCCCCCCTCTCTGGTGGGGTGGTCCCTGACTGGCTCGGGGGTACTCTCCTACAGGGCCCCGGGAGACCCGGGTGTTGGTCCAGCGATCCGCCTCGACAGCCAGCTTTCTCGGGTCCGTGAGCTTGCTGTCGAGCAGATGCTGGCGTAGTTCCACAAAGCAGTTGGCAGCCAGGTGTTCCCATAACATAAGGTCAGTCAGTTCTTCCAGGGTGGTTACCTTGCTCCCCTTGATCCACCCATCGAAGGCACGGCTGAAGAAATTCACATATTCCACCCAGGTGGTACCCGGGATCTTCCGGCAGTCCCGGAACCGCTGGCGGTACATCTCCGGGGTGAGGCCATACCTTGTGAGGAGGGCCGCTTTCATGTGTTCATATGAGGTCTGCATGGAGGTGGGTAGGTCGAGCAGGGTGTCTCTTCCTTCGCTCAGGAACCGTCTCCATAACCCAGCCCCCCAATCTTTCTGCGGGACCCGATGGGAGGTCATGGCGACCTCGTAGGCCCGAAACCACTGCTGAATGTCATCATTCTTGTAATATTCCTTGACCACATCCTTGGGGATGTGGACCTTCTGTTCCGTCGGGGCGGCCGCCTCTCGGTTCCCCGGGGGCCGCGCTTCTTCGCTTCTGGCTTTCAGTTCTATTTCCTTCAAACTGCGTTCATGTTCTAGTTGAAGTCTCCTTCCCTCGTGTTCTCGTTGGAGTTTCTTCTCTTCCAGTTCTCCTTGCACTCGCAACTGTTCTACTGCTAGCTTTTTCTCGGCTAATTTCAACTCGCCCTCAATTTTGAGTTTGGCTAATTCGAGCTTGTGATGGCGACTTTTTTCTCTGTCTGCGAGTTCCTCCGGGGATAGGCCCCCGTCTGGTACGAAGCCTCGCACCTGGTTGCTGCTGCTTTCTCCTTGGGAGGGTCCTGCTTCGTCGTGGGGCTCCACCGCTCCTTCTGGGCGGGGGGCTCACGAATCCACCCAAGCTTTCAGTGCCTTTTGCATATCTTCTTTGGTGTTGAGTCCAGTGGTAGCGATTCTGAGTTCCTTACAGAATTGCTTTAGTTCCCTGTGAGTGTACTCTTCCAGCTGTTCCACCTGGAACACGGTACTGGCGTCGTCTTCTACGAGAACCACGGCGTTTCCTTCTGCCATCTTTGTCGGTAGTGCATCAGCCGTTCACGGTACGATCTCTAGATTATGGGCTCGAATCCCGTCGCTTGCCACCAATGTTAGAAGGCGACCTCAGAGGGGCCCGGAGGGGGCCCTGACGGTCCTGAGACCAACCCTCGAGGTATCGTAGCCGGGCACTGGCGGGAGACTCCTCAGGGGAGGAATTTCGTATCTAGGATCGTACACTCGGCACCACACGACAAAGAGACACCACACCGAGAGTTCTTACGAGCAAATCTTTATCAGGTCGGAGTGGTAAGATCTTTATGATCAGCAAGGCAATATATATACAAGTAGAGCGCGGGCTCACAAAGTCTTGGAGGGGGTTTAGGAGGTAGCGGGACAGTCTTTGGGGGAATGGATCAAATGCAGGAGCGTATCCGGCGCACAGCTCACAATCCTCGAGCTGGGGGATGCGCTTGTCGTCGTGGGGTCCGGCGGGACCAAGGGAGTCTGGGGGCGCTGCGAGATACTCAGCAGGCTCGAGTACAAGTTCGGAGGTCTTACGATCTTCAGGGAGCCGCGAGTCACTCAGCAGGGCTCAAGCACAAGTTCGGAGGTCTTACGATCTTCAGGGAGCCGCGAGTCACTCAGCAGGGCTCAAGCACAAGTTCGGAGGTCTTACGATCTTCAGGGAGCCGCGAGTCACTCAGCAGGGCTCAAGCACAAGTTCGGAGGTCGTACGATCTTCAGGGAGCCGCGAGTCACTCAGCAGGGCTCAGGTGTTTCCTAGGCGAATCTGCCGGACAGTCCCAGGGCACCCCTTGTTATAGGGCGACTCCTCTTTGATGTCCGGAGTCTGTGCAGGCAGGGGTCTTGTCACCTGGGGGTCGCTTGTTGGGGGTTTCCTGCCATTGTCCTTTGATCCTTTCAGGGCCGGGTCGGGAGGAGCCCCAGACACCCAGCAGGCGTGGAGCCAGCCCTCGGGGAGGCCGGCGGGTCGATCGAAACCCACCTTCCCAGGGAAGCGCAGAGGTGTGATGGAAACTGCTCCTCCCTTTCTCATCCCAAGGGGAGCGCGATGTCCTCCAGCCGGAGTGGTGCCTGTAGGCTAGGGTCGCGCTGGGGCCAGGCGGCCATCTTGGTGCATGAAGTGGGCACGCGGGCCCGGGGTGGCCGAAGGGGGAAGGCCTACGGACGGGGGAAGTCCGGGTCGGGTGTGTGTGTTCTGATGGGAAGGATCGGCCAGGCCAGGGGCTCGGGGCTGGTGTGAGGTGCAGGGGTCAGGTCTGACTATGTTACGAGGGCCGGGTCTAACAATCCCCCAATGTTTTCCTACCCAGAATCCTTAGCAAACCTCAAGTTTGGCACAAAAAAAGCAACTTTTTCTCACATTTGTGTGTGGGAGAGTTGTGGTATCACCGGGCAGTTCAAATATCCTACCACCCAGCGTTCCCCTAAGTCTCCCGATATAAATGATACCTCACCTTCGTGGGTAGGCCTAGTGCCCATGACAGGAAATGGCCCCAAACGTATTGTAGAGGCATCAAAAATGATCAATCACAAAATGACCTTTGGCCCTGGGCTCGGCGGCTATGTATCGGCGGCTATGTAGGGAAACCTACCAAACCCAGACATTTCTAAAAACTAGACACCCTAGGGAGTCCAAAGTTGTGGGGCTTGTGTGGATCCCCCAACGTTTTCTTACCCAGAATCCCCTGTAAACCTCAAATTTTGCTAAAACAATCTAATTTTTCTCACATTTCTGGGAGGGGAATTGCTGTGCCGGCACAAATTACCTAGCACCCAGCATTTCCCTTGTTCTCCCGAGTAAAATGATACTCACAGTAATGCAAGAAAAATGTGTGACTCTAGTCACATTTAGAGGTTTGCAGGGCATTTTGGTTAAGAGAATTTGTTGGAATCCACGAAAGGGACACCACCCTGTACTCCCCTGGGTTTCTACTTTATGAAAATATCGAGAACTGGTAGATTTTCCCTAGAGACAATGTACACCCTGGCAGAGAAAGCCAGAAAATGCAAGTAGTACTTCACAACCAACTATTCATTAAGTACACACACATACTGGTTGGATTTGGCACAAGGGTGAGGGAGAGTTCAGTATATAAAACTTTACTAACAAGAAATTTCACAAAAAGGAAATGCACTGTTAATAGTTAAAAGGTTAAAAACCTGAGCCAATGACTCACAGCTCGTGAGCTGTAAAGCCACGGCAAGTCACCAACCTCTTTACAGGCCCTTCACATACCTTTCATACATGACGCATACAAGACCATTCACACTGCCAGCCCCGGGCCCAGCACATTACAACACTGACATCAACAGACAATGTACATCCTGACAGAGAAAGCCAGAAAATGCAATTACTACTTCACAACCAACTATTCATTGAGAACACACAGATACTGGTTGGATTTGGCACAAGGGTGAGGGATTGTTCAGTATCTAAAATGTTATTAACAAGAGATTTCAGAAAAAGGAAATGCACTGTTAATAGTAAAAGGTTAAAAACATGAACCAATTACTCACAGCCACGACAAAACTCCAACCTCTTTACAGGCCATTCACACACCTTTCATTCATGACACACACAAGACTATTCACACCGCCAGCCGCCGGCCCAGCACATTACAACACTCGCACCAAAAGGCAGTGTCAATGAAGGGCCCATCACTTTCATTCGCCCACATGCCTGACACAGCAACCACACCGGCTGATGGAGTGTGTGGACTGACTTTTGTACAGCAGTGTGTGTAGTGACCAGCAGCAAGTCACTGCTCACACACCGCTAGCCAAGAGCCAGTCCATGCACACTGCAAGCCAAGCGCCAGTCCACACACTCTACCAGCCAAACACCAGTCTACGCACACCTCCAGCCAAGCAGCAGTCCATGCACATTGCCAGCCAAGTACCAGCCCACGCACACTGGCAGCCAAGCACCAATCCATGCACTCCAACAGCCAAGCGTCATTCCACGTACACCGCCAGTCCACGCACACTGCCACCGATACAGACCAGTCAGTTTACTTTTATGCTCACGGTTGCAACCAAAAACTCAGTTGTGTGTGGTATAATTTAAAACATGTGGGCACACACAGCCCAGGATTAGAAGGACTATAGGGGCAGTACTTACGACTCCCCTTCCGCACACCTCTTCGGGCACAGACTCTACATTTTTTAGCAGGAAAGTCTTTTTGGGCCGTAGGAGGAAGGTGATCAGGAAAGTGGTGATCTTTCAATCTAATTTTAAATTAGAATTAAAATTAAAAAAGGAAGGGAGATACCCCTATGTTTAACAAAGGGACGGGGGTACAACAATGAAAACAGACACAAGAATCCCTCTACCTCAATATATAAAAAAGGGCAAAACACCTCACTAGGGCCAAGTGTGTTGTAAGAATGTTAACAAATCATGCTACAAGTCCTTTGACTACATAGACTGTGCCTTTTTCTCAAAGACTACACCATTTTAACTAAACCACAAAAACAAAAATCAATTCCTCAAAATATACTTCTATTTAGACCACATATTATAATACATTTTTTTAAAAAAATTAAGAATAAAAACACAAGAATAAAAACACAAAAGTGCATTACATTATCAATCCAGTATCCTTAATGGTATTCCTCCCAATACAGGTTACACTCTTATTGTATCACAAATAAGGTTAAAAGAAGTCGACGCAGCGTTTCGGTGTTGATTTGATACTTTCACCTTCATCAGGACAAAAACTGTTCATAAAATCTAAACATGAAAAAATATATTTAGTTTAGCGACCTAAACATGTACACAAAAAAATACATTGTGGTTTTTGGTGACATTTCCATTTTGTTGTCTGGCACATTTATTTAAAACCTTCACTAGCATGATTAAACACTTAGCCCTATCTGTAGGTATAGTGTCATATTTTGACATTTTGATCTTTAAAAAGATCACACATGCTATATACTTTATTTATAAATTCACCATAATCCAGTACTAATAGATAATGCTATTTTAATGCATCCTATAGTTATACTAACTGCAACCCAAGATGGACATCACAAATTATTATACATTTTATTCATACCTTTATATTAGGTGGATTATGTTTAATCAATTACATAATCAGCATAGTTTAAAAATCTTGCCACAGTTAGTATTTCCTTGATAAGGCCTCTAGATAGAAGGAACAAACATTAGATTTCTGTTCCTACTTTGTATACCATATGATCAAAATACACTTATCGTTCGTTATCCACATGGATTGTATAAAATTCAATGTACCTTTTATTGGATTAGTTATTTTCATATCTCCGTCAGAGCCACCGTGTTATTTGGGTGGGTATTTAATAAAAACTTTCTTACGTATAGCGGTTCTATTAAAAACATAATATTTATTAGATCAGAAACTATTTTTGGGAAACCATAATGTATTTTTTTGTGTACATGCTTAGGTCGCTAAACTATATATATTTTTTCATGTTTAGATTTTATGAACAGTTTTTGTCCTGAAGAAGGTGAAAGTATCAAATCAACACCGAAGCGCTGCTTCGACTTTTTTTTAACCTTATTTGTGATACAATAAGATTGTAACCTGTATTGGGAGGAATACCATTAAGGATATTGGATTAATTATGTAATGCACTTTTGTGTTTTTATTCTTGTTTTTATTCTTAATTTAAAAAAAAAAAAAAAATTATAATATGTGGTCTAAATAGAAGTATATTCTGAGGAATTGATTTTTGTTTTTGTGGTTTAGTTAAAATGGTATAGTCTTTGAGAAAAATGCACAGTCTATGTAGTCAAAGGACTTGTAGCATGATTTGTTAACATTCTTATAACACACTTGGCCCTAGTGAGATCTTTCAATCTAGCCACATCCTCCACCACTGTTTATCTAGGAACTCCTGCATGTTCCACTAAAACAAGGCTGCCTATCAAAGACTGCTGAAACTGAACAAATGTAATTTTTGACTCTGGAGAGCAATCCTTAAATAGAACAAAGGCATTGTAGCTTGCTAAATGGAATAAATGGATAGCCAACTTCTTATACCAAACGTACGCCTGCAGTGTAAGGTTCCAACCTCTGATCTACTTGATCTAAACCACCCATTTGCTTATTGTAGTCTAAAATGCACACAGGTTTGCACACTTCAGCAACCTGACCCCAAACAGTCACAGGTGAAATGCTTTAATCATGGATGGTATTTAGCATATAGACATCTCTCCTGTCCGAAAATTTCAGAGCTGGAAGGTCATCACTACGCAAGACACTGCACTGTCCCGTCACATGTTTTTTACAAACCAGCTCTTTTGGGTAACCTATACCGTTAAAGCGGATTGTGCCACAAGCAAAAGTGTCCACTTTGAAAAATTCCTTGAACAATGGCACACCGGTGTAAACGTTATCTACATATAAATGGTGACCTTTGTTAAAATGTCCTCTACCCAGTTCCCACACAATTTTCTCTGTAACTCCGAAAGTAGACTTACAACCAAGGGAGTCGATACTGAAATCGCTACCAGTGTAGACCCTGAAATTATAGACATATCCAGTACTACTCTCAGACATCACATACATCTTAATTCCATAACGTGCCCTCGTGGTAGGAATGTACTGCCTAAAAAGCAATCGGCCCTTGAACAGGACCAAGGACTCATCCACAGCTATTGCTTTCCCAGGCACATGAATCTCTGAAAATCAATCAACTAAGTGATCAAGAGCAGGCTGAACCTTAAAAAGATGGTCACAATCAGGGTAATCTTGGGGCAACGCAAAAGCATATCAACAAAATGCAACATCCGAAGATTAGGCAAATACCGATTACAACTCATGGTTGCAGGAAATATAACTGTTGCCATCAAGGGATTAGAAGACAGTGATGGCTTCCTAATCAGGCCCATCAAAAAAGTTAAACCCAAGAACGTCTTCAGCTCATCCAGATTTGTATCCACCAGGGGGCTCTAGAGTGGGGCCTAAGTCTTGCACTGTCGTCCCTCAAATTTTGTTCAGCATACAAATGAGTCTGCTCAACAATCTCATCCAAGAATACATCGCCCATAAACAACTGAAAAAAATGTATAGGCAAAAATGTTTCACAGGTCACTCTACACTCTGCAACACCTCTAAAGACAGTGTAATGATCGCGGATGTTCTGCAGGAGCGTCCGGAACGTTGGAGAAAAGTCCACAGTCGTCCCCCACGTTCCTCCGACTCTATCAAACTCTAGAGTACGAAGGATCCGCTGGGGAAAACAGGGAAACAAAACAAGGATAGGTGGGGGAACACAGGCAGGTCTTGAAGGATGATTCTGGCAGCCGAAATAGCAGGAAGGTGATGGTTCTTTACAGGAAGGAATGATCGCGCCCCTCAGCTGTAACACAAAGGTAGGTAGGTGAATATTACTACAGCACTACCCTGGAGCTTTCTTCACTTCATTCCCCTCCAGACACCTACCGGGATCAACGCCAGCCTCCTGGATTATGGCCTGCAGGAATAAGTAGGAATACCTCTGCACGACCCACTTATGATCGGTTCCCAGAGGAGGACTCAGTTTCACAATGTGTAAGTCACTTTACAGGCTGAGAACAACAAAGACAAGTTTCATAAAGGATGTAAGGATATGATTCCCCATATGCTTATATGATGTGTAGGAAGGTCAAGTACCGTGATTCTTATGTAGGAAGGTGGAAAACCTAATCCACTGCTCAATGGTCCTCGCAATAATCACCCTAGGATGCCTGATGCGTTTTCAAGAGAACATAGGGTAGGGACAGGTAGTGGATGCGCCAAAGAGGCCTCTGATGCTTGAACTGGGGTAAGAGCACCAAGTCTGACTCCAACTAATTCACCAGACTTGGAGTCGCTTTAACAGGAGGCGTAAGCACAACACCATACAAGCCTGATTCTGGAAGTAGCAGGCTGACATATAACACGACACAACTCAAGCCTGATATGCGGAAGTAGGATGTAACAGGCTTACATATAACACAACACAACTCAAGCCTGATATGCGGAAGTAGGATGTAACAGGCTTACATATAACACAACACAACTCTAGCCAGAGGGGTTGATTCTGGAGAGGGATATCAGAAAAGGGACAGTGTAGGCAATGGGAATCACTAACCGTCAGCCAACCTCAATCACCGATGTAAGGAGAGACGAGTGACGGGCGACCCCCGCACTGCTAAATAACACTTAGACCTTACTTGGCAAGGCGCAATACGCTCGGCCGCTCTGATGGAAGGAGCGCCAACACGCTCGGCCGCTCGGATGAAAGGAGCGCCTCTACGCTTCACCAGAGGGAACTGCGGTAACAACCCCGGAGCCGGGACGCGTCTGCTTCGACTCGTCCGCGGCTTCGCGCTGGAAAACAGGAAGTACGTGTAACCGGAAGTCAGGCAACAACAATCAAGACGGAACTGGGGCTCAGAGCTAGAACGCGAAGCGGCGTCTGCACGTCCTTCGCCGTTTAAATACACACTCCACACAGGGGCCGGACCGCGGGGCATGACAGCACACTCCCCCCACAACGCCCTCCCCCTGGTTTGGGTTTATGAGGGTACCTAAGGTGAAACAGCCGCACCAACCGGGGAGCATGCATGTCACAAGCTGATACCCAAGAGCGTTCCTCCACACCGTATCCTTTCCAATGCAACAGATACTGGAGGGTCCTACCCGCTACGCGAGAGTCAATGACCTCCTCAACCTCATACTCGTCAGTATCTTGAACGGTGAGAGGAGCGGGCCTCTTGGGGACACGCGTACCAGGTTCAACAGGTTTGAGCAATGACACGTGAAATACAGGATGGATCTTAAGGGTCGTAGGTAGTTCTATTTTCACTGCCACCGGATTGACCAGCTTCACCACCTTGTAGGGTCCGATGTACTTGGGATTGGACTTGCGAGGACCACTGAGTTTAATGTGTTTCGTGGAAAGCCACACCTTATCCCCTGGAGCGTATATAGGTTCCAACCTCCTGTGTAAATCAGCCCCCTCCTTGTATCTCACCTTGGCCAACTCTAGATCTGCCAACGACTGCTCATGTATGTCGTGTAATTTTTGTACCAAGTCAGTGGCAGCGGGAGTCGGGCTGTCAACAGGAATCCCTAGAGGTAATAACTTGGGATGAAACCCTTGAGAGCAGAAAAAAGGGGTCAGTTGGGTGGAAGAATGAGGGCTGTTGTTATACGACATTTTTGCCATCCATACCCACTCATCCCTCTCAGCTGCAGATTGCAAAGCTTGAATCCTCACATATTGTTCGAAGCACTGATTGACCCTCTCGGTTTGGCCATCCGACTGAGGATGATGACTGGAAGAGAGTCTAACATCGATCTGTAACATCCCACAGAGGTTCCTCCAAAACCGAGACACAAATTGGGCCCCCCTATCAGAAATCAAGACCGAGGGAAGACCATGGAGACGGACAATATGTTGCAAGAATACCGAGGCTAAGGCTGCTGCTGTGGGTAACCCCGTCAAGGGGATAAAATGAGCGGTCTTTGTGAAATGATCCACCACCACCAGCAAGGTGTTATTAAGCTTTTTGGTAAGCGGTAGTTCCACGATGAAGTCAAGGGAAACCGTGTGCCACGGGCCGGGAGGAGAGGCGAGAGGGAGCAGCAGGCCCACTGGGTGCAGACGAGAAACCTTGGATTGTGCACAGACATGACATGACTTCACATACTGTTCTATGTCCCTCAACATAGTGGGCCACCAAAAACGCTCTCGTATAACCCTGGTAGTTTTCTTAATGCCTGGATGTCCCGACAAAGGGTGTGAGTGATACCACTCCAATACCTGAGTTTGCAAGTCAGAAGTGGGCAACACCACCCCTCCCCGGACACACACAAAACCATCTGTATGAACCCACTCCTCAGCCCCCACAAAATCACGCATATTCACAGAGAGCTGACATTGACGAAGCCGATCCCTGAAGACATTCTCCTTGAACACCCCCCCTACGAAGCACCTCTCAGGGATGACCAGGGGCACGTCAGTGGGCGCGTCGGGAAGCTGAAAACCCAACCGGGACAGGGCATCGGCCTTACCATTCCTCCTCCCAGGGCGGAATCTGATAGTGAAGTCATACTCGCAAAAGAACTGGGTCCATCGGAGTTGCCTCATGGACAGGGCTCTGGTTGACTTTAGATATTGGAGGTTGCGATGGTCCGTGTACACTACAACAGGGAAACGAGCACCTAATAGGTACTGCCGCCACTCATCAAAGGCTTTCTTGATTGCCAGGAGTTCCTTATCTCCCACCGCATAGTTATATTCTGCAGGAGTGAACTTGTGAGAAATATAGGCTACGGGATGGCATACCCCCGTCTCCGGATCAGTTTGACTCAGGACCCCTCCCACTGCCACTTGGGAAGCATCCACCTCGACTACATAGGGCAAGGCCGGATCCGGATGACGTAAGATTGGAGCGCGCGTGAAGGCCTCCTTCAAGCTCTGAAAGGACGAGTCAGCAGCAGCCGACCAGACATACGGAACCCCCTTTCGCAACAAGGTAGTAAGAGGATGTGCCAACTCTGAGTACCCTTGAATAAAACGCCGATAAAAATTGGCAAAACCCAAGAATTTCTGCAGGTCTTTAACGGTAGCCGGTGCCGGCCAGGAAAGGACAGCCTCGACCTTAACGGGATCCATGCGAAGTCCCTGTGGGGAGACAAGAAAACCCAAAAAAGGCACTTCACTTGTATGGAAGGAACATTTTTCTAGCTTGCAATATAGGTTATGTGCCTGCAACCTTTCCAGTACTTGTCTGATGTGGTCAACATGTTCGTCCATGGACGCGGAGAATATCAATAAATCGTCTATATAGGCGATGACATGGCGATCCAGCATATCCCAGAGTACTTCATTTATGAAGAACTGGAACGCAGCCGGCGCGTTACAAAGCCCAAAGGGCATTACTAAATACTCAAATAGCCCGTATTTAGTACAGAAGGCAGTCTTCCATTCATCTCCCTCCTTGACACACACTAGATGGTAGGCGCCTCGCAAGTCCAGTTTGGTGAAATATTTGGCATTGCGTACTCTGTCAAGGAGGGAGGCAATCAGAGGCAAAGGGTATCTGTTCTTAATAGTGACCTCGTTCAATCTCCTATAATCAATGCAACACCTAAGACCCCCCTCACGCTTAGGAATAAAAAACAGTGAAGAGGAGGCAGGAGATCTGGAAGGCCTGATAAACCCTTTCTCCAACATCATCTCTAAATATTCTCGGAGATATACATTTTCCTTCTCAGTGAGGGCGTACACTCTACTGCTCGGGATACGGGCTCCTGCCTCCAGATCTATTCGGCAGTCATATACCCTATGCGGTGGAAGAACGTCCGCCTCCTTGGCATCAAATACTGCGCTCAGATCACTGTAGCAGAGGGGTAACACAGATACGGGTTCTGTCTGATCTTCCTCTACGGTCGGGTGCGCATGAGCTGCCGCTATCCGAGAATCAGTATGTGCGATTCGCCGAAACGTGAGAGTGGCGGTCTGCCAGTCAATGATGGGGTTATGTGTCTGCAACCAGGGGATGCCTAGGAGCACTGGTATTTGAGGGGAACGGATCAAGTCAAATTCGAGAGTTTCCTGATGGTCGGGGTCTATATGCATGCGGAGACAGACTGTCCTGTGGGTTACCGGGCCTGAAACAAGAGAACGCCCATCTATAGTAATGACCGTAGTGGGCACCTCTTTCTTGATGCAGGGAACTAAATTGTCTCTTGCCCATTTCTCATCCATAAAATTACCCGAGGCCCCAGAATCTATCATAATGGCTACATGTAACCCTAGCTGTGCTACCGAGAGGTAAGCTGACACATATAAATGATTAACAGGTCTGGGTTCAAGTTCGGAGGTGGAGACTGTCAATTCAGATTTGCCCAGGATTCCTGTCTCCATGCATCCCAGGCTTTCTAGTTTCCCGAAGTCTTGGTAGACGCTGGTTTAACAGGGCAGGACCGCAAAAAGTGACCGGCCTTCCCGCAGTAGAGACAAAGTCTGTTGATTCGTCTTCTTTGTCTTTCCTCTACTGTTAACGGCCCTCTCACTATCCCTATTTGCATAGGTTCGCTCTCATCAAGCCCTTTAACCGCCTCTACTACTTTGGTCCTGGTGGGAACATATCGTGACTCTCCCTTCCCCTTTTCTTGCTTCCGCTCCTGAATACGATGGTCTATTTTTACCACAAGATCTATCAGCTCAGGACAGGCTGTGGGGAGGTCCACTATTTGCGAAAGGGCATCCTTTAAATCATCACGCAGCCCTCTGTAAAATAGGGTTCCTCGCTTTTCCTCAGGCCAGTTAGACTCCACCACCAGTCTTTGAAAAGTAGTGATGTAGGACACCAGGTCTTGACTACCTTGTTTCAAAGCCAGTAACTCAGAGTCTGCGGAGTGTGTATATGTGTGTTTATCAAATAGTTTGCGGAACTCCCTCTTAAAGGCTTGGTAATCATACAATAAAGGGTCATCACGGTCTACTAAAGGTATGGCCCAGTCTGCGGCCGCCCCACTAAGATAGGAAATCATGAACGCGACCCTGGCCTGATCAGTAGGGAAGCAGGTGGCTTTACAGGAGAAATGTAACTGGCAGTGACTGAGAAAGGCTGCGCACCGAGAAGTATCCCCTGAGAATCTTTCTGGCGGAGCCAATGGGATGGAAGTAGGGGTGGTGACCTGTATCACAGGGTTGGTGGCGTCTACTCTCCCTCCCGCGGCCCCCATGCCTTGTCTTAGCTGGAGGGTATCTAGTCTAGCGGACAGACCCTGGGTTTCTGCTTGAAAGTTGCCGAGCATGCCGGCAACATCGGCAAGCGTAACCACCCCTAGTTCCATGACGCTCGGGCAGAATATTCTATAAAGCTTCGCGTTCTGTAATGATCGCGGATGTTCTGCAGGAGCGTCCGGAACGTTGGAGAAAAGTCCACAGTCGTCCCCCACGTTCCTCCGACTCTATCAAACTCTAGAGTACGAAGGATCCGCTGGGGAAAACAGGGAAACAAAACAAGGATAGGTGGGGGAACACAGGCAGGTCTTGAAGGATGATTCTGGCAGCCGAAATAGCAGGAAGGTGATGGTTCTTTACAGGAAGGAATGATCGCGCCCCTCAGCTGTAACACAAAGGTAGGTACATGAATATTACTACAGCACTACCCTGGAGCTTTCTTCACTTCATTCCCCTCCAGACACCTACCGGGATCAACGCCAGCCTCCTGGATTATGGCCTGCAGGAATAAGTAGGAATACCTCTGCACGACCCACTTATGATCGGTTCCCAGAGGAGGACTCAGTTTCACAATGTGTAAGTCACTTTACAGGCTGAGAACAACAAAGACAAGTTTCATAAAGGATGTAAGGATATGATTCCCCATATGCTTATATGATATGTAGGAAGGTCAAGTACCGTGATTCTTATGTAGGAAGGTGGAAAACCTAATCCACTGCTCAATGGTCCTTGCAATAATCACCCTAGGATGCCTGATGCGTTTTCAAGAGAACATAGGGTAGGGACAGGTAGTGGATGCGCCAAAGAGGCCTCTGATGCTTGAACTGGGGTAAGAGCACTAAGTCTGACTCCAACTAATTCACCAGACTTGGAGTCGCTTTAACAGGAGGCGTAAGCACAACACCATACAAGCCTGATTCTGGAAGTAGCAGGCTGACATATAACACGACACAACTCAAGCCTGATATGCGGAAGTAGGATGTAACAGGCTTACATATAACACAACACAACTCAAGCCTGATATGCGGAAGTAGGATGTAACAGGCTTACATATAACACAACACAACTCTAGCCAGAGGGGTTGATTCTGGAGAGGGATATCAGAAAAGGGACAGTGTAGGCAATGGGAATCACTAACCGTCAGCCAACCTCAATCACCGATGTAAGGAGAGACGAGTGACGGGCGACCCCCGCACTGCTAAATAACACTTAGACCTTACTTGGCAAGGCGCAATACGCTCGGCCGCTCTGATGGAAGGAGCGCCAACACGCTCGGCCGCTCGGATGAAAGGAGCGCCTCTACGCTTCACCAGAGGGAACTGCGGTAACAACCCCGGAGCCGGGACGCGTCTGCTTCGACTCGTCCGCGGCTTCGCGCTGGAAAACAGGAAGTACGTGTAACCGGAAGTCAGGCAACAACAATCAAGACGGAACTGGGGCTCAGAGCTAGAACGCGAAGCGGCGGCTGCACGCCCTTCGCCGTTTAAATACACACTGCACACAGGGGCCGGACCGCGGGGCATGACAGACAGGCAGCACCTGCTGCACCATGTTTGGGTCGACCCAGAGTCCAGCACTTCCAATTGGAAGCCTTGCAGCCCCAGGCTGCAATCCAGATGCCTCTTGCTGCACTATCGGCGCATCAGTGTCCTCCTCTAAAACAGGCACTTCACCTGCACTGAGTAGCTTCATCAGATGATTCCTCTGACAGAAAATTCACTGTCATAATCCTGGCCTTCCTCCTCTGCCTCAGGTGCAGAGTCGGACTCCTAATCATGGTCAGAAGGAGGCTCGAAAAGCATCCCAACAACCTGCTGAGTGGTCATCCTTCAGCTAGCCATAATCCTTAGTTATACAAGTAACTTTACAAATAAGTCAACAGTACCCAACACTGAGTAAAAAAAGTAATAAACAAAGCGTGGACTTATAAAGGTACTACAGGCATATAGCAGTTGCAAGGTAAAGTCAATCAATACAATGTACACAAAGACCTATATACTGTAAAACAATACCAATCACTTGCCAGAGGCAGCTAGACTCAACAGCACATACTCTGCACAGACACAGCAAGCACCAATATCCCACTTAAAAAGAAAACAAAAGAAAATTACATCTAACACACAAACTTTCCCTGGGGGCTCATGGGCTTAAAAATACAAGGCCTATGGGGACAGAAACAGCCAGGATATTCACCCCCAAAAGGGGAGCGACCCTTGCCCAAGAGGCCACTCCCCAAAACATTTTGCTCCATAAACAATAAAATCCCTGTTGATCGAGAAGCATCGGCCCGCCTTGGAGGCAGATACGCCTAAAAATATATGGCCGATCTGCTCCCAAGGGGGGCAGAAATGGCCAAAACATTTATCTTCAAAAGGGGGTGACCCTTGCCGAAGGGGCCACTCCCCAAAACATTTCTATATGTATACATCAAAAAATCCCTGGTGGTCTATAGGCTTCTGCACCCCTTGGGGGCAGATGGACCTAAAAATATAAAGCCAATCTGCTCACAAGAGTGGCAGAAATGGCCAAAACATTCATCGCCAAAAGGGAAGCAATCCTTGCCCAAGGGATCACTCCCTGTAATTATAAATAAAATTAATTCTTGATATCTAGTAGGTTTCACCTCCCCTGGGGGCTAGACCAGCAGGAAAAATGGCTGATCTAGGCCCAGGGGTTCTGAAACATGGACAAAAAAAATCACCCCCATGGGAAGGACCCTTGCCCAAGGGGTCGCTCCCAAAATACGCAAATTAGAATTCCCTGGTTCCTAGTAGGATTCGCCCCCTCCCCCCCCCCCCCGGAGGCTGATCGGCCTAAATTCGGCCAAATCAACCCCGGGGGGGGGGTCAGAACACAGATACAAATGCCCCCAGGGGAGCGACCCTTGCCTAAGGGGTCGCTCCACTAACAAAACAAAAATTCATCCCTGGTGGTCCAATGGATGTATTCCTGCGACACGATCGCGGGCCTCCCCGCGATTGTGGAGTAGGAATACATTAGAAACGGGCACAAGGAGAAAAGAAAAGCTCTTTCATTTCTCCCTGTGTCTGTTTTCCCAAAAAATAAACCCCCCCCCCCCCCAAGAGAAGGACTTACCAGATATCCGTCCCCTCTCTGGACGTGCTGTAAGCAAATGGCTTCCAGCGTGTCCCTGGCAGCCTATGATGACACTGGCGTGCCGACGTCATCTGATTGCCGAGGGAGGGTTGGGGGAGGCAGAGGTAGTGCTTCCACTGCCATCCCCAGTGGGGGCATGTAGGGGGATGGCCCATGGAGGGAGCGCCAGCGCTTGCCCCACGGGCCAGTGCCAGGATGTAATGGTTACGTCCTCGGCACAGCTCCACCATTGCCGAGGACGTAACCATTACGTCCTTGGCACAGAAGGGGTTATTTCTGGTATTTGTGTTGTGCATATCTTTCCCTGCTGTGGCCCTTCACTGCTCTCAGGCAGATTGAGTGTATGTAGCTTCAATTAGGGCTTGATCCTTGGTGGGAAGGATAAGCTCTCACAATGGGGGCGGAGTATCATTACCGCCAAAAATGCAGTCTGGTCGCAAATTTATATGCATGTGGACTTTAGGATTAATCACAGCAGAGACTACTCTGTCTCTTCCGTGATTAATCCCCTCTGATGGCCCTGTGGAGTGAAGCCTTCGGAGGCTGGCATGTCATTCCACCCAGCTAATTTGGATGAGTTGAATTATAGATCAGTTTTTGATGTCTGTCACTGCCAGGAAAACCCTGGAGTGAGGGGCAGTGAAAACTGCTAAATCCTTCCCTCACAATGAGAGGTGACTCCCATGGCGAAAGTAGCACTGTATATTTTATTTTCGAAAAGAAAATCCCTTTTCAGGATTTTCTTTTTGAAAAGAAAAAAAAGAAATCGGTTTGGTGCAGGGCTCCATACCGCTAACGGAACCCTGCACCAAACAAAACAAGCATTGGCATAGCCAATAGGTCTCGCCTTTGGGACCTTATAAGTGTTTAGCCATGCAACAGTTGAAGTTGTTGCACCAAGGATATTGTGCTGCATAACTAAATATGTATAAGGTTCCAAAAGCAAGACCTACTGGCTATGGAATTTTAAATTATGTTTAGGAATATGATGACTGTGGTTGACCTATGAATGATTTTCCCTGGTCCAAGATTGCTGTACTCTTTGTGGATGCCCACTTGGCATAACATGACAGCAACCTACTCCGGTATATGGTTGATAACCAAAATGCTGTTTTATGTACTTTAGTATGCTTTTTTCATTATCATTTATTGTTTGGTTTTTTTAACTACTACTGGTAATTCCAACACGGTGAAAGGTAAAGTGACATCATTTCATAGTGATGATCTGGGGTCAAAGGTCATTTGATGTCATCTAAGGGGCATATGGTGTAACATGTGCTACCCTTAGCATTTTGGTGAACCAAGATCCATGCCTATTGGCAGGTTAGACGGCGTCCACCCTGTGAAAAGAGTGGGTAGACAGTGTATGCCTGCATGTACCCTCAAGTTGTGCCCTGGATTGGGGGTCTGCACAGCGGTAACAAACGCAGAATAGAGAAGCTGGAACAAGGAAAGACATGGTTAAAGAAACAAACAAATGAGAAAGACAATTAAGCCAACCAGTGGTAGGTACTGGGCAGGCTGTAAATTCCTTATTGGTAAGCCCACAATAGGTTCGACCCAAATCAACCAAAAGCAACATGAAGTACCATTCACTGGTCAGAAAAAATGTCCCTAAAAGCAGAACGTTCACTTACTACAAACTAATGTACGACGCAGCAAATATTTTTGTATTTTCTATTTCAGTGTAAAGAGGACTTAAACATCGGGATAGCCAAATGCGTACAAGCAACCCTTTGTGTAGAAGCAGCATAGCTAACTCGCGCCAAATAGTTTTCTTTAGTTTTAGAAGCCGAGGTGCCTCCCGTCCACGTTCCCTACAATAGGTCTGAGACACTATGGTGATTGGTGAATATAATATTAAATGATTCGGATTTGGTGTGCAATGCTCTCTTTTTGCCGTTTTTATCGTGCAACGCTGCAAATTCTAACCTCGCGGAATGGATTGTTACATGGCTGTATTTTTTCTTGTACAACATGATATGTTGAGGCCCCATGTGTCCATGCATTCAAATATTATTCTGAGCCCACGGATATACACAATAAGGAAGGGTGGGTCGCAGAAAGAATGTCCATTATCAGAACAGTGAGACTGGAGGAGATAAACACCGACCAACAATAAGTGCCGGGGCGTGACGCATCCCCCTGCAGGCCCTGCAGAGCCGTGCCCCTAACAATGCAGCGGGCCTTCGTTGAGCACGAGGCCAATATTGTGAAACATGGGACACTAAGAGCTCCTCATCACATTCTGGGGGAGGGGGTCATCAATATGCAAATATGCGTTACATGTATGCTACCACTGTCGCTAAACAATATGGGCGCCGCCACTGACACGTGAGTGAATACAAGGATACCACTAGTTACAGAAAGCTGCAGCTTTGTCTGCTATTGTAAAGAAAGTTTTAAGCATGCTAATTGGAGTTGCAATAAAAGTTATAGCCACACCCCTCTCACGGAACCACAAACACAACTTAGCTGCACAGCTTAATGCAAACCTATTGCACGGATTTTATAACTCGAAAACTCGCCAGTAATACCAATACTCACTAGTAAAACGCCACAGTTGCCCAGGAGCATTTAACAGGTTTGGGTCCCATCCGCTTCTCCCTGCAATGTTACCCGGTATGCACGTGCAATATCACGCCCACATACATCAGTCAATTAAAAAGAAATTGTATGAGCGCCAAACACTTTTGTGCGCAAAAAATATAGAAACAAAAAAACAGCGGGTGTTGCGTGGGGAACAATGGAGAGTAGGAGTTGGTGTAGGGGCACTAGGGAGACAGCAACATATTGGGAGAAGGAAACGAGAGACATAGCAACACGAGGTCTTGGGGAAAAGTACACGGACTAGTTAACAGCGGGTGTTGCGTGGGGAACAATGGAGAGTAGGAGTTGGCGTAGGGGCACTAGGAAGACAGCAACATGGTTGGAGAAGGAAACTAGAGACATAGCAACACGAGGTCTGGGGGGAAAAGTACACAGGACTAGTTAGGAGCCTGGAAGGAGAGGGCACGCAGAGAGCAGGATCGGTGTGGGGAAAAACACAAGAGCTAGAGTAAGCCCGGGAGTGGTGCGTGCATGCGCAGTCCTCACTTTTCAAGCACTGCACTCGTGCTTGTGGCTCACCGCTGCTCGCTCCGCAAGGTGGATGCCGCCACAAGCATGAGTGCAGTGCTTGAAAAGTGAAGACCGACGGCTAAAGGCCCTCCTAGAGCAACGCATGCGCGCTGCCTAGGCGAGACCTAAAAACGATGGACTGGAGTGACTTTAATGCTGCTTGGTACTATTAGGGCAGAACAAGAGGACCCCCATTTTTTTTATTTATGTATTTTTGCAGATTTTATATAGCGCGAACTCGATGCCAAGGTATTGGAGCACTTTACATGAGCACCGGTTACATTCCACATTAACGCACGGGGAGATTAAGTGATTTGCCCAGAATCACAGGATGTGGACGCGACCCCGAGGCTCGAACCCTGGTTTCCAGCACCAAAGACGGACCATGAGAAGTGACAGAGGGCAAAAAACAATGGACTGGAGTGCAGTTCAGGCTGCATGGTGCTATTAGAGCAGAACAAGGTGATCCCCATGAGAAGCGACAGGGGGGCAGAAAACGATGGACTGGAGTGCAGTTCAGGCTGCATGGTACTATTAGGGCAGAACAAGTTGACACCCATAGGAAGTGACAGAGGGCAAAAAACGTTGGAGTGGAGTGCAGTCCCAAGAAATTGCAGCGGCTGAGATTCCTCCCGGTGTGCTACTCATCAGCCTTGTGTTTTACCTTTTCAATACCCTGACATTTTGACCATCATCACTTCGGATTCAGCTTATATTATAAAATGTGAAGCAATGGGTCAACGAAAGCACACTTCTCTCGGCTAGAAATACAGACCTGCCCAAACATGACGTAACCTGATGCGAAGGGGCAGTATTATACATCCCCCACGTGCATTCAGGATTGCCACTTATTGAGTATTTCAGATATATTGTGGACATTATTTTTCAACGAGTTCTGACTCAAACACTTACTTCGGTGATGCAGTCTGTGTATGCATTACGACAGGGGGAATGGGGGGGCAATCACTCTTTAAAAACAACTACTACTGGAGCATTGTATTTATTTCATATCAGCCAAATGACACCTGGGTGATCTTTGACACATTCATCCACTTCTTGCAATTTCATCAACAACCCTTGGATTCTGGGACTTGTAGTTTTGCTTCTAGCACAGCAAGGTCAGCTCAGACATCAATGCGCCCAGAGTACTGTTGGCTAAAAAGCCGTGAGCGACTTAGTGTCACGTGATCATTTGGCGGCTAAAGGGAGAGAGGACAGTAACTTTAAAGACAGGAAGTTGTCGATGCTTCTGACCAGTTGAAGCGAGGCAGGCATCTGACGTATTCCGCCATCACCCGTGGGTAGCTGGGTCAGTCCTCTGGTCTCTTCTCTGCACTTGTACATGTGCCCCTTTTCTAACAGAAATAACAAAATCCTCAGGACGCAAAGACTTTACGAGGTGCCTCCGCCCGCCCTCTAACAGCTTCTGGGGGGGGGGAGGGGGTGGTGGTCTCATCACGTCACCTTGTTCATAGCTGAAGTGCCAAAAACGACGACGCTGACCCTTTATTTTATGTCCCTTTAAACACGGTATTTTGAGGACGCACGGAAATCCCCAACACATGTCTGTCTCTCCCTCTTTCAACGAGGTACATCGATCACCGCATCAAGGAAGAGGGCAGAAGTGGAATAAGCCCCTCCCCTTGGGAGTCCTTTACCTGTGGCAGAGGCTTTCTGTCCAATAGACAAAGGCATTAAACCGAAAGCAAAAATCAGAAGCGTTTTGTAAACGCTGCCAACACATAGAAGCGGAAAAGTAAAGAACAAACTGTGATTAAATGAACCCTCTCATAAACTACCTGAGCAGGACATAGCGACGCTGCACAGTTCCAGATCCCTGTCCTCTCGGCAATTGTAAAAGGCATTAAACCGAAAGTGAAACTAACTATTTTCTAAACGCTGCCAACACATAGAAGCGGAAAAGTCACGAACGTGATTAAAAACGGTGAACAAATGAATCATCTAATAAATAAGCTGAGCGGGACATAGCGACGCTGCACAGTACGAGGCCATTGTCCTCTCGGCAATAGTAAAATGGATTGAGCCGAAAATGAAAATCAAAAGTGTTTTCTTAACGCTGTCAACACATTGAAGGAAACAAGAGGCCAGAGGAACGTGCTGTCACCACTCCATGGTGGTTTCAAAACATAAATAAACAAGACGACAGAGGAACGTGCTGTTACCAAATTAATATGCGGCAGTAAAAGCGATCGCTTTTTCGTTGCTATGACAACGAAAGCATCGCAAGATGGCGTCGGGCAGTCCACAGTCCGACGGGCATGCGCATGCTGTCTGCTATGGACACATGGCGAGAGCAGCCATGTTTGTCCATGCAGACGCGTGCATGAAAGCCCTCCGCAGAATTGATTATAAAAGGTACTCGCAATTGCGAATGCAGCGCATGCGCTGCTTTCGCTAGGCGAGAACTAAAAATGCATTGGCAGGAACAGCAGTGAGGGCGGTTCATGCCAATGCTTTACAAATGACTGCTAGCTTGGCAATTGTTTATGAAACTGTCAGGTGGTCCTTCCACCAGGGCGACTGAGTAATTTACTCTTTCACCCTGGTGGAACAAAGGGCCGTCTGCCTCGATTTTAAATCAGGCCCTTAGTTTGGAGTGCCTAGAGTGGGCACTACGGCACACACCTGGGCAGTGGTTAATTTGTAACGTCAGTTGGCAGCTTGCACCAGTCCATTTCTCCTGTTAGCGCTGCCTAAAACAGAACCAAACGCTAACAATGAAAGTGGGGAGAGGATGTGGCAAAATGGACAGAGATGCCGACTGCGGAGCTGGGGAAGCAGGTTTGAATCTCGGGGTTGGCTCAACATCCTGTGATTCTTGGCAAATCACCTAATCTACCCATAAATTGATGTGTCTTTTTTACTGGTGCCAATGAAAAGCGCCAGAGTTGATGATTAAATGCCGGTGCTGAGCACCGGAAACCACCCGCTCCAATTAAGCCCTGCACCTGGGATAGCTCTGAACACATTTCCAAGTGGTTTTGGGAGACTCAACAAACTGGCCCAAGAATGTGATGTAGAAAAGATGACCCAGGTGTGCTGTGGTGGTTTTAACTATGAAGGGGGTGAAGAGGGGGAGAGGACAGGTATCCCATAGTGTTACCTTAAGGAGGAGAGAGCTGGGTTCATGTGTGCAGCCTCTACGGTGCGGAGGGGAGGGGCACACTTTACAATTCGGAGGGGGGCCCAGCCCCATGACCAGCTGCCAAGAGGCCTGTCTTTTTGTTAAAGGGAGAGAGTGTGTCGGGGTGCAGTGCCCTAAGCTGCTCTTTAAAGAGAACACCACACTGAAACAACACTGTGGCATGCTGGGAGGCAGTGCTAAACTCTCGAAGAAGAGTGTTATGACAGGAGTCAGAAGATGACGTGTGTTTGCATTGTAGGCTGTGAACCTAGAAGGCACACGCCGCGACATGTTGCATAGTAGATACTTTTGACAATGGGCCGGTATTTTGGGTTCTTCTTTAAGAAAGCCTGGGGCGCACACATCTGTACTTGGTGAAGAAAGAACGCCGTAAACCCAACAACATGACAGCCGTGTAAAAACAAATCACCATGAAAAGGTGATTCGTGAATGGCCCTGTGCCAATATGACAGCCCAGGGCACTCAAATACTGCTGTGTCAGAGAAGTAAATACATCAACGAACAAACATTGGCTGCAGTAACAAGCTTCATCATGTCATTTCATATCTCCAGTCTTATTAAAGGACAACTCGATGCCTCATCACCAAAACCTAAAGAGGACAAAAAAATAGCTGCAAAATCGGCCCTGTAACAAAATCGGCCGAAAACTGGCCTTGGCAAAGAGCTCGGCAGCACCCCCAACACCCCCCCCCCCCCCCCCGGTTTTGGTTCCCAGTCCGGCCCTGGCTGCAAGTGGCACTGATATCTCAGTACTGAAACATAAACTGAGCTCTCTCAGCGTACCTTTATCTTCAGCTGTAAGGGGGGCTGTTATCTCAGTGCTGAGACATTCACTGAGCTCTCGTAGCATACCTTTATCTTCAGCTGTAAGGGGGGCTGGTATCTCAGTGCTGAGACAGTCACTGAGCTCTCGTAGCATACCTTTATCTTCAGCTGTAAGGGGGGCTGGTATCTCAGTGCTGAGACAGTCACTGAGCTCTCGTAGCATACCTTTATCTTCAGCTGTAAGGGGGCTGGTATCTCAGTGCTGAGACATTCACTGAGCTCTCTCAGAGTACCGTTATCTTCAGCTGTAAGGGGGGCTGGTATCTCAGTGCTGAGACTTTCACTGAGCTCTCTGAGCGTACCTTTATCTACAGCTGTAAGGGGGGCTGGTATCTCAGTGCTGAGACATTCACTGAGCTCTCTCAGCGTACCTTTATCTTCAGCTGTAAGGGGGGCTGGTATCTCAATGCTGAGACATTCACTGAGCTCTCTCAGCGTACCTTTATATTCAGCTGTAAGGGGTGCTGGTATCTCAGTGCTGAGACATTCACTGGGCTCTCACAGCGTAACCTTTATCTTCAGCTGTAAGGGGGGCTGGTATCTCAGTGCTGAGACATTCACTGAGCTCTCTGAGCGTACCTTTATCTTCAGCTGCAAGGGGGGCTTGTACCTCAGTGCTGAGACATTCACTGAGCTCTCGCAGCATACCTTTATCTTCAGCTGTAAGGGGGGCTGGTATCTCAGTGCTGAGACATTCGCTGAGCTCTCGCAGAGTACCTTTATCTTCAGCTGTAAGGGGCACTGATATCTCAGTGCTGAGACATTCACTGAGCTCTCGCAGCATACCTTTATCTTCAGCTGCAAGAGGCGCTGGTATCTCAGTGCTGAGACATTCACTGAGCTCTCGCAGCATACCTATATCTTCAGCTGTAAGGGGGCTGATATCTCAGTACAGAAACATTAACCGAGCTCTCTCAGCATACCTTTATCTTCAGCTGTAAGGGGGGCTGGTATCTCAGTACTGAGACATTCACTGAGCTCTCAGAGCGTACCTTTATCTTCAGCTGTAAGGGGGGCTGATATCTCAGTACAGAAACATTAACCGAGCTCTCTCAGCATACCTTTATCTTCAGCTGTAAGGGGGCTGGTATCTCAGTGCTGAGACATTCACTGAGCTCTCTGAGTGTACCTTTATCGTCAGCTGTAAGGGGTGCTGGAATATCAGTGCTGAGACATTCACAGAGCTCTCGCAGCATACCTTTATCTTCAGCTGTAACGGGGGCTGTTATCTCAGTGCTGAGACATTCACTGAGCTCTCGCAGAGTACCTTTATCTTCAGCTGTGAGGGGGGCTGGTATCTCAGTGCTGAGACAGTCACTGAGCTCTCGCAGCATACCTTTATCTTCAGCTGCAAGGGGGGCTGGTATCTCAGTGCTGAGACATTCACTGAGCTCTCGCAGCATACCTTTATCTTCAGCTGTGAGGGGGGCTGGTATCTCAGTGCTGAGACACTCACTGAGCTCTCTCAGCGTACCTTTATCTTCAGCTGTAAGGGGGGGCTGTTATCTCAGTGCTGAGACATTCACTGAGCTCTCGCAGCGTACCTTTATCTTCAGCTGTAAGGGGGCTGGTATCTCAGTGCTGAGACATTCACTGAGTTCTCTCAGCGTACCTTTATCTTCAGATGTAAGGGGGGCTGGTATCTCAGTGCTGAGACATTCACTGAGCTCTCGCAGAGTACCTTTATCTTCAGCTGTAAGGGGGGCTGGTATCTCAGTGCTGAGACATTCACTGAGCTCTCGCAGCGTACCTTTATCTTCAGCTGTAAGGGGGGCTGGTATCTCAGTGCTGAGACATTCACTGAGCTCTCGCAGCATACCTTTATCTTCAGCTGTAAGGGGGGCTGGTATCTCAGTGCTGAGACAGTCACTGAGCTCTCGCAGCGTACCTTTATCTTCAGCTGTAAGGGGTGCTGCAATCTCAGTGCTGAGACATTCACTGAGCTCTCGCAGCGTACCTTTATCTTCAGCTGTAAGGGGGGCTGGTATCTCAGTGCTGAGACATTCACTGAGTTCTCTCAGCGTACCTTTATCTTCAGCTGTAAGGGGGGCTGGTATCTCAGTGCTGAGACAGTCACTGAGCTCTCGCAGCATACCTTTATCTTCAGCTGTAAGGGGGGCTGGTATCTCAGTGCTGAGACTTTCACTGAGCTCTCTGAGCGTACCTTTATCTTCAGCTGTAAGGGGGGGCTGGTATCTCAGTGCTGCGACTTTCGCTGAGCTCTCTGAGCGTACCTTTATCTTCAGCTGTAAGGGGGGCTGGTATCTCAGTGCTGAGACATTCACTGAGCTCTCGTAGCATACCTTTATCTTCAGCTGTAAGGGGGGCTGGTATCTCAGTGCTGAGACATTCACTGAGCTCTCGCAGAGTACCTTTATCTTCAGCTGTAAGGGGTGCTGGTATCTCAGTGCTGAGACATTCACTGAGCTCTCGCAGCGTACCTTTATCTTCAGCTGTAAGGGGGGCTGGTATCTCAGTGCTGAGACATTCACTGAGCTCTCGCAGAGTACCTTTATCTTCAGCTGTAAGGGGTGCTGGTATCTCAGTGCTGAGACTTTCACTGAGCTCTCTGAGCGTACCTTTATCTACAGCTGTAAGGGGGGCTGGTATCTCAGTGCTGCGACTTTCGCTGAGCTCTCTGAGCGTACCTTTATCTACAGCTGTAAGGGGGGCTGGTATCTCAGTGCTGCGACTTTCGCTGAGCTCTCTGAGCGTACCTTTATCTTCAGCTGTAAGGGGGGCTGTTATCTCAGTGCTGAGACATTCACTGAGCTCTCGCAGCATACCTTTATCTTCAGCTGTAAGGGAGGCTGGTATCTCAGTGCTGAGACATTCACTGAGCTCTCGCAGAGTACCTTTATCTTCAGCTGTAAGGGGGTCTGGTATCTCAGTGCTGAGACATTCACTGAGCTCTCGCAGAGTACCTTTATCTTCAGCTGTAAGGGGTGCTGGTATCTCAGTGCTGAGACATTCACTGAGCTCTCTCAGCGTACCTTTATCTTCAGCTGTAAGGGGGGCTGGTATCTCAGTGCTGAGACATTCACTGAGCTCTCACAGCGTACCTTTATCGTCAGCTGTAAGGGGGGCTGGTATCTCAGTGCTGAGACATTCACTGAGCTCTCACAGCGTACCTTTATCGTCAGCTGTAAGGGGTGCTGGAATATCAGTGCTGAGACATTCACTGAGCTCTCGTAGCATACCTTTATCTTCAGCTGTAAGGGGGTCTGCTGAGACATTCACTGAGCTCTCGCAGAGTACCTTTATCTTCAGCTGTAACGGGGGCTGTTATCTCAGTGCTGAGACATTCACTGAGCTCTCTCAGTGTACTTTTATCTTCAGCTGTAAGGGGTGCTGGTTTCGTAGTGCTGAGACATTGGCTGAGTTCTCGTAGTGTACCTTTATCTACAGCGGTAACTGCAGAACTTTGGGTCTAATTACAATACTAGGTGATCTTATAGAGTTTTATGCACAACCTCTCCAAAGTGCGTTTTCCCCTCCTCCAATGTTTTCATCAGATGTGACTGACCCAATAGCCTTAGTAGTTTAATCTCTCTTACAAAAATAGGCAATTCAGGTCTCTCTTCCAGACCCGTCAGGCGTTTTCAGTACCATGTTCTTGGTCCAGAAGAAAAACAAAAAGATGCATCCGGCTATCAACCTCAGACTCTTCAATCAGTTTGTGGTGTACCGTTACCCCAGAGACTCTTTATGTCAACATGATTGAATGGTAAGGCTAGACTTACAAGATGCCTACCTTACAATTCCCATTCATCGTTCCCACAGAATATGTCTTCAATACCAGTGGCAGGGACAAACGTACCAGTTTTCCTCTCTTCCCTTCGGTCTTTCTTCGGTACCATCGTGCTTTGCAAATGTAACGAAACCTGTGGTGGCTTATCCCAGATCTCTGGGCATCAGACAGATACTGTATTTGGACAATGTTTTGCTCATGAGTCTAGTGATACAGACTCTTTGCACCCATCTTCATCTCACTTGATCTCTTCTTTCAGAGCTGGGTTTCCATTTAAATACAGAACATTTTTATTATGATTTCCCACTAAACATATTGCATTTCTAGGCTTTCTGGGAAATAATTCAAGCACTACGCTGCATCTTCCTCAAACAAAGGTAGAAGCAATCAAAACTGAGATTCTTCATTTGCAGTTTCCAAATGTGCCTCAGATCTCTGGCAAGGTTAGTAGCCCTTCTGTCTTCTTACATCCAGGCAGTTTTACCTGGTCCTCGTCATTACTGAGCCCTTCAACACCTAAAAATGTGTCACCTGCACAAAGGCCTGGCTTATTCCGATTCTATCAGCATTGACCCAGAGTCACGTTCAGAACTCCAATGGTAGATAGAGCATTTAGACGCCTGGAACAGCAGGACTACCTTTGCATGTCCCCTATCTTGTATTAGAATCAGAAGTCGGATGGGATGGGGGGGCCCACTGTGGTCCAATCTCCACTGGAGGTACGTGGTCTCTCGAGGAGCCCAGATTGCTTATCAATTGTTTAGAGATGCTGGCAAGCTCCTTTGCAATCATAAGCCTAGCAAAAGACAGAATACAATGTTCCATTCTTCTCCGTATGGACAACGTTTCCGTGGTACGTTATAGAAACCATCTGGGTGGCACCAAATCAAAGCCTTTAGCAGAACTGGTGAAAGGATTTTGGGAATTCTTTCTTCTCAACAAGATAGTCTTAGCAGAGTACTTACCTGGCAACCTCAATTCCATTGTAGACTGGCACTGCCGTCATCTACTGGATTCCAGCGTTTGGAAACTTCATCCCTCAGTATTCCAGTCTCTGTCCTAACAGGTGGGCCCTTTCAACATCGATCTTTTTACTTCATGCCTCGTTTCCCACCTGCCTCGTTTCTTCAGTTGGCAGCCAGATCCCCTAGCCTTAGCACCGGATTCTTTCTTGCAGGACTGGTCACAGTTAGTCAACTACGCTTTTCCTCCTTTTCTCATGATCAACAGAGTTCTTGCTCAGGCCAGACATCAGCAAGCTACTCTGGTAATTGTGGTCCAGTTCTGACAATCACCGGTGTGGTTTCCTCACCTTCTGGAACTGGCATTTGATTTCCCAGTCCTTCTTCCGTCCCTTTCTAATCTTCTGCTGGATCCTTCGGGACATCCTCACAATCTGGTTCTTGACAACTTTCTCACACTCTTCGCTTGTAAAATAGCAGGTCAGTCCAATCTCCTGATTTCATTTCACCAGAGGCTTCAGAATTCATTAGCAAAGCCTGGGCTCCAGGAACCACTAAAACTTACAAATCCACGTGGGGCTTTGGTCAAACTGGTGTTTGGGAAAACATCTCAATCCCTTTTCAGCCAATATAATCTATATTGTTAATTTTCTAGCAGCTGAAGCTAGTGGAGGTAACTCCTTTAGGACCATAAACTTGTACAGATTGGCGGTTTCATTGAACCATTTCCACATCAATGGCAAACCAGTTGGAGGGCACCCACTCATCTGTCGTCTTTTAAAGGAAGTAACATTTTCCAACCCTCCTCGTCCAAAGTATAACAAACTGTGGGATGTAAAAGTGGTTTTAAATGTGTTTACATCCTGGCCTGACAATGCAGCTCTCTCATTAAAGATGCTATCTGTAAAGCTTACTCTGTTCTTGTGTTTGATTTCTATTAAACGTTTGTCAGATATTAAGGCTTTTGATGTGTCTTCTAACTAATACACCCCTACTGGGGTAATGTTCACAGTTAACAAACGCACCAAGACTAACTTAAAAACAGTGTTTTATCATTTTTTTCCTGATCATCCCAAACTTTGTGTTGGACAGTGTTTTAGAGTGTACGAATAACAGACCTTCGATCTCATTCCCAACTCCTCATTTCCTTCTGAAATCCCCATAATCCTGTCTCCTCCGCCACCCGGCTCGTTGGGTCGGATGGGTTATGTCTTTGGGAGGCATTCGTGCTTCTGCTTTCGGGGCTCATTCTGTCATGGGTGTCATGGCCTCAAAAGTCTTTTGGGCAGGTTCCAGACTAGAGGACATTCTGAGATCAGCTGACTGTCTTACGATAAAATGTTTAGGACGTTAAACCTGTTCATACTGCAGCTGCTGTGGTAATTGACTTGCTTTAAACAAGCATAGCAGGAGCCTCTGGTCTTGACATAAAATGTAGATTTTCCGAGTAATCTATGAAGGAAAGTCGTCATTTTATTAAAGACACAGAGGCGAGTATTATCCCACCTTAACACTTGGTGATTTTTGTTTGTTTCCCTGCCTGACGGCGGCTTCAGCGTTGCCACCTACTTCCTCTTAAGGGTGTCATGGGCCAAGCAGAGTCTTCAGCTTCGTCTTCCACTTTGGAGAATCCACATCGATTTTTTTCCTGTTTTGTTGGTTCCTTTCCGGAGCTTTGCTTTAATGAACTTTTGCCAGGAAATTTGAACTTTTACTTTTGCATTTTCTATTTTGTTCTCCATTTTCCCTTTGTTTTCTGTTTCTATTTAACTTCTTGCACAATTAAAGAGGGCAGTTCGCAGTCAAGTCTGGCATGATACATATTACTGTGATACTATTGGTTACTGTGATGATTACGTTTTTTATTCCCATTAGCTAGCCTGTTGCTAAGCCTCTTGAGATTTGTAGTTTCAATGTTCTTGACTGCTGCTATATAAATAAAAGCAAGATTAGAAAGCAGAAGACTCGCCTCCGTGTCTTTATTAAAATTAGGACTTTCCTGCATAAGTTATCAGGAAAATCTACATTTCTGGGTATACTGGGTCTGTGGGAGTGGGACAGCTTCCTACAAGACAGCATGTCCTCTGTTACTGAGGTGGCCATCTCCCACATCCAAGATGTCACCTGTAGTTGTCCCTTATGGGAGATGCCCATTCAAAGATGGTGGCAGGATGCTAGTTTCTCCCTCATCAGCTGAGTTCACATTACAGTATTTAATGAGTCCTCTGGATGTCCCTCGAGCATCGCAATGTCTCGGCGTGTATATATCCGACCAGTTATTTGCAGTGCTGACCCATCGTCATTCCACTAGATCCTGCTACCACCATATCACTTAGGAGGGTTGTGATGTCATTGGCTTGTGCCTCTCCTTGGCTACCTTGTCTATTCATACCGTGTTTACCAGCCCACCTCCTTTAACTTTGGAAGTGAGCTGGCAGCATGGCTTCCAGTGAGAGGGGGTGGGGGTGGTGTTTCCCTTTTGTAAGTGCTTCCATCGAAGGTCTAAAGAGTGATCCTTGCACCCAGCCCTTAATAGTGGGAGAAGACGCAGTGAGGATCATGGAAAGAAGTTGGGTGTGTTCTGGATGGTGTCAGAGGGTATGATAGTGACCGGGGATCATGACGAGTCTATTGAGACTGTACATGGAGGTATCAGACAGTATGTCGGCACGTGAGTCTAGACATGGGCATGAACGACCATGCAAGGGATTCTGAGACTCTATACATGGGCAGGGTTTCTGAACCTGGGTATATTAGGCTATTCTAAACCTATAATGGAGGGACGTGGGCATCCACGAATGCATATGAGGTGGGATTCCAAACCATGGCATGTGATGACCCACTGGGCACCCGTAGCTGTTTCTGCATAGGGTAGCAGTAGGAGGGCATGTGCAGTGTAAAACAATGGGCATTGGGAGCTTGGGGCTGGATGATAAGGCTGTGAATGTGCTATATTGGCATTGCCGTCTATAAATTACTAATATTGGTTGATCTGAGCCTATGAACCTGGGTTTTGAGGGTGAATGGGACCATCTGACGCTGTATCTGGCATACAGCAGTGGGGCACGGGCTCACATGAAGGCATATGGAAATACATGGGAATACAAACCTGCACATGGCATGAGAGAGCAAACTGGACACCCACAGCTGTTTCTGTACATGGTATGAGCACACTAAGCACATAGGCATGAGGCAAATGTGAGTCAGATGAGCATGTGAGCTTGTAGGTGGGTGGTGAGACAGAAACTGAGCATCATACGCTGCTCCTGGCTTATTAATATGCACTATGGGCATTACCGCCTCTACAGACACACGTGATGTTTGATCTTGGGCATATGAGGCTGTACATGGGCATACAAAGCACTATCTGCCCACCTGGGTTAGTACTAAATGAGAGGTACATAATGAAAATGATAAACTGGCATTTGCGATACAAAATACTGAGATTTCAATAAATGACTGCCCTATATTTAGGGCCAACAATGCATTTCCAGAAATTATGACCTGAAATTTTGGACAACAAGGAAGAATTTGCTGAACAAGACAAACTCATATTTGGGCAAAAGCTGACAGGAGCGAACAAACTCCTTATTTGCTAAAAAATAAAAAAGCTGGGATTTGAAAACAGAAGAATGCATTTTCTGAAATACAAAACAAAACATGGATAAAATTGGAAGGTATTTCACTAGGTGAATCGGTCATTTTAATAGGAGCGAGGGCAAACTACAAGGGTGCGCATGTGTCTGCTTGCTTTGCCTGCTGTAATGAGGGGAACTGTGCACGGTGGCTGAAAGGGCTCAGGTGGCTGCATGGCTGTTGTAAAAGGATGTCTTCGTCTGTGATCTCGGGTGCTTGGTTTTATCATGAAAGACTGTCAAACGTCTCCCTCAACGCTCTGAATCCTTCCCAAATACATAGCAACAGCCCGTGTCTTTCTTTGCATACATTGATCGGTCTGTTTGTAAACACACAGATGGCGTGTCTCACATGACTGGATGCGCCCATCTGGTACCCAGGCCTGAGCAGCGCATCACTGCAGGCTGGAAAGGGAGCTCTCAAGGATGTGAATGGGGGCAGGGCGGGGCTAGCAGCTCCCACACCTGATTTGCCCTTTGCTAGCCAGTAGCTGTCCTTGCTTCACCTGGTCTCCGAGATTGCACGGAGGGGGGGGGGGGGGGGGAGAGATAGACAGCAAACGAGGGCTGAAGAACCTGGATTATTTTCTTTAATTTCCAACCCTTCAACCTCCTCAGGCATTCGGAAGCAGGTAAGACAAGGTGCCACAGCTGTGATGTCATTGGGCGCTGATGTCACTTCCGCTGCCCCGGCTGGTCAATGAATAAAACGTATGATGTCATCAAATCTCTATATGTCTCAACCAGCTGCAAGCTGAAGTTAAATAGCAAGCAAACTGGGGTTATAAACATAAACATGGGGTACGCACAGGACAGGGGTACAACCTCAGTCCCACCCTGGTAAACATTGACATCTATGACCTGGTAAGACTGGGGGGGCTCCAGCAGTGCTTAATTTGTAAAAAATGAAGGTCACTGCGCCTGCAGCCATACCCTGCCAGCCTGAAACACTAACCATCGCACTCCGACAAGTGTGACAAGTCAGACTATCTCAGGCCCCAAAGCTATAATAATGGCTTGAGCCGCTGGCATTATTCTTTTTCAATGTATATTGACCTAATACACATGGTTGTTGTGTTCATCTTGCAATTAAAAAGATAGCGCCACCTTGCGGTGAACTGTACACAAGAGCCAATGCTGACAATTAAGTGCCAGTACCGAGCACTGGAAACCACTGGCTCAAATTAAGCACTGGGCTTGAGGCTGAAGGATGAACATTTCACAAGTAAAATAGCTGATTCGTCCAAGCGACATGGTTATCTGCCGCAGTAGTCATCAAAGAAAGGCACCAAAACAACCACAAATAACAGCTCAGTAAGAAAATCATATATTTAAAAACAAAATTGCCGTGACAAATACAGTTTATTCTTTGGTGCTACAAATATCTAATACACAACCGACTACCCTTCTTTGGGCCACAATTGAAGCTCAAGTGAATGACTGAAGTGAAGAGTGAACGCCCCAGGAGCAGAAGCCTGGCCAGCTCCGCATGTTATCAGGAAGAGCTGGTGTATTTCATCCAGCTAGTCAAACTAATGCTGAAACTCTTCACCAGCGTCATCTTTCCGAACCTATCACTCCACGGAGAGGAAGTTTCTTTCATTTATAAAACAAAAACACCAATGCAAAAGCCCCGCGTGGCCGAATAGCAGGGCCGCGGAGTCTTGACTCAGACTCGCGCCTCTTTCTTCCATCACTCTCCACCTTGCTTTTGGTCAAAGTTTCATTGTGAAAAATGAATTCCATCTAACAGTCCAGGGCCTAGCCCTAAGATAATGGTTTTACACCACACACCAGTAAAGCAGCATTTATTTTGTACATATCCCTGAGCACTAGAAGCAGTCTCATGCCTTCAAGTCATCATTTATTACAAAAGTCCCCAACATTTTTTGGGGGAGATCCTCAACCCCATCCTCCACTATAAAGTGGTCCAGCGATGTCCAGATCTGTTCGGTTGATGCCATCTATGAGTCTCTGTTCCGCTGTGTCTCTGTGGATTGAGGGTTCTGAGCCCAGGGAGCTGCTGTTGTCTTTAACATGTAGGAGAGGGCGCACAGAGCCCTAAGAGTGTGAAGGACTGTAATCCACATTTGTAAAGCGCGAACAATCACCCGTAAGGGTCTCTAGGCGCTGGGGGCCGTTGGGAAGATTGAGCAAGCTATTACCCAGAGTCACATGGTGCTGGGCTAATCTGCCGCCGGCGCCGGGGATCGAACCGTGATCCCCAGATTCCGGAGTCAGTCATCCTGGCCGTGGCACCACACCTCTTCAGGGTGTCAGAAGAAGGGTTGAGCTTCAAAATCACCGCTGAGCCCAGACAAGACCTTGATGACACAAAACTGAGCCACACACTGAGGTGGGTGGATATCATGTTATGCAGATTTGTAGAGCACACTATCGCTCAGGAGGTTATCTTGGCGCTGAGTGGGTGTGAGTCTTGTACACCCTGGGCATTGTGGGAGCACTCAAAAGGCCACGTCTTCAGCTTCTTGTGGAATTCAAAAAGTGAGCAGGAGGCTCTCATGTGTAGGAACAGGTTGTTCCACCCTTTAGGAGCAAGCTTTTCCTCCGGATCTCGTTTTCCGTATTTTTATTTGTATTTAGTTTTTGTATCGCGCAGCTATCACCCTACGGGTATCTTGGCGCTAGGACTATGATGGAACAGTACTTTTTAAACCAACCAGAAAGAGCATCAACAGAGACAGATAGAAGGTGAGAAATAAATGAGTGGAAGCCAAGCAAGAGATAGAGAAGTTAGAGGGCCATAGGCCCCTCCCTAGGGAAGAGCCAGGTATGTGTCGGATGTGTGCCAGTAGGAGTCCAGACTACTGCAGGTTAAGGAGTGCATTCAATTTGTGGGTCAGGAGTCTGAATTGTGCTCATTTGTAAATGGGGAGCCAGTGCCGCTCCTTCAGGTGTGGTGTGATGTGTGTGTGGTGTGGGAGGTTGAGAGAGTGAATGGGGAGCCAGTGGAGCTCCTTCAGGTGTGGTGTGATGTGCGTGTGGTGTGGGAGGTTGAGAGAGTGAATGGGGAGCCAGTGCAGCTCCTTCAGGTGTGGTGAGATGTGCTTGTGGTGTGGGAGGTTGAGAGAGTGAATGGGGAGCCAGTGGAGCTCCTTCAGGTGTGGTGTGATGTGCGTGTCGTGTGGGAGGTTGAGAGAGTGAATGGGGAGCCAGTGCAGCTCCTTCAGGTGTGGTGTGATGTGCGTGTGGTGTGGGAGGTTGAGAGAGTAAATGGGGAGCCAGTGGAGCTCCTTCAGGTGTGGTGTGATGTGCGTGTGGTGTTGGAGGTTGAGAGAGTGAATGGGGAGCCAGTGCAGCTCCTTCAGGTGTGGTGTGATGTGCGTGTGGTGTGGGAGGTTGAGAGAGTAAATGGGGAGCCAGTGGAGCTACTTCAGGTGTGGTGTGATGTGCGTGTGGTGTTGGAGGTTGAGAGAGTGAATGGGGAGCCAGTGGAGCTCCTTCAGGTGTGGTGTGATGTGCGTGTGGTGTGGGAGGTTGAGAGAGTGAATGGGGAGCCAGTGCAGCTCCTTCAGGTGTGGTGTGATGTGTGTGTGGTGTGGGAGGTTGATAGAGTGAATGGGGAGCCAGTGGAGCTCCTTCAGGTGTGGTGTGATGTGCGTGTGGTGTGGGAGGTTGAGAGAGTGAATGGGGAGCCAGTGCAGCTCCTTCAGGTGTGGTGTGATGTGCGTGTGGTGTGGGAGGTTGAGAGAGTGAATGGGGAGCCAGTGCAGCTCCTTCAGGTGTGGTGTGATGTGTGTGTGGTGTGGGAGGTTGAGAGAGTGAATGGGGAGCCAGTGGAGCTCCTTCAGGTGTGGTGTGATGTGCGTGTGGTGTGGGAGGTTGAGAGAGTGAATGGGAGCCAGTGCAGCTCCTTCAGGTGTGGTGTGATGTGCTTGTGGTGTGGGAGGTTGAGAGAGTGAATGGGGATCCAGTGGAGCTCCTTCAGGTGTGGTGTGATGTGCGTGTGGTGTGGGAGGTTGAGAGAGTGAATGGGGATCCAGTGCAGCTCCTTCAGGTGTGGTGTGATGTGCGTGTGGTGTGGGAGGTTGAGAGAGTAAATGGGGAGCCAGTGGAGCTACTTCAGGTGTGGTGTGATGTGCGTGTGATGTTGGAGGTTGAGAGAGTGAATGGGGAGCCAGTGCAGCTCCTTCAAGTGTGGTGTGATGTGCGTGTGATGTGGGAGGTTGAGAGAGTGAATGGGGAGCCAGTGGAGCTCCTTCAGGTGTGGTGTGATGTGCATGTGGTGTTGGAGGTTGAGAGAGTGAATGGGGAGCCAGTGGAGCTCCTTCAGGTGTGGTGTGATGTGCGTGTGGTGTGGGAGGTTGAGAGAGTGAATGGGGAGCCAGTGCAGCTCCTTCAGGTGTGGTGTGATGTGTGTGTGGTGTGGGAGGTTGAGAGAGTGAATGGGGAGCCAGTGGAGCTCCTTCAGGTGTGGTGTGATGTGCCTGTGGTGTGGGAGGTTGAGAGAGTGAATGGGGAGCCAGTGCAGCTCCTTCAGGTGTGGTGTGATGTGCGTGTGGTGTGGGAGGTTGAGAGAGTGAATGGGGAGCCAGTGCAGCTCCTTCAGGTGTGGTGTGATGTGTGTGTGGTGTGGGAGGTTTAGAGAGTGAAGTGGGAGCCAATGCAGCTCCTTCAGGTGTGGTGTGATGTGCGTGTGGTGTGGGAGGTTGAGAGAGTGAATGGGGAGCCAGTGGAGCTCCTTCAGGTGTGGTGTGATGTGCGTGTGGCGTGGGAGGTTGAGAGTGATCCTGGCTGCCGAGTTCTGAATACTCTGCAGCCTTCTGGCGAGTTTGTTGTTGATCCAGCATACAGGGTGCTCCCATAGTCCTGTTTGCTTGTGAACAGGGCATGTGTGACAGTTTTCTGGGTGCTGAATTGGAGCCATTTGAAAATCTTCCTCAGCATCTTCAGTGTATGGTAGGATGAGGCGGTGACAGCATTGACTTGGGTGGTCATGTTGAGTTTACGGTTGATGACGATTCTGAGATTCTTGGCGTGGGTTATGGGGGTGGGGGTGGGTGTCGGTCCTAGTTCTGTTAGCCACCAGCTGGAGTCCCACGGTTATGTGCTCTTCCCAAAGATCATGATTTCGGTCTTGTCAGTGTTCAGTTCTAGACACTTGAGGGCTTATTTACATGCCCAGTGCGCAGCTGGAATGTCACTTTTTATGACGTCCCAGTGGCACACTTAACTTACCCATATCTACAAGGTCACGTAAAACCATCCTGCATATCTTTTCATGGCCTCGTAGATATGTTGTAAGGCAAAGCAGCACAAGTCCTGTTTTGATCACACTGCGATGGGGAGGCATACCATGCATGTTACGGTGAGTGTTACCACGTAACACCCATGGCTTTAAACACATTCCCAGATTTACAACCTGCTGTGAACCTGGGAATGCGTCAAAAGCCCATGCCTCCCCAAGGGTGGCTGAAGGGTTGTTTTAGTGAAGGAAGGTGTCCCGCCTCTCTCTAAAAACAACCTTAATTCAACGCAGACACCCTTGTACCATGGTGCAAGGGTGCCTGCGTTGGTACATGGCAGCCATTTGAGCACCAGCACAGTAAAAGATGTTGTCGGATGAAATAAAAAGATGACATAACTTCTGTTGGTAATATAGTATAAAGTTTATGGGAATCTGAGCTTCAAAGTGTGGCGGACAGTTTCTTTTATATATTTTGTAACCACAAATACGTCATACATTTGCATATTTAATCATGCATTTGCTTAAGTACAACATTATATTAAAAAGTAATACTTCCTGCACAAACAGCTAATCACACGTTTATGGAATGTGACCCGTTCATGTGTTATTCAAGCAAGCCTGGCTGAAGACGGCTGAAATGCCAGAAACCGGTCCTAGAAAGCTTGTTTCCGGTCCAGGGAAGACATGGCTTGGCAGTTCGGGCTGGACTGTTCCCGTGAGGCACAGGGTCAGACTGAATTGCATATGGCCATGTCTGAACTGGGGTGGCAGAGTGAGCTAAAGAACGGTGATGGATTAAACCCAGATCAGTTGACAGGGGGTGAGTGCTTGCAATGTTCAACACTCCGTCCATCATTTCCTTTGGTTTTGCTTTGTTCGCCATAAGTTGGCAGGGTATGCTCAGACGTGAGTCCCTTGCTCACTTTGCCACTGGATTCAAGCAAGCCTGGCTGAAGACGGCTGAAATGCCAGAAACCGGTCCTAGGAAGCTTGTTTCCGGTCCAGGGAAGACATGGCTTGGCAGTTCGGGCTGGACTGTTCCCATGAGGCACAGGGTCAGACTGATTTGCAGATGGCCATGTCTGAACTGGGGTGGCAGAGTGGGCTAAAGAATGGTGATGGATTAAACCCAGATCAGTTGACTGGGGGTGAGTGCTTGCAATGTTCAACACTCCGTCCATTATTTCCTTTGGTTTTTGCTTTGTTCGCCATAAGTTGGCAGGGTATGCTCAGACGTGAGTCCCTTGCTCACTTTGCCACTGGATTCAAGCAAGCCTGGCTGAAGACGGCTGAAATGCCAGAAACCGGTCCTAGGAAGCTTGTTTCCGGTCCAGGGAAGACATGGCTTGGCAGTTTGGGCTGGACTGTTCCCATGAGGCACAGGGTCAGACTGATTTGCATATGGCCATGTCTGAACTGGGGTGGCAGAGTGGGATAAAGAATGGTGATGGATTAAACCCAGATCAGTTGACTGGGGGTGAGTGCTTGCAATGTTCAACACTCCGTCCATTATTTCCTTTGGTTTTTGCTTTGTTCGCCATAAGTTGGCAGGGTATGCTCAGACGTGAGTCCCTTGCTCACTTTGCCACTGGATTCAAGCAAGCCTGGCTGAAGACGGCTGAAATTCCAGAAACCGGTCCTAGGAAGCTTGTTTCCGGGCCAGGGAAGACATGGCTTGGCAGTTCGGGCTGGACTGTTCCCATGAGGCACAGGGTCAGACTGATTTGCATATGGCCATGTCTGAACTGGGGTGGCAGAGTGGGCTAAAGAATGGTGATGGATTAAACCCAGATCAGTTGACTGGGGGTGAGTGCTTGCAATGTTCAACACTCCGTCCATTATTTCCTTTGGTTTTTGCTTTGTTCGCCATAAGTTGGCAGGGTATGCTCAGACGTGAGTCCCTTGCTCACTTTGCCACTGGATTCAAGCAAGCCTGGCTGAAGACGGCTGAAATGCCAGAAACCGGTCCTAGGAAGCTTGTTTCCGGTCCAGGGAAGACATGGCTTGGCAGTTCGGGCTGGACTGTTCCCATGAGGCACAGGGTCAGACTGATTTGCATATGGTCATGTCTGAACTGGGGTGGCAGAGTGGGCTAAAGAATGGTGATGGATTAAACCCAGATCAGTTGACTGGGGGTGAGTGCTTGCAATGTTCAACACTCCGTCCATTATTTCCTTTGGTTTTTGCTTTGTTTGCCATAAGTTGTCAGGGTATGCTCAGACGTGAGTCCCTTGCTCACTTTGCCACTGGATTCAAGCAAGCCTGGCTGAAGACGGCTGAAATGCCAGAAACCGGTCCTAGGAAGCTTGTTTCCGGTCCAGGGAAGACATGGCTTGGCAGTTCTGGCTGGACTGTTCCCATGAGGCACAGGGTCAGACTGATTTGCATATGGCCATGTCTGAACTGGGGTGGCAGAGTGGGCTAAAGAATGGTGATGGATTAAACCCAGATCAGTTGACTGGGGCGAGTGCTTGCAATGTTCAACACTCCGTCCATCATTTCCTTTGGTTTTGCTTTGTTCGCCATAAGTTGGCAGGGTATGCTCAGACGTGAGTCCCTTGCTCACTTTGCCACTGGATTCAAGCAAGCCTGGCTGAAGATGGCTGAAATGCCAGAAACCGGTCCTAGGAAGCTTGTTTCCGGTCCAGGGAAGACATGGCTTGGCAGTTCGGGCTGGACTGTTCCCATGAGGCACAGGGTCAGACTGATTTGCATATGGCCATGTCTGAACTGGGGTGGCAGAGTGGGCTAAAGAATGGTGATGGATTAAACCCAGATCAGTTGACTGGGGGTGAGTGCTTGCAATGTTCAACACTCCGTCCATTATTTCCTTTGGTTTTTGCTTTGTTCGCCATAAGTTGGCAGGGTATGCTCAGACGTGAGTCCCTTGCTCACTTTGCCACTGGATTCAAGCAAGCCTGGCTGAAGACAGCTGAAATGCCAGAAACCGGTCCTAGGAAGCTTGTTTCCGGTCCAGGGAAGACATGGCTTGGCAGTTCGGGCTGGACTGTTCCCATGAGGCACAGGGTCAGACTGATTTGCATATGGTCATGTCTGAACTGGGGTGGCAGAGTGGGCTAAAGAATGGTGATGGATTAAACCCAGATCAGTTGACTGGGGGTGAGTGCTTGCAATGTTCAACAATCCGTCCATTATTTCCTTTGGTTTTTGCTTTGTTCGCCATAAGTTGTCAGGGTATGCTCAGACGTGAGTCCCTTGCTCACTTTGCCACTGGATTCAAGCAAGCCTGGCTGAAGACGGCTGAAATGCCAGAAACCGGTCCTAGGAAGCTTGTTTCCGGTCCAGGGAAGATATGGCTTGGCAGTTCTGGCTAGACTGTTCCCATGAGGCACAGGGTCAGACTGATTTGCATATGGCCATGTCTGAACTGGGGTCGCAGAGTGGGCTAACGAATGGTGATGGATTAAACCCAGATCAGTTGACTGGGGGTGAGTGCTTGAAATGTTCAACACTCCGTCCATTATTTCCTTTGGTTTTTGCTTTGTTCGCCATAAGTTGGCAGGGTATGCTCAGACGTGAGTCCCTTGCTCACTTTGCCACTGGATTCAAGCAAGCCTGGCTGAAGACGGCTGAAATGCCAGAAACCGGTCCTAGGAAGCTTGTTTCCGGTCCAGGGAAGACATGGCATGGCAGTTCGGGCTGGACTGTTCCCATGAGGCACAGGGTCAGACTGATTTGCATATGGCCATGTCTGAACTGGGGTGGCAGAGTGGGCTAAAGAATGGTGATGGATTAAACCCAGATCAGTTGACTGGGGGCGAGTGCTTGCAATGTTCAACACTCCGTCCATTATTTCCTTTGGTTTTTGCTTTGTTCGCCATAAGTTGGCAGGGTATGCTCAGACATGAGTCCCTTTGCTCACTTTGCCACTGGATTCAAGCAAGCCTGGCTGAAGACAGCTGAAATGCCAGAAACCGGTCCTAGGAAGCTTGTTTCCGGTCCAGGGAAGACATGGCTTGGCAGTTTGGGCTGGACTGTTCCCATGAGGCACAGGGTCAGACTGATTTGCATATGGCCATGTCTGAACTGGGGTGGCAGAGTGGGCTAAAGAATGGTGATGGATTAAACACAGATCAGTTGACTGGGGGTGAGTGCTTGCAATGTTCAACACTCCGTCCATTATTTCCTTTGGTTTTTGTTTTGTTCGCCATAAGTTGGCAGGGTATGCTCAGACGTGAGTCCCTTGCTCACTTTGCCACTGGATTCAAGCAAGCCTGGCTGAAGACGGCTGAAATGCCAGAAACCGGTCCTAGGAAGCTTGTTTCCGGTCCAGGGAAGACATGGCTTGGCAGTTCGGGCTGGACTGTTCCCATGAGGCACAGGGTCAGACTGATTTGCATATGGCCATGTCTGAACTGGGGTGGCAGAGTGGGCTAAAGAATGGTGATGGATTAAACCCAGATCAGTTGACTGGGGGTGAGTGCTTGCAATGTTCAACACTCCGTCCATTATTTCCTTTGGTTTTTGCTTTGTTTGCCATAAGTTGGCAGGGTATGCTCAGACGTGAGTCCCTTGCTCACTTTGCCACTGGATTCAAGCAAGCCTGGCTGAAGACGGCTGAAATGCCAGAAACCGGTCCTAGGAAGCTTGTTTCCGGTCCAGGGAAGACATGGCTTGGCAGTTCGGGCTGGACTGTTCCCATGAGGCACAGGGTCAGACTGATTTGCATATGGCCATGTCTGAACTGGGGTGGCAGAGTGGGCTAAAGAATGGTGATGGATTAAACCCAGATCAGTTGACTGGGGGTGAGTGCTTGCAATGTTCAACACTCCGTCCATTATTTCCTTTGGTTTTTGCTTTATTCGTTTCGCTGCCACACCACCGCTTGAACTGCCGGTTTACTTTGGCTTGTCGCTTTGAAGCCTAGCAATGCTCTACTCCCTACATGTCTACTGCTCTACAAGGCCTAATGTCCCACCAATCCTGTGTGTCTGTGCTACTTTATCTACATATTTTCTCAGAGATATGTTCTCGCAATGGGGGTCTGTAACTTTCCATTTCTACTGTGTCTAAATAAATTTCTCTATTCTGCTGAAGCTCATGTCTACTGCCCCCCTCCAGCCCTAACTCTATTTGTGTTTTCTATTATACTATCTTAGGCCTGTAGTTCTCCTTTAATAAGTACATCTGTACCCAACTTTCTGCTGATGCTTGCATTGACATGAGTGGTCCTTCTTCATTTTCTACATTCACTATAAAAAAAGAAGACAGGAATGCGCCGTATCTGAGAGATACGGCACATTCCTGCCCTCTTCTTTTGATATAGGGCTGTGCAGCAGGAAGGCTTGCGGCGCTGCCCTACACCATAACTTTGTAAATGAGGCCTTTGTTTTTCATCCAGTGGATGAGTTTAGTCATGCAGGCATTGAACTTGATCTGGGTGCTGGGCATCTTGTCTGTGAGGGAGAGAAAGAGTTGTGTATCATTGGCTAAGGAGAGGACGTTGATGTTGTGAGAACAGATGATGCTGGCTTGAGGGATGATGTATGCGCTGAAGAGGGTCGGGCACAGGGAGGATCCTTGTGGATCTCCACAGGTGAGGTTGCAGGCACCTGAGGTGTACATTGCTAGGCTGACTGACTGGGTCCTTCCAGTCAGGGGGCGCAGATCCATTGGGGTGGTTTCCTTGGATTTCAATGTCGTGTACGCATTGGTTGAGGATGGCGTGGGAGACTGTGCCAGATGCTGTGGAGAAATCACAAAAATGAGGCCTGTCGTTTCTCCTCTATTCAGAGTCATGAGGATGTCATCCTAAGGCAGCAATGAGGGCAGCTTCCGTGCTGTGGTTGTGTCTGAAACCAGACAGAGTGGTGTTGAGGAGTTGGTGTATGTTGAGGTCTTCGATGAAGTGTCTGTTGAGGTTTTTTTACTATGATGAAGTAGAAGGAAGAAGTCGGATGGAAGAAGGCGGGGTAGCAGAGGGATGAGTGCAGGGAGAGGAACAAGTGGACGATAATGCACTGTCAAACCCAGTAGGTAAAGCTTTTATATGGTGTATACATAAAGACACATACATGCATTCATACGTGCATACAGACACAAATGAGCTAAATAAATTGTCCTACAGTACCTATGCCCAGAGGACAAGACATACCCATGTATATAGACCAACAAATACAAAGGCAGCAAAGCACAAACTCCTACTATCAGGTTAAATGAGGACATGGTGTTTGTTTATATAAAAGGGTCTGACAGCCTGTCAGCAGCCCGTCCTCATCTCAGTCTTCTTCTATGCAGGCCCCGGGCTCTTTATTTCTGGGTCTTCCCCCATAGGTTGTGGTTGCATCTGAAGGCCTAGGTTTCAGCCTAAAGTTACGCCTTCCTCCCACCAGGACTTGGTGATTCCCTCCATCCTTCTTCCCTTCCATGACTTCTACAGATCACCAGGATCTGACCCAGGCCATCCATGTCCACCTTTCCAAGTCTGAGCCCCACAGGCTCTGCAAGAGTCTGCCAAATTTAGAGTCATCCAATAGGGATAGAGGGCCTCTGCTTCCTCCTTGAGTCTCTGAGTACGTGGTCTCTCTTGCCTCTTTGGGTCTTCTCCACCTGGTGCTGTGGGTGCGCGGCACTCTCAAGAGATGTCTCTGTTTGGGTCTTTGGTAGTTGGGGTGCTTCATCCAGGACGTCTGTCAGGCTGCAACTTGGACAGCTCCTTCCATTTTTGTCTCCCTCTATTAACTGGAATTGGGGGATCGGAGATCACTGACCTTTGGGGCGCAAGCGAATGCGAATGCGACTGAGCTTCTCCTGTATCAGTGTTGCATTTTATGAAATAGATGTGCTGCATTAGTTCTGGCTGTATGCCTCATCGGGTCTCAGGGTGTGGGCCTGCTGCTCTGGCCCAGCCTCATTAACACAGATTGGGAATGCGGGCCGGTTGAGAGCGTAATGCACGGGTTACGTACTGGTAATCTTCATTACTCCAGTTACACTTCCTCATCCCGGAGATCACAGCCTAGGCTGCTTTCCCATTATAGCGACCTCGATTCATGATGACCGAACGTGGTATCGGCGCCTGGCTCCGGGTGACAGGGAGAGGGCTTTGGGGAGGATGAAAGTGAGTGGGGTGGGTATGGTAAGGTTTGGTTTTAGATATCGGAGGGTAGAGAGACCCTTTCACAATTGGAAGGGACTGGGGGGATACGTCCTTCCTATTGAAGTAACCTGATGATGAAGCATGACACTATTAGAGTGTGTGAGGGTTATTTAAAGAAAAGGATGCTTTTCCGTCCCCGCATTTAGCAGTGCAGAGTTATTGTGAAGACCCAACCCCCCTCCTTCTCTCCTAACTGATCACACCCGACATTTAAGGTGGGAGACATATAGGTTGGCCGTTGGTTTTCGACAGACCACAGAGTGCCCAGGGAGAGGTGGACACACCTCACTGACTAAGTACTGGGACTGGATGGGTAACAGAGTAAGGCGCAAGCTCTCACTCTGTGCTCACACCTCACTCCCAAGAAAAGCAGGACTTTTTAACGGCACACGACTACTAATGTAAGATTAAATGTGTAAGAGTGACTCGTCAGTTTGATGGCTCGTGAAATAACACTCATTTCCTCCTAACTGATTCTCATTATAGGTAAAGCATTCCCAGCTTGTCAATGTGTAACCACCACCGCAAGGGAACTCACCCCTGTGACTCAAAATACGCCACACGTCACATGCATCCACAGACACATGCACCTCTGACGGCAGGCACATCAAGGGCGACAGGAGAATAAACTTTCAGTGATTTACACACATTTCACATGAATGCAGTTTATAAATGGTTACAAATATGAGGTGCAGATTATATAAATTCTCTCTTACTTCGTATTCTAATATACAACGTAAATGACTCCTAGCAGAAGGAGTCAAATGGCGTAAAATATACCAAGAATGGAATGTTTCTTTAAAGAATCTAAAATGTACAAAACAGAGATGAGTTTAAGATATAAATATGTAATGAGTGTAAAATAATAATGAATGTGTAATGTTACAAGTGACCTGTGTTAAGTTATGTTTTGTGTATTTGTAGCACACACACTCACCCACAAGTGTATCAAGGCGCTAGCAGGTGTGTGAGCCTAGCTCTGGTAGGTTGGTTACTTGTAACCAAGACCACCAACAGATCCCTTGATACTTATCACACACAACAGAAATTGTATAAAGTATACATAGGCCACCACCCTGAAGCCAGCGTCATATCTAGGGGGGTCAAGCTGCAATAACAATCCAGAGACCCCGAGCCCAGGTGTGATACTTTCTTTCAAGCCCGGTGCCACTGGACATACAAATCGAACATTCTTAAAAATATACATAGGAAGGGTCTCGCGTAATCGACCACCATGAGCCGGTTGGCTGTTACTCACCAGTTGGCTCGCAGTATCATCATTGGCCGCTTTCATATATTAACAGAAGGACCCAGCACCATGCCACTCGCTGTGTGTAACTCTTCGAATTATGTTGAATATGTAACATAGCTTGGATGCGTGGGGAAATGAAAACAAAGAATGGAATGAGTGGAAGGGACTGGATGCCCCTGTTAATGTGAAGAGTAAGGGGATTTACACCCACGTTAGGCTCCCATGAAATTTCCATTATGCCAATGAAATGTAATTTCTATAAATTCACTTTACGCTTGTTGCACAATTCATGCTATTACGCCATGTCGTGTAATTATATGCTGTGCTTGGCCAAAGTTTAGTGTGGGCGCATAGGAACAGCGACAACGCTGGAGACTGCTGTTGGCAGCACTTGTGTTTTTTAAACTATTTTTTTAGCGTGAATTGCATCATGGCGAGGGCGCATTGCATGTCAAAATATGGCATCAAATGCTGTTTTTACATTTCGAGTAATTATGTGTAAATACTTGTTTTTTTCTGAAATTGCTTGTAATTAGGCAACAGTAAATTACGCAAATTTCGCCCCCCACTAAACTCTCTTGCATTTATATCTTGAACCTGATTAATGTGTAATCCGCACGCACAGACATACTCCCCTTGTACACTTAGGAAAACCAGTGCTTAATTTGTAAAATATTAATTGCAGGTGCTCTAATTTGTTTAGGAGGGCACTCCCACTTCCCTGGCCCGCCCATTTCATCCTGTGGCCCCACCCAATTCCTTTATTGGCTCCACCCACACCCACAAGCCTCAACACATCAGAGTGGCTTCCTCACTCCTCGAGTTCCGCAAGAAGCTGAAGACCTGGCACTTCACATAAGCACCTTGGCGCCTCACATCTACATACCTGCCCAAGTGCGTGGATGCCCTCTCGGGTCATTAGTGCGCTATACAAATCAACATAACTTAATATAAAATATGGAACTCCTATGACAATTTAAAAGTGAACTCAAATTAGGGAATGTGTGTAAATCTCAAAATGCAGCTTTAGGAAAGGTCATTTGAGGACTTGAGGCAGCTTTACAAACTAAAGAGAATGTGCTTGTACTTTGCTGTTTAAAAGATAGGAAGGGATGAAGGAAGGAATATATTACAGAAAGCAGCAACAATGCAGGCAGGAAAGGGAAAACTGGAGTGAGGAAATAAATAAGTAGTGGATGAAAGAAGAAGGAAATAAGAAGAGAATGTGAAAGGAAGAAATGAAGGTATAGAGGGGAAAAGGAAGTGAACGATGTGCGATGGATGAATCGAAAGAAGAAAGGAGGAGGAAATGCCGAAGAAAGGGTTGAGGATAACAAAGGAAGAAATTAAAGAAGGGATGAAGGAAGGAGCAGGAAAAAAGAAAGTAAGGAACGAATGAAGGAAGAAAGAAGAAATGCACCAAGGGAGGAAAGAAAAATGGGGAATGAATGAGGGGGTAAGGAAGCAGGAATGGAAAGAGGAAAGAAGGCATGGTTGGAGGTGCTGAGAGAGAAAAAGGAAAGCAAAACTATGGGACAAAAGAAAGAAAGGAGGTCATGGGAATGGATACACATATGAAAAGTACTGGTTCAAGGTGGGACAGAGGGAATAATGACAATGTAATATTGCAAGGAAATTGAAAAACAAAATATTATAATACATTTCTGTGTCCTCATCACACCATGTATGTTTGTAAAGCACATACTCAACAGAGGGGGCCTTAACACCAAATTAAAAATGTTGTTATCCAACTCAAGGGCACTAATTTTATCGACCTCAGAAAGATGAAAGACTGAGTGCCACACCATTATTTAAATGTATGACCGATATCAAACACAGATTCCCGGAGTGGATATAGTAGCCTACTGATGAACCAGACCCAGCAAAGCATTTCTTGAAATAAAAGGTAAAGAAGGTGAACAGGAACTATCTAGATTACTCTTATAACCAAATCTGTGGAACAGGGCTGAAAGTTTTGGGTGAGTGCATGGCGGATTGAGCATTGTATGAAATCAGGAAGAGGCAACTTTTAATGTCATCCGACACACACACACAGATAATTCTCACAGAATAGATGAGAAGTTAAACAACAGACTGTATTGAGACCTACTTTCCTTGAGATATACAGCTGAAATATATAAAGACAGCGAACAGTGTACTGACAACCCCACTATGGCAGCTAAGAAGTGGAGAAGCTATCAGTTGCATTACAATGCTGCAAAGGTCACCAGTGCAAGTATGACAAATGGGCCTCTATCAGTTGCCCCTTCACCCCGGGTCCAAGTGCCACTGCAGCCTGGAGCGTATGTCTGTCACTGGCACTCTCTCAGAGTCAGTGATGATCAGAAGCATATCAAAACTATATGAGATTCATAAACTCAATACATACACCACAGATGCATACCTTTTAAATGTGTGCTCGTTGCAGGGATTGTAGCATTCAAAACCTCTCAAGTGAATGTGACATGCACACTTTGTAAAGGAAAGAGGCAACCATGAGCAAACTTTAAAGGGTTGTTTTATATGTTTACTGCAAGCTCCTCTACTGCCCACTGTTTTATTTTACATGCTGAAGAAAATGATCATTTGTCAGTGCAATGTATACATGAGACAGCCAAGATAAGGATAGTAGAAATTGTGTAAATGTATTCATCATTTTCACAACAAAATGCACGCCTCTTCAATTTAATTGATTTTAACAAAAGTTCAAAATGAAATATTCTGGAGGCAGCCAGCATGTGCTTTCAAGCTAAAGGTACTAATCTGTTAAATATCTTCAACAATCCTAGAAGAAGTTTCACACTATTTAGAGATCATCGGTTTACGGGTGTCGCTGTGCTGTGAAGTAAGTGAAGTACAGTGTTTTGCTACTATCAGACATCCTCCATGCTATAGTGGGTGCACCTCACAGTCTGGTAGTCTATACCCGAGCACGTTACATGAGGATGGTCATGGAACTGAAGCACAGCAGACGGGGGTGCGATCAGAGTTCCTTTCAGAGTCCCTGCAGAGTCTGAAGGTATCATCACACACAGTCTATATGAAAGGCCTGCAGGCCAGGAGGGTATCACAGTCAGTATCAGGTTACAAAGACAGGAGAGTATCACAGTCAGAGTCGGAGTCCGCACCTTAGAGACGGAGTAGTCACATTCAGTAAGAGAGGCCTGCAGACTAGGAGCAGGGTACCACCATCTCTATCAAAAGCACCACATTTCAGGCTACACATTTCAAGTCCTAGCTGGATCTCGCTGATGGGGTTTCTGCTGGAGATGTAGAGTGGGGCATTGATGCCCCTCACAATCCGCATTCCTCTTCCTTTCCACCGGCCCTTAAGCCTCCTCATGCCTGCTTCTCATATAATAATTAACATGATATCCCAGCGGGATTGATTGAAAATGCGTAGCTCACCCCGCACCCCATTACTGACAAGGTATTCCCTGTGTGCAAGGCCACAAAGGTTTTTCCTCCATAACTATGTTACATTGGGGCATATCAACAACAACCGGCGATAATTATCGCTGAGCGCACTTAGCGCCAGGATAATTATCGCCGGCTAGCGCCGATTTTTATCGCTGAGATAGCGTGCTATTAGCAACGCTTATCTCATCAGTGATAAAAATCTTGGCGCTAACTGGCTAACGTGAGATTATCGCTGGAAACCCAGCGATAATCTCACGTTAGCTAGTTGATAGAGACTCACAAGCTTAGCCATGATATCCACCTTCCATAGGATATCATGGCTAAGTCAGTCCTGAAGTAGGCGTAAGGATAGTAGCGATAACAGGGGTTATCGCTACTTTTCCTGACGCTATGCTTCATAGAATGGGGCTTGATGATAGGAGAAATGTCGCTAAGCGACATTTCTCCTGTCATGCCAGGTCAGGAACGCCCACTTTGTATCTCATTAGAGATGCAAAGCTGGGTGTTAGGAATCCCCATGCTAACGCAAGTTTTCACGCGTTAGCGTGAGCTTGCTAATTATGCGTTAAAATTATCGCAGCTTTCCGGCCGAAAACGGCCGCAAAAGCGGCGATAATTTTTTATCGCCTGCTTGTAAATATGCCCCATTGTTTTTAAAACTGAACATTTTAGATACTGGCCCAAAGTATAAAAAGTTTTTTTAAAGCAACTAGTGATGAAAACGTCCACTAAATTTGACCTACAAAATCCCACTTTTAACTTGAAAATTATCTCTCAAAACTTTTTCCTACATGGAAACTTCAACTGCGCTTCCTCCACTGCTGGCTTTTAACTTTTAAAAAGATTTGCTAAAAAGTGAAAAACCAACAGCAGCGGAGGAAGAGCTGCAGTCGTGGGTCCCACACACTATAAAATATTATTTGACGTAATGAGCCATGTCAATGCTTTAGACAAATAGAATACTGAACACAAACCAGTACACACGTCATGATTATTAGAATCACGTTAAAAAGTGAAAGTAATTACTTACCGGGACAGCCTTGACGAATCTGCGAGGGAGGCCCGCTGCGCAACTCGCTGCCTGTTCTGTCTTCCGCTGATGATTGCCCCCTGCAGCTGCGCAGTACGCTGGGCGGGCCACGGTCAAAAACAATGCTTATTGGCCTAAATCTGGGCACACACTTGAAGATTCGCCACAGAGGGAGGGGGTGGGCTATTAATATATTTTACAATCGTTCATTGGTAGCTCATGAACAATTGTAAAATGGGGTATGACGGTGACCTACGTCCAGGCAGGGACCCAGGCAGTTTCATTTTCTGGCAGTGGTGTGTGGCTTGTAAATAGGCAGTCGGCCAGGCAGCTGCATCCAATTTAAAATATATTTTACCAGCACGCAGTTACGTGCAATATCAGTTCATCACTGGGGAGGCTGGGACCTTACTCTGAGCTTGGTGAGCAGCGCGCAATTTTTACCCATATTACGTATATAGTAGAGACTATAGTGTAGACCCGGCCCTGAGAAATAAGTGCCGGTGCTAAGCACCGGAAAGCACCGGCACAAATTAAGCACTGAGGAAAACTGAGCATTGGGTTGGTCTTCTAATGGATCTTCACACCCAGAAATCATGTTAGAGGGAAATTACAGATGGAAATAAAGGACACCAGTAAAGCCCCTCAGTCAGCTGGGGATTGAGTGGGGGAAGCGGGCATCATTGTGTGACGCTCCGTCAATTCTTTTACACAGGGCAACGGATGCTACGACATCTTTATCCAACAGCAGAACATGGCTTTATCGATCCCTGTGGAAAGAAACAATGGTGGTAAAATAGCGCTGCTCCCGCTCTTCAACTGATTTGAGACAAGTTTTGGTCCAAAACAGAGGCACAGGCGAAGGGCCTGATTCAGATCTCGGTGGACAGGTTACTCTGTCACAACGGTGATGGATATCCCGTCTGCCGAAATATAAATCCCATTATATCCTATTGGATTTATATTTCAGAGAAAGGGATATCCGTCACCGTTGTGATGGAATAACCCGTCCGCCAAGACCTAAATCAGTACCAAAGTCTTAAATTAGAACAAGCAATGCTCACTTTCTGTGATACAGCCCCCAAGCTCTGCACTCTGCTTCACGGCCTTTGAACCCGTGTCTATCATTCATCGTAGGCTGGTCAACATTTAAGAGCATCCATTGGCCACTTCTCGATACCCAGTAAAGTACCTGTGGCGGAGGCCTTCTAGAAGCATTACCCTCCCAGACTCCGGACAACAAGATTTAAGTAAAGGACACTCTTGTCCAGTCCCTGCCTGGTCTGTAGCTAGGTCTGGACTCATCAATGTATGACAACCAAGCCCCATGTGAAAAGCTGTGCGTCACTTCTTACACCTTAGAAGTGGCAAAGTGAAATCACATAGATTACACTGCGTCACTTCTACGTGGCTTTCCTGAGTTTGAAAGCCCACCCTGCATACATTATACCTGACACAGGTATAATGTGGTGCAGGGGGTTACAAAGTGATGCATCTAGCTAGATAAGTCACTTTGTAAATATGGCGCAGTGTGGCGCATTCTTTATGCCACTGCAGCATCACGAAAAGGGATGCAACGGTTGCGTTAGGGCCTCATAGATAAAGCCCTCAATGTCAGAACTGTCCACAATTTATGAGGTTGGATCACAAGATACATCTTTGATAAGGCTCAATGAACTCCCTAAATCATGTAAAATGATTGCATTTTGGTTGTGTGTTGTTGAACAAAAAAGTCCAAAAATGTAAAGGATGCTTCAAGCACAGAGCCTAACCCAGTAACTGTATGAGGTCCATGCCATGGGAACATCCTTTTAATATTTGTCTATAATGCTATACTGCATATGAGTATCACATGCACTGCATCGACCTAACCACTATATCGCAAGAGGAATAGGTAGATATAGTAGAAGCATGCAATTGATAATAGGACTTGGGAGAGAATGTAAATGCAATAATAATAATATACTAGCAATGGCGATGTGATGGTAGACTATGTACTGGATGCAATAACTGTTGATCGATATAGTTGGCCTGGATCTGGTGACACACAACCTCTGCAGTATATAATACAAGGGGATTGCCACACAAGCCGCGCCTCCTTATTGGAGGTCCAGTTATGATCCATAGAGATAATATGTGCTACAGCAGCCCCCGCAGCTCCTAGAGGCATCCCTTAACAGGCAGGAGGCACCTCCAGGTTTCAGTGTCGAGGATCTCCCCAGCGCTCACCCTCATTCACCTTGCCGATCATTCATTACCAGTGGTTAATTGAGGCACCTCCAGGTTTTAGTGTCGAGGATCTCCCCAGCGCTCACCCTTATCCACCTTGCCGATCATTCGTTACCAGTGGTTAATTGAGGCACCTCCAGGTTTCAGTGTCGAGGACTTCCCCAGCGCTCACCCTCATCCACCTTGCCGATCATTCATTACCAGTGGTTAATTGAGGCACCTCCAGGTTTCAGTGTCGAGGATCTCCCCAGCGCTCACCCTCATCCACCTTGCCGATCATTCATTACCAGTGGTTAATTGAGGCAACTCCAGGTTTCAGTGTCGAGGATCTCCCCAGCGCTCACCCTCATTCACCTTGCCGATCATTCATTACCAGTGGTTAATTGAGGCACCTCCAGGTTTCAGTGTCGAGGATCTCCCCAGCGCTCACCCTCATCCACCTTGCCGATCATTCGTTACCAGTGGTTAATTGAGGCACCTCCAGGTTTCAGTGTCGAGGACCTCCCCAGCGCTCACCCTCATCCACCTTGCCGATCATTCGTTACCAGTGGTTAAGTGAGGCACCTCCAGGTTTTAGTGTCGAGGATCTCCCCAGCGCTCACCCTCATCCACCTTGCCGATCATTCGTTACCAGTGGTTAATTGAGGCACCTCCAGGTTTTAGTGTCGAGGGCCTCCCCAGCGCTCACCCTCATCCACCTTGCCGATCATTCGTTACCAGTGGTTAAGTGAGGCACCTCCAGGTTTTAGTGTCGAGGATCTCCCCAGCGCTCACCCTCATCCACCTTGCCGATCATTCGTTACCAGTGGTTAATTGAGGCACCTCCAGGTTTTAGTGTCGAGGATCTCCCCAGCGCTCACCCTCATCCACCTTGCCGATCATTCGTTACCAGTGGTTAATTGAGGCACCTCCAGGTTTTAGTGTCGAGGATCTCCCCAGCGCTCACCCTCATCCACCTTGCCGATCATTCATTACCAGTGGTTCTTTTCTCTAAAGGATTTGGCTCTAGTGATGCTCTGCAAAGCCTGGAGGGAAACCTAGAGGGATGCGAGGTTCTTTATGGTTCTTGCTCATTGAAACAGTGTTTTCAAATATTTCTCATTCATGTGGAATGGAGTAGAACAAGGGGATAGAAAGGTGGGCTCTGTGGCGCCCCATGGTATATTTTTCTGAAATATATGCGCTTGGTGGAGAGTGTGGCCTGGTGCATTCTTCTCATGGGAGGGTAAATCACTCCAATAATGAATTTGTTCTGTGATGCCCTTAACACAATGCCTAGGCGTCATTAAAGATTTCATCTCCAGCTGCCAACGGCAAAGTAAGTCAACCTAAGCGATATATATATATATATATATATATATATATCAACTAACAGTATCCACGTGCGAACGCGCACAAGCAGGATCTCGGACTCGCAATATACTGTTTGCCAAATTGTCGGTGCTTTATTAAAAGGAAAAGGTACAGTCAAAACGGTAGATGTTTGATACTCCAGTGGAGACAGGCAAATGTCCAGCACCTCCCCACCTACTCCGTGTAGATCCCACTGCCTCACTTACCGCGTATATATCAGCAACCTCACGAGTCCTCCGACTCCCGACTTACGCCTCTACCTCACGTATCTTGCAGTGGTCCACACTCTGCAGGGGGCTGTCCTCAACACGCTCTCACCGAGCGAAACTCCAACGCGGCTGAAATTCCAGGTCAGCCTGCTTTCGGGCGAGGGGTCCGTGTAGAAACAGGAAGCAGCCTTCTTCCCGCAAATATATATATACATTCTTTATTGCTTAATTAATAAAAATCATTGCAATCAAAACATCTTCACATCACATAATATTTAAAAACTGTACCACATATAGTATTTAAAAATTTGCCAATACAATCATAAGAATGTCCAAAAAAACAGATCAAATCCCCATACATCATTAATTACGACGACATAATAAGGAATATATGATCAAATGTAGCACCCCTTAGTATAAGTCCTGAAAAAAGGTGCAGAATGGGGGAGAAGGAACACAATGTCTTCAGTGGATGCAAGATGCAACCTGGGGAGAAGCTGTATAAGGAACGGTAGAAGCAAGTCAACTTTGTCTTAGTTTGATTCAGGATGAGATAGTCATCAATGAAACAACCCACCAACCTGCCTGGACACTCACATGATGGTTATTTATAAGAATATTTTCACAGCTCTACAACTTGATCTAAAGAAACAACTGACCCCAGCAGGGTGTCCAAGGGATCTGCAGAATACCTCCAAGCTGGATACTGAGGGACAGGAATGTCACAGCGACACTCCTTCAAGTATGGCGGTTTCATTGAAGCCACTGATGAACGACTACAATTGAATACTCTTTGCTTATTGGAGGAGTAAGGCTCAGCGACAGGTGGGGGGGGCTGGCAAGGCTAAAAATGATAAACAGCCCAGTCGGCCAATCAAGGTGCTCCCCTCATAGATCACCTCTTGGGTAAATATCAAACATGGCATAGAATTACATCCCGGATGAAGAGAAGCACAAAGTATTTTTTATTTCAAATCACAACACTTACCCAGAACATCATTGACCAGGAGAGCAAAGGAGAGCGACCAAACAAGACTTTAGAGTGATGCACAGTCTGCTTAGGCTATACACTTAATAATGCACACCAATACAAAACACATGCGTACAGCACACACCTTCTTGACTCCCTGTTACACTCCCAGCGGTAGTGGCAGAGACAAACAGACAGAGCAAGTAAAGCGAAGCAACACAACACAAATATAACACCGCACAACAACCACAGTAAAACACATTAGCTTAGAATGATGTGGCACAAAAAAAAGCTTCACAAAAGAAAACACATCATCACCACAGCAAGTGCCACTTAAATATGCACAAATATTCTTGCCACACATTACCACCTCCAGAATCCTATTTGCATAATACAGTGGTTAAAAGTGTTTTCACCAAGCACTGCTTTTACTTACCACCAAGGATGTGAAATAGAGCCAGACAAAATGTTATGTAATCCAGGTGCCGGGAAAGCAGTGGTGCCCCCTGGTGCCACTTGTGAGTCTGGCTGCAGCATAAACATGAACAAGCATTAGCAAAGGCAATAGGTGTTGCCTAGTCAAAAGCTATTGAGCTTGGCAATGTGTTTTTGACATATGTACACCAGTGTGGCTGCTGTCCAGCATGGCTTAAGCTTAGTGGTATTGAGTGTCCTAGAGTGGAGTGCTGGGAGTAGAGTGTCGTAGACTGGATTTGTTGGAGTAGAGTGTCGTACAGTTGAGTAGGAGGAGAAAAGTGTTGTAAACTTGAGTAGACAGCAGTAGAGTTCAGTGGTTCAGTGGCAGAGAATGGCATAGAGTGCAGTGTCATAGAGTGCAGTGTTGTAGAGTGGAGTGGGGTGAAATAGGGTGGAGTTGGTTGGGGTTGATTGAGGTAGTGGGGTGGATTAGATTTGGATAGAGTGGGTTGGAGTGAGTGGGGTGGGTTGGAGTGGATGGAGTGGATTGGATTGTAGTGGGGTGGATTGAAATGGGGTGAGATGGATTGAATAAGGGTGGATTGGAGTGGGGTGGATTGATTGGGTTGGGGTGGTTTGGATTGGGGTAGTGTAGGGTGGTTTGGACTGGAGTGAATTAGAGTAGAGGGAATAGACTGGAGTGGAGTGGATGGGATTGGAGTGGGGTGTTTTGGAGGGTGGTGGGCTGGATGGGTTGGATTGAGTGGGGGTAATCTGGATTGGGTTGGGGTGGATCGGATTGAGGTGGATTGGATTAAGGTGGGTGGATTTGCAGTAGGGTGGGGTGGATTGCAGTGATGTAGATTGGATTTGGCTGGATTGGGGTGGTTTTGATTGGAGTGAGGCAGTGGTGTCAGTTGACAGTGGTGGGGCATAAAAGTTGCGGATGAGTGTTACGGTGCGAGTGAGTAGAGCAAGTGTGAATGTCATAAGGGGGCTGGAGGAAGAGATTTATGTTTTAGATTGGAGTGGGGAAGATTGTTTTGGAATCGAGTGGGTAAAATTGGAGTGAGGCAGATTGTTCTGGATTGCAGTGATGCAGATTATTTAGGATTGGAGTGGGGCAGATTGTTCTGGATTAGAGTGATGCAGATTATTTTGGATTGGAGTGGGGCAGATGGGAGTGGGGCTGATTATTTTGGATTGGAGTGGGGCAGATTGGGGTAGGGCAGGTTGTTTTGGATTGGAGTGGGGAGGGTTGTGGTAGATTGGATTGGAGTGGAGTGGGTTGGTTAGGAAGTGGGGTAGATTGGATTGGGCTGTATTGGATTGGTGTGCAGTGTATTTTAGTGGATTGGCCTGGGGTGAATTGGGATGGAGTGGGTGGATTGAATTAGTGTGGAGTGAATTGGAGTGGGTCATATTGTGGTGGGGCTGATTGCATTGGATTGGAGTGTGGCAGATCATAGTGCAGCCGATTGTTTTGGATTGTAGTGCTGCAGATTGGAGTGGCCAGATTAGAGTGACCAGATTTTGCAGTGTGGGGAAGATTGGAATGGGGCAGCTTGTTTGTGATTGGAGTGGGGCAGATTAGTTTGCATTGGAGTGGGGCAGATTGTTTTGGAGGAGCATGGTAGATTGGAGTGGGCAGATTAGAGTGGGGCAGACTGTTATGGATTAGAGTGGGGTGGATTGGAGTGGGGCAGATAGTTTTGGATTGCAGTGGGGCAGATTAGAGTGGGTGGATTGGAGTGGGCAGATTATTTTGGCTTGGATTGTAGCAGATTGGGGCAGGGAAGGTTGTTTTGGATTAGTGGGAGGCAGATTGGAGTGGGACAGATTGGAATGGGGAAGCTTGTTTTTGATTGATGTGGGGCAGATTGTTTTGGATTGGAGTGGGGCAGATTGGGGGAAAACCTGTTTTGGATTGGAGTAGGCAGATAGGAGTGGGCAGATTGTTTTAGACTGGAGTGGGGCAGATTGGAGTGGGGTGTATGTGGAGGATTGGAGTAGGTTAGGTTGGGGTGAGTGGTTTGGATTGGATTGGTCTGGAGTGGATTGAACTGAGTGGGGCAGATTGGTGTGGTGTGAGGTGGAGTGGAGTGGGGTGGATTGGAGTGTAATGCATAATAATGTGTTAAAGCAGCATTTCTGAAATTACAGATAAGAAAGAAACAATGTCGCTTTGCCATAAAATAATCCTCATCTTTTGAGAACAGCACCCACAAGCAAAAACAAAAGAAAGCATAAGTGCAAAGTGAGAAAAGAAGACTTCACAAAATAAAAGAAAGTTAACTATAGAAAATGAAAATCTGAAATTTTGTTTGTCCTGCTCGGCATGTTTTTGCCAGTCACAAGCCTTTTGTTTGCAGGGCACTGGAAGTTAAAAAGAGCAAAATAGTACCTCAATCATGTCGGGAGCAGCAGACGGGCATTGATTAAATAGAATCAATCAGTGCTTGGTCCCTGCTCCAGAGAGAGGAACTGAAATGATGTTAGGCCAGGCTTGGCAAATTAATGGACTGTAAAGAAGAGTGCCATGGAAGCCAAAAAATGGTAAGCAATGGGCGTGCTTCAAGCCCTTTTTGGATACATGTGTCTTGCGAGCGAGACGCATGCGCTTTCATGTGCTTTCACAAGCTCAACCCTAATGAGGATCATAGGAAAGGGAGGGACAGAAGAGGAAGGAAGAGGGGAAACGAAGGTTAACAGTTGTGCCTTCTATATAGCTGCAAAGAGGAGTGTTATATGTTGGATACGAGATGTCTACTTCGTGGTCTGGATGTAGTTCAAAACGGTTCCATTTCTAGCAAACATCCGGTGAGGGGCTTGGAAGGAGAGAGCGGCAGCTGGGAGGTTTCGGGCAGTGTTGTCATGAACCCTCTCTGCCCTACCCAAGTAGCTTCAATGGATGCTCCCCCTGGGCCCATAGGCTGGTGATCTGGGTCACACTGGCATGTTAAGCAGTTGTATATGAGACTCCTCTGGCTGCAGATGATATGTTAGGGAATAGATTTAAAAGTAGTACAGAGAGATGAGGCAGTGGCTGTAAGGTACAGTGAAGGAGGCGGGGAAAGAGGCGTTATGTAAATAGGGAAAACACAAAGAGCAAGGCAAGAGAAAGAGCGGGCTTAAGAGAGAAAGCTAGGAAAGTAATAGGATGGGAGGATTTAAGATGGTTAGATGGGGAAAGAAAGAACACGAGGAAATGAAGAAGGGTGAAAGGAAGAATGAAAGAAGGAAGAAAGGAAGTGTAGAGTACAAGGGTGAAAGGGGAGCAAGGTAAAAGATAGGTGGATGGAAGGACGAAAAGGATAAAGCAAGGAATAAAGGGTGGATGGAAAAGTGAAGGGGTCGATCCCCCTCCAAAGGTGAATGACTGCCATGAGGGAGACTGGGCAAACGGGTGAAAGGAAGAGTGAACCGATGGATGGAGATAGTGAAGAGATGCATGCATATATGAAATGATGGGTGGATGAATGAATGAATGATGGATGGACAGGTGCATGGAGGAAAGCATAGCTGGGCACATGGGTGAATGACTGCCACGAGGGAGACTGGGCAAACGGGTGAAAGGAAGAGTGAAACAATGGATGGATGGATAAGTGAAGGGACACATGTATATATGGAATGATGGATGAATGATGGATGGATGGACAGGTGTATGGAGGAAAGCATAGCTTAGCAGATGGGTGAATGGATGTGTGTCAATAGTCACCAAAAGAGGGACAGAGGGCTTCTATACATGAGGTTCAGCACAGTTGGTGTTTATACGCCAGTAACACCTCACCACTGTGTGCTGTGATTTAGACACACAGGGAATAGGACAGCAGTGTTATATACTTGGGATATTTGTTTGACATCATACATTAATATGTGATTTTCTCTCCATAATAGGTAGAACCAGTACTACCAGCCATTAGACAGAGTAAGTCATGGTGGCTTAAATCCTAAACATTTAATTCATTGTTGTTTTCCGTTCTACCTTAGTGTAGATAGTTTTTTACCTTAGGTTCTGATGAATCGCCTCTAGACTTGTAGAATTGCGAAGAAACATGTTGACCAACCACACGGAAGAGCGCCACACCTAAGACATTAACTTAGCATTGCGCCTTTCCTTTTTATTTTAATCAGGGTAGGAGACCCCACAATTAAAGTTATTTTTGCTGGTACTCCCAACCCTGTTTTATCTCACATAAACACCACACACCACTTATTCATCGACACTCACTAAATCTCTCACCCCATGGGCACCAAACGGCTATTTGGAAAAAGATCTCTGCTAAAGTGCCCCTCATCGGGAGCCCGTCAGGCATTGCAGCGCCGGCCAGACGAGGAGCAGCCCGATGATGAAGCATGACACCCAATTGGGGTGTGAGGGCATTACATTCCAAAGAAATGGATTCCCATCTCCTTGACTCTGTGGCCTACTGTCCTTTGTATATTGCTGAATTTTATATCATTCAGGAACAGCACAACTTTCATTTTCATATTGAATGGATGTGTGAACAGGAATCGTGAGGAAAGAATAGATGGAGGGGGGAATAGATGGATGGATAGATGGATATAGTGCAGGAATGGATGCCTATATGAATGATGGATGGAGGGATGAATGGATAGAAGAAACTAGCTGGGTGAGAAGGCGAATGGATGGGTGAAGAGAAATCTTAAGGAAAGAACAGATGGACGGGTGAAAAGAGGGATAGATAGATGGATACAGGGATATAGTGAAGGGATGCATTTATATATGAAATGATGGGTGGATGAATGAATAATGGATGAATGGACAGGTGTATGGAGGAAAGTATAGCTGGGCACATGATTGAATGGATGTGTGAGCAGGAATCTTGAGGGAAGAATAGATAGACGGGTGAATAGAGGGATGGGTAGATGGATATAGTGAAGGATGGATGTCTATATGCAATGATGAATAGGTGGATGGATGGATGGATGGATGGGTGTAAGGGTGGGTGGATGGATGGATGGATGGATGGATGGATGGATGGGTGTATGGGTGGGTGGGTGGGTGGGCGGATGGATGGATGGATGGATGCATGGATGGATAGATGGATGGATGGATGGATGGATGGATGGATGGGTGGATGGGTGGGTGGATGGATGGATGGAGGGAGGGAGGGAGGGAGCGATGGATGGGTGCACAGAAATCTTAAGGGGGGAACAGACAGATGAGTAAATAGATGGAACAACAAACTAATGGATGGGTAGATGAAAGGAGATTGAAAGGGTGGAATGAATATAACTCTTCTAAAGAGGCTCAGGTTTACTCGTCCGGGTTTGCTCGGTGTCATGGGAGGTTTGGGTTAGATTTGGGGTATTTTAATGTTATGGTCACTCCTCAATTCCAGGGCAGGCCCTGAGCCTCCGATGAGCCAGGAGGGGTCTGTCTGCCCCCCCCCCCCCCACCCCCCCCTTTCCCTCCCCCTCTTACACTTCCCACACTTTCCCCCTGGCTGCTGTTACTGCTGAGTAACGCTGACGCTGGTTTTCCGCTGGCCTCAGCGTACTTGAGGGGTGTGCGAGTAGAAGGTACACAAAGGAAGCAGTGTGTCCTCACAGCCGTGCCTCTGGCCCTTCCCTCACCCCCTCTCTCCCATTCCAGCGCTGCTCTCTGAACAGAGGCCGAAGTGTAAGACATAAGGGGTGAAGCTGGTACAGGTGGCTCCAGTGACGGGGGAGGCTGGGCCCGGCACAGCATCGCGTCCCTGCCTCCCAGCTCACGAGGAACACAGGTGGAAACAATGTTTCAAATATTGTAAAAATGCAATTATAAAATAGGCAGAGGCGTGATTTTAGTGGAAAAGAAACCGGGATCACATTTCCAAAAGTAATGGACCTATGTAACAAGGAAGAAAAGTCGAGCTTCGCTCCCACTCACTTGGATATCTGCCTCCGAGTTATTTTTCACCTCTTCTCCCCGTCTGCCCTCGTTTCACTCTCAGTTACTGCGGTCACCACCCTCCAATCTGCCGCCCTGGTCTCCACTGACTAATCATTGAGGCTTGGTGGGGTGTGTGTGTGTGTTGGGGGGGGGGGGTACACACCATCGTCTTTATGCACTGGAGGCAGTGCTTGATTTGTAAAAAAAAACACAAGTGGCAGGGTCCTCGTCAGGAGGCCGCTGCAGCTTGCGCCACCACAGAACTTTGTGGAGACATTGGGGCTTATTTACAAGCCCCTGCGCCACCAGTACGTCACCTTTCCCCATTTTAAAAGGGACGCAGCGGCGGCGCAAGGGGCTTGTAAATAAGCCCCTGAGACTTTTGGCCTCTTATTTGTTGTTGATGTCTTGTGACCCTAAGGGTTTGCGAATCGCATCCTCGGTGAGATGTAACCGTTCTTCAAATGTACAACTATAGCTAGTAGAATCACATTGCCCTGAAGAAGACCATGTTTCGGGTGACTTGAGGGGAGGACCTTGAACAGGATTCATATACTACCTCGGAATAAAAGCCTTCTGGGAAGGGCAAGCGATAGAAATGCATAAACGAGATGTAGAGAATAAGGCTTGGGAAACTTTTACCAATGTTCAGGGCCCAGTGAAATGTTCAATAAGGGACACTTCAAACAAAGTGGAGACACCACTGAGTCTAAAGTGAACCCATCTTGCATGAATTTATCAAACAAAATCTTCCCATAACCCCTTGGGTCAGGATCTATCATGGGGCACCTTCCTCAAATACAAGCCCAATAACGGGGCTAGGACTGTGCCACTGCACCGACACATGTCTATGACGGGTTGAAACTCCTCCTCTCATAGTATTCAGTTGTTAGTCCTGACCTACGGAGGCCGCAATACCATTTTCTGGCCTACCCTAGTGTTTGTTTTATCTCACACACTTTTTTGTTTTTTCCTCACCGCACTCTGCCTTCATCATTGGTTTTAGGAAACCTCTTGTGAACACATTGAAAACATCCCTGAGCTCCTCCCTCTCAGAAAGGGGGTTGTAGCCCACATTGCAACTAGGTTGCAATGTGAGTAGGTTTCCCTATGATGAAGCATGCCACCCATGGGTGGGTGAGGGGAACCGTCCTGTAAAAGGGATATCCCATATCCTTTAATCTCTTGTCTCTCCATGCACACCCAGGTGGCCTTGCCGTGTTTTGTGAGATTTGTTATTCGGGGACTTGGCCCCTGCAGGTCTTCAAACTTCCTTAGGTTCTTTTTTGTGTGTTATTGATAGAACTGTATCACCAACTGCCTCCCGGTACAACCAACCGAAGAGAAATCCATAGAGATAGAACTGTACCATCATCCGCTGCCTCCTGGTACAACCAACTCAACAGAAATCCATGGGGATGGATCTGTACCGTCAGGTGCCTCCTCCTGGTACAACCAACTCAACAGAAATCCATGAATAATCAAACTAAAACCACATATAACGAACAAGAATGGTCCACACTATGGTCCTCGGCCTCATGCAATAAGATTCCCCAGTGCTCCCACAAACAACATTTTGGCTGCTCCACAAGGCTTTTTGGACCCCTGCACGGTTATACTCATTAGGCCTCAGGGAGGATGCATTATGCTGGAACTGTAACAAAGAAAAAGGGGATCTAGCACACCTTATCCTTTATTGCCCATCACTGAAAACATTCTGGGAGAAAATCATTGCTCTTATAAATAATTTGTTTGACTGTACGCTAACAAATTCTCCACCCTCACCATGGCATTTATGAGCACAGAACTGAGTTCAGAACACGATAAGGACCTACTAGACCTGCTACTGACAGCAGCAGTGAAAATGGTCCTCGCCAATTGGAAAGACACAAGTAAGACATCGTACAAAGGCTGTTTCAACTGGATCACGCATCTTAGAGGAGCGGACAACATTGCACTACAGAACTCGTCCTAGAAACCGGCCTCCAGAAGGATGTGGAAGACCCTCGACACGTTCCTTAACTCTTTTGAGCCCCCATGAAAACGAGTCAGGCCAGCGAGACACAGCCTGGCACCCCTATGTAAGCTCCACCCTGAAAAAGGATCTTAACTGGGCCCTACTGGTCGCAACCAATGTGGCCCTCTCGGGCCTGTATGTGTGTGTCAGGGGGTCCCTGCCTGCCACGAGCCGGGGGAGGACTTTCATTCCTGTTCGTTTCCGCCCCGCTTACAGGACAGCCGTGGTCCCTTTAAGAAGGACAGGCCATTCCCGGAGGAGGAGATGCCGCCTCTGACATCACCGGCCGTCCTCCAATCAGATGTCCTGTTGCCATTGAAAGAACGACGTCAGGACGAACACGGCGCAACACAGCCCCGAGAGGAGAAGCCGGAAGAAGCAGTTGCAGGAGTGTTCGTGAACCAGGAGACGAAGGTATCCAGAGCAGAGCCGTCGGAGCAGGCGAGGAGAGACGATCCGGAGACGTTGGCGTCCCAGGAGACGAAAAAGCCAGGAGGCCAACGAGACCACGCTCCGCCCCGCCACACTTCTGGAGAAGTGTGGCACCACAAGGTACGAGCCCGATTAAGGGGACTCGTTTTCTCACAGGGAGGGAACCGGTAGGGGTGGGTGACGGTAGTCAGAGGGCGCTTGGGTGGGCTTTTCACACTGTCAAAAGAGCACACCTCCCCTGCACAACCATATTGTTGCACGGTAAAGGTTCCCTGGTGATCCCGTCACTTCCCCTCCCCCTCCTTTCACCATCGGGAATCCCGACATTGGATTTAACCCCGGGTTTTGTTTTCTTTCTATCCGAGAGACACCTCTGGGCCCTTGTCAGCCTCAAGCCAGAAGAGTACCGAGCTGTGACCAAGAACAACCAGACAGGACTATTGAGATTCCTGAGTACTCCGTCTTCATCCTAGACTGTTGCCTTGGTGGTCTGATTCTTTCCTTAAACTGGACCCCCGTTCAATAAAAGTCTTACCTTACTACTGTATCCTGGTCCTTACGTTCCGGGGAAGGGTGACCCCTCAACCCCCTCTTACAGTGTGCCATCACATGTAACAACATACCCACTGTATGTGTAAGTCATATGTAATTAATAAGTAATGCAACTCTCAGGTGCCTGTCCCCTATCTCTTCTTTCACCCCTTGCTTTCCGGCCTTTTTCTGTCTTCTTTTCTCTCTTCTTCACTGATAACGGCAAGTAGGGCTAGCTAAGAATCATAATGTCTAAAAAGCGATTGGTATACCCTATGCTAACCCTGTAGCAGAATTGCTAATGTGTTCTGGTATATAAAACTTAATAATAAAACACGTTGAAATAAAAGAAGAGGAAAAAAAAGAAATCCATGGAGATGGAACTGTGCCATCAGGTGCTTCCTCCTGGTGTAACCAACTCAACAGAAATCCATGGATATGGATCTGTACCGTCAGCTGCCTCCTGGTGTAACCGACTCAACAGAAATCCATGGGGATGGATCTGTACGGTCAGCTGCCTCCTGGTGTAACCAACTCACCAGAAATCCATGGGGATGGATCTGTACCGTCAGCTGACTCCGGGTGTAACCAACTCAACAGAAATCCATGGAGATGGAACTGTACCGTCAGCTGCCTCCTGGTGTAACCAACTCAACAGAAATCCATGGGGATGGATCTGTACCGTCATGTGCCTCCTGGTGTAACCATCTCAACAGAAATCCATGGAGATGGAACTGCACTGTCAGCTGCCTCCTGGTGTAACCAACTCAACAGAAATCCATGGGGATGGATCTGTACCATCAGCTGCCTCCTGGTGTAGCAAGCTCAGCATAAATCCATGGGGATGGATCTGTACCATCAGCTGCCTCCTGGTGTAATCAACACAACAGAAATCAATGGGGATGGATCTGTACCGTCAGCTGCCTCCTGGTGTAACCAACTCACCAGAAATCCATGGGGATGGATCTGTACCGTCAGCTGCCTCCTGGTGTAACCAACTCAACAGAAATCCATGGGGATGGATCTGTGCCGTCAGCTGTCTCCTGGTGTAACCAACTCAACAGAAATCCATGGGGATGGAACTGTACCGTCATGTGCCTCCTGGTTTAACCATCTCAACAGAAATCCATGGAGATAGAACTGTACTGTCAGCTGCCTCATGGTGTAGCAAGCTCAACAGAAATCCATGGGGATGGATCTGTACCATCAGCTGCCTCCTAGTGTAACCAGCTCAACAGAAATCTATGGGGGTGGATCTGTACCATCAGCTGCCTCCAGGAGCCAGGGAATGCCGCTTGATGCCCACACTGGCAGCAAGCGCTGGATTCCAGGCCCTGCCACTGGCACTGTTGATGAAACCTGGCATCCAGGCTGCGCAGCTTCAGAGCTTGGCACCATCTCGCTGCTTTAGCTCTGCAGCACCACTGGGGCGTGCTGGGCATGCCCGAAGCATGCTGCTTGTTGCAGAGGTAGCCCTGGCGCTGCCATTGAGAGCACAGCACAGACTGGGCATAGCATGGGAATTGGAGGAGATTAACAAGCATTGGCAATGCATCAGTGTCGCCTATGTAATAAATACAAATGTGTTTTCTTCAGTCATTCATTCATTTAAATCTTTATTTCGACGCATTTGCATCATAAAAGAACAATAAAAAAAACACATTACATACATTTTAACAATTGTCAACTCAAGACAAGAAGGGAAAAAGGGGTCAAGTAAGCTAACCTATTCATAATATCCGTTGCTTCCGAGAGTCAATTTCATACTTCCATAATTCATTGTCAATCACATTTCGCCTGGGTGGAAATTTTAAAATTTAAAAATACAATTAATAATAAATATAGTTTAAAAACTCATAAAATAGTATTAAATCACTGAGCGCTAGTACATTTTTTTTTTTTATAAAATTCATAAAAAGAACATCAACTACATCCTCCAAGTTGGATAATAAAACAACAATTAAATGGTCTGATATCATAATCTTATTTTTAAAACTATCTAGTGATATGTTGTCTCACTTTTCCTCCCCCTTTTTTTTTTTTTTTTTTTTTTTTTTTAAAAATGTAGACCCAACTTTATTCTAATAAAATTAGCAGCGAGAAGAAATCTACTAACTCCAAAAACTATCACCTGACTGGTGTCAGTTTTTAAAATTCTACCAGCCTCCTTATAGGATCTAGAACCTATTCTATGGCAAAGTGGTACTATCCACTTTTTCCTTGGTATTACATAGCTTGAGCAAAATAGAAGTATATGTAAATCATCTTCCTTTGTACCATGAGTGCAAGAAATACAAAGATCACTTCCTGATTTCGCCCAGCTTTTTTCTAGGGCCTTCGTTCTAAGAGTACCATATCTAAATTTTAGGTACAGAGTTTTTGATAAAGGCGGGTGGATCTCGTCTAAAAAAGGTTCAAAAGATGCTACATCCTTAAACAATAAAAAGTTTTCTGTTAGCGGTCCATGGGTTCTTGTGTATACTGACTCATGGCTCACGTGTGACCAAAAGGATAGTTTAACAATTTTCTTAGAGCACGGGTTCATAGCCTCAGGGTCATTCCAAAAATGGGCTAGTCCAATCATGCCTAACCATTTTTTTACATGCTTGAACCAATAAACTTTGTTACAACTATCAAGATCCATAACTTCTTTCAGGCCTTTCTTATAATTTACTAGTTCTGGGGTCGTCCACAATCTAACCCACAGCAATAATGGTCTTAATATTGCATGTTGATCTGTCCGTTTCAGGTTTAGATCCAATAAAAGTGGTGTTAGTGGGGTATTTGTAGATATTTTTAACAACCCCCTAAGAAACTTGTTCTCATGGCTTTCAAATGTATTTCTACATGCAGGACCCCATAATTCCGCCCCATATAGTACCGCTGATTGTACTTTATACTTAAATATCTCTAGGGCAGGGGTCACAGCCTTATTCAAGCATTCTTTGTGCCTTTTGAGAATTGGTAGACAGTTTTGTTTAAAAATAATCTTGTTCTTTTCTAACTGCGGTCTCCATGCTAAAGAAGAGTCTATAGAGACACCTAGATATATAAAATTCTGCACATAATCAAGCTTCTGTCCATTTAGCATTAAATTTTTCTTAAAATTCCTATGTGGGCTCAGTGCCATGTATTTCGTTTTTTTAGTATTGATTTCTAGGCCCTTCAAGGAACAATACGACTGGAATCTATTTAATAAATTTTGGAGGCCCCGTGGTGTTTGAGAAATGAGGATGGTGTCATCTGCGAACAAAAGTGCAGAAACCCGTTCGCCCCCTAGTCTCGGTGCGTCGTTATCACTACACTCCATGTAAGATGGTATATCGTTGACAAACAGGGAGAATAGGGTTGGCACCAGTACACACCCCTGGCGTACTCCTCTTTTTATAGGGATAGCTTTTGTAAGTTCCCCAGTAGGACCCCACCTGACCTTTGCGTAATTGTCCTTGTGTAAACCAATAACCAATTTTAGTAGGCCTAGCGGGAGCCCCTGAGATTTCAGTGATTCCCACAAAAGTTCTCTCGGTATAAGGTCGAATGCGGCCCGTAGATCTACAAATGCCACATATAAATGACCTTTACGTAGAGTAACGTATTTCCAATACAAGCAACAGAGCCTTAGGACTTGGTCTGTGGTTCCTGTTTTTACTCTGAAACCTGCTTGATATTTCGTTAAAATTTGTTCTTCTTCCAACCAGGAATTTATACGGTTTAAAATATGCCTAGCGTAGATTTTTTGAGTAATATCTAAAAGACTTATGGGGCGATAGTTAGCAGGATTGCTTCTATCGCCCTTTTTAAAAATAGTAATAATTTCCGCCCCGTTCCATGTGTCCGGAATTGTCTCCCCAGCAGCAACAGTATTGCACAAATGATTAAGATAAGGAACCCAGACATCAAGTTCGTGCTTGAACAGGTCACCTGGTACTTTGTCCAGCCCAGGGGCTTTCCCAGATTTGACAGAATTAATAGCTAATTCTGTTTCCTCTAGATCAAAAACTATATGTATCGATTCAGCCTCTGCAAGCAACAGAGCATGATCTTCCTGTACTACACTTTCAGCCAAGGTTGCCAGCTCCTGTAAATCAGTAGTACTACAGTCTTGAGTATCAGAATTTACACTGGTAATACCATGAGCCTCTGCATTAACATGTAGTGTATTAGAATTGATTGGGATGTTCTCGGGGGTTCGAACTGTAGCAATGTGACCCATGGAAGACCTTTTAGCTAAGGCAAGATCTTGGGAAACCCTCCTTTCCATAAGGACAATACCCTGATCTATTAGTGTATTTGTGCGAACTATAAAATCATCTAAAGTTCCAGTGAGTTTGGAACTACCTGACACAGCTTTACTGCTTCTAGTTCCACGTGACATCATATCAATATGATCGGGGTAACTAAGCACAAATAGATAATAACAATCTTTTAGATGTATTTAACTATTTGCTATAATAATAATAATAATAATGATAGTTAAACAATAGAGTTCCTTTTATGATGATGAAAGGGGAGCGCCAATATCTATTGTATCTATCAAGCCTACCCACATCGACATATAACATTGAAAAATAGCTGTCTATGTAGTAATAAATAATAGCGCTAGTGTGCTTACGATGTCCAATGCATACACAACGATACGGCCAGCGTCTCTGGCCCAGTCCAGTCTCCTCAGGCCTCTGAGGGCCTAAGAGGGCCCGCCCTTTGCCCGGGCTTAGCCCGCGCGCGGCCCCGCGACGCGGGGGGCAGGTTCGATTAAATAGCGCCTCCGGCGCGCAAACAGCTCCGTTTCCGGTTTGTGTCACGCTGGGGACCCTGGGTATTGTAGTCCCCTCTGGCGCTCCTCCCCACACAGCGGTCGCGTTGGTGTGCGACGGCGGGAGAGAGGCGCGGGACACGGCAGAGCAGCAGGACCCTCCGCGGGACGCCAAGGACACGGTGAGTGGCCCCGTTCAAAACAGGTTCGGCGTTGTCAGCAGTCAGCACTCTTCCGAGGGCAGGTTCGATTAAATAGCGCCTCCGGCGCGCAAACAGCTCCGTTTCCGGTTTGTGTCACGCTGGGGACCCTGGGTATTGTAGTCCCCTCTGGCGCTCCTCCCCACACAGCGGTCGCGTTGGTGTGCGACGGCGGGAGAGAGGCGCGGGACACGGCAGAGCAGCAGGACCCTCCGCGGGACGCCAAGGACACGGTGAGTGGCCCCGTTCAAAACAGGTTCGGCGTTGTCAGCAGTCAGCACTCTTCCGAGGGCAGGTTCGATTAAATAGCGCCTCCGGCGCGCAAACAGCTCCGTTTCCGGTTTGTGTCACGCTGGGGACCCTGGGTATTGTAGTCCCCTCTTCCCTCTTGCGTTGCATTGACCATAAGACACCGGGGCAAAGTAGACAGAGAAGGAATGTCCCAAAGGAGATCCAGCGATGGCCACCACTACTGAAGCTCCTTCCGGTGCAATCAGCTATCCCAAGGGGAGCAGAATCCCTGAGATACACTTCTCTTCCCTCTTGCGTTGCATTGACCATAAGACACCAGGGCTAAGTAGACAGAGAAGGAATGTCTCAAAGAAGATCCAGCGATGGCCACCACTACTGAAGCTCCTTCCGGTGCAATCAGCTATCCCAAGGGGAGCAGAATCCCTGAGATACACTGCTCTTCCCTCTTGCATTGCATTGACCATAAGACACCGGGGCAAAGTAGACAGAGAAGGAATGTCTCAAAGAAGATCCAGCGATGGCCACCACTACTGAAGCTCCTTCCGGTGCAATCAGCTATCCCAAGGGGAGCAGAATCCCTGAGATACACTGCTCTTCCCTCTTGCATTGCATTGACCATAAGACACCAGGGCTAAGTAGACAGAGAAGGAATGTCTCAAAGAAGATCCAGCGATGGCCACCACTACTGAAGCTCCTTCCGGTGCAATCAGCTATCCCAAGGGGAGCAGAATCCCTGAGATACACTTCTCTTCCCTCTTGCGTTGCATTGACCATAAGACACCGATGCAAAGTAGACAGAGAAGGAATGTCCCAAAGGAGATCCAGCGATGGCCACCACTACTGAAGCTCCTTCCGGTGCAATCAGCTATCCCAAGGGGAGCAGAATCCCTGAGATACACTTCTCTTCCCTCTTGCGTTGCATTGACCATAAGACACCAGGGCTAAGTAGACAGAGAAGGAATGTCTCAAAGAAGATCCAGCGATGGCCACCACTACTGAAGCTCCTTCCGGTGCAATCAGCTATCCCAAGGGGAGCAGAATCCCTGAGATACACTGCTCTTCCCTCTTGCATTGCATTGACCATAAGACACCGGGGCAAAGTAGACAGAGAAGGAATGTCTCAAAGAAGATCCAGCGATGGCCACCACTACTGAAGCTCCTTCCGGTGCAATCAGCTATCCCAAGGGGAGCAGAATCCCTGAGATACACTGCTCTTCCCTCTTGCATCGCACTGACCACAAGACACCGGGGCAAAGTAGACAGAGAAGGAATGTCCCAAAGGAGATCCAGCGATGGCCACCACTACTGAAGCTCCTTCCGGTGCAATCAGCTATCCCAAGGGGAGCAGAATCCCTGAGATACACTGCTCTTCCCTCTTGCATTGCATTGACCATAAGACACCAGGGCTAAGTAGACAGAGAAGGAATGTCTCAAAGAAGATCCAGCGATGGCCACCACTACTGAAGGTCCTTCCGGTGCAATCAGCTATCCCAAGGGGAGCAGAATCCCTAAGATACACTGCTCTTCCCTCTTGCATCGCACTGACCACAAGACACCGGGGCAAAGTAGACAGAGAAGGAATGTCCCAAAGGAGATCCAGCGATGGCCACCACTACTGAAGCTCCTTCCGGTGCAATCAGCTATCCCAAGGGGAGCAGAATCCCTGAGATACACTGCTCTTCCCTCTTGCATTGCATTGACCATAAGACACCAGGGCTAAGTAGACAGAGAAGGAATGTCTCAAAGAAGATCCAGCGATGGCCACCACTACTGAAGCTCCTTCCGGTGCAATCAGCTATCCCAAGGGGAGCAGAATCCCTGAGATACACTTCTCTTCCCTCTTGCGTTGCATTGACCATAAGACACCGGGGCAAAGTAGACAGAGAAGGAATGTCTCAAAGAAGATCCAGCGATGGCCACCACTACTGAAGCTCCTTCCGGTGCAATCAGCTATCCCAAGGGGAGCAGAATCCCTGAGATACACTGCTCTTCCCTCTTGCATCGCACTGACCACAAGACACCGGGGCAAAGTAGACAGAGAAGGAATGTCCCAAAGGAGATCCAGCGATGGCCACCACTACTGAAGCTCCTTCCGGTGCAATCAGCTATCCCAAGGGGAGCAGAATCCCTGAGATACACTGCTCTTCCCTCTTGCATTGCATTGACCATAAGACACCGGGGCAAAGTAGACAGAGAAGGAATGTCCCAAAGGAGATCCAGCGATGACCGCCTCTACTGAAGGTCCTTCCAAAGCAAGCCTGAGACGGAATCCCGTCCTCTTAGTCTGTGTAGGGGGAATGTAATCAAGTGACCCAAGTGGCACTGGAGACAGGAAACCACAGACAATAGGCTGGTGACAAGGCCAGGATCATTGTAAAGCAGACTAAGGAGGGCGCCTTATGCCACTGTAACTCTCCGTGTTCAAGCAGCTGCACACCAGAACCAGGATCTGAGCTGACCACCCTCACCAAGTTCTTCTGGCCGTATCCCACGACAGGGTGCTGACACGAAACCCCATGCAGTGGCGCGTTGGTATCTTCCGGTGTGTCATGCCCTGTGGAGCAGAACTGGCAAGGGATGAAGAATATCAACATCCTCTGATAAACCCCCACACCCTCCGCTAAAGCACATCTCCAAATGCCTCACTTCAAGGACAGTCAGCACTTCCTTTTCTACAAGTTCTAACCTGGCTACTAGAAATTGTCTGAAGCCAAAAGTGGCCCAGCTGGGCAAAGCCACACCTGTCTGCTCACTCAGCAGCCCATCTGGGGCTAGCAAGGTACACCCTGCATGTAATCCACAAATTAACCACAAGATTATAGCAAATAAAATATGAAGACCTTTCATTGGCACCACATGTGTAAGTCGATGTTTGTAATTAAACCAGTACTAATGATAGTCCTTTGTATAACACGAATTGCAAAGTGACTTGTATTTTGAAACATAATAATCGGTGTCCAGGTTGACCTAACTCATAATATTCATTTACTACTTTACCATAACGAAAGATTGAATTAAACCCTGCAAAGTATCAAACGTATGTTTTGCGTGTTGTGCACAGATGTTTGCAGTGGACACATAACCCGCTGAGCAGCTAGACCCGGATTCCAACTTCCGCTCTGGTGGCTACAGTAAGATATCAGCAGCACGCGCACTGCTCCCACGAGCTGTCTTCTGCGATTCCTTTCTACGGCCTACAGGTGGGAAATAGCGTTTACAACGCTGTCTCCACAACGCGGTCGTTACAATGACCGCGTTGTTACCACATGTACCATTACATCGCTCTTGCTGTAGGGGGCGCGCTGGTGTTGGATTTAAAATCCAACACCTTCCCTGCTGTTGCGCAAACTGGAGTAGGAATAGTAAATAATACTATTCCCAAATCCAGCGCCCTGCCTACACAAGTCGTTGTAACGACTTGCGATGTACTGTTTTGCATTGTTACAACGCGGTGTTGTAACAACCGCGTTGTAATGGCATGCAATGCATTTGCATGTGATGAGAAGATACATATTCCTACAGGTTACACCAGGTGTCTGCGGCTGGCTCATTCATCCTATAAGTTGTCTGATGATAATTCAGACCTTTATCCATTGATTGCTGCCAGATCTCTACAGCAGGCGCCTTAACCACCAGATCTATCTCCTTAGCCTTCTCGTCTTAGGGCTATACCATGTGCTTCACACCCAGGTCCACAGCAGGCGCCTTCACCCCCTGAGCCACATTAAAATGTGGTCTGTTTATGACCCACAAAGTCAGCCAGAACTGCTGTAGTGTCCTCATTTTCCTTGCTGCACCCTCCAAGGTTTAGAAGTCCTGGTAAATCTGGGAATGCATTAAAATCCATGGCAGTTGCGTGGGAACACCCACCGCAACGCCCATGGAACGCCTTCTGAGGGCAGAGTAAGGCAACGCAACGATTTGCACTGCGCCCCCTTACTTAAGATTTCTGAGGCCACTCAAAGCGACGCACCGTGGCTTTGCGTAGCTTCGTCACTCTGACTCAAAGCCTTGCGTCACTCATGTGCCACTTTGCACGGTGCAAACGTTACGCAAGGCTCTCATTAATGTGCCCCCGGGCTGGAAGGGGAGCTGGGCTCTGAGAGCAGAGAGGGCTGGTACTTTGAGGTGATGGAGTGTTCTCCCAAGAGAAGACTGATGTACTTTGCCACCCCTGGGCATAGCACACAGCCTTCGAGAACCCTTGGATCCCCATCCAGGAGCCAGGGAATGCCGCTTGATGCCCACACTGGCAGCAAGCGCTGGATTCCAGGCCCTGCCACTGGCACTGTTGATGAAACCTGGCATCCAGGCTGCTCAGCTTCAGAGCTTGGCACCATCTCGCTGCTTTAGCTCTGCAGCACCACTGGGGCGTGCTGGGCATGCCCGAAGCATGCTGCTTGTTGCAGAGGTAGCCCTGGCGCTGCCATTGAGAGCACAGCACAGACTGGGCATAGCATGGGAATTGGAGGAGATTAACAAGCATTGGCAATGCATCAGTGTCGCCTATGTAATAAATACAAATGTGTTTTCTTCAGTCATCATCCGGGAGAAGGTAAGAGCTCCCTGACAGATAACAAGGGAGTGGAGAGAATGTGGCACAGGGACCAGAGCTTCCTACTCAAGAGCTGGGGACTTCCGGCTCGCGTCTCCGCGGCGCCACGCAACATCCTGTGATTCTATGCAAATCACTTCATCTCTCTGGGTGATAAATTGTAATATAAATATGCTGCAGGAGTAGAATGCAAAACTTTATGAAAATATAGTTCCACCGAAGGGGATGTTAAGAGTTTCTCGGCATCGGAAAACTGATAAGAGAAGCAGACGAGGAACAAGCATTTGTAAATGCAGGGAAATATGCTACAGCCAAAAGAATTTGAAGAAAGGTAAGTGCCACGCACAGGACCCAATGAGATGCCAGTTAAGAAATGAGGGGGGATTTAAGTGTCTTTTAAGTTTATATTAAAAACAATAAACTTCTCAGGCACAGCGCAAGTGAAACCTAAATAGGAAAGAAGTTGTGTGACACGGAAAACGAGAAGAAAAAAAGAGAGAAAGAGGTATTCAAAGAAAGGGAGAGGATGGGGCGTTTCGGCCAGGGATGCCAACTTTGGAACTGGGGAGCAAGTTTCGAGTCTCGGCGTCGGGTCAACATCTTATGATTCTGAGCAAATCATTTAATCTACCTGTGCCTAAAAAAAAAACTATGAACCCGACATTGTGTAATGTATCTGGTGCTCGTGTAAAGCGCTACGATGACTGTGGGTCGAGTGCGCGCTACATCATAATGCAAGGAATGGAAGGTGGCTTAGCAGGAGAGTGAAGGAATCCTCTCAGCGCAAACATCTGTCCCAGAGTCCTACCTTAACCCCACACTGCTCTCTTTACCACCCACCAATGATCACCAGACGCCGCCCCTTGCCATTGAAGACCCCCAGGATATAAATGAAAAACTCCAGTTATATATTTGAAACTAAATAAAACTCTTTAAAATGAAACTAAGACTACTGATCAGTCAAGCGAGGCTCATTTCAAACATGTGACTTGCCAAAGATCACACAGTGTAAACGGTTGGAAAAGCTGGGATTGGATTTTGCTGGGAGTGCCCTTCCATTGCGCGAGGACAGGTAGGCTGCTGTGGGTGTGGCCTGTGCTTCTGCTTCCGCCTGACCTGGTTATAATAGATTAATTTATTAATGGAACGCCGAGTCACCTGGCCAGGCCTGAAGCCAGCAGGTCACAATGTACCTATATCTAGTAGGTAGCAGGCTGTGACGCCTCTCACTGCGGATAATAACTACTTAGGAGCCCTACGTAAGCATTAATACATATGCTCGGAATTACAGTAGCCACATACGCACACTCCGTAAATTCAGAGATTTATAACATCCATTTCAAAATATGTGCTAACTTCCAATGCCTTCAATCGCATTTTTCATTCAAATTGTGTTAAATCTTTCCAGGAACAGTGTAAACTCAAACAATTACAAAAAAAGAGACATAAATATCCCCCTCCAAGCCTCCTCTGCTAGGTCATTTACTTATTCTCCCACAGTACGCAGAGAGCCTGCCCGCAGATGTCTAGAAGGGCCGACTTAGAATGTCATCCTTCAAAGTGAGATAAGATCCGCGCTCGAAACGTGCTTTCGAGTGCTGATTTTACCCTCTTTGTGACATCCATCCTTTGGTGGCCCCTGCTCTGAAGCAGAGAGCGGGATGCTGGCAGCGTGTGCAAGATATTACCTAACAAGGCATTACGTAACATGACACTACGTCTACGTAACATGGAATTACGTAATACATAACCTGTAACTAAAGTGGAATGGCGCGTGGCTTTCATTAAATGTGGGCGTCTTGCTCGGCTACCGGGTGGCGTGGTCACCTTTCCTCACTCTAACTACGCCGTAAAAATAGCCCGGGAGCAGGGACGCGGTGATAGGGCAGCTTGCCCACAATATTTAGTGACGCACTCGCATAAACGCAGTGAGATGTTGCATAAATCCTCCCACTAGGATCGGGTGTGCCACCTTTCTGTGGGGTATGTGCACAGCGCAGAGAGAGTGCAGGGTGGCACCCAGGGGCATGGTGGGAACTCCACCGTAGCCGCCAAGTTTTCAGTTTGCCTATGTGCGACATTCCCAGTTATTAGGTTTGCGTATGTGTTACATATTACGGCCGTATGAGTGACACTTCATGGTAAATGGAATAAAGCAGTTATAAACCTGACACAACATAAATATCGGAAAACAGTCACTTTGCACAAAAAATGGTTTAAAATTGCTTTCAAACATACGAGAAAGCAAAGTAACGCATTTGGAAACAGGCCAAAATTCTTCCTTTGCTGAAGAAGCCTGCTCTCGACCCCCTGACTCCTGGGAACTACCGCCCGATTTCTCTTCTCCCCAGCCTAGCCAAAGTCTGTGAGAAGGTGGTTACCAGACAGCTCAGCTTCTGGGAACCGCTAGGAGGAGCAGCGTGCGTGTTCATCTCCGCACCCTGCAGTGGTTGCCCATGGCGGAGAGGGTCACATTTAAATCATTGGTAATTGCTCACCAGGCACTTTATGATCATGGACCCATCTACTTACAGAAACGGTTCTCCTTTTATGTTCCGGCCAGATTATTGCGTTCTTCGGCCCTTTTGTTGGCGACAGTGCCTCGCTTCTCCTGCTCCAAACTGGGTGGTTGCTCTCTTGCTGTTAGAGCCTCTCAGGCTTGGAATGCGCTCCCATTTTTCTTGCGTAACACTCAAGACCGCTCCTATTTGAGAAACTATTAAAAACTCACCTGTTTCCGTAACTGTTGGCCCTATGTTGAATTTCCTCTTGGCTCCGTGCTGGCACACTCTTTGGAGTAGCTATTGCGTGTTATAAAAGGATTTAACATACCATAACATAAAAGCAAGGATTTTCAGTTCTCAGTTACCCAAAGCACAGGATGGCTTGCCAGCTATGTCAAAGGTGGCAACTTTTCCACTGTGCCCCTATGCAAGAGAACACAAACACACATGCAGAGAAAAATACACACACAGACACACACACAAACACACATGCGTAGACAAATACACAAACACACACACGTTTATTTATTTTACAGTTTTATAGAGCGCGAACCAGACCCGTGAGGGTATCAGAGCGCTTTACAGGATTGAAGGGGGGGAATAAAACATAAGGGTGGGAGGGATCACACTGGGAGAGAAAGTTACAGGAGGGAAACAGAAGGAGCACGCAGTTTAAAGTCAAACAACATGTGGGAGAAAAATTGAAGCATGCAGAGTAACAATAAAAAAGGTTTCCAGTCCACGAGGTGCATCATAGCTGAGGTCGACGCTACATTTGGGATAAATCATAAGAAAAAATAATAGATTGAACAGGTAGTTGTAAGGTACAAGAGTCAAGTCTATGAGGTGGTTATAAAGGGTTCGCTAGATGAGGTATTTTCCCATTAGGAAAGTTTTGGTCTCCTTCTTAAAGTGTGTCAAGGACGGGAGTCTTCTAATGGAGGGTGGAAGGGAGTTCCAGATTCTTGGAGCGGCTCCAGAGAAGGCTCAATTGTAGGTTTTTTTCTTCCGGAAGTGTGCTGGCTGCAACAGCAGGTTTTTGGCAGATCGGGAATTTCTGGCCTGTCCAGATATCACGAGTTTTTGTGCAAGAAATGTCAGTGAGTTTGTGTAGAGAGCTTTGTGAGTTATGCAAGCCAGTTTAAATTGTACTCTGGCCTCCAGGGGAAGCCAGTTCAGAGCTTTGAGGTGGGGAGAGATGTGGTCACATTTTTTTGAGCCCGTTATGAGTCTGGCAGCGGTGTTGAGGCAGGCTTTCAGTGGGGCCAGAGAGTTCTTGGGTAGTCCTGCGAGAGTAGAGCATCCATATTCAAGTCTGGAGATGACAATGGCCTGGGTAGCCATTTTAAGGTCGGACCTATCGAGGAAGGGTTTTAGGTTTCTTAGGTAGCTCAGGTGGAATCTAGCCATTTTGGCCATCGCGTTTATGTGGTTGTGCATATTCAAGCTGCCGTCCAGGGTTATTCCCAAGGATTTTGCCGAGTCAACAATGGTAGGAGGGCAGTTTAGTGCCGTGATTGTCTTGATCCATTTCTGGAGGTCTGGATTTGGTTTGGGTGGGGAGATCAGAAGGAATTCGGTTTTGTTTGCGTTGAGTTTAAGCTGGTTGGCAGTGAGCCAGTGGACTGTTAGCTTGAGTGCCTTGTTTAGGGAGAGAATGTCCTGAGGGGAAGAGATTTTAATGTAGACCTGTGTGTCGTCGGCGTACATAAGGTAGGAGATGTTGGCAGCACGAAGCACCTCGGTGAGAGTTTCAAGATAGAGGTTGAAAAGGGTAGGGGAGAGGGTTGATCCTTGGGGGACTCCCACGGAGACTGGAGAGGGGGCGGAAAGATCGCCATTGTTGAGGACTCTTTGTGAGCGGTTTTGGAGGAAGGATCTAAACCATTCAAGGGCGGTGCCCTCCAACCCCATCCTGAATTTGAGGCGTTCAAGGAGAATTTCGTGGTTCACCGTATCAAAGGTGGAAGAAAGGTCTAGAAGGATTAGGAGACAGGTTTTTCCTAGATCTAGGGCTTGGAGAGCGTCATCAACAATGTGGAGGAGGGTGGTTTCTGTGCTGTGTCCCGGTCTGAAGCCAGATTGAAAGTGATCTAGCAGGTGAAAGTAGTTGATGTGAAGACTTAGCTGCTGTTGCACACATTTTTCCAGAACTTTGGCAAGGAGTGGGATGTTGGAGATGGGTCTATAGTTCTCAGCAGAGGCAGGGTCCAGCGTAGGTTTCTTTAGGATGGGGACAACTTGACCCGCCTTGAGCGAGTCAGGAATTGAGCCCTGTAGGATGGAGGCGTTGATTATTGAGGTCCAGGAAGGGATGATAGCCTTGGAGGCGGTAGCTAGGCAGTTAGAGGGGAGAGGATCGTTGAAGTGATTGTTCAGTTTTAGGGAGGCAAGAGTTTTCGAGATAGATTGATCGTCATAAAGATTAAAGTTGGACCAGTGTGCTAGGTTTTTGGGTGAGGTTTGGGTGGACAACACGGAGAGAAGAGGTTTGATTTTGGTGGTGGGTTGCGGATTTAAGCTCATTTCTTAGGGCCGAGATTTTGTCACAGAAGAAGGAAGAGAATTCCTCACTTGATATTGAGGGTTTCGGTGTTTCTTTGGCAGTTTTCAATAGTTTGTTGGATTGGTGTTTGACCAAGTCGAACAGCTTGCGAGGCCGATTTTTCGCATTTTCCAGTTCAGTTCTGAAGAATTCTTTTTTTGTGTTGAGTATTTTCTTGTTGTATACATTTCTGGCCTGGCGAAGGAGATTTAGATGTGCTGCAGATGGGTGTTTTTTCCAGATTCATTCAGACTGTCGCAGGGATCTCCTCTCCTTGTTGAGGGATCCACTGAACCAGGGGTTTCTGTCTTTGATCTGTGTTCTTTTTAGTTTTAGCGGTGCCAGGTCATCAAGGATGTCGGATATAGTGGAGGAGTAGTGGTCCGCCAGGTTTGTGACCGATGTGCACTGTGGAGGGGGGGGGGGGAGGTCAGACTCACAACGGGCTGCCAATTTCTCGTGGTCGAGGTTCTTGGTGTCCCTGACCCATCGTTTGGGAATCACAGGTTGGGGGGCCCATGCTTTGAAAGTGCTGGGCAGGAGGAAGGTGATGGCGTGGTGGTCAGACCAATCACAAGGATCAATGGAGATAAGTTTGACCGCTGATTTCTTAGCAATGATCCAGTCAAGGGTGGCACCTTTCACGTGAGTGGGGAGGGAGCAGGCTTGAGTAAGGGCTAGATCAGGCAGGAGGTCTTTGATTGCGTTAACCTGAGGATGTTTAGGATCGTTCCAATGCAAGTTAAAGTCACCAAGAAAAATGTCGTTAGAGCTTGGGGACACCTTAGCAGTGAGGATTTCCATGAGGAGGTCCGAAAAGCTGTCATTTATGTCGGGGGGGGGGGGGTGGTAAAAAATGTGCAGTTTGCACAGCTGTGAGGTGTTGTTGGAGATGGCGAGTGCGAGGTATTCGCAAGAGTCCGTGGGTGTCATGATTCAGGCATCGCGCCTACCTCGCCTACAATCCCCAGAATCCCCGGGATTAGCGTGGGTGGAGCCGCGAGCATAAGAGGACGAAACGCACGCCGGACGCTGTGCGTAATTCTTAATTGGCGTGTCCGTCATTTGTTGGCATCCCGTTCCCCTTTTCGTGTCAGTTTCGTGGGACCCAGACCGGATTCTGTGGCGAGCTCCCTTGGGTTCAGGTCGGGTGGTATTGAAGCCCTGACGGCTGAACTCAGCCACGCCTTAGGCGCCGACCCTGCTGAAACGGGCGGCGGTCGACGCACAGTTTTTCTGTTTTGAGGAAAACATCAGAGGCAAGGACAACGCTCCGGGACCGGAGCGCGGAAACAACAGGTATTGTCGGCCTCAGTCTCACTCTCGGACTGGAGGCCTTTCCTCCCCAGCATTTCGCCACCATCCTTAGGTGGTGTCGGTTCGCCGAGGTCCTGGCGAGTCGGCGGGGAATCTGAGAGAGTATTCAGCTCTTCCTCCTCAGTCCTTGGTGGAGGAGCCTGTTAGTTACCCTTGTGTATTTGATTCCTAAGTGGTGAGTAAACCACAAGAGCTACGAGGCTCAGAACAAACATTTTCTACACAGTATAAACGCAGTACAGTATCCATTCGAGCCTAAGTTAAAACCGGGGGTTATTATCCGGAAAGATCTCTATCACCTCATCAGTATCCACTGAAAGCCTTATACTTGGACAAAGTAAGACTTTGGGAGTCTGAAGGAAAAGGCTCAGAGGTTTATGAATTTACATGCAGTTATAAGGGGGGCATGCGGTTTTTCCGCAGAGAGTGGTGGTGGCCCGCAGTTGTGAGCTGATGTTGGGAGGTGTCAGTTGCTGTTCAGTTGGTGGTATGTGTATGATGTAATAGTGCTGCCAGCACAAGTATAACCTTACTATTCCAGCCTCCAGCCTGCAAGGATATTGTGTCACTAGCGAGAACTGATGAGTGTAGCCAAAAATGTTTTGACATTGGAATTGTGTTTGTATGTTTATTTTTCTTTACAGGTTCTACTCCCCGCTGTTCCCATCCTTCCCTTCCCTCGCTTGATTGCTCCAACCTTCCGTGCCTTTAGTGCAGGAGTTGGGGACGTCGAGAGGTGGACCCCCTATCGCATCGCCTGAATCCTGAGGAGAGTCGGATCTGGGACGGAAGCGGCACAGTGGGGTCCACCGGCAATTCTGTAACAAGGAGGTTGGAGCGGTAGATACAGGCAATGCCACCCCCCTTTTTCTTTGAGTGTCTGTCCAGCCTTACAATGCTATAGTTGGGCGGTACTAAGAGGTCATGGTAGGGTGATGAGGAATGGTTGAGCCAAGATTCGGTCAGGACCGCAAGGTCCGATTTATGTTTCATGATGAGGTCGGCGACATCGGATGCATGCTTTGCAGCTGACCGGCAGTTTATTAGGAGGCCGGCTAGGGAGAGGTAGGAGTGGGTGTCGACAGTAGAGGCAGAGGTGGGAACTTTAGCTAGGTTGCTGTTTACCACGCCTCGGACGCGGCGGGTAGCAGCTCTGTTAGGGTTGGTTGCAACCGTGCAGATAGGGTTTTCTTCTTCCGGGTCTAAAGGGCAAGGGGCTGAGAAGGCAGAGTCGTAGCTACATAGGAGGTCAACTACTTCTTCCTCCGTGAGTTCTGAGGGATTGATCACGCCAGGGGAGGGTTTGTAAGTGTAGAGGAGAGCAAGAATGTCCTCCTCAGAGAGGAGGCAGGGTTGCTTGCGAGGGCGGAGGTGACTTTGGGATAGAGGTAGAGGGTGAAGGAGGGGCTTCGTGAAAGGGATGTGAGTCTCAGTCTGTGTGAGCCATATTTTGGAGAAGGAGAGTTCAGTGATGTGAAGGAGGTGCTTTAGGTCCAGAATCGATTTGTGGATGCTCAGTGTTAACTCTGAGGATCTGCGGTGGAGGATATCAATATCGTAAAGAGAGGAGAGTACTGGTAGGCCTGAGACCCGTTGCCTGGGCGTGGTTCTGATGGAATATTCAGGTAACCTAGCGGTGTGATCAGGCGGGCTGAGGGCTGATGGCAAGTGAGCTATAGGGAGAGACTGAGCCGTTCTGACGGTATGTTCCGGTAGCCTCGAGGTGGGTTTAGGTGGGCTGAGGGCTGGAGGTCGGTGTGCTATTGGGATAGAGTGAGGGGGGTTAGGTTGATCCGATTCCCTATGTGAGGAGGGGTCTTGTCGACTAGGGTTCTGGGTCAAATGAGGTGTTTCCAAATCAGTATTGAGATCCCTAACCGGGGTTACTGGGGGCCGGTAGCCTGAGGTTGAGGGTTTGGGGACGCTTCTTGTGAATGCTGGAAGTGAGATGGTGGGGCTGGGTAGACGAGAGGGGGGGATCCGAGGGGGAGCTACGGTGTTCACTGGAGAGGGGTTTCCTGGGAGGTCTGGGTGTCGTGGTAATGGGGCATAGTGGATGGCAGGCATGGCTGACAAGGAGGTGGGGCCGGGACCCCCTAAGGCAGGGCCACTGGCAGGACCGGGTCCCCCCAAAGCAGGGGTGGTTGGTGTGATGAATACAGGCCCCAGCTAGGCCCGCAGGACACAAGGGTTCGCTCTCCTGTAAAGAAACCTATAAGGAAGTTGGCACGGAAACTGCAAAGTACAAAGACACGGTTTATTAACCCTTAAGGGTGGTCCTACAATCCATACAATACCCTTCAGTATTGCATAGAGTAGCACAAAGAACTTGCATACACGGTCCCCTTTTATACACAACAGAGGGGCTCATAAGTGGGAGGATACGACATGAGACGAGGAATGTTACCTTTTATGGACATTTGCAATACAAGATCGATATGTGGGCGGAGCTGACACACTCCTTAAGCCCGCGAAAACATGGTCAAGCAAGGACTAACTGATAACAGATGTGGTCAAGTCTGGGCATGCGCCAGACGGACAAAGGAACTATTTATAGACTGTTACTAGGCAGATTACAAGAGCAACTAACACAAAGATAAGACTCTTCTCGTGCTGAGCACGTGGAGACATGACAATACAAAATGGAGTCCAGACTTCAGTCAACATAACGAAAGGAACATGTGTAAGGGAGGAGAATTCATGTCTTTAGTAAATGCTTAATCACATCGAAATTGCAATTTACAACAGACGACCCTTTCAGCATTTACTGAAGACATCCGGCTTGTTAGAATAATCATCATATATATCGATTATCATCATTTCTTCTACTTCCTTAGTTAAACGTTTCTGATAAGTGACATTGGCAATAGCTTTCTTATCGGGGATACAAAATGATACACATACGGAACAGAGCAAGGGACCACATTGAACACAGATACAGAAAGAAAACAGAACTGCTATAATTATGCAGAGACCAGTCAAAACCTTCCAACCCCAAGCAGTGATCAATGCCCAAAACCATCCAGAAAAGGACCAAGTGCCGTTTTCTGTATGGATTTCAGCTGCAATTTTATGCAACCTATTAATTGCATTATAGACTGAAGGTGTGTGATCAGGAATAAACACACAGCAACTACTTCCGATAATTTTACAAGCTCCACCTCGATCAGCTAACATAACATCTAACACCATACGATTCTGCAATGCAACAATTCTGGTAATCTGTAATTCTTCCGTAAGATTCCCAAGAGCAGCAGCGGTTTGGTTTGTCACAGCCTCTACTACTCGTGTTAATCTTCGAACTTTCCTACTATTTAGGGCAGCTCCAACGAAGAAAAACAATCCTAGATTGAAGTCGATATACTGCTGTAAACTGGTGTCAGTCTGATCCACATCATCAATTGATAAAGTACGTTTATACCTATTTACAGTCACATTATTTAACAACTTTAAATCCTTATGATAGGATGCAGGTGCCAGAAATACAGGAGGTAACAAAAATGATACATAGCATACTCCAGACCAACCGGCTGGCAAACGGTAATAACCTTTAGTTCCACACACAAAATACGTATTATGGGATGCTAGGAAAGTACTGTTATTCAATCCATCGATGTTTAATATGGTAATACAATCGCTAACACCGACGGGAATATAACCCACACTTTGGACACACAGGTCCGCTTGAGCTTGTGCCACTTGAATCACAAATTTATCTTTTCCCACAGTGTCTCTGGTGTTCGTAAAAACATATGGAATCGATTCATTGTCTGGTCGATACTCTTCCCATTCCCAAATTGTCCCATTCGCTTGCGGATATCCATCTTTATCCTGATGACATTCTTTATTGAGTCTGAAGAGTAATCGTCCCACTGTGGGTTTCCGAGTGGCAAAAAGCAAAGTGTACCATGCTCTACAAGAGCCATTATGAGAGAAAGGAAGAGGTATGAATGGCGTTCCTCCTTTCTTCTGATGAGCTGGCATCATACCACATATCCAACAGTTCGTAGCATTGGTGGCAACATGGGTATGATGTAACATCTGGATGAAAGTGTTATTCAAATAGGACTGACGATGCTTCAATTCTTGATACGGAAGGGTATAGAAATAGTGCTCCGCAGGCACTGGAGTGGTCAACACAAGCAACTCTCGGGCAGGAGTCACATCCTCCACAAACCATGTGGTTATCCCAACAATAGCTACTGTGAGCATAAAACCTGTTGCACAAAGGATCTTCTTTTTCTCCATGTCAAAATAGAGAATCAATATCTTCCTGAAACTAAAGGTTTGTCAGAACTCTTCCCCTTGGGCAGCGGTCGCTTTCTTCACCAACGGGCCAAGACGGGTGTCGCTACACTAAGGCAGGGCTGATCCCCCCCCCCTTGCCTCATTGGCTCTCCGTTTCACTAACCCAAGGGCCGTTCTGACAACATGTCCCGATACTGAAGGATTCACTTTCTTGGCCTCAGATGATATCGCCTTCCTCCAGGAGTCGCGTGGTCCGGAAAGAGCTCCTCAGCGTCGTTCGATTCCACAGCACGGCCTTTCTCTGTGGTCAGGATCTCTCTTTGATCGGTCAATACAGCGGGCTCCACCAATCCGGGCGGTACTTTGCGGCAGTGCAGGGAATGGACCCAATTCTTTCTGTTGGAAACTCGCACAGCCGTCCTCGTTGCCAGTAAGACTTGCTCAGGGCCGACCCATCTCGGCTCCAGGCTGTTCGTCCTGTCGAAGATTTTCAACATGACATAGTCTCCAGGCCGGAGACTATGTCCTTCGCCGATGGACCGATCAGGGAGCGCCTCCCGGACCTGTTGATGAATGGAAACCAAGTTATCCGTTAACTGTGCCAGATAATCATTCATCATTACACAAGGTACATCATACACAGTCTTAGGTTTTGGTGGACCCCAAATATTCATTGGACGTCCAAAGACAATCTCATACGGTGTAAGACCGATTTGAGAGTGCGGTACCGATCTAATTGACAACAATGCCAGCGGTAAAGCATCTGGCCAAGTCAAAGACGTTGAAGCTTGAATTTTAGCGATCTTGAGCTTCAGTGTACCATTATACTTCTCGACTAGTCCTGCAGATTGAGGGTGGAATACTGCGTGGAACTTCTGGGTGATGCCTAGACCCTTCAGAACATACTTTATAACATCCGCTATAAAGTGGGGCCCGTTATCACTCCACAGAAGTCTACAAACGCCATATCGAGGGAAGAACTCCTTCAACAGCATCTTAGCGGTAGTCATTGCAGTATTGTCTTTCGTAGGGTAGGCCTCAACCCATTTGCTAAAGGCACACACCACTACTAGAACATACTTCAAATTGTTACAACGCTCGAGCTGAATGTAATCCATCTGTAAAACCTCAAAGGGTGCAGTAGGCGTTACGAACCCTCCTGCTGGGGTCCGAGTCCCCTTTCCTGGGTTGTACCTCAGGCAGATCATACAGGTCTGCACCACTCTCTTTGCCGTGCTAGCAATCTCTGGATGCTCCCAGACTTGGGTAAGCAATTTTACAATTGCGGAAGCTCCAACATGTGCTAGCCCATGTGCCATCTGAACCATAGGTTGTACAAAAGCTGTGGGTAATTTCCATCGATCCATCTGCTTATTTCTCCAGCAACCCTCATCATCCAATTCTCCCTCACTGGACCATTGCTCCCGTTCTTTATCAGAAGCGGTCCTCTGTATTTCTCGCACTTCTTCCTTCGCATCATGCCATCTTTCTACTTGTGACTTCACTACATACATGGCAGTAGCACCGGGCTGCATCGCAGTCTCCCGCGCCACCCGGTCTGCTAACGCATTCCCTTCTCCAACTTTATCGACTACTTTCCTATGGGCGCTACATTTAATGATAGCAATTTTCTTCGGATATGTCAATGCAGTTAAAAGATTATGAACTAACTCCCCATGCATTATTTGTACTCCATGCGACGTTAAGAACCCTCTTTCCTTCCAGAGCAGGCCGAAATCGTGCGCTACTCCGAAGGCATAGCGGCTATCTGTATAAACATTCACACACAATCCTGTACTGAGCTCACATGCTCGTGTTAATGCTATCAGTTCCGCTGCTTGAGCTGATTTCTGTGGTATGCGTGCTGTCTCCACTATTGTTTGCAATGTGGTAATCGCATACGCTGCCGAAGTCGTACCATCTGGTAGCTTCAGGCATGACCCGTCCACCCACAGTTCTCCATCTACATCTGAAAAGGGCGTATCCTGGAGATCAATACGACCCTTTGTTTGTTCCTCGGTCACAAGGATACAATCATGTGCTTCTCGTGCCTCAGACCGAGTCTCGGGGTATGGCAACAATGTGGCAGGGTTTAACGTCACGCACCTCTTCAACGTGATATGAGGAGCCAAAAGCGTCAGCTCATATCCCGTTAAACGGGCACTGGTCAAATGCTGCGTCTTTGTCTGATTAAGCAGGGCATCAACAGCATGGGGGACTAATACCAACAGCTTATGAGATAACACAATTCCCTCGCTCTGGCGTATTGACACAGCTGTCGCCGCAACCGAGCGAAAACAACCAGGCAATGCTCGAGCAACAGGATCAAGTACAGCCGAAAAATATGCACAAGGGCGCTGCTTGTCGCCGTGCATCTGCACTAAAACTGATAATGCACATCCATCTTTCTCATGCACATACAGCGAAAAAGGCTTGGTATAATCAGGAGTCCCTAATACTGGTGCTGAACAGAGGGCCTGTCGCAGTTTCTGAAAGGCAGTGTCACACTCATTCGTCCAAGGAAGCGGGATAGGTGTATCTTTTGTCAAAAGAACTAATAATGGCTTGGCTATGTACGAAAACCCTAATATCCACTGCCTACAAAACGAAACAAGACCCAAAAATGCGCGCACGTCCTTCTGCGTGGACGGCGTCGGTGTATCCAGAATCACTTGAACACGGTCTGGTGTGAGTGCACGGCCCTCCTTAGACAAAAGGTGACCTAGATAAGTCACCTTTGGTCTACAGAATTGCAACTTTTTCCGAGAAACTCTGTGATTGTGGGATGCCAAAAAGGAAAGCAAGGACAACGTACTCGTTTCACACAACTCCGGGGTGTCAGCCGCCAGCAAGATGTCATCGACATATTGAATGAGGGCGACACCCTCGGGCAGAACAAAGGAGTCCAATTGTCTTTTCAAAGCTTGACTGTAGATACTAGGGCTTTCCGTATAGCCCTGAGGTATTCTACAAAATCGGTAAGACCTATTATTGAGAGTGAACCCAAAAAGGTATCGACTATCGGGATGAATGGGAATTGAAAAGAAGGCATTTTTCAAATCAATAACTGAAAACGTGGTCGCCGTAGGCGGGACCAAAGTAAGCAACGTCGTGATATCCGAAACCACTGGGTACTGAGGTATCACGATCTTGTTTACTTCTCTCAAATCAATGATAAACTGATAGACTTTGGCATCCGTATCCTTTTTCAGAATGGGTAGAATCAGGCTATTACAAACATTATAGGGAACTTCTTCCACCACTCCCACCTTAATCAAATCCTGCACAATCTGTATAAGAGCCTCTTCCCCCTCCTGCGAAATACGATACTGGGGAAGGCGTGGTAACACCGCCCCCTCCTGGACACTAATGTGAACAGGCGGAATCACCATCTGTCCCACATCAGTATCCGAGGTGGCCCACAGAGCAAGGGGGAGGGCAGCTAACACAGCATCTTCTGTAACCACACACATCCGTTCAGACAGGGGGTAATTGTCATTCAATATCACCCGCACTCCAGTAGGGGAACACCGGATCGTAGCTCTGAAGTGCTTCAGCATATCAAGGCCCATAATATTATCCGGCGTGTTCGGAGCTAACAAAAACGGACAGGGTGCAGAAAAGGAATTAACCTGAAATGTGAGGGGCTGCGAAAGAGGGCTTCGGGAGAGTGTTCCATCAAACCCTACCGATGTAACCATTAAGCCAGATGGGGGAGCCCTCGGAACCAATTGTTTAGACAGCGCACTACGAGTCGCTCCTGTGTCCACTAGAAACTGATCAGTGGAGCCCAAAACCTCAGCTGATACGTAAGGACCCCTCTGATCAACTGGCACCTCAACTGATTCTAACCCCCATCCAACGCATTCCTATGCATGCTGAGAATCATGGTACCCAGAACGGTCAATCCCCGACACTTGATACTGATTTTGTCGATCAAAAACATTAGACCTATCTCGTTGCTGCCCAGCAAGGTCAAAACGAGCGTGATCATTAGAATTCCCTTTAAAATTCGAGAAACCCCCTCTACCTCTCGGGCCACCCTGAGTGTGTCCCTGACCGTGCCCCTGCCGTGAAGCATGCAACGCTGGGCATTCTCTGGCCCAGTGCCCCGATTGCTTACAATACGCACATTTATTCCTATTCAGATCAGATCGGCCCGAGGGAGGACCATAGAATCCTCCCCTACCTCTATTTACACCCCGTCGGGGCGGACCATATACCTGTGCTAACATCACCTTCGTTTTTAAATCCTTCGATTTCTTTTCCTCCTGCCCCTTCGCTTCTAGCTCCTGGCGCTCATAATACTGAGCTATAGTCAGGAGGGCTGTCGGGGTCGTAGTGGACCAAGAACTTTCACTCGCTTTGAGGCGAGCTGCAATTGCCGGTAATAGATTCGCCACATATTTGTCAGCAAAAAGGTGCCGACCCGTATCATCCGTAAGAGACTGACCACTAAAATCATGGAACGTCTCCTCAAAGCGCGTAAAGAAATCTGCAACTGATTCATCGGCTTTCTGCTTACACGAGGCTAGCATATTCCAGTCAATCTTTTTAGGGGGAATGATGGTCTTCAACTTAGTCAGAATAGCAGCGGGGAGGTCTAAGATAATCTGAGGTGGTTTCTGCGCGGGCTTTCTCTCCCTATCCTCATCCTCAAGTTCAGACCATCGAGCCTTAAAAGTGGCAACATCATCCACCTTCCGCACGGATCGCCACATATCTGGTGGTAGGATAAGCCCAAAGAACAAATCTATATCTGCTAAAGTCATAATACAAGAATTCAAGGCCCCCTCGACTTCTTCGTAAAAGGCCGCTGGATTCTTACGGGGATCAGGCAACGCATTCTTTAATGCCATGACGTCAGCCCTGTGCCAGGGAGTATAAACCCAATTATACACAAAATATCCCTTAGCATCGGCGGAGGTAATATCCGAGCTAGTCCCCGCTCCTTTAGGAGGAACATACAAAGGCGCCGCCTCGCGCATTGGTTTAGCATGCACTGGATCGCTCTTATCTGATTGAGAGGTGGATGAATGGCCGCCTCCAGTACGCGAATCCGACCGCTTTTCCTCCTCAAGATGTTGGCGCGCTTTCTCTTTAAGGTCTGCTGCCGCATCCCGCAACGCAAACAGTCGCCGAACCGCCTCAGGCGCCTTAGAGGGAGAGAAAACACCATTACGCAATGCTTTAGAATCTAATACCACATCAGCAGGTTCAAAGACACTGGAATATTTCCGAAAGGCGGCAATCACTTCATCAGAAAAGTGTCCCAAGAAATACACCCTTTCTCTATCCTGCCACGACTCCCAAGAAGCCAACAGTTCATCAAGGGATAACTTGCCCTTACATGCACGATAGGAAAACTGTCGAAGCTCACCCATTCGCTCGGCCGATAACATGGACCGCGTGTCTACCTTACTCGAACCCGATCCAGAATCTTGTGGCCTCGGGGCAGACGCGCCAACATAAGGAGGCGGAGAACGATCTAATAAATAAAAATCATCGTCATGATTATTAAGGACAGGATAGAGTGGCTGACGGACAGCATATTGACCCGAGACTTGTAACCTATGTTCTTTCTCTTGTTTCTCCATCTGTTCTCTTTCCTCCCGACGCTTTGCTTCCTGCGCTCTCACATGATCATTCTTTCGTTGCTCTTTATCAAACAGCGCTTTCTCGCGTTTCTCTCGCTCACGCACTTCCTTCACCCATAGTCGCACACATTCAAACATGTCTTGACGCGCACGCCGTTTACACATACACTGTTCCACATACTCAATCTTACGTATATCAAACGACCCATACAACGGCCACCGTAACTCAGGATCCTTCTTGGTATATTTCCTCCATACTGTGCTGTACATTATGGAGGAAAGACCATGCTTCACATACATATCCCTATTAGGAGTCCCCTCTGGGGGAGCTGGAGCAGATTCCTCGAGGTTTAACCGGTTTCCAAAGCAGCAGCACCACTTACGGAGTGCGCTAAAAGCAGGCATGCTCAAAAATAATGCAGAATATGCAGTATTATAAAAAAAAATGGCACTTAAACGTTGTGCTGGTCAAAGTTACACAGTTCCGGAGAAATATCTCCACATTACCTGCCTATATGTGTTGCAACGCATATATTCCCACAATAATCAATACAAGATATGACCGGTCATCACAAATCAAACTCAACCAACCCAGGCCTCAAAAACTCGGAGCAAGTACCGTACAACGGTTCTTACCAATCAAGAGTCCAGATTCCAACTGCCAAGCTCCGAAATTCGCCCAAACGGCTGTCACGGCAGAACCGACAGAAGAGGTCTCTGTCGAGGACCGGCGCCACCCAGATGGTCAGCTCGGAAGGGAAGGAAGAAAAACCTCGGGATGCCAGGACTAAAGTGCCTCTGGCAGTGATCACATCCCCGGCCAAATTCCTCACCTTCGTCGCGACCAATCCTTCGAGCATCCGAGTCGCCGATGAGCCCCACGTGACGGGCGCCAATTGATGAATACAGGCCCCAGCTAGGCCCGCAGGACACAAGGGTTCGCTCTCCTGTAAAGAAACCTATAAGGAAGTTGGCACGGAAACTGCAAAGTACAAAGACACGGTTTATTAACCCTTAAGGGTGGTCCTACAATCCATACAATACCCTTCAGTATTGCATAGAGTAGCACAAAGAACTTGCATACACGGTCCCCTTTTATACACAACAGAGGGGCTCATAAGTGGGAGGATACGACATGAGACGAGGAATGTTACCTTTTATGGACATTTGCAATACAAGATCGATATGTGGGCGGAGCTGACACACTCCTTAAGCCCGCGAAAACATGGTCAAGCAAGGACTAACTGATAACAGATGTGGTCAAGTCTGGGCATGCGCCAGACGGACAAAGGAACTATTTATAGACTGTTACTAGGCAGATTACAAGAGCAACTAACACAAAGATAAGACTCTTCTCGTGCTGAGCACGTGGAGACATGACAATACAAAATGGAGTCCAGACTTCAGTCAACATAACGAAAGGAACATGTGTAAGGGAGGAGAATTCATGTCTTTAGTAAATGCTTAATCACATCGAAATTGCAATTTACAACAGGTGAGATGCAGGGTATACTAGACGGAGTAGGTGCAGGGAGGAGTGGTCGGAGTGGGGACTGAGCTGGGTTGTGAATATGTTTTTTAAGGAGGGTGAAGAGGTCAGCAAATTTAATGAGGTTTTTGGGAGGCCCTTGAATCAAGATGGTGCCGCTGTTGTATAAGGAGATGGTAAGGTCTGCACGTAGATTTGCAGAAGGAGTGATTGTGAGTTTTTTTCCGTGAGGGATGACTCTGGTTTCTTGAACTTTGAGGAGGCTTGAGAAGGCATTGCACCAGAGGGACGTTTTCCTGGAATGGAAGATGAGGTCGATGATGACAGTGCCCTGGTTAATGCAGAGACGATGGTCAGATATCAGCGTTTCAGGATGATTTTTCAGGATGGAATGTTTAAGGGTTTTGGAGGCAGATTTGGAGAGATTAGGGGGGTAGATAACGGTGTAATAGTTGGCTTCCGTGGAGGACAGGTACGGTTCAGCCATGCTGGGGGGAGAGAAGAGAGTTTCAGCCCCGGTGGTCAGTTTGCAAGGAGGTATGGGTTCGTAAATCCGTCCTAGCTTCAGGGTATGCTGCTGAAGGAGCTCCCTCGTCCGAAATGACCGGCCTTGGAAGTGTAGCAAAATAGGATGCCGGGCATGTGTGACTAGAACTATATATAATTAAATATATATATATGTATATATACATACACACACATATGCATATATATACATACAGATAACTATATTATATTTTTAATTATTTATTTTTATTTTATGCAGTGAGGTTGGAGTATAAAAACCAATGTCTAGCTAGGTGACTACTGTGGAAGTCCTCTCTTCGTTATTGTTGTGGGGTGCTTCTTGTTGTAGGAGAGAATTTGTTTAGTCCCTAGTCTGTTGCTGTGGAGTTAGCTGCGTAGTCCTCTTTCAGTTACCATTGATGGGGCCGGTGGTGATCAGTCCCCTTTCCCTATCAATGCATTCAATGCATTTAGATGGCCATCATACACAGATTAAGAATTGTAAAATGGTGTCATAGCCAGGCCAGGATGGTGGTGGAGTCCAACCCCAATCGTTCAAATATTGCACACAATTCTGTTTAGTTTACTTATGCAAAATGCAGGTCTTGTAAACATCATTTATTAGCAAAACCTCTGTAATGGTGTAATAGAAGTAAACCAAGACTTCAGTACCCCGAGTTAATTCTGTTGTCAAATCAGTGCTGCTGGCTGGCCAAACATTTCACAATACCAGGTTAAGGTCCCCCATTATGAGCAGGACTCGGTCTGTTTAACTTAGAAGGATGAAAGTTGCAATCAGTCCGGAACCTGTGACCTGATTAGCAACAGCTTCTAAATCACCAAGCCACCTTACCATAAATGGATATTGTGTCATTACATTTCAAACAGAATAGAACAGCCCAAGATCTCAAGGCACTCTCTGGCACTGGCACATTGAGGTGAAGATGTACAGTCACCTTCCTAAAAGAATCCAGGCACACTGTTTGGCAATTACCTGTATGCTCTTCTATGATTGCAAGCACTTTATTATTTGAGGAGACTATCTTAACTATTGACGTGTAATGCATTATTAACCATTTGTATGCATCTTATATTGTATGTTGTAATTTCTATGAGAATGATTTTTTCAGAAATTGAATAATAAAACACTTAAATACAAAAAAATCAGCACCACTGTCATCATCACATTTGATGAGAACGAACTCTAAAAGGGTGTCCACAAGCGAACAAAGGCAGAGGGGATGAGGGCACAGGAGCCATGTAAGGACTGGCGGCCTCCCAGGGAACCCACTGGGATCTCTGCTGCTCCAGTGGCACATTCTATCATTTAACTGCATGATGAGTGAAGGACCTGACTGACTCCTGCTCATGCCTTGAAATGAAGGACCTGACTGACTCCTGCTCATGCCTTGAAATGAAGGACCTGACTGACTCCTGCTCATGCCTTGAAATGAAGGACCTGACTGACTCCTGCTCATGCTTTGAAATGAAGGACCTGACTCCCGCTCGTGCCTTACAGTGAAGGACCTGACTCGTGCTCATGCCTTACAGTGAAGGACCTCACTCTTGCTCATGCCATACATTGAAGGACCTGACTCCCCCTCCTGCTTTAGGGTGCAGGACCTGACTCATGCTCTTGCCTTACAGTGAAGGACTTGACTCCCAGTCATGCCTTACAGTGAAGGACTTGACTCCTGCTCATGCCGTACAGTAAAGGACTTGACACTGCTCTTGCCACACAGTGAAGGACCTGACTACCGCTCATGCCTTACAGTGAAGGCCCTGACTCCTGCTCATGCCTTAGGATGCAGGAACTGACTCCCGCTCATGCCTTACAGTGAAGGACTTGACCCCCACTCATGCCTTACAGTGAAGGACCTGACTCCCGCTCATGCCTTACAGTGAACAACCTGACTCCTGCTTTTGTCTTACAGTGAAGGACCTGACTCCAATCATGCCTTACATCCCACTAATGACTTAATGTGAAGCGCCTGACGTCTGCTTATGCTTTAAAGTGAAGGACCTGACTGCCACTCATGCCTTACAGTGAAGGACATGACTACCACTCAGGCCTTACAGTGAATGACCTGACTCCCGCTCATGCCTTACAGTGAAGGAAATGACTCCCGCTCATGCCTTACAATGAAGTATATGACTTTCCCTCTTGCCTTACAGTGAACGACCTGACTCCCGTGTATGCCTTATAGTGAAGGACCTGACTCCCGCTCATGCCTTACAGTGAATGACCTGACTCCCGCTCATGCCTTACAGTGAAGGATATGACTTCCGCTAATGCCTTACAGTGAAGGACCTGACTCCCGCTCGTGCCTTACAGTGAAGGACTTGACTCTGCTCTTGCCTTACACTGAAGGACCTGACTCGTGTTCATGCCTTAAAGTAAAGGACATGACTGCCACTCATGCCTTACAGTAAAGGACCTGACTCCCGCTTGTGCCTTACAGTGAAGGACTTGACTCTGCTCTTGCCTTACAGTGAAGGACCTGACTCGTGCTCATGCCTTACAGTAAAGGACATGACTGCCACTCATGCCTTACAGTGAAGGACCTGACTTCCGCTCGTGCCTTACAGTGAAGGACTTGACTCTGCTCTTGCCTTACAGTGAAGGACCTGACTGGTGCTCATGCCTTACAGTAAAGGACAGGACTGCCACTCATTCCTTACAGTGAAGGACCTGACTTCCGCTCGTGCCTTACAGTAAAGGACTTGACTCTGCTCTTGCCTTACAGTGAAGGACCTGACTCGTGCTCATGCCTTACAGTAAAGGACATGACTGCCACTCATGCCTTACAGTGAAGGACCTGACTCCCCCTCTTGCCTTAGGGTGCAGGACCTGACTCGTGCTCTTGCCATACATTGAAGGATCTGACTCCTGCTCATGCCTTAGGGTGCAGGACCTGACTCCCGCTCTTGCCTTACAGTGAAGGACTTGACTCCCAATCATGCCTTACAGTGAAGGACTTGACTCCTGCTCATGCCATACAGTAAAGGACTTGACTCTGCTCTTGCCACACAGTGAAGGACCTGACTACCGCTTATGCCTTACAGTGAAGGCCCTGACTCCTGTTCATGCCTTAGGGTGCAGGAACTGACTCCCGCTCATGCCTTACAGTGAAGGACTTGACCCCCACTCATGCCTTACAGTGAAGTATATGACTTCCCCTCTTGCCTTACAGTGAAGGACCTGACTCCCGCGCATGCCTTACAGTGAAGGACCTGACTCCCGCTCATGCCTTACAGTGAATGACCTGACTCCCGCTCATGCCTTACAGTGAAGGATATGACTCCCGCTCATGCCGTATAGTGAAGGACCTAACTCCTGCTCATGCCTTACAATGAAGGATATGACTCCCCCTCTTGCCTTACAGTGAACGACCTGACTCCAGCGCATGCTCTACAGTGAAGGACCTGACTCCTGCTCTTTCAGTACATTGAAGGACCTGACTCTCGCTCATGCCTTACAGTGAAGGACATGACTCCCGCTCTTGCTTTACAATGAAGGCCCTGATTCGTGCTCTTGCCATACATTGAAGGACCTGACTCCCTCTCATGCCTTACAGTGAAGGACCTGACTCCCGATCATGCCTTACAATGAAGGCTCTGACTCCTGCTCCTGCCTTACAATGAAGGCCCTGACTCCTGCTCTTGCCTTACATTGAAGGACCTTGTTCCCCCTCTTGCCTAACATTGAAGGACCTGGCTCCCCCTCATGCCATACATTTTAGGACCTGACTCCCTTCTTACCTTACAGTGAAGGATTTGACTCCCGCTCATGCCTTACAATGAAGTATATGACTTCCCCTCTTGCCTTACAGTGAACGACCTGACTCCCGCGCATGCCTTACAGTGAAGGACCTGACTTCCGCTCATGCCTTACAGTGAATGACCTGACTCCCGCTCATGCCTTACAGTGAAGGATATGACTCCCGCTCATGCCTTATAGTGAAGGACCTAACTCCTGCTCATGCCTTACAATGAAGGATATGACTCCCCCTCTTGCCTTACAGTGAATGACCTGACTCCAGCGCATGCCCTACAGTGAAGGACCTGACTCCTGCTCTTTCAGTACATTGAAGGACCTGACTCTCGCTCATGCCTTACAGTGAAGGACATGACTCCCGCTCTTGCCTTACAATGAAGGCCCTGATTCGTGCTCTTGCCATACATTGAAGGACCTGACTCCCTCTCATGCCTTACAGTGAAGGACCTGACTCCCGCTCATGCCTTACAATGAAGGCTCTGACTCCCGCTCCTGCCTTACAATGAAGGCCCTGACTCCTGCTCTTGCCTTACATTGAAGGACCTTGCTCCCCCTCTTGCCATACATTTTAGGACCTGACTCCCTTCTTACCTCACAGTGAAGGATATGACTCCCGCTCATGCCTTACAATGAAGAATATGACTTCCCCTCTTGCCTTACAGTGAACGACCTGACTCCCGCGCATGCCTTACAGTGAAGGACCTGACTCCCGCTCATGCCTTACAGTGAATGACCTGACTCCCGCTCATGCCTTACAGTGAAGGATATGACTCCCGCTCTTGCCTTACAATGAAGGCCCTGATTCGTGCTCTTGCCATACATTGAAGGACCTGACTCCCTCTCATGCCTTACAGTGAAGGACCTGACTCCCGCTCATGCCTTACAATGAAGGCTCTGACTCCCGCTCCTGCCTTACAATGAAGGCCCTGACTCCTGCTCTTGCCTTACATTGAAGGACCTTGCTCCCCCTCTTGCCTTACATTGAAGGACCTGGCTCCCCCTCTTGCCATACATTGAAGGACTTGACTCCTGCTCTTGCCATACATTTTAGGACCTGACTCCCTTCTTACCTTACAGTGAAGGACTTGACTCCCACTCATGCCTTAGGGTGTAGGACCTGACTCGTGCTCTTGCCATACATTGAAGGATCTGACTCCTGCTCATGCCTTAGGGTGCAGGACCTGACTCCCCCTCTTGCCATACATTGAAGGACTTGACTCCTGCTCTTGCCATGCATTGATGGACCTGACTCCCTTCTTACCTTACAGTGAAGGACTTGACTCCCACTCATGCCTTACGGTGAAGGTCCTGACTCCCCCTCTTGCCTTACAGTGAAGGACCTGGCTCCCCACATATGCCTTACAGTGAAGGCCCTGGCTCCCACTCATGCATTACAGTGAAGGACCTGACTCCCGCTCATGCCTTACAGTGAAGGACCTGGCTCCCACTCATGCCTTACAGTGAAGGACCTGACCCCCACTCATGCCTTACAGTGAAGGACCTGACTCCAGCTCATGCCTTACAGTGAAGAATCTGACTCCTGCTTTTGTCTTAGAGTGAATGCCCTGACTCCACTCATGCCGTACATCCCATTCATGCCTTACTGTGAAGGGCGTGATGTCTGCTTATGCCTTAAAGTGAAGGACCTGACTCCTGCTCATGCCTTACAGTAAAGGACATGACTGCCACTCATGCCTTACAGTGAATGACCTGACTCCCGCTCATGCCTTACAGTGAAGGATATGACCTCCCGCTCATGCCTTATAGGGAAGGACCTAACTCCTGCTCATGCCTTACAATTAAGGATATGACTCCCCCTCTTGCCTTACAGTGAATGACCTGACTCCAGCACATGCCTTACAGTGCAGGACCTGAATCCTGCTCTTTCAATACATTGAAGGACCTGACTCTCGCTCATGCCTTACAGTGAATGATCTGACTCCCGCTCATGCCTTACAGTGAAGGACCTGACTCCCGCTCATGCTTTACAGTGAAGGACGTGACTCCCACTCTTGCCTTAGAATGAAGGCCCTGACTCGTGCTCTTGCCATACATTGAAGAACCTGACTCCCCCCTCATGCCTTACAGTGAAGGGCCTGGCCCCCGCTCATTCCTTACAGTGAAGGACCTGACTCCCGCTCATGCCTTACAGTGAACAATCTGACTCCTGTTTTTGTCTTACAGTGAATGCCCTGACTCCACTCCTGCCTTACATCCCACAAGCGAACAAAGGCAGAGGGAATGATGGCACAGGAGCAATGTAATGACTTGCAGCCCCCCAGGGAGTCCACTGGGATCTCTGCTGTTCCAGTGGAACATTCTATCAATTAAATGCATAATGAGTGAAGGACCTGACTGACTCCTGCTCATGCCTTGAAATGAAGGACCTGACTGACTCCTGCTCATGCCTTGAAATGAAGGACCTGACTCCCGCTAATGCCTTGCAGTGAAGGACCTGACTCCCGCTCGTGCCTTACAGTGAAGGACTTGACTCATGCTCATGCCTTACAGTGATGGACCTCACTCCTGCTCATGCCATACATTGAAGGACCTGACTCCCCCTCCTGCCTTAGGGTGCAGGACCTGACTCCCGCTCATGCCTTACAGTGAAGGATATGACTCCCGCTCATTCCTTACAATGAAGTATATGACTTTCCCTCTTGCCTTACAGTGAACGACCTGACTCCTGCGCATGCCTTACAGTGAAGGACCTGACTCCCGCTCATGCCTTACAGTGAAGGATATGACTCCCGCTAATGCCTTACAGTGAAGGACCTGACTCCCGCTCGTGCCTTACAGTGAAGGACTTGACTCTGCTCTTGCCTTACACTGAAGGACCTGACTCGTGTTCATGCCTTAAAGTAAAGGACATGACTGCCACTCATGCCTTACAGTGAAGGACATGACTGCCACTCATGGCTTACAGTGAATGACCTGACTCCCGCTCATGCCTTACAGTGAAGGATATGACTCCCGCTCATGCCTTACAATGAAGTATATGACTTTCCCTCTTGCCTTACAGTGAACGACCTGACTCCCGCGCATGCCTTACAGTGAAGGACCTGACTCCCGCTCATGCCTTACAGTGAATGACACCACTCCCGCTCATGCCTTACAGTGAAGGATATGACTCCCGCTAATGCCTTACAGTGAAGGACCTGACTCCCGCTCGTGCCTTACACTGACGGACCTGACTCGTGTTCATGCCTTAAAGTAAAGGACATGACTGCCACTCATGCCTTACAGTAAAGGACCTGACTCCCGCTTGTGCCTTACAGTGAAGGACTTGACTCTGCTCTTGCCTTACAGTGAAGGACCTGACTCGTGCTCATGCCTTACAGTAAAGGACATGACTGCCACTCATGCCTTACAGTGAAGGACCTGACTTCCGCTCGTGCCTTACAGTGAAGGACTTGACTCTGCTCTTGCCTTACAGTGAAGGAGCTGACTCGTGCTCATGCCTTACAGTAAAGGACAGGACTGCCACTCATGCCTTACAGTGAAGGACCTGACTTCCGCTCGTGCCTTACTGTGAAGAACTTGACTCTGCTCTTGCCTTACAGTGAAGGACCTGACTCGTGCTCATGCCTTACAGTAAAGGACATGACTGCCACTCATGCCTTACAGTGAAGGACCTGACTCCCGCTAGTGCCTTACAGTGAACAAATTGACTCTGCTCTTGCCTTACAGTGAAGGACCTCACTCCTGCTCATGCCATACATTGAAGGACCTCACTCCCCCTGTTGAATTAGGGTGCAGGACCTGACTCGTGCTCTTGCCATACATTGAAGGATCTGACTCCTGCTCATGCCTTAGGGTGCAGGACCTGACTCCCGCTCTTGCCTTACAGTGAAGGACTTGACTCCCAGTTATGCCTTACAGTGAAGGACTTGACTCCTGCTCATGCCATACAGTAAAGGACTTGACTACCGCTCATGCCTTACAGTGAAGGCCCTGACTCCTGCTCATGCCTTAGGGTGCAGGAACTGACTCCCGCTTTTGTCTTACAGTGAAGGACCTGACTCCACTCATGCCTTACATCCTACTAATGACTTACTGTGAAGGCCCTGACATCTGCTTATGCCTTAAAGTGAAGGACCTGACTGCCACTCATGCCTTACAGTGAGGGTCATGACTGCCACTCATGCCTTACAGTGAATGACCTGACTCCCGCTCATGCCTTACAGTGAAGGGTATGACTCCCGCTCATGCCTTACAATGAAGTATATGACTTCCCCTCTTGCCTTACAGTGAACCACCTGACTCCCACGCATGCCTTACAGTGAAGGACCTGACTCCCGCTCATGCCTTACAGTGAATGACCTGACTCCCACTCATGCCTTACAGTGAAGGATATGACTCCAGCGCATGCCCTACAGTGAAGGACCTGACTCCTGCTCTTTCAGTACATTGAAGGACCTGACTCTCGCTCATGCCTTACAGTGAAGGACATGACTCCCGCTCTTGCCTTACAATGAAGGCCCTGATTCGTGCTCTTGCCATACATTGAAGGACCTGACTCCCTCTCATGCCTTACAGTGAAGGACCTGACTCCTGCTCTTGACTTACATTGAAGGACCTTGCTCTCCCTCTTGCCTTACATTGAATGATCTGGCTCCCTCTCTTGCCATACATTGAAGGACTTGACTCCTGCTCTTGCCATACGTTTTAGGACCTGACTCCCTTCTTACCTTACAGTGAAGGATATGACTCCCGCTCATGCCTTACAATGAAGTATATGACTTCCCCTCTTGCCTTACAGTGAACGACCTGACTCCTGCGCATGCCTTACAGTGAAGGACCTGACTCCCGCTCATGCCTTACAGTGAATGACCTGACTCCTGCTCATGCCTTACAGTGAAGGATATGACTCCCGCTCATGCCTTATAGTGAAGGACCTAACTCCTGCTCATGCCTTACAATGAAGGATATGACTCCCCCTCTTGCCTTACAGTGAACGACCTGACTCCAGCGCATGCCCTACAGTGAAGGACCTGACTCCTGCTCTTTCAGTACATTGAAGGACCTGACTCTCGCTTACGCCTTACAATGAAGGACATTACTCCCGCTCTTGCCTTACATTGAAGGCCCTGATTCGTGCTCTTGCCATACATTGAAGGACCTGACTCCCTCTCATGCCTTACAGTGAAGGTCCTGACTCCCGCTCATGCCTTACAATGAAGGCTCTGACTCCTGCTCCTGCCTTACAATGAAGGCCCTGACTCCTGCTCTTGCCTTACATTGAAGGACCTTGCTCCCCCTCTTGCATTACATTGAAGGACCTGGCTCCCCCTCTTGCCATACATTGAAGGACTTGACTCCTGCTCTTGCCATACATTTTAGGACCAGACTCCCTTCTTACCTTACAGTTAAGGACTTGACTCCCACTCATGCCTTAGGGTGTAGGACCTGACTCGTGCTCTTGCCATACATTGAAGGATCTGACTCCTGCTCATGCCTCAGGGTGCAGGACCTGACTCCCACTCTTGCCTTACAGTGAAGGACTTGACTCCCAGTCATGCCTTACAGTGAAGGACTTGACTCCTGCTCATGCCGTACAGTAAAGGACTTGACTCTGCTCTTGCCACACAGTGAAGGACCTGACTACCGCTCATTCCTTACAGTGAAGGCCCTGACTCCTGCTCATGCCTTAGGGTGCAGGAACTGACTCCCGCTCATGCCTTACAGTGAAGCACTTGACCCCCACTCATGCCTTACAGTGAAGGACCTGACTCCCACTCATACCTTACAGTGAACGACCTGACTCATGCTTTTGTCTTACAGTGAACGACCCGACTCCACTCATGCCTTATATCCCACTAATGACTTACTGTGAAGGGCCTGACGTCTGCTCATGCCTTAAAGTGAAGGACCTGACTGCCACTCATGCCTTACAGTGAAGGACATGACTGCCACTCATGCCATACTGTGAATGACCTGACTCCCGCTCATGCCTTACAGTGAAGGATATGACTCCCGCTAATGCCTTACAATGAAGTATATGACTTCCCCTCTTGCCTTACAGTGAACGACCTGACTCCCGCACATGCCTCACAGTGAAGGACCTGATTCCCGCTCATGCCTTACAGTGAATGACCTGACTCCCGCTCATGCCTTACAGTGAAGGATATGACTCCCGCTCATGCCTTATAGTGAAGGACCTAACTCCTGCTCATGCCTTACAATGAAGTATATGACTTCCCCTCTTGCCTTACAGTGAACGACCTGACTCCCGCTCATGCCTTGCAGTGAATGACCTGACTCCCGCTCATGCCTTACAGTGAAGGACCTGACTCCCGCTCATGTCTTATAATGAAGGCTCTGACTCCCGCTCCTGCCTTACATTGACGGCCCTGACTCCTGCTCTTGCCTTACATTGAAGGACCTTGCTCCCCCTCTTGCCTTACATTGAAGGACCTGGCTCCCCCTCTTGTCATACATTGAAGGACTTGACTCCTGCTCTTGCCATACATTGAAGGACCTGACTCCCTTCTTACCTTACAGTGAAGGACTTGACTCCCACTCATGCCTTACAGTGAAGGCCCTGACTCCCCCTCTTGCCTTACAGTGAAGGACCCGGCTCCCCACATATGCCTTAAAGTGAAGGCCCTGACTCCCACTCATGCCTTACAGTGAAGGACCTGACTCCCGCTCATGCCTTACAGTGAAGGACCTGGCTCCCACTCATGCCTTACAGTGAAGGACCTGACTCCAGCTCATGCCTTACAGTAAAAAATCTGACTTGTGCTTTTGTCTTAGAGTGAATGCCCTGACTCTACTCATGCCGTACATCCCATTCATGCCTTACTGTGAAGGGCGTGATGTCTGCTTATGCCTTAAAGTGAAGGACCTGACTTCTGCTCATGCCTTACAGTAAAGGACATTACTGCCACTCATGCCTTACAGTGAAGGATATGACCTCCCGCTCATGCCTTATAGGGAAGGACCTAACTCCTGTTCATGCCTTACAATTAAGGATATGACTCCCCCTCTTGCCTTACAGTGAATGACCTGACTCCAGCACATGCCTTACAGTGAAGGACCTGAATCCTGCTCTTTCAATACATTGAAGGACCTGGCTCTCGCTCATGCCTTACAGTGAATGATCTGACTCCCACTCATGCCTTACAGTGAAGGACCTGACTCCCGCTCATGCTTTACAGTGAAGGACGTGACTCCCACTCTTGCCTTAGAATGAAGGCCCTGACTCGTGCTCTTGCCATACATTGAAGGACCTGACTCCCCCCTCATGCCTTACAGTGAAGGACCTGACTCCCGCTCATGCCTTACAGTGAAGGGCCTGACCCCCGCTCATTCCTTACAGTGAAGGACCTGACTCCCGCTCATGCCTTACAGTGAACAATCTGACTCCTGTTTTTGTCTTACAGTGAATGCCCTGACTCCACTCATGCCTTACATCCCACAAGCGAACAAAGGCAGAGGGAATGATGGCACAGGAGCAATGTAAGGACTTGCAGCCCCCGAGGGAGTCAACTGGGATCTCTGCTGTTCCAGTGGAACATTCTATCAATTAACTGCATAATGAGTGAAGGACCTGACTGACTCCTGCTCATGCCTTGAAATGAAGGGCCTGACTGACTCCTGCTAATGCCTTGAAATGAAGGACCTGACTGACTCCTGCGCATGCCTTGAAATGAAGGAGCTGACTCCCGCTAATGTCTTGCAGTGAAGGACCTGACTCTCGCTCGTGCCTTACAGTGAAGGACTTGACTCTGCTCTTGCCTTACACTGAAGGACCTGACTCGTGCTCATGCCTTAAAGTAAAGGACATGACTGCCACTCATGCCTTACAGTGAAGGACCTGACTTCCGCTTGTGCCTTACAGTGAAGGACTTGACTCTGCTCTTGCCTTACAGTGAAGGACCTGACTCATGCTCGTGCCTTACAGTGAAGGACTTGACTCTGCTCTTGCCTTACACTGAAGGACCTGACTCGTGTTCATGCCTTAAAGTAAAGGACATGACTGCCACTCATGCCTTACAGTGAAGGACATGGATGCCACTCATGCCTTACAGTGAAGGACCTGACTTCTGCTCGTGCCTTACAGTGAAGGACTTGACTCTGCTCTTGCCTTACAGTGAAAGACATGACTCGTGCTCATGCCTTACAGTAAAGGGCATGACTGCCACTCATGCCTTACAGTGAAGGACCTGACTCCCGCTTGTGCCTTACAGTGAAGGACCTGACTCGTGCTCATGCCTTACAGTGAAGGACCTCACTCCTGCTCATGCCATACATTGAAGGACCTGACTCCCCCTCTTGCCTTAGGGTGCGGGACCTGACTCGTGCTCTTGCCATACATTGAAGGATATGACTCCTGCTCATGCCTTAGGGGACAGGACCTGACTCCTGCTCTTGCCTTACAGTGAAGGACTTGACTTCTGCTCATGCCGTACAGTAAAGGACTTGACTCTGCTCTTGCCACACAGTGAAGGACCTGACTACCGCTCATGTCTTACAGTGAAGGCCCTGACTCCTGCTCATGCCTTAGGGTGCAGGAACTGACTCCTGCTCATGCCTTACAGTGAAGGACTTGACCCCCACTCATGCCTTACAGTGAAGGACCTGACTCCCGCTCATGCCTTACAGTGAACAACCTGACTCCTGCTTTTGTCTTACAGTGAAGGACCTGACTCCACTCATGCCTTACATCCTACTAGTAATGACTTACTGTGAAGGGCCTGACATCTGCTTATGCCTTAAAGTGAAGGACCTGACTGCCACTCATGCCTTACAGTGAAGGACATGACTGCCACTCATGACTTACAGTGAATGACCTGACTCCCGCTCATGCCTAACAGTGAAGGATATGACTCCCGCTCATGCCTTACAATGAAGTATATGACTTCCCCTCTTGCCTTACAGTGAAGGACCTGACTCCCGCGCATGCCTTACAGTGAAGGACCTGACTCCCGCTCATGCCTTTCAGTGAATGACCTGACTCCCGCTCATGCCTTACAGTGAAGGATATGACTCCTGCTCATGCCTTATAGTGAAGGGCCTAACTCCTGCTCATGCCTTACAATGAAGGATATGACTCCCCCTCTTGCCTTACAGTGAACGACCTGACTCCAGCGCATGCCCTACAGTGAAGGACCTGACTCCTGCTCTTTCAGTACATTGAAGGACCTGACTCCCTCTCATGCCTTACAGTGAAGGCTCTGACTCCCGCTCCTGCCTTACAATGAAGGCCCTGACTCCTGCTCTTGCCTTACATTGAAGGACCTTACTCCCCCTCTTGCCTTACATTGAAGGACCTGGCTCCCCCTCTTGCCATACATTGAAGGACTTGACTCCTGCTCTTGCCATACATTTTAGGACCTGACTCCCTTCTTACCTTACAGTGAAGAACTTGACTCCCACTCATGCCTTAGGGTGTAGGACCTGACTCGTGCTCTTGCCATTCATTGAAGGGTCTGACTCCTGCTCATGCCTTAGAGTGCAGGACCTGACTCCCGCTCTTGCCTTACAGTGAAGGACTTGACTCCCAGTCATGCCTTACAGTGAAGGACTTGACTCCTGCTCATGCCGTACAGTAAAGGACTTGACTCTGCTCTTGCCACACAGTGAAGGACCTGACTACCGCTCATTCCTTACAGTGAAGGCCCTGACTCCTGCTCATGCCTTAGGGTGCAGGAACTGACTCCCGCTCATGCCTTACAGTGAAGGACTTGACACCCACTCATGCCTTACAGTGAAGGACCTGACTCCTGCTCATGCCTTACAGTGAACGGCCTGACTCCTGCTTTTGTCTTACAGTGAAGGACCTGACCACTCATGCCTTACATCCCACTAATGACTTACTGTGAAAGGCCTGACGTCTGCTCATGCCTTGAAGTGAAGGACCTGACTGCCACTCATGCCTTACAGTGAAGGACATGACTGCCACTCATGCCTTACAGTGAATGACCTGACTCCCGCTCATGCCTTTCAGTGAAGAATATGACTCCCACACTTGCCTTACAGTGAACGACCTTACTCCAGTGCATGCCGTACAGTGAAGGACCTGACTCCTGCTCTTTCAGTACATTGAAGGACCTGGCTCTCGCTCATGCCTTACAGTGAATGCCCTGACTCCCGCTCATGCCTTACAGTGAAGGACCTGACTCCCGCTCATGCCTTACAATGAAGGCTCTGACTCCCGCTCCTGCCTTACAATGAAGGCCCTGACTCCTGCTCTTGCCTTACATTGAAGGACCTTTCTCTCCCTCTTGCCTTACATTGAAGGACCTGGCTCCCCCTCTTGCCATACATTGAAGGACTTGACTCCCGCTCTTGCCATACATTGAAGGACCTGCCTCCCTTCTTACCTTACAGTGAAGGACTTGACTCCCACTCATGCCTTACAGTGAAGGCCCTGACTCCCCCTCTTGCCTTACAGTGAAGGACCTGGCTATGCTCTTCCCTTACAGTGAAGGACCTGGCTCCACACATATGCCTTACAGTGAAGGCCCTGACTCCCACTCATGCCTTACAGAGAAGGACCTGACTCCCGCTCATGCCTTACAGTGAAGGACCTGGCTCCCACTCATGCCTTACAGTGAAGGACCTGACCCCCACTTCATGCCTTACAGTGAAGGACCTGACTCCAGCTCATGCCTTACAGTGAAAAATCTGACTCCTGCTTTTGTCTTACAGTGAATGCCCTGACTCCATTCATGCCGTACATCCCACTCATGCCTTTCTGTGAAGGGCGTGATGTCTGCTTATGCCTTAAAGTGAAGGACCTGATTCCTGCTCATGCCTTACAGTAAAGGACATGACTGCCACTCATGCCTTACAGTGAATGACCTGACTCCCGCTCATGCCTTACAGTGAAGGATATGACCTCCCGCTCATGCCTTATAGGGAAGGACCTAACTCCTGCTCATGCCTTACAATTAAGGATACGACTCCCCCTCTTGCGTTACAGTGAATGACCTGACTCCAGCACATGCCTTACAGTGAAGGACCTGAATCCTGCTCTTTCAATACATTGAAGGACCTGACTCTCGCTCATGCCTTACAGTGAATGACCTGACTCCCGCTCATGCCTTACAGTGAAGGACCTAACTCCCGCTCATGCTTTACAGTGAAGGACGTGACTCCCACTCTTGCCTGACAATGAAGGCCCTGACTCCCCCTCATGCCTTACAGTGAAGGACCTGATTTCCGCTCATGCCTTACAGTGAAGGGCCTGACTCCCGCTCATGCCTTACAATAAAGGCTCTGACTCCCACTCATGCCTTACAATGAAGGCCCTGACTCCTGCTCTTGCCTTACATTGAAGGACCTTGCTTCCCCTCTTGCCTTACATTGAAGGACCTGGCTCCCCCTCTTGCCATACATTCAAGGACTTGACTCCTGCTCTTGCCATACATTGAAGGACCTCACTACCTTCTTACCTTACAATGAAGGACTTGACTCCCACTCATGCCTTACAGTGATGGCCCTGACTCCCCCTCTTGCCTTACAGTGAAGGACCTGACTCTGCCCTTGCCTTACAGTGAAGGACCTGGCTCCCAACATATGCCTTACAGTGAAGGTCCTGACCCCCACTCATGCCTTATAGTGAAGGACGTGGCTCCCAACATATGCCTTACAGTGAAGGTCCTGACTCCCACTCATGCCTTACTGTGAAGGGCCTGACTCCCGCTCATGCCTTACAGTGAAGGATATGACCTCCCGCTCATGCCTTATAGGGAAGGACATGACTGCCACTCATGCCTTACAGTGAATTACCTGATTCCCGCTAATGCCTTACAGTGAAGAATATGACCTCCCGCTCATGCCTTATAGGGAAGGACCTAACTACTGCTCATGCCTTACAATGAAGGATATGACTCCCCCTCTTGCCTTACAGTGAACCACCTGACTCCAGCGCATGCCCTACAGTGAAGGACCTGACTCCTGCTCTTTCAGTACATTGAAGGACCTGACTCCCTCTCATGCCTTACAGTGAAGGACCTGACTCCCGCTCATGCCTTACAATGAAGGCTCTGACTCCCGCTCCTGCCTTACAATGAAGGCCCTGACTCCTGCTCTTGCCTTACATTGAAGGACCTTGCTCCCCCTCTTGCCTTACATTGAAGGACCTGGCTCCCCTCTTGCCATACATTGAAGGACTTGACTCCTGCTCTTGCCATACATTTTAGGACCTGACTCCCTTCTTACCTTACAGTGAAGGACTTGACTCCCACTCATGCCTTAGGGTGCAGGACCTGACTCGTGCTCTTGCCATACATTGAAGGGTCTGACTCCTGCTCATGCCTTAGGGTGCAGGACCTGACTCCCGCTCTTGCCTTACAGTGAAGGACTTGACTCCCAGTCATGCCTTACAGTGAAGGACTTGACTCCTGCTCATGCCGTACAGTAAAGGACTTGACTCTGCTCTTGCCACACAGTGAAGGACCTGACTACCGCTCATTCCTTACAGTGAAGGCCCTGACTCCTGCTCATGCCTTAGGGTGCAGGAACTGACTCCCGCTCATGCCTTACAGTGAAGGACTTGACACCCACTCATGCCTTACAGTGAAGGACCTGACTCCTGCTCATGCCTTACAGTGAACGACCTGACTCCTGCTTTTGTCTTACAGTGAAGGACCTGAGCACTCATGCCTTACATCCCACTAATGACTTACTGTGAAAGGCCTGACGTCTGCTCATGCCTTGAAGTGAAGGACCTGACTGCCACTCATGCCTTACAGTGAAGGACATGACTGCCACTCATGCCTTACAGTGAATGACCTGACTCCCGCTCATGCCTTTCAGTGAAGAATATGACTCCCACACTTGCCTTACAGTGAACGACCTTACTCCAGTGCATGCCGTACAGTGAAGGACCTGACTCCTGCTCTTTCAGTACATTGAAGGACCTAGCTCTCGCTCATGCCTTACAGTGAATGCCCTGACTCCCGCTCATGCCTTACAGTGAAGGACCTGACTCCCGCTCATGCCTTACAATGAAGGCTCTGACTCCCGCTCCTGCCTTACAATGAAGGCCCTGACTCCTGCTCTTGCCTTACATTGAAGGACCTTTCTCTCCCTCTTGCCTTACATTGAAGGACCTGGCTCCCCCTCTTGCCATACATTGAAGGACTTGACTCCTGCTCTTGCCATACATTGAAGGACCTGCCTTCCTTTTTACCTTACAGTGAAGGACTTGACTCCCACTCATGCCTTACAGTGAAGGCCCTGACTCCCCCTCTTGCCTTACAGTGAAGGACCTGGCTATGCTCTTCCCTTATAGTGAAGGACCTGGCTCCCCACATATGCCTTACAGTGAAGGCCCTGACTCCCACTCATGCCTTACAGTGAAGGACCTGACCCCCACTTCATGCCTTACAGTGAAGGACCTGACTCCAGCTCATGCCTTACAGTGAAAAATCTGACTCCTGCTTTTGTCTTACAGTGAATGCCCTGACTCCACTCATGCCGTACATCCCACTCATGCCTTTCTGTGAAGGGCGTGATGTCTGCTTATGCCTTAAAGTGAAGGACCTGATTCCTGCTCATGCCTTACAGTAAAGGACATGACTGCCACTCATGCCTTACAGTGAATGACCTGACTCCCGCTCATGCCTTACAGTGAAGGATATGACCTCCCGCTCATGCCTTATAGGGAAGGACCTAACTCCTGCTCATGCCTTACAATTAAGGATACGACTGCCCCTCTTGCGTTACAGTGAATGACCTGACTCCAGCACATGCCTTACAGTGAAGGACCTGAATCCTGCTCTTTCAATACATTGAAGGACCTGACTCTCGCTCATGCCTTACAGTAAATGACCTGACTCCCGCTCATGCCTTACAGTGAAGGACCTGACTCCCGCTCATGCTTTACAGTGAAGGACGTGACTCCCACTCTTGCCTTACAATGAAGGCCCTGACTCCCCCCTCATGCCTTACAGTGAAGGACCTGATTTCCGCTCATGCCTTTCAGTGAAGGGCCTGACTCCCGCTCATGCCTTACAATAAAGGCTCTGACTCCCACTCCTGCCTTACAATGAAGACCCTGACTCCTGCTCTTGCCTTACATTGAAGGACCTTGCTTCCCCTCTTGCCTTACATTGAAGGACCTGGCTCCCCCTCTTGCCATACATTCAAGGACTTGACTCCTGCTCTTGCCATACATTGAAGGACCTCACTACCTTCTTACCTTACAATGAAGGACTTGACTCCCACTCATGCCTTACAGTGATGGCCCTGACTCCCCCTCTTGCCTTACAGTGAAGGACCTGACTCTGCTCTTGCCTTACAGTGAAGGACCTGGCTCCCAACATATGCTTTACAGTGAAGGTCCTGACCCCCACTCATGCCTTACAGTGAAAGACGTGGCTCCCAACATATGCCTTACTGTGAAGGGCCTGACTCCCGCTCATGCCTTACAGTGAAGGATATGACCTCCCGCTCATGCCTTATAGGGAAGGACATGACTGCCACTCATGCCTTACAGTGAATGACCTGATTCCCGCTAATGCCTTACAGTGAAGAATATGACCTCCCGCTCATGCCTTATAGGGAAGGACCTAACTACTGCTCATGCATTACAATGAAGGATATGACTCCCCCCTCTTGCCTTACAGTGAATGACCTGACTCCAGCGCATGCCTTACAGCAAAGGACCTGAATCCTGCTCTTTCAATACATTGAAGGACCTGACTCTCGCTCATGCCTTACAGTGAATGACCTGACTCCCGCTCATGCCTTACAGTGAAGAACCTGACTCCCGCTCATGCCTTATAGTGAAGGACGTGACTCCCGCTCTTGCCTTACAATGAAGGCCCTGACTTGTGCTCTTGCTTTACATTGAAGTACCTGGCTCCCCCTCTTGCCTTACTGTGAAGGACCTGTCTCCCACTCATGCCTTACAATGAAGGCTCTGACTCCCGCTCATGCCTTACAATGAAGGCCCTGACTCCTGCTTTTGCCCTACATTGAAGGACCTTGCTTCCCCTCTTGCCTTACATTGAAAGACCTGGCTCCCCCTCTTGCCATACATTAAAGGACTTGACTCATGATTTTGCCATACATTGAAGGAACTAGCTCCCCCTCTTGCATTTCATTGAAGGACTTGACTCCCACTCATGCCTTACAGTGAAGGCCCTGACTCCCCCTCTTGCCTTACAGTGAAGGCCCTGACTCTGCTCTTGCCTTACATTGAAGGACCTGGCTCCCCCTCTTGCCATACATATTAGGACCTGGTTCCCCCTCTTGCCTTACATTGAAGGACTTGACTCCCACTCATGCCATACATTAAAGGACCTGACTCCCTTCTTACCTTACAGTGAATGCCCTGACTCCCGCTCATGCCTTACAGTGAAGGACCTGACTCCCGCTCATGCCTTACAGTGAAGGACGTGACTCCCGCTCTTGCCTTTAATGAAGGCGCTGACTTGTGCTCTTGCCTTACATTGAAGTACCTGGCTCCCCCTCTTGCCTTACAGTGAAGGACCTGTCTCCCGCTCATGCCTTACAATGAAGGACATTGCTTCCCCTCTTGACTTACATTGAAGGACCTGGCTCCCCCTCTTGCCATACATTAAAGGACTTGACTCCTGCTATTGCCATACATTGAATGACCTAGCTCCCCTCTTGCCTTACATTGAAGGACTTGACTCCAACGCATGCCTTACAGTGAAGGCCCTGACTCCCCCTCTTGCCTTACAGTGAAGGCCCTGACTCTGCTCTTGCCTTACATTGAAGGACCTGGTTCCCCCTCTTGCCATACATTGAAGGACCTGATTCCCCCTCTTGCCATACATTGAAGGACCTGGTTCCCCGTCTTGCCTTACATTGAAGGACTTGACTCCCACTCATGCCATACATTAAAGGACCTGACTCCCTTCTTACCTTACAGTGAATGCCCTGACTCCCGCTCATGCCTTACAGTGAAGGACCTGACTCCCGCTCATGCCTTACAGTGAAGGACGTGACTCCCGCTCTTGCCTTTAATGAAGGCGCTGACTTGTGCTCTTGCCTTACATTGAAGTACCTGGCTCCCCCTCTTGCCTTACAGTGAAGGACCTGTCTCCCGCTCATGCCTTACAATGAAGGCCCTGACTCCTGCTCTTGCCTTACATTGAAGGACATTGCTTCCCCTCTTGACTTACATTGAAGGACCTGGCTCCCCCTCTTGCCATACATTAAAGGACTTGACTCCTGCTATTGCCATACATTGAATGACCTAGCTCCCCTCTTGCCTTACATTGAAGGACTTGACTCCCACGCATGCCTTACAGTGAAGGACTTGACTCCCCCTCTTGCCTTACAGTGAAGGCCCTGACTCCTGCTCTTGTCTTATGTCTTCTTGGAATCTCCATCAGACTTTCTTCTGCTGCAGGAGCATTCTATGCCCACCATATGCCATTGCAGCCTTCCCCTTGCGTAGAACAGTGATTGGCCCTAGATTGCTGTGGCACAGCCATCAGAGTCTGCCTTCCTAATCCGAAGCCAGCGCTGTCACCTTAGGACTGGAGGTACGAGTGCCGTGCGGGACGTGATGGTAAGTGTCTATTTGTTTGATGTTGCAACACCTGGAGCTGGTTCGCTTATTTTCCAGTGGTTGCCGCCAGCAGAGCATTGCTCTGCTCCTTGTCACAGCTAAGAATAGCTCTACTGACCCTCGTGCCAACCAGTTAGGCAATGATCCTTGTGGTGCAAGAGCTCTATACAGCACCTTGAGGAGGCCGAGAGGCCCTGTGCCCTCACCTCTGGAATGATCTGAGATCTGATTTGGCCTCTCTTGATTCTTTAGTGGACCATGTGTGGGCACTCTTTACTTCCTTCTTTAATGCTAGCACAACACTTGGAGTAGAGGGCGGCCCAAAGTCAGTAGTACCTCAAACAAAACAGTGAAGCAATGATGCCTGACTGGGGACTTTCCAAGAGAACAAGGTTGCATCACGAGATATCACTTTCAGCACAACAAATAGATCCCAGACTAAAAGAAAAGAGAACATTTTGAGGTGTGATATTGAATTAATTGAAACCCCCCCCAACCCATTTCTGAAGAAAATTGTAAAATTGAATGCGAGTTCCTCAGTTGAATGACATCCACCACCGGTACTTGTGAGGACAGTGGTGCACATTCCACTGGTGGATCCGACTGCGAGTCAGGATTTACTCCAGAATTAACAGGATTTTTCTAATACCATCTCAATGAAAACCAGACCCACCTAATAAGGAAAAACATGCACCCTGTGCAGAGACAGACAGTGTGGAGCAGATCTGAGGTAGAGATGGGTGGGGAAGAGTAACCCTCTAGAGTGCAGCGGCAGCGTAATATCCACCCAGGATCTGCACTGGACTTGATGGTATCTGATAAAGATGTGGAAGCAGATTTATCCAGGGTTTACTCTGGTGCAAAGTCAATAAAGTGGTGTAAACCGGTGTAAAGTCCTAATAAAACGGGAAAGTTGCCAAAAAGTAACCCAAATCACACTTCATGATACTTTGCGTCAAAGGAGCATTCCATGGGTGGTACATGCCTTTTCACATGCAACGCTCACATCAGATTAGACCCACTGCCCTAAAAATGATAGACCGGGCTTTGCATCAAGATATAACACCTCCTCAGAGGAAGCGTTATGAAGGAGAAATGGTTTAATTTGCTCAAACTTTTTCAAAACTTCATGTGTGCTGTACGGTACAGCACACATCTAATAAGGGAAACGATTTAAAGTGAATCTAAGAAAAAGATTTTGTACTGGAAGTTTACCCTTCCAGTACAAAGCCTGTACTTGACCTAATGTGCACACACTTGCACTATGGCGCAAAGATGTGTGCATGGTGGAAGGCAGTCTCAAAGAACTTAAGTGCAGGGAAAAAGAGAATGTCTTTGTAGATATGGGCTCTTCCGCTCTCCTCCTCTCACACAACGCAGCCCAATAAGTTTGGTTGCTGCGTTGCGGGATATATTTGTAAATCTGCCCTGTGATGTCCTAGAAATGGGTCAGTTGAGTCCCACCCTTTTCAATCTCTATGTGGCTGCCCTGGCAGGCCTCGTGCGTTGCTTTGGCGTTCAGGTGTTATCATATGCTGATGAGACGCAAATTATCGTCTCCATCTCCAATGATCTGCAATGGGTACCGGGGAGGTTTAATCAGTGTATGTCCAGCATTATCTGCTGGATGAAGGACAACTCACTGAAGATTAACGCACGCAAGACTGAAGTGCTGGTGATTGTTTCTCAGAACTCCATCTGGTCAAGCTCTTGGTGTCCGGCGGTCTGCAGACCCCTCCTTGCCCCCATTAGGACAGCCAAAAACGTGGGGGTCATCATTGATGACGCTCTGAGTTGTGACACCCAGGTCAGTTGCACGGTCAGCACTTGTTTCTACATCTTGAGGATTCTGAAAAAGGTAATTCCTTTTATTCCTCCTCAGCGGCACCAGTCAATTATTATTGCCCTGGTCACTTCTCGGCTGGACTACTATAACGCTCTGTGCCTGAACATCAACAGTGTTTCCCTTAACAAACTTCAGGTGGTACAGAACGCGGCGGCCCGTCTTATCCTGAACATTCCCAAGCGGCTGTCCGTCAGGGACGGGATTCTGTCCCTTCACTGGCTTCCCAGCAGGAAACGTATCTGCTTTAAGGCTCTGTGCGTGGCATTTAAGGCCTTGCATATTCAGGGCACCTCACACTTGAAGTCTCTCTTTTATTGGTATGTTCCGGGAGGCAACTGAGATCCTCCTCAGAGACTAAAACTCGTGATCTCTCCATTTCGCAGGACCCAATGGGGTGGCCGCTCTTTTTCGGTAGCAGCCGCTCATGCTTTACAGTGAAGGACGTGACTCCCACTCTTGCCTTACAATGAAGGCCCTGACTCCCCCCTCATGCCTTACAGTGAAGGACCTGATTTCCGCTCATGCCTTACAGTGAAGGGCCTGACTCCCGCTCATGCCTTACAATAAAGGCTCTGACTCCCACTCATGCCTTACAATGAAGGCCCTGACTCCTGCTCTTGCCTTACATTGAAGGACCTTGCTTCCCCTCTTGCCTTACATTGAAGGACCTGGCTCCCCCTCTTGCCATACATTCAAGGACTTGACTCCTGCTCTTGCCATACATTGAAGGACCTCACTACCTTCTTACCTTACAATGAAGGACTTGACTCCCACTCATGCCTTACAGTGATGGCCCTGACTCCCCCTCTTGCCTTACAGTGAAGGACCTGACTCTGCCCTTGCCTTACAGTGAAGGACCTGGCTCCCAACATATGCCTTACAGTGAAGGTCCTGACCCCCACTCATGCCTTATAGTGAAGGACGTGGCTCCCAACATATGCCTTACAGTGAAGGTCCTGACTCCCACTCATGCCTTACTGTGAAGGGCCTGACTCCCGCTCATGCCTTACAGTGAAGGATATGACCTCCCGCTCATGCCTTATAGGGAAGGACATGACTGCCACTCATGCCTTACAGTGAATTACCTGATTCCCGCTAATGCCTTACAGTGAAGAATATGACCTCCCGCTCATGCCTTATAGGGAAGGACCTAACTACTGCTCTTGCCTTACAGTGAACCACCTGACTCCAGCGCATGCCCTACAGTGAAGGACCTGACTCCTGCTCTTTCAGTACATTGAAGGACCTGACTCCCTCTCATGCCTTACAGTGAAGGACCTGACTCCCGCTCATGCCTTACAATGAAGGCTCTGACTCCCGCTCCTGCCTTACAATGAAGGCCCTGACTCCTGCTCTTGCCTTACATTGAAGGACCTTGCTCCCCCTCTTGCCTTACATTGAAGGACCTGGCTCCCCCTCTTGCCATACATTGAAGGACTTGACTCCTGCTCTTGCCATACATTTTAGGACCTGACTCCCTTCTTACCTTACAGTGAAGGACTTGACTCCCACTCATGCCTTAGGGTGCAGGACCTGACTCGTGCTCTTGCCATACATTGAAGGGTCTGACTCCTGCTCATGCCTTAGGGTGCAGGACCTGACTCCCGCTCTTGCCTTACAGTGAAGGACTTGACTCCCAGTCATGCCTTACAGTGAAGGACTTGACTCCTGCTCATGCCGTACAGTAAAGGACTTGACTCTGCTCTTGCCACACAGTGAAGGACCTGACTACCGCTCATTCCTTACAGTGAAGGCCCTGACTCCTGCTCATGCCTTAGGGTGCAGGAACTGACTCCCGCTCATGCCTTACAGTGAAGGACTTGACACCCACTCATGCCTTACAGTGAAGGACCTGACTCCTGCTCATGCCTTACAGTGAACGACCTGACTCCTGCTTTTGTCTTACAGTGAAGGACCTGACCACTCATGCCTTACATCCCACTAATGACTTACTGTGAAAGGCCTGACGTCTGCTCATGCCTTGAAGTGAAGGACCTGACTGCCACTCATGCCTTACAGTGAAGGACATGACTGCCACTCATGCCTTACAGTGAATGACCTGACTCCCGCTCATGCCTTTCAGTGAAGAATATGACTCCCACACTTGCCTTACAGTGAACGACCTTACTCCAGTGCATGCCGTACAGTGAAGGACCTGACTCCTGCTCTTTCAGTACATTGAAGGACCTAGCTCTCGCTCATGCCTTACAGTGAATGCCCTGACTCCCGCTCATGCCTTACAGTGAAGGACCTGACTCCCGCTCATGCCTTACAATGAAGGCTCTGACTCCCGCTCCTGCCTTACAATGAAGGCCCTGACTCCTGCTCTTGCCTTACATTGAAGGACCTTTCTCTCCCTCTTGCCTTACATTGAAGGACCTGGCTCCCCCTCTTGCCATACATTGAAGGACTTGACTCCTGCTCTTGCCATACATTGAAGGACCTGCCTCCCTTTTTACCTTACAGTGAAGGACTTGACTCCCACTCATGCCTTACAGTGAAGGCCCTGACTCCCCCTCTTGCCTTACAGTGAAGGACCTGGCTATGCTCTTCCCTTACAGTGAAGGACCTGGCTCCCCACATATGCCTTACAGTGAAGGCCCTGACTCCCACTCATGCCTTACAGAGAAGGTCCTGACTCCCGCTCATGCCTTACAGTGAAGGACCTGGCTCCCACTCATGCCTTACAGTGAAGGACCTGACCCCCACTTCATGCCTTACAGTGAAGGACCTGACTCCAGCTCATGCCTTACAGTGAAAAATCTGACTCCTGCTTTTGTCTTACAGTGAATGCCCTGACTCCACTCATGCCGTACATCCCACTCATGCCTTTCTGTGAAGGGCGTGATGTCTGCTTATGCCTTAAAGTGAAGGACCTGATTCCTGCTCATGCCTTACAGTAAAGGACATGACTGCCACTCATGCCTTACAGTGAATGACCTGACTCCCGCTCATGCCTTACAGTGAAGGATATGACCTCCCGCTCATGCCTTATAGGGAAGGACCTAACTCCTGCTCATGCCTTACAATTAAGGATACGACTCCCCCTCTTGCGTTACAGTGAATGACCTGACTCCAGCACATGCCTTACAGTGAAGGACCTGAATCCTGCTCTTTCAATACATTGAAGGACCTGACTCTCGCTCATGCCTTACAGTGAATGACCTGACTCCCGCTCATGCCTTACAGTGAAGGACCTGACTCCCGCTCATGCTTTACAGTGAAGGACGTGACTCCCACTCTTGCCTTACAATGAAGGCCCTGACTCCCCCCTCATGCCTTACAGTGAAGGACCTGATTTCCGCTCATGCCTTTTAGTGAAGGGCCTGACTCCCGCTCATGCCTTACAATAAAGGCTCTGACTCCCACTCATGCCTTACAATGAAGGCCCTGACTCCTGCTCTTGCCTTACATTGAAGGACCTTGCTTCCCCTCTTGCCTTACATTGAAGGACCTGGCTCCCCCTCTTGCCATACATTCAAGGACTTGACTCCTGCTCTTGCCATACATTGAAGGACCTCACTACCTTCTTACCTTACAATGAAGGACTTGACTCCCACTCATGCCTTACAGTGATGGCCCTGACTCCCCCTCTTGCCTTACAGTGAAGGACCTGACTCTGCTCTTGCCTTACAGTGAAGGACCTGGCTCCCAACATATGCCTTACAGTGAAGGTCCTGACCCCCACTCATGCCTTACAGTGAAGGACGTGGCTCCCAACATATGCCTTACTGTGAAGGGCCTGACTCCCGCTCATGCCTTACAGTGAAGGATATGACCTCCCGCTCATGCCTTATAGGGAAGGACATGACTGCCACTCATGCCTTACAGTGAATGACCTGATTCCCGCTAATGCCTTACAGTGAAGAATATGACCTCCCGCTCATGCCTTATAGGGAAGGACCTAACTACTGCTCATGCATTACAATGAAGGATATGACTCCCCCCTCTTGCCTTACAGTGAATGACCTGACTCCAGCGCATGCCTTACAGCGAAGGACCTGAATCCTGCTCTTTCAATACATTGAAGGACCTGACTCTCGCTCATGCCTTACAGTGAATGACCTGACTCCCGCTCATGCCTTACAGTGAAGAACCTGACTCCCGCTCATGCCTTATAGTGAAGGACGTGACTCCCGCTCTTGCCTTACAATGAAGGCCCTGACTTGTGCTCTTGCTTTACATTGAAGTACCTGGCTCCCCCTCTTGCCTTACTGTGAAGGACCTGTCTCCCACTCATGCCTTACAATGAAGGCTCTGACTCCCGCTCATGCCTTACAATGAAGGCCCTGACTCCTGCTTTTGCCCTACATTGAAGGACCTTGCTTCCCCTCTTGCCTTACATTGAAAGACCTGGCTCCCCCTCTTGCCATACATTAAAGGACTTGACTCATGATTTTGCCATACATTGAAGGAACTAGCTCCCCCTCTTGCATTTCATTGAAGGACTTGACTCCCACTCATGCCTTACAGTGAAGGCCCTGACTCTGGTCTTGCCTTACAGTGAAGGACTTGACTCCCCCTCTTGCCTTACAGTGAAGGCCCTGACTCCCCCTCTTGCCTTACAGTGAAGGCCCTGACTCCCCCTCTTGCCTTACAGTGAATGCCCTGACTCCCCCTCTTGCCTTACAGTGAATGCCCTGACTCCCCCTCTTGCCTTACAGTGAAGGACTTGACTCCCCCTCTTGCCTTACAGTGAATGCCCTGACTCCCCCTCTTGCCTTACAGTGAAGGACTTGACTCCCCCTCTTGCCTCACAGTGAAGGCCCTGACTCCCGCTCCTGCCTTACAGTAAAGGACTTGACTCCCCCTCTTGCCTTACAGTGAATGCCCTGACTCTGGTCTTGCCATACAGTGAAGGACTTGACTCCCCCTCTTGCCTTACAGTGAAGGCCCTGACTCCCCCTCTTGCCTTACAGTGAAGGCCCTGACTCCTGCTCTTGTCTTATGTCTTCTTGGAATCTCCATCAGACTTTCTTCTGCTGCAGGAGCATTCTATACCCACCATATGCAATTGCAGCCTACCCCTTGCGTAGAACAGTGATTGGCCCTAGATTGCTGTGGCACAGCCATCAGAGGCTGTCTTCCTAATCCGAAGCCAGCGCTGTCACCTTAGGACTGGAGGTACGAGTGCCGTGCGGGACGTGATGGTAAGTGTCTATTTGTTTGATGTTGCAACACCTGCAGCTGGTTCGCTTGTTTTCCAGTTGTTGCCGCCAGCAGAGCATTGCTCTGCTCCTTGTCACAGCTAAGAATAGCTCTACTGACCCTCGTGCCAACCAGTTAGGCAATGATCCTTGTGGTGCAAGAGCTCTATACAGCACCTTGAGGAGGCGGAGAGGCCCTGGGCCCTCACCTCTGGAATGCTCTGAGATCTGATTTGGCCTCTCTTGATTCTTTAGTGGACCATGTGTGGGCACTCTTTACTTCCTTCTTTAAATGCTAGCACAACACTTGGAGTAGAGGGCGGCCCAAAGTCAGTAGTACCTCAAACAAAACAGTGAAGCAATGATGCCTGACTGGGGACTTTCCCAGAGAACAAGGTTGCATCACGAGATATCACTTTCAGCACAACAAATAGATCCCAGACTAAAAGAAAAGAGAACATTTTGAGGTGTGATATTGAATTAATTGAAACCCCCCCCAACCCATTTCTGAAGAAAATTGTAAAATTGAATGCGAGTTCCTCAGTTGAATGACATCCACCACCGGTACTTGTGAGGACAGTGGTGCACATTCCACTGGTGGATCCGACTGCGAGTCAGGATTTACTCCAGAATTAACAGGATTTTTCTAATACCATCTCAATGAAAACCAGACCCACCTAATAAGGAAAAACATGCACCCTGTGCAGAGACAGACAGTGTGGAGCAGATCTGAGGTAGAGATGGGTGGGGAAGAGTAACCCTCTAGAGTGCAGCGGCAGCGTAATATCCACCCAGGATCTGCACTGGACTTGATGGTATCTGATAAAGATGTGGAAGCAGATTTATCCAGGGTTTACTCTGGTGCAAAGTCAATAAAGTGGTGTAAACCGGTGTAAAGTCCTAATAAAACGGGAAAGTTGCCAAAAAGTAACCCAAATCACACTTCATGATACTTTGCGTCAAAGGAGCATTCCATGGGTGGTACATGCCTTTTCACATGCAACGCTCACATCAGATTAGACCCACTGCCCTAAAAATGATAGACCGGGCTTTGCATCAAGATATAACACCTCCTCAGAGGAAGCGTTATGAAGGAGAAATGGTTTAATTTGCTCAAACTTTTTCAAAAATTCATGTGTGCTGTACGGTACAGCACACATCCAATATGGGAAACGTTTCAAAGTGAGTCTAAGAAAAAGATTGTACAAAGCCCGTACTTGACCTAATGTGCACACACTTGCACTATGGCGCAAAGATGTGTGCATGGTGGAAGGCAGTCTCGAAGAACGTAAGTGCAGGGAAAAAGAGAATGTCTTTGTAGATATGGTGCTCTTCCGTTCTCCTCCTCTCACACAACGCAGCCCAATAAGTTTGGTTGCTGCGTTGCGGGATTTATTTGTAAATCTGCCCTGTGAAGTCCTAGAAATGGGTCAGTTGAGTCTCACCCTTTTCAATCTCTATGTGGCTGCCCTGGCAGGCCTGGTGCGTTGCTTTGGCGTTCAGGTGTTATCATATGCTGATGAGACGCAAATTATCGTCTCCATCTCCAATGACCTGCAATGGGCACCAGGGAGCTTTAATCAGTGTATGTCCAGCATTTTCTGCTGGTTGAAGGACAACTCACTGAAGATTAACTGTTTCTCAGAACTCCATCTGGTCAAGCTCTTGGTGTCCGGCGGTCTGCAGACCCCTCCTTGCCCCCATTAGGACAGCCAAAAGCGTGGGTGTCATCTTTGATGATGCTCTGAGTTTTGACGCCCAGGTCAGTTGCACGGTCAGCACTTGTTACTACATCTTGAGGATTTTGAAAAAGGTCATGCCTTTTATTCATCCTCAGCAGCACCAGTCAATTATTTTTGCCCTGGTCACTTCTCGGATGGACTACTATAACGCTCTGTTCCTGAACATCAAAAGTGTTTCCCTTAACAAACTTCAGGTGGTACAGAACGCGGTGGCCTGTCTTATCCTGAACATTCCCAAGCAGCTGTCCGTCAGGGACGGGATTCTGTCCCTTCACTTGCTTCCCGGCAGCAAACCGTATCTGCTTTAAGGCTCTGTGCGTGGTATTTAAGGCCTTGCACATTAAGGGGCACCTCACACTTGAAGTCTCTCAATGGTATGTTCCAGGAGGCAACTGAGATCCTCCTCAGAGACAAAAACTTGTGATCTCTACATTTCGCAGGACCCGACAGGGTGGCCGCTCCTTTTCGGTAGCAGCCGCCAAGTTATGTAATGCCTTACCCATTTACATTTCTAATGTGGACTCCTTCTTGGCTTTTAAAAAACATCTGGAAACCTGAGTCTTTTCATCTTAGTTCTTGGCTGCTTGGCTGCCTCTCATCTGGTGTCCTCCTGGCCTGCTATAGCGCCTTGACACCTCCAGGTATTAGTGGGCTTTACAAGTTCTATCCTATTGCTGCAGCGTGGAGTGCAAAATCCCTCCCTTCGTCACAGACCAAAGATCTCACACACGTGTGGGAGGCGATTATCTTCCAAACGCGGGCATGAGAAGGAAATACCACTTTACCCTAATGAGTGACAAATCTACACAACCTTCTGATACTCATTAGGCCCTGAACTTCACCTTTAGTATTCTTCTCATAAATCGGGATGGATCAGTTAGTTGCTGATTTAGCTCAATTTCTAATTCTCTAATTAACCTTTTCGTTAACACATTTCAATGAATAAACAACCCAACTCATTTCTGTAGATATTCAATTTAAATCTTTATATTAATATTGCAAATTAAATCATTCATTTGATCAAGTTGCCATTCATATTTACCTATTCTGGCTAAATGTTGTCCTCTATGTCAAATCTGGCAGTCTCGCAAATCTATGCCCATCAAATTTAGTAAATTCAGTTCATCAGGAGTTTGGGCATTAATTCAGTCCATCAAAGATTCAGGCAAACAGCTGTCCTGCAGTCTCACCATCCTCTCCGTCAGCATAACGTCAGGAAATCGAGAAAGGCCAGAAACGAACCCGCACCAACCTCTCTATTCTACCATAATTTATAGTAAAAATCATTGACAAATTGTATCGAAAACGGGTCTTCAAATGTTCTGATTGGTCAATTGAAATCGTCTGACAGGATTCCCACCAAAATAAAGTCTCTGAGGTTATTATACTTGATTGTTCCGGTTTTTAGAAGCACATTATTGTTCTTTCAGAAAAGCTGGCTTGTGTCCCAGGGCAACCTTGAAGGGTACAGTCTGGTTAGGGTCATGACGAGGCCACTGTTGCTGGCCTCAGCACAGGCGCACTTCACCCAAGCCTTGTTCGGCATTGGCAGTCGGGTTAGGCACCAAAGGCAGCCATTATACGACAGGCCCAAATGGTCAACTTAAGCAAAAGAAACACAAAACGTAATTAATACATAGAAATGACTGAATAAATGTTATTCCCTAACTAATACCCATATGTGTGTATTTATCTAGCATTAAGCAACACCAAGCGGGTTTATACTTAAAAAATAAAGCACAAATTACAAAAACATCACAAAAGCGACATATATCATGCAATATTCTAATTGTCTATCATTAGTATGCATACATATTTTAGTTTACAAATTAATAAAGTCATGCAAAGCAATCCCACGTGTATTTCAGTCATTAATAAGGTTGATTAGTTAATTCCACTTCAATCCATTAATTTGATTATAATTAATTAATTAATCTAATTAATAAACATGCAAAGTGGGGTGGGTCCACAAAATGTTTGTATTACCCGCTCCAGCAATCCCCCCTTTGGTGATTTTATCACCATACCACCCAAAAATGTTGTTCTGTCTTACGGAATCTTTAAAATGTTTTCTTGCTCTTAATCATAATTCAGTTTCACCTACGTCTTCTCTTTTTGCTGATTCGTACATAGTCTCCTTCCACTCCTCCAATTCTATCTCCTCAACTTCCCTTTCTTGTTTCTTATCTTTTCTTTTTGATTTTTTCGCTTTTTACTCTTTTCTTGTTTTTATTCTTCTTACAACAAATACAACCTAATCTTATCACTAAAATTATGCAAATTACACATGTTAATGGGAACAATATTTTGCCTACAAATGTAATACCAAGCTTTACTAAGAAATTTTTAATAGCAGCTATTTTCTTTCCAATCTTTTCCCAAACACCTTCAACCTCCAGTGGTACTATTTCATCATGCAATTCAGTAATATTCTTAATATAAATTTTCAGATCTTTGCTTTCGTCAGGAATGTAAGTACAACAATGTTGAACCTTCAGCATTCCACAGACTCCACCCTCTTTTGCCAATAATATATCAAGGGCAAGTCGATTTTGCATTACCATAGCACGCATGGCAACCATTTCAGTGTTTACCAATAAAAATCCTCCAGCGGTGCTTGTTGACAAGCGATCCACCACTGTTGATAATTTTCTAATTTTGTTTGCATTCAGAGTTATTCCCACTGCTGGTATCAATGCTTCAAAAATGTCACCTACAATTTCTGCCCAGGATTCTCTCTTACTCCTCGCTACATGATTACTTAAACTATGTACACCATCTTCTCCTCTATCCATATGAACATTTTTCGGAAAGACCAGGCCTATGTAACATGTGCCATACCAATGGTCTGGCAAACGATAATATGCCCTGTTCCCACAAATAAAATATAATCCAGGAAAGACTGGATCTTTACCACCTATAAATCCCCATCCACCCATGATTCGATATGTATCATGGCACTCACTGTAACCTAGGAAATAATTATCATACACAGTTTGATTCCTTCGAATGCAAAATTTCCCTTTCTGAGGCCAATCTAAAGCTATAGTTGGACTAGCTTCTCCTTTCAAATGTTTTTCTTTCTCTATATCCCAGACTGTTTTCTCCACTTTCCCCTCTGCTGCCTTTCTTTGCATTTTCAATCTCCTTTCTTCAACCATGTCTAAGAATGTCTTTTCCTCCTTCTTCAAACTAAATGCCAAATTGTTTCTAAAAATATACTCTAATGTTAGTTCTTTAGTTTCTAAGAAAAATTCACCTAATACCCTAGCAGGTTTTACTTTGTTTAATTTATTATAAGAAGGCACTTGCGCAAAAATTTTATCTACATCTGAAAAATAATATTCTAATTTCCCTTTCTGATAAAATAAACTAGCTATTACACTACATGCAATTCCATACTTTGCCGGGAGGTGATGATAAGTCACTCCTTCAGAAACAGATGCAGGTAACTGCATACATACATAGCAGTCCCGTACGTCCATTGTCTTTACATATTCATACAATAATTTTGAAAACACGTTATTAGAAAAATCTGTTATTGACCTGTCTTTATGCAAATAATTATGATCTATTCTAGTTGGAACTACCTTTGGAATTTTCCCTCTATTAGTTTTGTTCTCACTATGTCCTTCTAACGTATTTATAGTGACCTTAAAAGAAATTACAAGAGCAAGGATGCTCCATAAAAGCATTAATAATCCTGTACAACAACAACACATTTTACACCATCTTTTCATGACTGTACATCTACCTTTGCTACTATCTATGTTAGCCATCTTTGTTAAAATGGACCGGTCATTTGACTTAGCCTCTTCACTTCACAACTAGTTTTCTAACCTAAGGCTCTAACACCTATTTGGTTCTACCAGCCTCTATCTTCTGATTTAATTTCTTGTTTTCTTCATCAACAGTTTTCTTGGTTTATTCAGTTTGGCATCTCATCATTCTTCACTTTCCTCTTGTTATCCAAATACAGAATTTCCTGAACTTCCGTTTCTTCTTCTCCAATGTCGGACAAGAGAACTCTCAGGATTTCCGATTCTACTTCGTCTTCAACCACTTTCAGTACAGCCTCCTCTGGATTTCCTTGACTATCTGCTTCTTCTCCCTTTTCAGGCAGAGCCATGTACGTCCATTCCGGTGACTTATACTTCTGGTTAGGTTTCCTTGTTCTTTTACTCTCTTTATCCTCAGTTAATTCGTCTTCTTTTGATTTTTCTTGACTTGTCACTTCATTCACCTGTTCAGCTCTTGGTGAATTCACTTGTGTCAGTCGATATCTCAGTTTCCTTATTTTATTGGACCAAACGTCATCTCTTGCAACTCTTTTTACTTTACTCCCTTTGTCATTCTTTTCATTCCTCCAAGTTCTCTTTCTTAGAACTCAACCTTCAGGTATTTCATTTTCACTCTCTTCAGACTCTGTCTCAACTTGCTTTGTCTTTTCAACGACTTCTTCTTCCACCGCTTGTTTTGTTTTCCCTACTTCTGTCCCTCCTCGAATCTCCGACATGCAATTTTCCTGCTGGCTACTTGTCCCTTCACCTAACTGGATGTTGCAGTTCCCTACACCTCCTCGGGGGTCTTCCGCAGAAATCTGTCCCTCTCTCTCTGTACCTGTCCCTTGTTCACTTAAATTTGTTATTTCAGATGGAATTTCTCTCAGTCTCTCATCTGGTACTTCCTTTTCACGAATTTCTCTTATTGTTTCTTCAGTACTCTTTCCTTTTTTCTTTCTGTGTTCTTTTTTAGAACCCTGCACTTCTTGCTCATTTCCAGAATCGCTGGATTCAGAAATCTGCAATCTTCTTCTCAGAGAGCTACTTCTGGGGACCAGAGCTAGACTTGGTTCTTTTTCCCCCTTTCATAGTTTTCTCGTGTCTTTGACCCTTCGTCATCTGACTCAGTACTTGATTCTGATTCATCAAAGTATTCTTTTCCCGTGCTGTCCACCGGATTCGGAATTCTCAATGTGTGACTTGCATGGATCCAGTTTTTCAGTCCAACACACTTCACAGCTGTTGTCATGGTCAGAATGACTTGTCGTGGTTTTCCCCACCTTGGAAGCAAACAATTTTTTCTTCTGTGGACCTTTATCCTTACCCAGTCACCTGGGCTCAGATCATGGGCTGGCTTCCTTTCAAGGGTGGTGGCATCTGCTCCAACCTGATGAAACACAGAATGAACTGTGTCAGCCAGGCCTTTACAGTATTCCAACACCATGTCATCAGTTATAGTCATCAGCTTGTTGACTGGTATAAACACATGTCTCATAGCACGTCCCATGATTATTTCATGAGGACTCAATCCTGTAGTTCTGTCTGGAATTGACCTAATTGTCATGAGTACCAGAGGCAAGACATCAGGCCATTTCATACCTGTGGCCAAACACATTTTCCCTATCCTATTTTTGATAGTACCATTCATCTGTTCAACTACACCAGAAGCCTCTGGTCGGTAGGCGCAATGTAGTTTTTGTTGTACATTCAATGCTTCACAAATTAATCCTACAATCTCATTATGGAAAAGTCCTCCTCGGTCTGACTCAATTGTCACTGGGAACCTGAACCTAGGGATGAACTCTCTCAGCAGTAGCTTGGCCACTGTCATCCCATCATTTCTCCTTTTGGGAATGCTTCCACCCACCTAGAGAATAGGCAGACCACAACCAAAACATACCTCAGTCTGTTACAGGGAGGCATCTCAATGAAATCTACTTGCATTCTGTTGAAAGGCCCTCCTTCCTGACCTATTGTTCCCAGACTCACTAACGTCTTCCTTCCAGGATTGTATTGCTGACATATTAGGCACCTTTGACAAAGACTTTCTGCTACAAGTCTGAATTTTGCATTGTACCAGGTCTGCTTAAATGACCTGATCATGGCATCTCTCCCTATATGTCCCTGGCCATGATACATCCGTGCCATGGTAGACATCATGCTATCAGGCATAACTGGTCGTCCATCTCGATAGACCCACACATGATCTTTTTCCCTTGGGGCACATCCTGCTTTTACCCACTGTCTCATTTCCTCATCTCATGCCTCTTCTTGCAACTGCCTTACCTCTTCCCAAGTCCCTACAATGTTAGTAAACATTAATGAGCAAGAAGACATTTCTCTTTCCTTAGCCCGATTGACCGAATTCTGATTTCGTGCACAATACTGTGCCATGTCATTGGCGTACCTGTTTCCTGTGGCAATATAATCACCACCTTGACTATGAGCAGCACATTTTACAACAGCCAATTGTCTAGGCAGCTGTATCGCCTCAAGCAATTTTCCAACCACTTCTGCATTCTTAATAGGAGTTCCACTCGAGGTCAGGAAACCTCTTTGTAGCCATAGTTGGCCAAAGTCATGGACCACTCCAAAGCCATACTGGCTGTCAGTTATCACAGCCACTCTCACACTCTTCCCAATCTTGCATGCTCTAGTCAAAGCCACGAATTCTGCTACTTGGGCTGATTTGACTCCTTTCAGATAGGACGCTTCTATTACTGCTGTGACTATGCATACTGCATACGCTGCACTCAGCACTCCTTCATCTGTTCTCAAACATGACCCATCAACGAACATCACAAAATCACTTTCTGACAAAGGTACATCCTTTATATCTGGTCGTGGTTTTGTACAAAAATCAAGTACATCCAAACAATCATGATCTACTTCATCTCTTACTTCCACAATCTCAGCATCAGGCAACAAAGTTGCAGGATTCACATTCAAACATCTTGCAAGACTCACATTAGTTGCACCTAATATAACCTTCTCATACTTAGTCAGCCGACAGTGTGTCATATACTGAGTACGACTCCTTGTTAACAGGATCGCTACATCATGAGGTACAAACACTTTCAAAGGATATCCCATCACAATTCCTTCACTCTGCTCCAAACTTTGACATGTTGCAGCCACCGCTTTCAAACATCCAGGTAAAGCTACAGCTACTGGATCAAGCATCGATGAAAAGTATGCAATTGGTCTTCTCAGTTTTCCATGCTTCTGGATCAACACAGAAAGTGCACATCCATTTCTCTCACTGCAATACAACTCGAATTCTTTCTCATAGTCAGGCATACCCAATGCAGGTGCTTCACACAAACCATCTCTCAATTGCCTGAACGCTGCCAATTCCTCTTTGTTCAATTTGATGGGATCTTTCACATCACTTCTCGTCAATCGCACCAAAGGTTTTGCGATCAAGGAGAAGTTGCTGATCCACTGACGACAGTATCCAACCATTCCCAAAAACATTCTCACTTCTCTTTGAGTCATGGGAGCTCTCATTCTTTTTATTATTCTGATTCTGTCTATGGTTATTTTCCTTAGTCCTTTCTCGATGTTATGTCCCAAATACTGCACTTCCTTCTTACAAAACTGTAATTTCGATGGTGACACTTTAAGTCCTCCATCTGCCAAATGATTCAGCAAGGCTATCGTGTCTACCTCACAAGCTTCACGTGTTTTTGACTCCACCAAAAGGTCGTCAATGTATTGGACTAATACAGAGCTTTCGGGCATTTCTAGACTCTCCAAAGACTTCTTTAATAGCTGATTGAATATTGAGGGGCTTTCTGCATACCCCTGTGGGATTCGGCTCCATGCCAAAATACGCTCACCAAAACGAAATGCAAAAATTTGCTGACTGTCGTGGTGCAATGGGATGGAAAAGAAAGCATGACACAGATCAATCACTGTATACCATTCTGCATCATGGGGAATCTGATATAAAATCACTAATGGATTTGGTACAATGGGACAACATGATACCACAATTTTATTCACCTTTCTCAGATCTTGCACTATCCTGAATTTCCCATTAGGCTTTTTTAGTCCCATTATCGGTGAATTACATGGACTACTCATTATTTCTCTCAAAATTCCTTGCCTGGTCATTTTTTCTATTACAGGAGTTACACCTTCAATTATCTCAGGTGTCAATTTGTGTTGCGGAACATTTGGATATGTTACTCCTTCCTTTACTGTTAGTTTAATTGGATCTACATTTCTCATTAGCCCTACATCTTCTCCAGTGAAATCCCAAACTTCTGCTTTTACAGATTGTCTCAATTTTTTAGGTAATTCATCAGGGTTGAATATAGCATATGTTTCAGTAACTTCATTTTCTCCGTTAGCTATGGTCATCTTATACAATACATCATCATCCGGTGTTTCAAAAGCTATTCCATCTGGAGTACAAAATATAGTGCAATTCATTTTGCACAACAGGTCCCTACCTAATAAATTCACAGGACTGGTGTCACACACCACAAAGCGGTGCATTTCTGAAAATTTTCCTAGGCTAACTTTCACTGGGTCTGTAAGATATGTTTTAATCTGTCTGTTGGACACACCAACTACTTGGATCGTTTCATCCGAGAGAGGAAGATTCTTAACATCAGGTGATCTAACAGTTGATCGAGTAGCACCAGTATCCACTAGGAAAGTAATATTTTCATCGTTAACCTTCCCATCTACAAAAGGTCCTGTCTGGTCTACTTCTAGAGTTGCGCCAAGTACGCACTCTCCTTCCTCCCTTCGGCACCATCAATAGCTCTCTTCTGAGTCACTCTCATCGCGTTGCAGCCAATACTGCGAGACAGCGCTAGCGCGTGGCGGCTTATTTACCTGTTCTTCATTGTAGAATCCCGATTCACTACTATACTTCTGTGTGTTTCTGCTCTGTGGAAAAGGCGGTTTTGGCACCTGATTCTGTGGGGAAACAACTTGCTGCTGTTGCTGCAGTTGACCACTCACCTCATGCTGCACCTGTGGGTTCAATGATGGATTTTCATTGTTAGTACTCAGGGGAAACTTACACTCGGATTTCCAATGCCCTATCCTGCCGCAATTATGACACTGAAATTTCTTTTTAGCTTCTTCAATATTCCCTTTATACTTCCCAGCATTGAATTTCGGCTTTGTCCCTGCTTGTTCCACTAATTGTGCTTCTGTCTTTCTGCTACCTTTACCTGTGCCCACATTGCCTTCTCTTTTAGCTTCCGCTGTTTTGCTTCAATTTCATCACTGAAGTATATAGCATGTCTCAATACTTCATCTATTTTCTTGTTTTGCCAATCTACCGTATGCTGTTTAATCACCTCACCAATTTCTGGACGTAAACCATATACAAATCTGTATACAAAATGACTCAAATCCTTTTCACTCAGATTCTCATCTCTGCTAAACTGCTTAAAAGCTAGTATTAGCCTCTCGTAATATGAATGTACTGACTCTTTACTTCCCTGGTGTGTTCAATCAATCTTTACCCAATCTGTCTCTTTAGGGGGCACTTTGTTTTTCAAAAATACCATAACCTGCTCATATTTCTTCATCACCTCGGGATCTGGAGCTCCTGTTTTAGGATCCCTAGGATATTCCTGGGCTGGCCAATTAATCATAAGTTTGCACTCTGTCCATAGATCTGCTGGTACAATTATGTCAAACAGACTATTCAAATCAATCCATAATACTTTAGACAATTTCACAAATCTGTCCACCTGCCTGTACCACTCAACGGGCTTCTCACGTAGTCGAGGGAAATCATTCGTAAAAGACAAAATATCCTGTCTTGTCCATGGGAGATGTACATATCCATCTCCTGGAATCTCTCTCATAGGGCATTCTGTCACTACCTTCTCCTTTTCTCTTACAGGAAATGCTGAAAATGTCTTATCTGAGGCATCATCTCGTTTTTTATACCACCTGCTTCTCCATTTATCCACGTCTCCCCATTTTCTCAGCAAAATGATTATGTCCTTAATTTGACCTATTCGTCCTATGGTGTTCATATTCTCAATGTCCTTTTCAGTGAAATTTACTCGATATGGTTTCTGCAAGGCTTTTACTTTTTCAATATCAATGCCCATATCATTTGCTACTTCTTCTAACCTTTCATGTAAGTGTTTTGCTCTCCAAGGCACACTTTTACACAAAAATAATAATTCTTCATCCAGATAGGTTTTCAATTTTTCTGTTGGGATAGTCCCTACTATTAATTCTTCCAATACCATTCGTAACTTGGCCACATCAATTGATTGGGATTCTTTGTCTTTCCTCTGCAAGCTTCTTAACCATTCACTTAGCTCTTCTGTCGATGGTCCTACTGGTTTTTCTATACTTCCATGTCCCAAATCTTTTGGTGATTCTGACACTGTCTCTATCATTGTCATACGTCTCTCTGCACAATTTTGATCTATAAATGGATTATTTGTGAAATTCGGTTCCATTACACTCATAGTCTGCCTCCATGGATTCTCATTCTGACTCACTCTTGGTTGTTCTACTGGTTTATTACTTCTATAAGGGACTGTCAAACAATGCTCACTGTCCTTCTGTTTGTCAAAAATAGGCATTACTGGACCTATTGTTACTGGAACAGTTACCGCTTCTAGATTCTTGGTCAATTCTCTTATTTTCTCAGTTAATTCCAGGGTCATTTTCGCTAATTCTACAGAATTTTCTCCATCTGTTTTTTCTTCCGACCTCTTTTCTACTTCTCTAGTAGCACTGTTTTTACCCAAACTTAGAGATTCTGGTTCCGATTTTATAATTCGCATCGTTTCTCTCATTGGGGCACTTGGAGTTAATATTTCTGGTTCTGGTCGATACGGTGGTGGATTTTTATAGAACATATCATCAAGAACATCATCCTCGGACTCATTCACTCCATACCCTCTCGACTCCACATTATGCCTCTTTTCTACACACTTTCGTCCTTCATTCTCTCCTACAGTTCTTACAGGGAACACACCCTCAGTCATACTCGCATCCCGCCATCTTCTCATTCGATCATTATGCGTTTCATGTCTGTATGGTCTTCCAAACAGGTACCTATATCCTCTACCATTTCTTTGTCTCTCTCGTTCATGCATTTCGTCTTCCCATTCCGTCAAAGCCTCAAACTGGGTCGGTGTAGGTCTTGGTTCTAAATTCATCATTTTCTCTCTCAAGTTTCTCAAAACAGCCAAATTAAATGAACCATGCTCTGGGAAAGCTACTACTCCGTCTTCCTTTGTATATCTCACCCAGTTATCTAACCAAATACCATTATGATACCCATATTTCGAAATCATTAAGGATGCAGGGGTTTTCGGTGGAGGAAGTAACTGTCCTTCCCTAGTCTTTACTGGTTTGTCCTTCTTAAACCACTTCTTTATTCTTCCTAACCATGTTTTTCTCCCTTTTTCTGGTGGATCGTAATACATTTTCTTGCCTATCGTGTATCGCTAGTCTCTCTTTACAACTGTACCGCTAGTCTATCCAATTACAGCGCGACTCACACTAACGCACCAATTCAGAGCGTCTACGTCACTGTCACAATCCTCAAATCCCAGTGCGACTCACACTAACGCACCAATAAGGAGCGTCTATGTCACCCTGTATTTCTCCACTCCTAGCGCGGCGTACACTAACGCACCAATCCGGAGCGTTTCATAGTTCTGACCGACTGTCCAATCCCAGCGTGGCCGTTCTGACGTCAACAGCCGCTGCGGCAGCTCCTGCTCCTGCTCCTGTCTACCCCTCCTTTACAAATCCGCTCAGTAAGTTTTTGTTTCAATTTCTACACTTCTGTTAGTAACAACATAGAAACATATCCATTGTCCGCTTCGCTAACCAAAGAACAGCAAAAGTCGTTTCTCACGAGAATTCCGTCTTTCCCGAGAGCAGCGCTTACCTCTGCCCTACTACGGAATTATTACTTCAGTTGATAAAGTAGCACATCCCTCTACCTCACCCTTCTATCAAGCATTAGCTAATTGTTTCTCTAGTATTTAAGGCACATAGTTGGAGACCCAATGCTCCTGAGAAATAAACCCAGAGTTTCGCAATTAACCCGAATGCCTTTACATTCACGCTCGTTCACACAAGAAAATGTAGTACATTCACACAGAATCCTGTCTTTCCTGAGAACAGCGAACAGTCTGTTCTACTACAGAATTATGACTTACGTTAACAAAGCAGCACTTACCTCTCCTTTGTCCTTCTAACAAGCTCAGAGAGTACCTATTACCTTTCCAGTGATAAGCGTTATCGGCATGCCAGTTGGATCCCTGGTACCTAAGACCAGAACTTCACAGGTAACCTTCGCTTTCATACACTCTTCTCTCACACTATAAATGTCTCTAATGGCAACACACGACGATGCTACCGAATCGAACCCAGACAATGCGTCGTGCAACTTCAATTGTCACACGTTTCCCCTGTGTACCTACAGGGCAACAACAATTCCGTCTTTCCCGAGAACAGCGACCGTTACAAACTTCCGACTTCCTACATCCCAGAAGCCGTGCATACAACATATAACTCAATGTAACTCAATATAGAGTGTTAGTACATAAATCAATACCAATCAATAACCAAAAATCAATAAGCAATGTACAAGCAATAATCACTAAACCAAAACAAGAACAACCATCATCTTGCTACCAGAAAAACTGCTGCAGCGTGGAGTGCAAAATCCCTCCCTTCGTCACAGACCAAAGATCTCACACACGTGTGGGAGGCGATTATCTTCCAAACGCTGGCATGAGAAGGAAATACCACTTTACTCTAATGAGTGACAAATCTACACAACCTTCTGATACTCATTAGGCCCTGAACTTCACCTTTAGTATTCTTCTCATAAATCGGGATGGATCAGTTAGTTGCTGATTTAGCTCAATTTCTAATTCTCTAATTAACCTTATCGTTAACACATTTCAATGAATAAACAACCCACTCATTTCTGTAGATATTCAATTTCAATCTTTATATTAATATTGCAAATTAAATCATTCATTTGATCAAGTTGCCATTCATATTTACCTATTCTGGCTAAATGTTGTCCTCTATGTCAAATCTGGCAGTCTCGCAAATCTATGCCCATCAAATTGAGTAATTTCAGTTCATCAGGAGTTTGGGCATTAATTCAGTCCGTCAAAGATTCAGGTAAACAGCTGTCCTGCAGTGTCACCGTCCTCTCCGTCAGCATAACGTCAGGAAATCGAGAAAGGCCAGAAACGAACCCGCACCAACCTCTCTATTCTACCATAATTTATAGTAAAAATCATTGACAAATTGTATTGAAAATGGGTCTTCAAATGTTCTGATTGGTCAATTGAAATCGTCTGACAGGATTCCCACCAAAATAAAGTCTCTGAGGTCATTATACTTGATTGTTCCGGTTTTTAGAAGCACATTATTGTTCTTTCAGAAAAGCTGGCTTGTGTCCCAGGGCAACCTTGAAGGGTACAGTCTGGTTAGGGTCATGACGAGGCTACTGTAGCTGGCGTCAGCGCAGGCGCACTTCACCCAAGCCTTGTTCGGCGTCGGCAGTCGGGTTAGGCACCAAAGGCAGCCATTAAACGACAGGCCCAAATGGTCAACTATAGCAAAAGAAACACAAAACGTAATTAATACATAGAAATGACTAAATAAATGTTATTCCCTCACTAATACCCATATGTGTGTATTTATCTAGCATTAAGAAACACCCAAGCAGGTTTATACTTACAAAATAAAGCACAAATTACAAATACATCACAAAAGCGACATATATCATGCAATATGCGTACATATTTTAGTTTACAAATTAATAAAGTCATGCAAAGCAATCCCACGTGTATTTCAGTCATTAATAAGGTTGATTAGTTAATTCCACTTCAATCCATTAATTCGATTATAATTAATTAATTAATCTAATTAATAAACATGCAAAGTGGGGTGGGTATACTAAATTTTTGTATTACCCGCTCCAGCACTATCCTATCCTAAGTCACTTTAATATGTATGTTAGAAGATAGATATACGTTTTTATACTAATTTCTTCCAAGTGTTGACAAGCCGCATGGAGAGGCCCAGTCTTATATGGTTTGTTGGTGCTTTGTGTGTCGTGGTCTTGGTGAGACAGAGTGGCATGTGCCCGCTTTAGAGCCTACAAATACAGTGTATTATTTGACTCTTTGCTGACCACTGGTGGTCAAACACTGTTGGTGAAAAGAGTAAGTCAAAAACAGGAAGGGACTGTGAACAAATTGAGGGGAGCAGGAGGCTGCCAGAATTTGTCACTTAATGACCCGGCCCTCCACACTAGCCCACGCTTCTGGCCTGTCCTTACACATGGCCACATCTGGCTGGGCTCCTCTGGGCTGCACCCCCTGCAGCTGGATCTCCTGCTGCAGTCAGTCTGCTGCCCGTGGCTCTGGTAGGGAGGGAGTGAGGGAGCGCCACCGCCTCTCCATCAGCTCCTTGAAGAGTCCAGGTGAGGCCCCCTCACCCCCTGGGGAGCTGGCTGACAGCCACACCTGCCCTTGACCTCATGAGTTCCTCTGATGCTCTGTGGAGCGCCCCCTCTTCCATCACAAGGGAAGCAGTGACCAAGTGGGAGCGCTGCAGCCCCAGCCCCACTGTCAGACCCGGGAAGGGGTCCAGCGTGGGCTCCCTCTGGTAACGCCTCTCCCCTCTGCGCAGCAGACCCTGTGTGTGTTTCAGGTGATGGGTCTCACAGCACATAGGTACGAGGGGTTTCATCACACTAGTGTACCCACAGCATGAGCGCGGTCACGCTCGAGTACATGCCCATGGCAGCCACGAGCCTTTGGGCCAGACACGGGTGCAGCTCCTGTCTAGATGAACATCACAGACCCCGTCTCCACCTCCCATGCCTCCCACCATGCTAAGTGGCGGTGCTCAAATGAGGACAGCAGCAGGTCTGTGCTGGAAAGGTAGCCCCTCCTCCACTCCCACAAATGACTGTCTAGTAGTAATCCCAAAGCTGCCCAGGGATGTCTGGGGCAGGGGTCCCTCAGCCTTCACCCTGTATTGTGCTTTACCAGGGGCGATCCAAGTTGGATTTCACTAGCCTCAAAGTCACGCTCCTCCCTTCAACAGGGAGTTGTACCACCAGCAGTCATAGACACTCCTGGTGCACGCGCTGCTCACTCGGGGAAGTCAGCGCGGGGTCCGGGCACGTCATGGGAGTGGAAGTCTACGCAGGTGAGGATAGAAAGCATCTCCCTTCATCAAATTGCTCTGGAGAGGGTGGTTTTGTGGCTTTTCTACATCTTACATTGATGTTGCTGACCTGCCCTGCTGCTCTGGTGGGCGGCCAGGGCAGCAGCAGGCAAGGGCAGCAGCAGGCCAGGGCAGCAGCGGGCCAGGGCAGCAGCAGGCCTGGGCAGCAGCGGGCCAGGGCAGCAGCAGGCCAGGGCAGGAGGAGGCCAGGGCAGGAGGAGGCCAGGGCAGGAGGAGGCCAGGGCAGCAGCGGGCCAGGGCAGCAGCAGGCCAGGGCAGCAGTGGGCCAGGGCAGCAGCTGGCCAGGACAGGAGGAGGCCAGGGCAGCAGGAGGCCAGGGCAGGAGGAGGCCAGGGCAGCAGCAGGCAAGGGCAGCAGCAGTGTAGAGAACAACGAGAGAGCTAGGGAAGAGTGGGGTGCGTCCGTATCCCCTATTCTTATGTCAGTTTTGTCAATGGTGGACGAACCCAACGATGTGTGGTACAATCACTGTAAGACAGTGTTTGGGAACCCACTAGGTAAGTTAAAAGACCCCTCACACACCAACCTGGTTGGTGTCATGCTTCATTATTGGAGTCCCAACCGGGTGGCCGAATGCCCCCCGGTTGTGCTACGACGCCTGGCTACAGCGGAGCTGGTGTGGTGCAAGAGTGTGATGTCGTGAAAATTAAAAATATCTCTGAGAGTCCTTGCCGTTAGGAGTTTATTGCTGGCGGCTCAGGATCTAATAAAAACAAGATATGTGATGCAACTATGAAAGAAATTATTATCTAATAGTTGTTAGTGTTGTAGGTCTACATGTTTCAGCTCTCATGGAGAAGTATGAAGCTTTCGTCAGGACCAGTGAGATGAGTGAGTAGCAAAGTGAAAAGTGCCACGTGATACGTGAAAAAGTTAAAAAGGTTGTTTACCTACACACTCGCTAAGGTGTGCGGACCCAGTGTCTGCGAACTTAAGGACACCGCAGCGAAAATGACACTATGGCTGAGTGATATCGCTGCTCAGGATACGGGAGGAGTGTGCTCCTCACGCAAATTTTGATCGAAGAGCTGCACTCGCCTGGCACCTAATAGGGCAGCAGCAGGCCAGGGCAGCAGCGGGCCAGGACAGCAGCGGGCCAGGGCAGCAGCAGGCCAGGACAGGAGGAGGCCAGGGCAGCAGGAGGCCAGGGCAGGAGGAGGCCAGGGCAGGAGGAGGCCAGGGCAGCAGCGGGCCAGGGCAGCAGCAGGCCAGGACAGGAGGAGGCCAGGGCAGCAGGAGGCCAGGGCAGGAGGAGGCCAGGGCAGCAGCAGGCCAGGGCAGCAGGCAGGAGCATCAGCAGGCCAGGGCAGCAGGAGGCCAGGGCAGGAGGAGGCAAGGGCAGCAGCAGGCCAAGGCAGCAGGCAGGAGCATCAGCAGGCCAGGGCAGCAGGAGGCCAGGGCAGCAGCAGGCCAGGGCAGGAGGAGGCCAGGGCAGCAGCAGACCAGGGCAGGAGGAGGCCAGGGCAGCAGCAGGCCAGGGAAGGAGGCGGCCAGGGCAGCAGGAGGCCAGGGTAGTAGCAGAGCAGGAGGAGGCCAGGGCAGCAGCAGGCCAGGGCAGCAGCAGGCCAGGGCAGGAGGAGGCCAGGCCAGGAGGAGGCCAGGACAGCAGGTGGCCAGGGCATCAGCAGGCCAGGGCAGCAGCGGGCCAGGGCAGCAGCAGGCCAGGGCAGCAGCGGGCCAGGGCAGCAGCAGGCCAGGACAGGAGGAGGCCAGGGCAGCAGGAGGCCAGGGCAGCAGCAGGCCAGGGCAGCAGCGGGCCAGGGCAGCAGCGGGCCAGGGCAGCAGCAGGCCAGGGCAGCAGCAGGCCAGGACAGGAGATGGCCAGGGCAGGAGGAGGCCAGGGCAGCCGGAGGCTAGGGCAGTAGCAGACCATGGCATGAGAAGGCCAGAACAGTAGCAGACCAGGGCAGGAGGAGGCCAGGGCAGCAGCAGGCCAGGGCAGCAGCAGGCCAGGGCAGCAGCAGACCAGGGAGGGAGGAGGCCAGGGCAGTAGCAGACCAGGGCATGAGGAGGCCAGGGCAGCAGCAGGCCACGGCAGGAGGAGGCCAGGGCAGCAGCAGGCCAGGGCAGCAGCAGGCCAGGGCAGCAGCAGACCAGGGAAGGAGGAGGCCAGGGCAGTAGCAGACCAGGGCATGAGGAGGCCAGGGCAGCAGCAGGCCAGGGCAGAAGCAGGGCAGGGCAGCAGCCGACCAGGACAGGAGGAGGCCAGGGCAGGAGGAGGCCAGGGCAGCAGGAGGCTAGGGCAGTAGCAGACCATGGCATGAGAAGGCCAGGGCAGCAGCAGGGCAGGACAGCAGCAGGCCAGGGCAGGAGGAGGCCAGGAGGAGGCCAGGGTAGCAGGAGGCCAGGGTAACGGGAGGATAGGGCCTAGTGCTGTAGGCGACAGTGAGCGACTGAGGTCTGCTCCTTCCCCTCAGTCAGAGCTCCATGCTCTCCCTGCTACTGTTCGAGTGTGATGGGCCAAAGCATAGCAGCAGGCACTGGTCTCAGGGAGAATTCAGTGTGACCACCGTGATGAAGTGCAGACCCTGGACCCAGGGCTGGTGGGCCCCTGCAACCAGGATGTGCGGTGTGCGGGTTCCTTTGGTGTCTGCCTTTGGACCAGCTGCTGCTCCAGCTCCTGAGTTCCTGCGCTGCTCCGAGATGTGTGTGGGAGGTCCATGCTGCACAGGGAGAGTGTCTCAGTGTGAGCCACGGGGGCCTTTGGAGTACTGACTCCACCATTAGCATCTTCCTGCTGCCAGGGGTGTAACGCAGCCCCCTGCGGCACAGGAGCGCTACACCCTTCAGGGGGCTCCCATCCAAGGTCTATGAATATCTGTGAGGTGTAGGAGGGGCCCCAGCACATTCTGCAGGGAGTCCCATCACTTTGTGCTGTGACACTCACTCCCTGGGGCCACTGCTCAGGGCAAAACCTCCCTTCCATGGAAAGGCAGGGCCCAGAAGCTGCCAGTGTCAGTAGAACTATGGCCCCGGCTGCAGCTACCTTTTCATAAAGTAACACCCTGGTTGGCGACTGGACAAGCCAGGGTTCAACAGGAGTCACATAGAGGGAGCCACATACCCATGCAATGGGGAGGGAGTCAGACGCTTTACATTGTACCAGTGTGAAGGAACATTGTGTTATTTGGCACACACTGTACCCTGAATCATCTGTCAACAACTATGCACCTTTGGCATTCAGGAAAACAAGACAGGAATCAAGTAATTTTCTCAAGGCCACATAATTCGACTAAACAGGAAGGCGAGATATGTGATGCTGCCTTTAGTTATGTTGTCTTATATTTTATCAGGGACACTGGGCCTGATGTATAGTTTGCAGACGGAGTATGTACTGTCGCCATGGAGGAGTACTTTACTTTCACCATGGCGACAGTACTCTGCCCGCCAAATTTAGAGATGTCCGCTGGTCCAGAGGTCATCTTTTGCATTTGCAGGAACCACTGTCACGGCGGCTCCTTAAATGCATTGAAAGTTTGCGGCTGGCTCTGTCAACATGACGCAGCCGTTCAGCAAACTTTCAGGTTTTTAAAAAATTTCAGATTTTTTTTTTTAAAGCAGGATTTTATTTTGGGAAATACAAAAACACTAATGACCCCCACACCATGGGAGTTTTCTGCCATGGTGTGGGTGTCATTAACAAGTTTTTACTGCCCTTTACTGCCAGGTTTTACCTATCGGTGACAGAGTAAAACTGGCCATGTGTTTGCCGACTCTAAATATGGTGGGGATGGACACAAGGCCAAACCTTCGATGGTCCTTTCTCCGTCGGGCCGTCGAGGTGTGTGTAAGCAGAGACGTCTCCACCCTCTACATACTGAAGCTCCCTCTGACTCTATGGGGCATATCAGCAATAACCGGTGATAATTATTGCTAAGCGCACTTAGCGCTAGGATAATTATCGCCAGCTAACGTGGATTTTTATCGCTGAGATAGCGTGCAAAAACGATCAAAATCCTAGCGCTAACTGCCAAACTTGAGATTATCGCTGGAAACCCAACGACAATCTCATGAAGTTTGGTGTTAGCTTGATGATAGGGCCTCACATACTTAGCCATGATATCCACCTTCCATAGGATATCATGGCTAAGTCAGTCCTGAAGCAGGCGTAAGGAAAGTAGCGATAACAGGGGTTATCGCTACTTTTCTTGCCGCTATGCTTCATAGCGTGGGGCTTGATAATAGGAGAAATGTCGCTTAGCGACATTTCTCCAGTCATGTCAGGTCAGGAACGCCAACTTTGCATCTCATTAGAGATGCAAAGCTGGGCGTTAAGAATCCGGGCGCTAATGCAAGGTTTCACGTGCTAGCGTGACCTTGCTAATTAGGTGATAAAATTATCGCCGCTTTTCGCCCGATAACGGACGCAAAAGCGGCGATAATTTTATATCGCCTCGTTGCTGATATGCCCCTAAGTGAGCTGGTCAGAACTTCAGTTTGGTGTAGTGTGACCGAGTACCCTCTTCGTCCAACTCAAAATTGGACCAAACGTCCTAGTTCTGAAGTCAGAACTTAGCTGCCAGACCCAGGGGCATATTATCAAGAAACGGCGTTAAAATTATCTCTGCTTTAGCGGCAGAAAACTGCCGCTAAAGCGGTGATAATGGGCTTGATAATATGCCAGTGAGAATTCCAATAGAAGCCCATGTTGACCCCAGAACATGGGCTTCTATGGGAATTCTCTGCGGCATATTATCAAGCCCATTATCGCCGCTTTAGCGGCAGTTTTCTTGATAATATGCCACCCTGTCCTCCCAAGGAATCCGCCGTCTCAGTCTGCGGGCTTCAATATTCTTTGCACAAGTCGGAACATTTCCAGATGTCACAGAACAAAGGCTAAAGAAAGTGCGATTCATGCGTTAGCGCCTCCTGTTGATTTCCAAGCACTGTAAAAAACACAGCGATCCCACTATGGCACATTTTAATGCTTCTGTTTTTATCCAAATGAAACATAATATTCAAGCAGCGAATATTTGCCAGACTGCATTTCTCTCCGAGTAATCCTGGAGCCCGTTCAACCGACCCTTCAATGGAAAGTGGCTTCTGGTTAAGTGACCATGGGGCAGATTTATGTTTGATTTGCGCCTCATTTACGCCGCCGTTGCGTCACTTTTGTGACGCAGCAGCGGCGCAAATCCTGCGGCCATTGGTGCGGGGTATTTACAACGTGACGCATCTGGGAGATGCGTCACGTTGTAAAGCCCTGCGCCACATGTAGGCGTTCCAGGGCAGGTGGGGGCGTTCCGGCGCAGGAACGCCTCCTAAAAGTGGCTGAGTGAAATCTACAAGATTTCACTCAGTCACTTTTGAGCCCATGCTGCGTCAAAACCCTGCGCCAGCTTGGAGCAGGCGTAAGGATTGACGCAGCATTGTGCAGATAGGGCACCCCAGAGTATTGCTGGAGCTGCGTCGCGCTTGCGACGCAACTCCAGCAATGCGCCACTTTTACGGCACAGATGCGTGACGCATCTGTGCCGTTTTTGCCCCATGGTGCGCCGCATTATAAATGCGGCGCATCCATGATGGCAGAGCTGGGGCGCAAAATAACTGGCGCATCCCTGCTGATATGCAGGGATGCGTCAGTTATTATAAATATGCCCCCATGTATTCAGGAAAATACAGACACGTGAAAGTGCACGGGGTGTTTGAACGTGGCAGCATTTTGTAATCCTGGGCTTCTTACTTGCTAATAAGTAAGCAGAGCACTGTGTGATCTGGTGCACATTGTCATCTAATAACATATTAGCATTTTCTGAAAATGTTTACAGCTCAGGAGGGTTACCAGTATGGTAATGTCCCCTGCGTCAACCAGTAGAGTTCGTCTGCCATACAGTAACCCCTAAAAAATAACCCAGAGAGACTTCGGTGTCAGTTTATTCCCCTGGCCCCAACGATCCCCCCCCTTAAAATCCGAGGGAAATAAACCCACACAATACACATTAGCTTCCTTTTGCCTCAAATAAGCCATCCTCAACCCTCACCCCACGGGCATTATATAAGAACCTTACCACACCCAACTGAAAGCTCCTGTGACCACCCCTTCCCCCCTTATCCGCCCACCACGAAGCTACGCCCCTATCCCAATCTTTAGGGGGATCATTTATGAGTCCATGCGTCACTTTTGCGCTGCCGGTGCGTCACTTTTTGTGACGCATCAGCGGCGTAAAAACTGGACCTTGTTGCACCATATTTACAAAGTGACGCATCTAGGTAGATGCGTCACTTTGTAAACCCCTGCGCTACATTATACCTGCGTCAGGTATAATGTATGCAGGGTGGGCGTTCCCACGTAAGTAAGCATCGTAGAAGTAACGCAGTGAAATCTACGAGATTTTACTGCGCCACTTCTAGGGTGCAAATGCGTCAATATCTTGCGCCTGCCGCACAGCAGGCGTAAGACTGACGCAGGCCCTTTCACATGAGGCTTGCCCCATGTGAAAGGACACATTGCTGGAGTTGCGTCACTTTCGTGACACACTCCAGCAATGCGTCACTTTTGCGCCTACAGATACGTCAGAAATACTGACGTATCTGTGACTCCTTGCGACATGATGCGTCATACTGTAAATATTACGCATCATTGGAGTCGCAGGGAGGGCGCAGTGAAAAGTGACGCATCACTGTTTTCACGCAGCGATGCGTCACTTTTCATAAATGAGGCCCTAGGTCTTTTGGGGAGACAGCTCCTTCTGTGATTTGGTACGCTGGCAGACATAGCGATTAAGCGCTACAGAAGATTGAATTTATTTATTAACTACTCTAGGCGCTAAAGAAATACCATCTGATCTTCTGAAATGCATACGTCATCCCACGAACAGTTTCACAATATTTCTTTAATTTATTCCGCAACGAGTGCACTTTGTGTAGTGTTCCATAGACTACTGAATCTATTTCACTAGGGCACGTGGTGTTATGTCTTTCATTCGGACGGCCTTTGTTTGCTGTAGTGCCCAGAAGTTTCCACTGCTGCCTCTAAGCTCCGCCCCTTACTACACGGACCAGACTTGAACATGGAGTTTGGTCGGGGGGTCGGGGGGGGGGGGAAGGCTTTGAACTCTGCAATACACCATCTTTTGTCGGAACGACGAACGAAACAGTTGCATTAAAAAAGATTTTTTTATTGTAGCAGTATCTCATTGTACTTCAATCATTACATGAGTTTACCAAATTAAACGGAACGGAGTCTCAGCTTTAGCGCTGCTTTCAAGGTTCGGGAGCATCCTTTGTATGTTTATAATGCCGACGCCTTAAAAAGTAGAGTTAAGGTCTCTGCATAGCAGAGCTGTCTCTCAGGTTACACAGCTCTCTCTCGTGCATTGAACAAACGCCAGGGTGCAGCTCTCCGTGACGCCATGGACAGCGGATACATCCAATAGGGTGCAGCTCCCCGTGACGCCATGGACAACGGACACATCCTTCAGGGTATGCTCCCAATGACGCCATGGACAGCGGACACATCCTACAGGGTACAGTTCCCAGTGACGCCATGGACGGCGGACACATCCGACAGGGTACGCTCCCAATGACGCCATGGACAGCGGACACATCCTATAGGGTACCGTTCCCAGTGACGCCATGGACGGCGGACACATCCAACAGGGTGCAGCTCTCCGTGACGCCATGGACAGTGGACACATCCTACAGGGTGCAGCTCCCAGTGACGGCATGGACAGCGGACACATCCTACAGGGTGCCGTTCCCAGTGACGCCATGGGCAGCGGATACATCCTATAGGGTGCAGCTCCTAGTGACGCCATGGACAACGGACACATCCTTCAGGGCATGCTCCCAATGACGCCATGGACAGCGGACACATCCTACAGGGTACAGTTCCCAGTGACGCCATGGACGGCGGACACAGCCGACAGGGTACGCTCCCAATGACGCCATGGACAGCGGACACATCCTATAGGGTACAGTTCCCAGTGACGCCATGGACGGCGGAAACATCCGACAGGGTGCAGCTCTCAGTGATGCCATGGACAGCGGACACATCCTACAGGGTACAGTTCCCAGTGACGCCATGGACAGCGGACACATCCTACAGGGTACAGTTCCCAGTGACGCCATGGACAGCGGACACATCCTAGAGGGTGCAGCTCTCAGTGACGCCATGGACAGCGGACACATCCTACAGGGTGCAGCTCCCAGTGACGCCATGGACAGCGAACACATCCTACAGGGTACAGTTCCCAGGGAGCCATGGACAGCGGACACATCCTACAGGGTACAGTTCCCAGTGACGCCATGGACAGCGGACACATCCTAGAGGGTGCAGCTCTCAGTGACGCCATGGACAGCGGACACATCCTACAGGGTGCAGCTCCCAGTGACGCCATGGACAACGAACACATCCTACAGGGTACAGTTCCCAGGGAGCCATGGACAGCGGACACATCCTACAGGGTGCAGCTCCCAGTGACGCCATTGACAGCAGACACATCCGACAGGGTGCAGCTCTCCGTGACGCCATGGGCAGTGGACACATCCTACAGGGTGCAGCTCCCAGTGACGCCATGGACAGCGGACACATCCTACAGGGTACAGTTCCCAGGGAGGCATGGACAGCGGACACATCCTACAGGGTGCAGTTCCCAGTGACGCCATGGACAGAGGACACATCCTACAGGGTGCAGCTCCCAGTGACGCCATGGACAGTGGACACATCCTACAGGGTGCAGCTCTCAGTGATGCCATGGACAGCGGACACATCCTACAGAGTACAGTTCCCAGTGACGCCATGGACAGCGGACACATCCTACAGGGTACAGTTCCCAGTGACGCCATGGACAGCGGACACATCCTAGAGGGTGCAGCTCTCAGTGACGCCATGGACAGCGGACACATCCTACAGGGTGCAGCTCCCAGTGACGCCATGGACAGCGAACACATCCTACAGGGTACAGTTCCCAGGGAGCCATGGACAGCGGACACATCCTACAGGGTGCAGCTCCCAGTGACGCCATTGACAGCAGACACATCCAACAGGGTGCAGCTCTCCGTGACGCCATGGGCAGTGGACACATCCTACAGGGTGCAGCTCCCAGTGACGCCATGGACAGCGGACACATCCTACAGGGTACAGTTCCCAGGGAGCCATGGACAGCGGACACATCCTACAGGGTGCAGTTCCCAGTGACGCCATGGACAGAGGACACATCCTACAGGGTGCAGCTCCCAGTGACGCCATGGACAGCAGACACATCCGACAGGGTGCAGCTCTCCGTGACACCATGGGCAGTGGACACATCCTACAGGGTGCAGCTCTCAGTGACACCATGGACAGCGGACACATCCTACAGGGTGCAGCTCCCAGTGACGCCATGGACAGTGGACACATCCTAGAGGGTGCAGCTCTCAGTGACGCCATGGACAGCGGACACATCCTACAGGGTGCAGTTCCCAGTGACGCCATGGACAGCGGACATATCGTACAGGGTGCAGCTCTCCGTGACGTGATGGACAGTGGACACATCCTACAGGGTACAGTTCCCAGTGTCTCCATGGACAGCAGACACATCCTACAGGGTGCAGCTCTCAGAGACGCCATGGACAGCGGACACATCCTACAGGTTGCAGCTCTCCGTGACGCCATGGGCAGGGGACACATCCTACAGGTTGCAGCTCCCAGTGACGCCAAGGACAGCGGACACATCCTACAAGGTGCAGCTCCCAATCACGCCATGGATATCGGACACATCCTACAGGTGCAGCTCTCAGTGACGCCATGGACAGCGAACACATCTTACAGGGTACAGTTCCCAGTGATGCCATGGACAGCGGACACACCCTACAGGGTGCAACTCTCCGTGACACCATGGACAGCGGACACATCCTACTGGGTGCAGCTCTCAGTGACACCATGGACAGCAGACAGCTCCTACAGGGTGCAGTTCCCAGTCACACCATGGACAGCGGACACATCCTACAGGGTGCTGCTCTCTGTGACGCCATGGATAGTGGACACATCCTACAGGGTACAGTTCCCAGTGACGCCATGGACGGCAGACACATCCGACAGGGTACGCTCCCAATGACGCCATGGACGGCGGACACATCCTACAGGGTACAGTTCCCAGTGACGCCATGGACGGCGGACACATCCGACAGGGTGCAGCTCTCCGTGACGCCATGGACAGTGGACACATGCTACAGGGTGCAGCTCTCAGTGACGCCATGGACAGCGGACACATCCTACAGGGTGCAGCTCCCAGTGACGCCATGGACAGCGGACACATCCTACAGGGTACAGTTCCCAGGGAGCCATGGACAGCGGACACATCCTACAGGGTACAGTTCCCAGTGACACCATGGACAGCAGACACATCCGACAGGGTGCAGCTCTCCGTGACGCCATGGGCAGTGGACACATCCTACAGGGTGCAGCTCTCAGTGATGCCATGGACAGCGGACACATCCTACAGAGTGCAGCTCCCAGTGACGCTATGGACAGCGGACACATCCTACAGGGTGCAGCTCTCCGTGACGCCATGGACAGTGGACACATCCTAGAGGGTTCAGCTCTCAGTGACGCCATGGACAGCGGACACATCCTACAGGGTGCAGTTCCCAGTGACGCCATGGACAGCGGACACATCGTACGGGGTGCAGCTCTCCGTGACGCGATGGACAGCGGACACATCCTGCAGGGTACAGTTCCCAGTGTCTCCATGGACAGCAGACACATCCTACAGGGTGCAGCTCTCAGTGACGGCATGGACAGCGGACACATCCTACAGGTTGCAGCTCTCCGTGATGCCATGGGCAGCGGACACATCCTACAGGTTGCAGCTCCCAGTGACGTCAAGGACAGCGGACACATCCTACAGGGTGCAGCTCCCAATGACGCCATGGACAGCGGACACATCCTACAGGTGCAGCTCTCAGTGACGCCATGGACAGCGAACACATCTTACAGGGTACAGTTCCCAGTGACGCCATGGACAGCGGACACACTCTACAGGGTGCAACTCTCCGTGACGCCATGGACAGCGGACACATCCTACAGGGTGCAGCTCTCAGTGACACCATGGACAGCAGACAGCACCTACAGGGTGCAGTTGCCAGTGACACCATGGACAGCGGACACATCCTACAGGGTGCTGCTCTCTGTGACACCATGGATAGTGGACACATCCTACAGGGTGCAGCTCCCAGTGACACCATGGCCAGCGGACACATCCTACAGGGTGCTGCTCTCTGTGACGCCATGGATAGTGGACACATCCTACAGGGTGCAGCTCCCAGTGACACCATGGTCAGCGGACACATCCTAAAGGGTGCAGCTCCCAGCGACGCCATGGGAAGCGGACACATCCTACAGGGTGCAGCTCCCAGCGACGCCATGGACAGCGGACACATCCTACAGGGTGCAGCTCCCAATGACGCCATGGGTGGCAAACACATCCTACAGGTTGCAGCTTCCAGTGACGCCATGGACAACGGACACATCCTACAGGGTGCAGCTCCCCGTGACGTCATGGACAGCAGACACATCCCACAAGGTGCAGCTCCCAATGACGCCATGAGCGGCAGATACATCCTACAGGTTGCAGCTCCCAGTGACGCCAAGGACAGCGGACACATCCTACAGGGTGCAGCTCCCAATGACGCCATGGACAGCGGACACATCCTACAGGGTGCAGCTCCCAGTGACGCCATGGATAGCGGACATATCCTACAGGGTGCATCTCCCGGTGACGCCATGGACAGCGGACACATCCTACAGGGTGCAGTTCCCAGCGACGCCATGGACAGCGGACACATCCTACAGGGTGCAGCTCCCAATGACGGCATGGACAGCAGACACATCCTACAGGGTGCAGCTCTCCATGACGCCATGGACAGCGGATACATCCTACAGGGTGCAGCTCCCAGTGACACCATGGACAGCGGACACATCCTACAGGGTGCAGCTCTTAGTGACGCCATGGGCAGCGGACACATCCTACAGGGTGTGGCTCCAAGTGACGCCATGGGCAGGGGACACATCCTACAGGGTGCAGCTCCCAGTGACGCCATGGACAGCGGACACATCCTACAGGGTGCAGCTCTCAGTGACCCCATGGACAGCGGACACATCCTACAGGGTGCAGCTCTTAGTGACGCCATGGGCAGCGGACACATCCTACAGGGTGTGGCTCCAAGTGACGCCATGGGCAGCGGACGCATCCTACAGGGTGCAGCTCCCAGTGACGCCATGGACAGCAGACACATCCTACAGGGTGCAGCGCTCAGTGACCCCATGGACAGTGGACACATCCTACAGGGTGCAACTCCCAGTGACACCATGGACAGCCGACACATGCTACAGGGTGCAGTTCCCAGTGACGCCATGGACAGCGGACACATCCAATAGGGTGCAGCTCCTAGTGACGCCATGGACAGAGGACACATTTTACAGGGTACAGTTCCCAGTGTCTCCATGGACAGCAGACACATCCTACAGGGTGCAGCTCTCAGTGACGCCATGGACAGCGGACACATCCTACAGGTTGCAGCTCTCCGTGATGCCATGAGCAGCGAACACATCCTACAGGGTGTGGCTCCAAGTGACGCCATGGGCAGGTAAACATCCTATAGGGTGTAGCTCCCAGGGACGCAATGGGCAGGCTACATCTCCCAGGGAGGTGATAGGCAGCAGACACATCCTCCAGGGTGATGCTCTCAGTGACGCCATGGGCAGCGGACACATCCTCAGGGGTGCATCTCTCAGTGACGCCATGGGCAGCGGACACATCCTACAGGGTGCAGCTCCCAGTGATGCCAAGGACAGCGGCCACATCCTACAGGGTGCAGCTCCCAGTGACGCCATGGACAGCAGAAACATCCTACAGGGTGCAGCTCTCAGTGACACCATGGGCAGCGGACACATCCTACAGGGTGCAGCTCTCCGTGACGCCATTTGCAGTGGACACATCCTACAGGGTGCAGCTCCCAGTGACGCCATGGACAGCGGACACATCCTACAGGGTGCAGTTCTCAGTGACCCCATGGACAGCGGACACATCCTACAGGGTGCAGCTCCCAGTGACGCCATGGACAGCGGACACATCCTACAGGGTGCAGCTCTCAGTGACCCCATGGACAGCGGACACATCCTACAGGGTGCAACTCCCAGTGACGCCATGGACAGCGGACACATCCTACAGGGTGCAGTTCCCAGTGACGCCATGGACAGCGGACACATCCAATAGGGTGCAACTCCTAGTGACGCCATGGACAGCGGACACATTCTACAGGGTGCAGCTCCCAGTGAAGCCACGGGCAGCAAACACATCCTACAGGGTGTGGCTCCAAGTGACGCCATGGGCAGCTAAACATCCTATAGGGTGCAGCTCCCAGGGACGTCATCGACAAGGTACAGCTCCCAGGGAGGTGATAGGCAGCAGACACATACTCAGGGGTGCAGCTCTCAGTGACGCCATGGGCAGCGGACACATCCTCAGGGGTGCAGCTCTCAGGGACGCCATGATCAGCAGACATATCCTACAGGGTGCAGCTCTCAGTGACAAGCAGAGAGGGTTGCACAGAACCCTCCTAATTCTTAACATTGTTCCCAGTATCTCGCATTAAGCACTTCCAGAAGGGCCCTCAAGCATTCAGAACGGTTTAGTTCTTTGGGTATTTCTGTGTGTTTGTTCTGGGGGTGGGGCAGGCGGAGGGGTCCCTGTGCCCCTTGATCGGCATGCTCCACCCCAACCCCTATCTTTTTTGTGAGTCCCTTGTTGGCCTGTGTAGAGGTTGGCCTCGTGTTTCCACATCTTCTAGAGCTCTGGGAGACGGACTACTCTTAGTTGCTGAATAAGAGTGTCGGGCTGTCATGGCGGCGCTGAAGGCACAGGGGGCAGAAGAGCCTGAATGTTTTTTTTTTTAGAGTTCTTCCCCCTTTACTTTATTTTATGAGTTTCTCTCTTCCCCTACTGCGTTGTTGAAATTGTTTTTTGGTCTTCCACACTTAGGAGGTGATACTAATGTCTTACACTCTTTATTTTTGCAAATCGTCTTCGAATCTCAGAAGCCTGAATCATTTCTTGAGCATTGCTACCATCAGACTCTTCAGAAGGAACATTTGCTTTATCTGTGGAGAGAGACGTTTGGGTCTGGCTTGAAGTACAGCTGCCTCCCGTTTATTGTTAGCAATTCTTTTAACCACACATAGAGTTGGCTTTTGCTCAACCTATAGAAGTACAGCTCTCTCACCTCATGCTATTGGCTGTTTGGTGTATCACTACACTCCCTATTCAGTGATTGCATTGCAGTTCATTAGGGACTATTTCACATCTCAAAAGTACACTGAATCATCACACATTCATTCTTTTTCTCATAGATATATTGGATACATAAATCAATCCATTTTATTTTGTTTTTCTCTATAGCAGGCTTTCTTTCTTGCCTGAGGATTGAAAATGCAAGCTAGACCTACTGGTTTTGCCAATACTTGTTTAATTAATGTCTAACCTTTATTTTTCCGAAGTTATCATTCCTCTGCTGTCTTCACAAATGTCCCTCATCCACATCTTGCCAGTTGGTCTTGTTGGAACATTTTAATAAACAGGAAATATAGTTTTTCTTTTTTTTTCTTTTTTAAATAGATCCGCAATTACAGGTGTATCACATGTACGCGAAAAAACAGTGGTCATTTCATTATTAATATAGTGTGAAAGTATCAGGATAACAGTAGCATAGATCAAGGAGTCAGTGGTTCATCAGTTGGGGGGGACATATGGGGGTTCACATATATTACCACGATAAACATTCCATTTGGTCCAGAGCCCTATCCATTTCCTTGGACAACCACGCGAAACATAAACAGTTTTTTCCCGTACCATGCACCAGTCCATGTCAATTATCCAGGCAGCAAGTGTTGGTGGTGTCGGTGCCCCCCAGCAGCGGGCGATATTCCGCTTGGCTATCATCTGGCCGAGCGTTGACCAGAGTTTACCTCTCGTATTGAGATCCGTGGGCTCCCAGACATTCAGCAGACACCTTATGGCTTCAAGTCGTATTTCAACCCTCCACACGTCACTCATACATTTATATACCTCCTTCCAGTATTTGTGGATTAACGGACAGTCCCAGATAATATGTAGAAAGGACCCCTCCAGGCCACAACCCGTCCTGCAAAGCCCCTTCTCTCTCCCGCCCATCAGGGCCAGTCTAGGACCAGAGAGATATACCCAAGGTAGGATTTTTAATTGGATCAGCCTAAGTTTCGCCGAGATGGCAACCTCCTTAGGTCAGGATAGTGCTTCCTGCCATTCCTCGTCATCTAATTCCAGACCGTCCCGCCCCCATTTTTCACGCAAGGCAGTGAGAGGATCTGGAGTGTTGCGTATTAACTTCTTGTATGTGCGTGAGATTGCCTTCTCTGGCAGGTGTCCGTCCAGTAGTCTGTCCTCGAGCGGTCAGGATTCCGGCAAGTGTGACCCAGCCGGTATATTAGCCTGAAGGGAGGGCCTGACTTGCATGTACCGAAAGTATTCCGACGCGGCTAGATCGTGCGTCTGTTGTAGAGAGGCAAATGGGATCACTCCGTTCTTCACCCAGAGGTCACCAATTCGTGAGAGACCTATTTGTCAAATCCTTTAGTGCGACCCGGGTACCCAAGGATTCAGAATCCCACAGTGGGGTTGCAAGTGTGAGTCGCTTTCCCCATCCTAGAGTGTGGTTTGCCGTGTGCCAAACCTGCACTGAGAGTCGTGTGGGGCTCATCAGGTGGAATTTATTGGGTCTGGAATACAAGGCCCTTGTGAAGCAACCATCCAGGAGCAGCCACTTGTCCATCCGGTAGCCGGGTTCATCCCCGCCACGGTTGATGCACTGGTTCATGGCTGAGAGATGTGCTGCAGGGTAGTATTTTTTAACGTCAGGTAGTGCTATGCCCCCGTCATAGCAGCTGAGTGTCCATTTTTGAAGTGATATGCGCGGTTTATCATCCCAGAGGAGGTCTCTCTGAGTGGATTGTACGTCTTTAAATTTTATTTGTGGGATTGGGTCCGGAAAATTCTGGAGGGCATAAAGGAAACGGGGCAATGTCATCATTTTGAAGAGGGCTGCACAACCTAACAGAGATAGTGGAAGTGCTTTCCAGGCCTCCGTGTCTCTTCGGAACCTCTGTAAGGGCGGGAGGAGGTTGCGTTCATACTGGATCTTGGCATTTGTGGAGACGAAAATACCTAAGTATTTAAATCCGTCTTCTACCGTTTGGATTGGGCAGTCTTTCGGGATCGTGGGTGGGTCACCGTGCAATACATAGAGCAACGATTTGCTACAGTTAATGATATAACCAGAGTTTTTCCCGAAACTCGTAAAAATATCAAGGACCACTCTCAAGGATTTCCGGGGGGAGGCTAAATATAGAAGAATGTCGTCTGCATATAAAGATATCCGGTCTTCCCAGTCTGCTGCCCACCTAAGTCCCCTGATGGACGGGTCTCTCCGAATCCAGGCTGCTAACGGCTCAAGGGAAAGCGCGAAGAGAAGTGGCGAGAGAGGACACCCTTGTCGAGTCCCTCTTCCTAGTGCAAAGGCGGTTGAGATTTTGTTGTTTACCACCACTTGCGCCAATGGTTCAGTGTAGAGGAGCCGCACCCAGCCGATGAAATTGGTCCCGAATCCCAACTTAATATAGTTTTTCTTAAATGTGTTTTAGTTAGCATCACTAGGCCTCATTCAGAGACAAGGGTGAAGAAAGCCCGCATTGACATTCGTTCTGCAGTGACAGGGAAAATGTGTCTTTTAAAATTACACAATTGAATTTCTACTTGCATGTGTCTCTTCTGTGTTTTTCCTTTGCAGAAAATATGCGAAATATAAATAATTTTGTGGTGATGTTTATTCGCTGGGATCAAATGTAACAATTTATGTCCCTCCAGAAAGAACTGTGTGCTGAATGTTCCTGTAGTTGCAACATATTCAAGGCCTTAGCTGGGTCTGTTCTAAGCAGTTATACTATGTATTGATTTAACTTAAATGTCACATAAAGTTATCCATGTTCTTATTATAACTATGCATGGAAGCAGATGTTCCTAAATGTTTCTTATTTGATGTATCCCATTTTCTTGTTTTAATATTGGTGTGTGTGAAAGTTGCTTTATTAGTGCAGCCCTACTATATCATACCATGTCAAGTGCCATTTTCACTGTCTGTAACCTATAATTTGTGCCCGTTTTGGGAGATGTGCCGGGCTTTTCTTGCCTTGCAGACTCCATGTCAGTCAGTCTATTTGATTTATACTTAGTCTGTTTCTTGCCTTACGAACTGAGCAGTCTCTATGTAGTTCTGCTACTGATTTATACTTAGACTTTCCTAGACTTTTTAACTAAGCAGATTTATGCTAATTCTCTTGCTGAACTGGATTTTGGTTCTGACTATTTACTTGCTTTGGTGGTCGACCTAATGTTATTAGGTTTCACAATTGACATTATGTGATGCATTATTTATGCTGATTTGAACCTGACTAACTAACCCACTTTTTCCATTTTGTAATGATTGTTAAATTTGAGCAAATCATTGTGGTTTTGACTTTGACTGTTGTGCTAAGAATGTTTTCTTTAATGACAAAGGCCCACCGGTCTATTGAGACTCACATGGCCCCAGACCTGCGCCTCAACCCGTGTAATGTATTAGTTAAATATGTTGACAGTCCTCAAAACCAAGTATTGCATTGATGGATTTTTTTGTAGGCAGTGGTTTTCCTCACTACTCCAGTTTGTCTTTCTAGCCCATATTTTCTGATGCTGAATTTCCTCCATATTAAAAAGGATGAAGGCTCAGTGAGGCATTGGCTTCTGTTACATAAACAACACTGCATGCATGCATTCATATATTGGTGTAGTGCACTGCACATGCATTAAAACATTCCACATCCAAACTACTTGTACCACATGGAGGAAGACTGGGACAAAATCAAGCTCATGCAGCATACACGTGTCCTTGGGAGCCATCAATCACGGTCAGACGTGTACCAAATTTATTTCATCCTACTCCGTGTTGCGTAGTGTAAGGTGCACCGCTGCAGGGGCCTGGACTGACCTATGCACTACTGCACACAGCAGATGGCCTTTCATGTTTGGGGTTTTGCTTAAACTTTTCAAAACAATAACTGCAATGTGTGGGGAGTGAGTGGCTTTGGCAGACACATTAGCATAGTCACTCTGCCGGGGCTTCCATGCGTAGAGTCATGGGAACCACTTGGGCGGTGGTGAGTGGTCCGCTGTGTGGTTTAATCAAGGAGTGGAGGATTTGCATGAAAAGCATACCAACAGCCGTTCACTAAGATCGCTTTGCGTGTGAGCCGTGCCTGGTGACAGCAGGTCACTGAGATCGCTTTGCGTGTGAGCCGTGCCTGGTGACAGCAGGTCACTGAGATCGCTTTGCGTGTGAGCCGTGCCTGGTGACAGCAGGTCACTGAGATCGCTTTGCGTGTGAGCCGTGCCTGGTGACAGCAGGTCACTGAGATCGCTTTGCGTGTGAGCCGTGCCTGGTGACAGCAGGTCACTGAGATCGCTTTGCGTGTGAGCCGTGCCTGGTGACAGCAGGTCACTGAGATCACTTTGCTTGTGAGCTGTGCATGGTGACAGCAGGTCACTGAGATCGCTTTGCGTGTGAGCTGTGCCTGGTGACAGCAGGTCACTGAGATCACTTTGCGTGTGAGCTGTGCCTGGTGACAGCAGTTCACTGAGATCGCTTTGCGTGTGAGCCGTGCCTGGTGACAGCAGGTCACTGAGATCGCTTTGCGTGTGAGCTGTGCCTGGTGACGATCGCTTTGCGTGTGAGCCGTGCCTGGTGACAGCAGGTCACTGAGATCACTTTGCGTGTGAGCTGTGCCTGGTGACAGCAGTTCACTGAGATCGCTTTGCGTGTGAGCCGTGCCTGGTGACAGCAGGTCACTGAGATCGCTTTGCTTGTGAGCTGTGCCTGGTGACAGCAGGTCACTGAGATCGCTTTGCTTGTGAGCTGTGCCTGGTGACAGCAGGTCACTGAGATCGCGCAGCGTGTGAGCTGTGCCTGGTGACAGCAGGTCACTGAGATCGCTTTGCTTGTGAGCTGTGCCTGGTGACAGCAGGTCACTGAGATCGCGCAGCGTGTGAGCTGTGCCTGGTGACAGCAGGTCACTGAGATCGTTTTGCGCTGTGCCTGGTGACAGCAGGTCACTGAGATCGCTTTGAGTGTGAGCTGTGCCTGGTGACAGCAGGTCACTGAGATCGCTTTGCTTGTGAGCTGTGCCTGGTGACAGCAGGTCACTGAGATCACTTTGCGTGTGAGCTGTGCCTGGTGATAGCAGGTCACTGAGATCGCTTTGCTTGTGAGCTGTGCATGGTGACAGCAGGTCACTGAGATCGCTTTGCTTGTGAGCTGTGCCTGGTGACAGCAGGTCACTGAGATCGCGCAGCGTGTGAGCTGTGCCTGGTGACAGCAGGTCACTGAGATCGTTTTGCGCTGTGCCTGGTGACAGCAGGTCACTGAGATCGCTTTGCTTGTGAGCTGTGCCTGGTGACAGCAGGTCACTGAGATCGCGCAGCGTGTGAGCTGTGCCTGGTGACAGCAGGTCACCGAGATCGTTTTGCGCTGTGCCTGGTGACAGCAGGTCACTGAGATCGCTTTGCGTGTGAGCCGTGCCTGGTGACAGCAGGTCACTGAGATCGCTTTGCGTGTGAGCTGTGCCTGGTGATAGCAGGTCACTGAGATCGCTTTGCGTGTGAGCTGTGCCTGGTGACAGCAGGTTACTGAGTTCACTTTGCGTATGAGCTGAGCCTGGTGACTGCCGTTCACTGAGATCACTTTGCGTGTGAGCTGTGCCTGGTGACAGCAGGTCACTGAGATCGCTTTGCTTGTGAGCTGTGCCTGGTGACAGCAGGTCACTGAGATCGCTTTGTGTGTGAGCTGTGCCTGGTGACAGCAGGTCACAGAGATCGCTTTGTGTGTGAGCTGTGCCTGGTGACAGCAGGTCACTGAGATCGCTTTGCGTGTGAGCTGAGCCTGGTGACAGCAGGTCACTGAGATCACTTTGCGTGTGAGCTGTGCCTGGTGACAGCAGGTCACTGAGATCGCTTTGCTTGTGAGCTGTGCCTGGTGACAGCAGGTCACTGAGATCGCTTTGAGTGTGAGCTGTGCCTGGTGACAGCAGGTCACTGAGATCGCTTTGCTTGTGAGCTGTGCCTGGTGACAGCAGGTTACTGAGTTCACTTTGCGTATGAGCTGAGCCTGGTGACTGCCGTTCACTGAGATCACTTTGCGTGTGAGCTGTGCCTGGTGACAGCAGGTCACTGAGATCGCTTTGCTTGTGAGCTGTGCCTGGTGACAGCAGGTCACTGAGATCGCTTTGTGTGAGCTGTGCCTGGTGACAGCAGGTCACTGAGATCGCTTTGCTTGTGAGCTGTGCCTGGTGACAGCAGGTTACTGAGTTCACTTTGCGTATGAGCTGAGCCTGGTGACTGCCGTTCACTGAGATCACTTTGCGTGTGAGCTGTGCCTGGTGACAGCAGGTCACTGAGATCGCTTTGCTTGTGAGCTGTGCCTGGTGACAGCAGGTCACTGAGATCGCGCAGCGTGTGAGCTGTGCCTGGTGACAGCAGGTTACTGAGTTCACTTTGCGTATGAGCTGAGCCTGGTGACTGCCGTTCACTGAGATCACTTTGCGTGTGAGCTGTGCCTGGTGACAGCAGGTCACTGAGATCGCTTTGCTTGTGAGCTGTGCCTGGTGACAGCAGGTCACTGAGATCGCGCAGCGTGTGAGCTGTGCCTGGTGACAGCAGGTCACTGAGATCGTTTTGCGCTGTGCCTGGTGACAGCAGGTCACTGAGATCACTTTGCGTGTGAGCCGTGCCTGGTGATAGCAGGTCACTGAGATCACTTTGCGTGTGAGCTGTGCCTGGTGATAGCAGGTCACTGAGATCGCTTTGCTTGTGAGCTGTGCCTGGTGATAGCAGGTCACTGAGATCGCTTTGCGTGTGAGCTGTGCCTGGTGACAGCAGGTCACTGAGATCGCTTTGCGTGTGAACTGGGTGCAATCAGAGTGGCAGATTCATTTGGGCGGGTGGGCCCATTGGGCGGGTGGGCTGGGCCAATCAGTCTGGGGGAGGGGCGTCTGCATTCATGGTTACCCACAAGAGCACAATCAGCCATTCTGAGCATGAAGGAGCTTTGCTTTCTTGCTTCTGAGTTGAACCTGGAAAGAGAGTATGTGAAGCAATGTAAGGCGGGCAGGAGGTGCTATGCAGCAAGACATAGGAGTTCTGCCAAGCTCTGAACAGTGCCCAGCATACGGCAACGGGCCCCTTTACCAACCCTTTCTTTTGCTTATCTCTGAAGGTCGAGCCAGAACGAGGATATTTGGCCCTGCGCCCTAGTGACAAGGTCTCTAGGCTCTTCTTCCATCAGGTATTAGTTCCCCAGACACAGGGCTATGGTCAGACATTCTCCTCGAATCTCACCCAACGTCTCCGTAGCGACCACCCCCTCAAGGAGACAGATGCAGCTCCCAATGCCAGGGCCTCCAATACCCTGAGGATAAACCTAGGCCTGAGGCAAGGAGGCGATCAAGAGAATGTCCCCTTCTTCAAAGGGCTGACGAAGACCGTTCCCGCCAACACCCCAAGAACATCCTTGGCTCCTCATCCCATAAGACCTCACAAAGCCAAGAAATTCCAGGTGGGCCTCAGGACCTGTCCACCCTTCAGCATTGGGATCCAGAACCTCAAGGAAAAGATCTTACAACACCTTGGAGGGAAGGCGTCCCTGATGTGTGTGCCGTAAAGAGCAGAGCGAAGGGAGATCGAAGGGAGATCCTTAGCTCAGGCAGTGTGTACTGGTGCTCATAGAAAGAATGGTATACCCATTACATGTGCAGTGTCATGTACCAGTGCCCACAATAACGGGGGGCATAACTACCACCAAGAGGAAGCAGCCTGAGTGCACTTAAGGGAGCTTGTGCGGGCACCACCAGCAAGATGGGTTTTCAACCGAGCCATCCAAGTACATGCCCCATGGGCAAGCAATTTGGGCCCACCCTGTATGCAGAACCAAGGATTCCCACTGTCAGCTTTCCCTATTCCTCTTTGGAGTGGAGGAAGGCCTGGCTGCTGTGCAGGACTGGAAGCCAAAGATCTCCCTCCTTACACCGCGTACTGTGTCACAGAGCCAGTGGTGCCAGTGGCGTTCAGACACAGAACTGTGAGCTTCATTCCTCCATTTCAAATCATCATCTTCTTGTCCTCTCCCCAAGCCATCGTTACCCTTCTGTATCACTCCCCCTGTATCTAACTCTCTCTCTCTCTCGCACACACAACACTCACGTGCACCTACACACACACAAACACATTCTCTTTCTCTCTCTTCAGGAGACACAGGGCTCCTGAGACAGCATGCATCCCCAACGCCTCAAAGGCACCCCCCGGAGGGAACCAAACAAACACAGGCAGTTGCTTCAGGAAGAGGTTTCTTCCTTCACCGAGTATCCCAAGGTAGTTCACCAACATTCACACTGCCCACCCCATCTATTGCCCCCTCCCTTGTTGTAAATTGAAACCACGATGTGATTAAGCATTTACTAAAGACATGAATTCTCCTTCCTTAGAACATGTCTCTTTCGTTATGTTAACTAAAGTCTGGACTCCATTTTGTATTGTCATGTCTCCACGTGCTCAACACGAGAAGAGTCCTATCTTCGTGTTAGTTGCTCTTGTAATCTGCCTAGTAACAGTCTATAAATAGTTCCTTTGTCCGCCTGGCGCATGCCCAGGCTTGACCACATCTGTTATCAGTTAGTCCTTGCTTGACCATGTTTTCGCGGGCTAAGGAGTATGTCAGCTCCGCCCACATATTGATCTTGTATCGAAAATGTCCATAAAAGGTAACATTCCTTGCCTCATGTTGTATCCACCCACTTATGAACCCCTCTGTTGTGTATAAAAGGGGACCGTGTACGCAAGTTCTTTGTGCTACTCTATGCAATACTGAAGGGTGTTGTATGGATTGTAGGACCACCCTTAAGGGTTAATAAACTTTGTCTTTGTACTTTGCAGTTTCCGTGCCAACTTCCTTATAGATTCCATTGCAGGAGAGCGAACCCTTGTGTCCTGCGGGCCTAGCTGGGGCCTGTATTCATCAATTGGCGCCCGTCACGTGGGGCTCATCGGCGACTCGGATGCTCGAAGGATTGGTCGCGACGAAGGTGAGGAATTTGGCCGGGGATGTGATCACTGCCAGAGGCACTTTAGTCCTGGCATCCCGAGGTTTTTCTTCCTTCCCTTCTGACCTGACCATCTGGGTGGCGCCGGTCCTCGACTGAGACCTCTTCTGTCGGTTCTGCCGTGACAGCCGTTTGGGCGAATTTTGGAGCTTGGCAGTTGGAATCTGGACTCTTGATTGGTAAGAACCGTTGTACGGTACTTGCTCCGAGTTTTTTGAAGCCTGGTTTGGCTATTTGAGTTTGATTTGTGATGACCGGTCATATCTTGCATTGATTATTGTGAGAATATATGCGTTGCAACACATATAGGCAGGTAATGTGGAGATATTTCTCCGGAACTGTGTAACTTTGAACGGCACAACGTTTAAGTGCCATTTTTGATAATACTGCATATTTTGCATTATTTTTGAGCATGCCTGCTTTTAGCGCACTCCGTAAGTGGTGCTGCTGCTTTGGAAACCGGTTAAACCTCGAGGAATCTGCTCCAGCCCCCCCTGAGGGGACTCCTAATAGGGATATGTATGTGAAGCATGGTCTTTCCTCCATAATGTACAGCACAGTATGGAGGAAATATACTAGAAAGGATCCTGAGTTACGGTGGCCGTTGTATGGTTCGTTTGATATGCGTAAGATTGAGTATGTGGAACAGTGTATGTGTAAGCGGCGTGCTCGTCAAGACATGTTTGAATGTGTGCGATTATGGGTGAAGGAAGTGCGTGAGCGAGAGAAACGTGAGAAAGCGCTGTTTGATAAAGAGCAATGGAAGAATGATCATGTGAGAGCGCAGGAAGCAAAGCGTCGGGAGGAAAGAGAACAGACGGAGAGGCAAGAGAAAGAGCGTAGGTTGCAAGTCTCGGGTCAATATGCTGTTCGTCAGTCACTTTATCCTGTCCTTAATAATCATGACGATGATTTTTATTTATTAGATCGTTCTCCGCCTCCTTATGTCGGCGCGTCTGCCCCGAGGCCACAAGATTCTGGATCGGGTTCGGGTAAGGTAGACACGCGGTCCATGTTATCGACTGAGCGAATGGGTGAGCTTCGGCAAGTTTCCTATCGTGCACTTAAGGGCAAGTTATCCCTTGCTGAGTTGTTGAATTCCTGGGAGTTGTGGCAGGATAGAGAGAAGTTGTATTTTTTGGGCCACTTTTCTGAGGAAGTGATTGCTGCTTTCCGGAAATATTCCAGTGTCTTTGAGCCTGACGATGTGGCATTAGATGCTAAAGCATTGCGTAATGGTGTTTTCTCTCCCTCTAAGGCGCCTGATGCGGTTCGGCGGCTGTTTGCGTTGCGGGACGCGGTGAGGGACCTTAAAGAGAAAGCACGCCAACAAACTGAGGAGGAGAAGCAGTCGGATTCGCATACCGGAGATGGCCATTCATCCACCTCTCAGTCAGATAAGAGCGACCTAGTGCATGCTAAACCAATGCGAGAGGCGGCGCCTTTGTATGTTCCCCCTAAAGGAGCGGGGACTAGCTCGGATATTACCTCCGCCGATGCTAAGGGATATTTTGTGTATAATTGGGTTTATACTCCCTGGCACAGGGCTGACGTCATGGCATTAAAGAATGCGTTGCCTGATCCCCGCAAGAATCCAGCGGCCTTTTACGAAGAAGTCGAGGGGGCCTTGAATTCTTGTACTATGACTTTAGCAGATATAGATTTGTTCTTTGGGCTTATTTTACCACCAGATATGTGGCGATCTGTGCGGAAGGTGGACGATGTTGCCGCTTTTAAGGCTCGGTGGTCTGAGCTTGAGGATGAGGATAGGGAGAGGAAGCCCGCGCACAAACCACCTCAGCTTATCTTAGATCTCCCTGCTGCTATTTTGACTAAGTTTAAGACAATCATTCCCCCTAAAAAGATTGACTGGAATATGCTAGCCTCGTGTAAGCAGAAAGTTGATGAATCAGTTGCAGATTTCTTTACGCGCTTTGAGGAGACGTTTCATGATTTTAGTGGTCAGTCACTTACGGATGATACGGGTCGACACCTTTTTGCTGATAAATATGTGGCGAATTTACTACCGGCGATCGCAGCCCGCCTAAAAGCGAGTGAAAGTTCTTGGTCCACTGCGACCCCGACAGCCCTCCTGACTATAGCTCAGTACTATGAGCGCCAGGAGCAAGAAGCGAAGGGGCAGGAGGAGAAGAAATCGAAGGATTTAAAAACGAAGGTGATGTTAGCGCAAGTATATGGTCCGCCCCGCCGGGGTGTCAATAGAGGTAGGGGAGGATTTTATGGTCCTCCCTCGGGCCGATCTGATTTGAATAGGAATCAATGGCCGTATTGTAAGCAATCGGGACACTGGGCCAGAGATTGCCCGGCGTTGCATGCTTCGTGTCAGGGACACAATCAGGGTGGCCCGAGAGGTAGAGGGGGTTTCTCGAATTTTAGAGGGAATTCTAACGATCACGCTCGTTTTGACCCTGCCGGGCAGCAACGAGATAGGCCTAATGTTTTCGATCGACAAAACCAGTATCAAGTGTCGGGGATTGACCGTTCTGGGTACCATGATTCTCAGCATGCATAGGAATGCGTTGGATGGGGGTTAGAATCAGTTGAGGTGCCGGTTGATCAGAAGGGTCCTTACGTATCAGCTGAGGTTTTGGGTTCTACTGATCAGTTCCTAGTGGATACAGGAGCGACTCGTAGTGCGCTGTCTAAACAATTGGTTCCGAGGGCTCCCCCATCTGGCTTAATGGTTACATCGGTAGGGTTTGACGGTACACTCTCCCGAAGCCCTCTTTCGCGGCCCCTCACATTTCAGGTTGATTCTTTTTCTGCACCCTGTCCGTTTTTGCTTGCCCCGAACACGCCGGACAACATTATGGGCCTTGATATGTTAAAGCACTTCAGAGCTACGATTCGCTGCTCCCCTGCTGGAGTGCGGTTGATATTAAATGACAATTACCCTCGGTCTGAACGGATGTGTGTGGTTGCAGAGGACGCTGTGTTAGCTACCCTCCCTCGTGCTTTGTGGGCCACTTCGGATACTGATGTGGGACAGATGGTGATTCCGCCTGTTCACATTAGTGTCCAGGAGGGGGCGGTGTTACCACGCCTCCCACAGTATCGTATTTCCCAGGAGGGGGAGGAGGCTCTTATACAGATTGTGCAGGATTTGATTAAGGTGGGAGTAGTGGAGGAAGTTCCCTACAACGTCTGTAATAGCCCGATTCTACCCATTTTGAAAAAGGATACGGATGCTAAAGTCTATCGGTTTATAATTGACTTGAGAGAAGTGAACAAGATCGTGATACCCCAGTACCCAGTGGTTTCTGATATCACGACGTTGCTTACTTTGGTCCCGCCTACGGCGACCACGTTTTCAGTTATTGATTTGAAAAATGCCTTCTTTTCAATTCCTATTCATCCCGATAGTCGATACCTTTTTGGTTTTACTCTAAATAATAGGTCTTACCGGTTTTGTAGAATCCCTCAGGGCTACACGGAAAGCCCTAGCATTTACAGTCAAGCTCTGAAAAGACAATTGGACTCCTTTGTTCTGCCCGAGGGTGTCGCCCTCATTCAATATGTCGATGACATCTTGCTGGCGGCTGACACTCCGGAGTTGTGTGAAACGAGTACGTTGTCTTTGCTTTCCTTTTTGGCATCCCACAATCACAAAGTATCTCGGAAAAAGTTACAGTTCTGTAGACCAAAGGTGACTTATCTGGGTCACCTTTTGTCTAAGGAGGGGCGTGCACTCACACCAGATCGTGTCCAAGTAATTCTGGACACGCCGACGCCGTCCACGCAGAAGGACGTGCGTGCATTTTTGGGTCTTGTTTCGTTTTGTAGGCAATGGATACTAGGGTTTTCACACATAGCTAAGCCATTGTTAGCCCTTTTGACAAAAGACACACCTATTCCGCTTCCTTGGACGAATGAGTGTGACACTGCCTTCCAGACATTGCGACAGGCCCTCTGTTCAGCACCAGTGTTAGGGACTCCTGATTATACCAAACCTTTTTCGCTGTATGTGCATGAGAAAGATGGATGTGCATTATCAGTTTTAGTGCAGATGCACGGCGACAAGCAGCGCCCTTGTGCATATTTTTCGGCTGTACTTGATCCTGTTGCCCGAGCATTGCCTGGTTGTTTTCGCTCGGTTGCGGCGACAGCTGTGTCAATACGCCAAAGCGAGGGAATTGTGTTATCTCACAAACTGTTGGTATTAGTCCCCCATGCTGTTGATGCCCTGCTTAATCAGACAAAGACGCAGCATTTGACCAGTGCCCGTTTAACGGGATATGAGCTGACGCTTTTGGCTCCTCATATTACGTTAAAGAGGTGCGTAACGTTAAATCCGGCCACATTGTTGCCATACCCCGAGACTCAGTCTGAAGCACGGAAAGCACATGATTGTATTCTTGTGACTGAAGAACAAACAAAGGGTCGTATTGATCTCCAGGATACGCCCTTTCCAGATGTAGATGGAGAACTGTGGGTGGACGGGTCATGCCTGAAGCTACCAGATGGTACGACTTCAGCAGCGTATGCAATTACCACATTGCAAACAATAGTGGAGACAGCACGCATACCACAGAAATCAGCTCAAGCAGCGGAACTGATAGCATTAACACGAGCATGTGAGCTCAGTACAGGATTGTGTGTGAATGTTTATACAGATAGCCGGTATGCCTTCGGAGTAGCGCACGATTTCGGCCTGCTCTGGAAGGAGAGAGGGTTTTTAACGTCACATGGAGTACAAATAATGCATGGGGAGTTAGTTCATAATCTTTTAACTGCATTGACATATCCGAAGAAAATTGCCATCGTTAAATGTAGCGCCCATAGGAAAGTAGTCGATAAAGTTGGAGAAGGGAATGCGTTCGCAGACCGGGTGGCACGGGAGACTGCGATGCAGCCCGGTGCTACTGCCATGTATGTAGTGAAGTCGCAAGTAGAAAGATGGCATGATGCGAAGGAAGAAGTGCGAGAAATACAGAGGACCGCTTCTGATTCAGAACGGGAGCAATGGTCCAGTGAGGGAGAATTGGATGATGAGGGTTGCTGGAGAAATAAGCAGATGGATAGATGGAAATTACCCACGGCTTTTGTACAACCTATGGTTCAGATGGCACATGGGCTAGCACATGTTGGAGCTTCCGCAATTGTAAAATTGCTTACCCAAGTCTGGGAGCATCCAGAGATTGCTAGCACGGCAAAGAGAGTGGTGCAGACCTGTATGATCTGCCTGAGGTACAACCCAGGAAAGGGTACTCGAACTCCAGCAGGAGGATTTGTAACACCTACTGCACCCTTTGAGGTTTTGCAGATGGATTACATCCAGCTTGAGCGCTGTAACAATTTGAAGTATGTTCTAGTAGTGGTTTGTGCCTTTAGCAAATGGGTTGAGGCATACCCTACGAAAGACAATACTGCAATGACTACCGCCAAGATGCTGTTGAAGGAGTTCTTCCCTCGATATGGCGTTTGTAGACTTTTGTGGAGTGATAACGGACCCCACTTTATAGCGGATGTTATAAAGTATGTTTTGAAGGGTCTGGGCATCACCCAGAAGTTCCACGCAGTGTTTCACCCTCAATCTGCGGGACTAGTCAAGAAGTATAATGGTACACTGAAGCTCAAGATCGCTAAAATCCAAGCTTCGACGTCTTTGACTTGGCCAGATGCTTTACCGCTGGCGTTATTGTCAATTAGATCGGTACCGCACTCTCGAACCGGTCTTACACCGTACGAGATTGTCTTTGGACGCCCAATGAATATTTGGGGTCCACCAAAACCTAAGACTGTGTATGATGTACCTTGTGTAATGATGAATGATTATCTGGCGCAGTTAACGGATAACTTGGTTTCTATTCATCAACAGGTCCGGGAGGCGCTCCCTGATCGGTCCATCGGTGAAGGACATAGTCTCCGGCCTGGCGACTATGTCATGGTAAAAATCTTTGACAGGACTAACAGCTTGGAGCCGAGATGGGTTGGTCCTGAGCAGGTCCTACTTGCAACGAGGACGGCTGTGCGAGTTTCCAACAGAAAGAATTGGATCCATTCCCTGCACTGCCGCAAAGTACCGCCCGGATTGGTGGAGTCTGCTGTATTGACCGATCAACGAGAAATTCTGGCTGCAGAGAAAGGCCGTGCTGGGGAACTGAACGACACTGAGGAGCTCTTTCCGGACCACGCGACTCCTGGAGGAAAGCAATATCATCTCAGGCCAAGGAAGTGAATCCTTCAGTATCGGGACATGTTGTCAGAACGGCCCTTGGGTTAGTGAAACGGAGAGCCAATGAGGCAAGGGGGGGGGATCAGCCCTGCATTAGTGTAGCGACACCCGTCTTGGCCCGTTGGTGAAGAAATCGACCGCTGCCTAAGGGGAAGAGTTCTGACAAACCTTTTAGTTTCAGGAAGATATTGATTTTTTATTCTGACATGGAGAAAAAGAAAATCCTTTGTGCAACAGGTTTTATGCTCACAGTAGCTATTGTTGGGATAACCGCATGGCTTGTGGAGGATGTGACTCCTGCTCGAGAGTTACTTGTGTTGACCACTCCAGTGCCTGAGGAGCACTACTTCTATACCCTTCCGTATCAAGAATTGAAGCATCGTCAGTCTTATTTGAATAACACTTTCATCCAGATGTTGCATCATACCCACGTTGCCACGAATGCTACGAACTGTTGGATATGTGGTATGATGCCAGCTCATCAGAAGAAAGGAGGAACGCCATTCATACCTCTTCCTTTCTCTCATAATGGCTCTTGTAGAGCATGGTACACTTTGCTTTTTGCCACTCGGAAACCCACAGTGGGACGATTACTCTTCAGACTCAATAAAGAATGTCATCAGGATAAAGATGGATATCCGCAAGCGAATGGGACAATTTGGGAATGGGAAGAGTATCGACCAGACAATGAATCGATTCCTTATATTTTCACGAACACCAGAGACACTGTGGGAAAAGACAGATTTGTGATTCAAGTGGCACAAGCTCAAGCGGACCTGTGTGTCCAGAGTGTGGGTTATATTCCTGTTGGTGTTAGTGATTGCATTACCATATTAAACATCGACGGGTTGAATAACAGTACTTTCTTAGCATCCCATAATACATACTTTGTATGTGGAAATAAAGGTTATTACCGTTTGCCAGCCAGTTGGTCTGGAGTATGTTATGTAGCATTTCTATTGCCTCCTGTATTTTTGGCACCTGCATCCTATCATAAGGATTTGAAGTTGTTAAATAATGTGACTGTAAATAGGTATAAACGTACTCTATCAATTGATGATGTGGATCAGACTGACACCAGTCTGCAGCAGTATATTGATTTTAATTTAGGATTGTTTTTCTTCGTTGGAGCTGCCCTAAATAGTAGGAAAGTTCGAAGGTTAACAAGAGTGGTAGAGGCTGTGACAAATCAAACCGCTGCTGCTCTTGGGAATCTTACGGTAGAATTGCAGATTACTAGAATTGTTGCATTGCAGAATCGTATGGTGTTAGATGTTATGTTAGCTGACCGAGGTGGGGCTTGTAAAATTATCGGAAGTAGTTGCTGTGTGTTTATCCCTGACCACACACCGTCAGTCTATAATGCTATCAACAGGCTGCATAAAATTGCAGCTGAAATCCATACAGAAAACGGCACTTGGTCCTTTTCTGGATGGTTTTGGGCATTGATCACTGCTTGGGGTTGGAAGGTTTTAACTGGTCTCTGTATAATTGTAGCAGTTCTGTTTTCTTGTTGCATCTGTGTCCAATGTGGTCCCTTGCTCTGTTCCTTATGTGTATCATTCTGTATTCCCGATAAGAAAGCTATTGCCAATGTCACTTATCAGAAACCTTTAGCTAAAGAAGTAGAAGAAATGATGACAATTGACATATACGATGATTATCCTAACACACCGGATGTCTTCAGTAAATGCTGAAAGGGTCGTCTGTTGTAAATTGAAACCACGATGTGATTAAGCATTTACTAAAGACATGAATTCTCCTTCCTTAGAACATGTCTCTTTCGTTATGTTAACTAAAGTCTGGACTCCATTTTGTATTGTCATGTCTCCACGTGCTCAACACGAGAAGAGTCCTATCTTCGTGTTAGTTGCTCTTGTAATCTGCCTAGTAACAGTCTATAAATAGTTCCTTTGTCCGCCTGGCGCATGCCCAGGCTTGACCACATCTGTTATCAGTTAGTCCTTGCTTGACCATGTTTTCGCGGGCTCAAGGAGTTTGTCAGCTCCGCCCACATATTGATCTTGTATCGAAAATGTCCATAAAAGGTAACATTCCTTGCCTCATGTTGTATCCACCCACTTATGAACCCCTCTGTTGTGTATAAAAGGGGACCGTGTACGCAAGTTCTTTGTGCTACTCTATGCAATACTGAAGGGTGTTGTATGGATTGTAGGACCACCCTTAAGGGTTAATAAACTTTGTCTTTGTACTTTGCAGTTTCCGTGCCAACTTCCTTATAGATTCCATTGCAGGAGAGCGAACCCTTGTGTCCTGCGGGCCTAGCTGGGGCCTGTATTCATCACCCTGCCAAGGCCTCTTCCTTCCTCAAGACACACGCCCTTGGATAGCTCGCCAACCTTCGGAGAGCCAGCCCCAACATAGGAGAGCCCCAACTTTACATCGGAGCCAGCCCCAACATAGGAGAACCCCCACTTTACATTGGAGCAAGCCCCAACACAGGAGAACCCCCACTTTACATCGGAGCCAGCCCCAACATAGGAGAACCCCCACTTTACATCTTAGCCATCCCCAACATAGGAGAGCCTCAACTTTACATCGGAGCCAGCCCCAACATAGGAGAACCCCCACTTTACATCGGAGCCAGCCCCAACATAGGAGAGCCCCAACTTTACATCGGGGCCAGCCCCAACATAGGAGAACCCCCACTTTACATCGGAGCCAGCCCCAACATAGGAGAACCCCCACTTTACATCTTAGCCATCCCCAACATAGGAGAGCCCCAACTTTACATCGGAGCCAGCCCCAACATAGGAGAACCCCCACTTTACATTGGAGCCAGCCCCAACATAGGAGAGCCCCAAATTTACATCGGAGCCAGCCCCAACATAGGAGAATCCCCACTTTACATCGGAGCCATCCCCAACATAGGAGAGCCCCAACTTTACATCGGAGCCAGCCCCAACATAGGAGAGCCCCAACTGTACATCGGAGCCAGCCCCAACATAGGGGAACCCCAACTTTACATCGGAGCCAGCCCCAACATAGGAGAACCCCCACATTACATCGGAGCCAGCCCCAACATAGAAGAGCCCCAACTTTACATCGGAGCCAGCCCTAACATAGGAGAACCCCCACTTTACATCGGAGCCAGCCCCAACATAGGAGAACCCCCACTTTACATCGGAGCCAGCCCCAACATAGGAGAACCCTCACTTTACATCGGAACCAGCCCCAACATAGGAGAACCCCCACTTTACATCGGAGTCAGCCCCAACATAGGAGAACCCCCACTTTACATCGGAGCCAGCCCCAACATAGGGGAACCCCAACTTTACATCGGAGCCAGCCCCAACATAGGAGAACCCCCACTGTACATCGGAGCCAGCCCCAACATAGGAGAGGCTCAACTTTACATCGGAGCCAGCCCCAACATAGGAGAACCCCCACTTTACATCGGAGCCAGCCCCAACATAGGAGAACCCCCACTTTACATCTTAGCCATCCCCAACATAGGAGAGCCCCAACTTTACATCTGAGCCAGCCCCAACATAGGAGAGCCTCAACTTTACATCGGAGCCAGCCCCAACATAGGAGAACCCCAACTTTACATCTCACTCTCAGATCACTCGCCTCACCTGATGGTACCGGGTGGTTCACGTCACCTGGGATCACGTAGTGCTCTCATGGCCTTTTATTTAACAGTCTGAAGTATTTTCTGAGCTGTGGGTTGTGGAAGGACATTGGAGCCCAAGAGTGGAATGTGTGATTTCTGGTGCCAGGGGGCATCTTGTAATCCCACTCCTCCATCGAAGCACCGATGCCAATACACCCGACTCAGGAGGGAGACCCGACTTCTGAAGCCAACAAGTGCTTTATTTTGGCAGACTCTTGCCTGAAATTGCTTCTCCTTCATTAGAAGTCAATATGTAAAATACATTTTCCTGAGTATTTGATTTTAAATATCCCACTTCCCTCTTCTAAAATGTTGGCATGTCTGATTCAAGCTCCACCCCTCTCCACTCCCAAAGCTTGAACATACGCGAAGGCGCTGTCGGACGGGACGTCCTCCACAGGTGGGCCCGCTCACCCTCGTTCGGAAGACAGTCCACCCCTGGGCAGCCTTCTGTTTATTCCCAGTTCCCCCATTTAGGGAGTCTCCAGGGTTGTCCAATAGGTCTATTAAGCCTTTTAAAGTCAAAGGCTACCAGACAGCGAAGCGTTCTGGTTGCAAAGACATATTGGGAACATGCTGAAAGGTTACTTAGGGATGCACCGCACTCATAGCTTACCATGGCTTTGTGCTTGCCACTCGCATGTGCTTGTTTTCTATCTGCTGGTTTTGTTTTAGCCGGTCCAGAATGTCTTAGTCCCTCCCATGAAGCATGGCCTCTTCACCGCCTCTCTGATTGGCCCCTTCTAGTATACGCCAGGAGCTGTTTTTCAGGAACTCTTTTTCTTCTTCGTGAAGCACTCTATGAGAGTGCATCTGTTTTCCAGATGTCTCCTTCGTATGCTTCTCTCTCTTCCCTGCCCTTTGCTCTGTGTTGCTCACTGGCCTGAAAAATAGGATTGTAATTAGTAACGAAAATGGTTGCATTTTATGCAGATTAGGTTCACCGTGAATTAGAAAAAACAGAAGCATCTGAGAGAGCACCAGGGGCGGCTCCTCCATTTGAGTGAAGGAGCGTCGCCCCACAAACCGCAGAGCTAAAAAATAAAATGGTAATAAAGTAGGCCTGGGCGAAAATTTCGTTCCGTTCGTGGAAATTGCGATAATTTGACATTTTCACGTTCCGCGGAGAGCGCGAAAATGTCAAAATTTCCGGTTTCCGCAGCTTGGCAATAATTTGTTTCTTGCTCGCGCTGTAAAATAATACATTCTCGCGCGCGCGCGATCGCCTTACCTGAATCCCTGCGTTCGCTGACAAGTTTACTTGATCCGGTCGCGTTCTCCATGAGATTTTGTATTGTTATTAGCCATTTGCGCTGTCTCGCGACAGTTTGCGCCCGCAGTGACGTCATGCGTCGCGGGATCACGTCTTTCTTCTCGCGATCATGCACCGCGAGACAACTCAAAACAAGATGGCCGCGCCCGCGAGCAACCACATCGGTAAGTTGGCGACCCGCAACCATGCAGAAAATCTCGCAAACATGCGGGAAAAAAACTTCCGCATCTTTGCGATATTTCCGCTTGTTTGCGATAATTTTAAACATTTTCGCGATAATTTGCGAAAGTGGATTTCGCAAATTCCGCCCACCCCTATAATAAAGTTTATTTATTGTCATTTCATTTTTCCACAAACCGTTCCGAACTGAGGGTCAGAACCGGGCAGGGCCATCACTGCAGAGTGGCAGCCGGGAGCAGTGTGCTAAAGTTTGAAATGCGCATGTCTCTTTGGCCGTCCTTCTTGCGACGGCCAGCCAGACATGAGCATTTAAAACTCTCTAACCCAGCTGTGACACCTGGGTTAGAGAAAGAGCAGGCCGTTTGAGCGCGCTGAGTGAGGCTGCTCCCTCCAGTCCTGGCCCTTCTCTCATGCTAGTTAACAGCATGGAAGCAGTGCCAGCATTGGTTGGGGGAGCTGGCTGGGTCCTGCGTTGGAGCCTGCCTCGAAGAGTGAAGAGCACATTATGCAGCAAGCCAAGAAGGTACCTCTCTGTGTTTTCTTGTGCCTCGCCACATCACCCTCTGTACATACCAGCCGTCAAAGGCTGGAGTGTAAGATATGATGTTATCAACCCCACACGGCAGATGTTTCCCTCTGTGGTGGGGTAAGATCTGATGTTATCAAGCCCACACGGCAGATGTTTTCCTCTGTGGTGGGGTAAGATCTGATCTTATCAACCCCACAAGGCAGATGTTTCCCTCTGTGGTGGGGTAAGATCTGATGTTATCAAGCCACACGGCAGATGTTTCCCTTTGTGGTGGGGTGAGATCTGATGTTATCAACCGCACAAGGCAGATGTTTTCCTTTGTGGTGGCTGCTTCAAAACTGTCTTTTCTGCACCAAGTAAGGACACAATTTCAAGTGCCACTCATCATACGGGATATTTTTTTACCATGATATACCATTTTTTATAGTCAGCAAAAATGTCCTTTAATGTAACCCTGGGCGGCCAACTACGCTACGCTCGCGTAGTTTACGTAGTTTGTGCTACTTCGAGCCACGCGAATTGCACGTAGCACAGTGTAAAAACGCGTAGCGCAGTTGGCATTTTTTGCTCGCTCGCGGTCCTTAACGTTAAGTTGGTGACCGCGAGCGAGCAAAAAGACATCCCGGTGAGACTTTTTCCTCGTTCGCGATCAGCAACATCAAGTTGACGATCGCAAGCGTGGAAAATAAACCTCCCGGCGAGATTCTCAACGCGGGGAGGTCAGGTTTCTCATTGCAAGTGGTCGCTTTTGCTCGCGACCGGTTGCGATGAGAAACTACCGGTCCGCGTTGAGAAAACTGCAGCTCGAATGAAAATCTACTCGAGCGGCAGAAAACAACAGCTCGCACTGTGCGAGATGCTGTTTTCAATGATTGCACAGTGTGGACAAGCATCCGGCACTGTGCAATCATCCCGAACAGCGCACTACGCAGTTCGCGGAGTGCTACCGTATCTCGCGTAGTGCAAAGTGCAATTCGCGTAGCTATGCGTAGCACTACTACGCAAACTACGACCAGGGTTACTTTAATGTCACTGCGATTGAGGTGCATAAACACATGAGTTAAAGTCCCAAAGGTCACTGGTGTTGGCTACCCGTTGTCATGTGGAATTGTCTAAGAACGGACTTAATCTTTCAAATTACATCCTACCAATTTCAAACTTCACCTTCATAATTTGTTCCTTTTCAAACTTTGAGCCTCCCTTTGGTAGTTTATGAACAGTACCGTCATATGTGAAACTTTTTGGGAAGTTTTCCAAAAGGCTCAATACACTGCATGATCTTTGCTACATCCACAATCAACAGCTGGTCAAGCTGTCACTCATTTCAGACACGTACCACAGGAACACTGCATCTGATGTCTGGTCACACAGTCCGCTCACTGCCTGTCTGGTCTCTAGCATGATTGTTGTTAACTCGTTGTTTATTGTTCACCTGTCACACTGTTGTCAAAGGCGTGTCTGAAAATGCTGTGACTTTGACACATTTATCCCAGGTTTCAATTTTTAAATCCATGTGTTTTAGTCATTTCCTTTAGCACTTGTAGCAGAAGAGAGATGATTTGTGTTCGATAGTACTGTGACGATATTTATTTTTAACAAAGTGACAATATTTATGGAAGAAAGAAAGTACAGTCTGTGTTTTATTAATAAAGAGTTGTTTAAATCTGACAGTATATAGCGGAGTTGCCGCTGTTTCTCCCACTCTAAGTAACAGGCAGTTTCATGGCGCTTTCAAGGGTGAAAGGTTGAGGCAACCTGTGAGAATTCGAACTTGAGAAGCTCAGATCGTGGCTTGTCAGCTCTTTTTCTTCTCCCAGCCACCCCAAAACTGCAGAAATGCTAGTCCTTGTTGCCTCACAGTTGTACGGCACATAATGGGTGACGGCCACCCGGTCTACCATTGAGTAGTCAATTACCATTGCCAGCACCAGAACTTTTGGAGGACTCTCAGTACCAGGCTGCTCTACTCCCAGGAGGGAGGAGACATCTGTCGCCGTCGCTCTAAACGCGCCGAACACCAGCACGGCGCGGGACGCCCGTCATCGCCCGAAAGAGGCAGGGCCAGGCCATTTCCCTAACATCTAGGCCCCCGCAATTAATCTGGATCGGCGTGCAAGGTACTGTGATTAAGCTTATTGAGTGTTCCACTATCTATAGGTGGCCAAATACTTTGAACTTTGACATATATTGGTGCGCCTAAACAAATTGCAATTTGCACCCCAAAGACTCTTGCTGCTAGTATATTTGGACCTTGAATCCCTTTGTATATGCACGGTTAACTCTTTTTAATAGTATCTCAAGAATTTTTTGTAATCATGACATTTTAACAAGGATTGGATGATAATTAATTGATAGATCACAATGGGGAAAAGGAAGCAGGTGGCGAGTCATATATCGAAAGTACCAAGTAAACATAGGAAGATTAATATGACTCTGTTAAATTATTTAACAGGGGCTGTCGGGGATATAGAAAGACAGATTATCTCCGTGGAGGAAACATTAAATATTGAAACGACAGACTCATTATTATCACAACAAAAAACAAAGGATAACTCTGCGCCAAGTGACGGAGGGGTGGTAGAGAAAGATCTCCTTGATAATGTTATCCATATGCATCCAAAACAATGGTTGCATCCAGGAAATTCCCGATTATATTTCTGATGGGACAACAGATAGTGACCAATTACCTCCTTCAAATAAAACCTGCAAATTACCTAACCTGACGTTAGCAAATAACACTGCAGAAGATACAGTTGCAACCCACCTGATTCCTACTTCCATCCCCAGACTAACCAAAATCCACCCAAAAAAAACCACAAGGGAAATCGCAGGGTGCTAAAAACAAAACGCAGAAGGAAATGGGCACTGTAAGCGCCCTGAGGGGGAACAAGTCTTGTAGTGAGCCTATAAGTGAACCGGTAAACTTGTATACAGCCAATAAAGATCTAAAGGAGTTTGTTACACAATCAAGCTAGATAAAATAGAAACAGGCCTGGATAAAGTGCTAGCAGCCCAGCCCAAGGCCACACAAGAAAAGGGTGCAGTAAACCAGCAATTACTGGTTGCTCGTGTACATCCAGAAAAGGTAGTTTTAAAAATGACACTCTGGCTAGACCAAAAAACACCAGCAGTAAGTGAACAGGGCGGTGGTCAGAATATGTGTCAAAATGTACCAGTGATTACAGAAAATAGCACCACACTAGACGGTAAGGCATATAGACGTAAAGTGTTGGGTGTGGAAGGTCACAAATCAAGCGACAAGCGGAAGGGTGGGGAAAGTACAACCATAGCGGTGGACAATGCCCCTGGGGAGAGGCATAGTGCACAAACACTCAATCTTCCACCAGCTGCCATACCGTACACTATCATCTTAGCTAATGTTCCTACACTAGATTTAGCAGCAATGGAAACCTGGCCGCCCTGAGAAATAAAACTATAAATTGGCTGGGTAATAGGACAGGTTTAACGAATGTACTTTTTAGGGACTTTAAGATGGTGAGGAGAATTGATTGGGTAGGTAACAGCAGTAAACTTTATGAAGGAGACTGCATAGTCTTCTCGTTAGGATCACCGACTTTGGTTAGGGAAATTTTATTGAGAATACATCACTCAAACCCAACCAATACTAGTATCCAAGTTCATCAACTGGACTTTTTTTATCGACCATCAACCTTAAATACTCCCGTAAATCATGGCCCTCATAGATGGAACAGGGATGGCCCCTGCTATAACTTAGCTGTGTCAAACAGATTTGGGCCCCAACTACCTTTGACGAGAACGAATGACAACCAACTAGTAGGTTTTTGCCTAGGAATAAGAATGTTTTAATCGATGAAACCCCAGGTATATTAACTATGCAGGACTTGATCTTGGATGAGCAAGAGGATGAAGGGGAAAGTAACCCAAACAGGGACGATGTTTCTGAGGGGACCTTATGGAAACAATTGACCGCCAGGCGGGAGTATGCAGGAGCCTTTTTTGGAAGGTTGCAGGGCTTAAGAATAAAGTGAGCAATCCGGTTTGTTTCAACTTCATCAGTAATTTTGATGTTCTGTGCCTGCAAGAGACCTGGGTCATTGATAATGTACATATAAATGGGTTTAAAACGTACCATACACCCGCAATTCAATCACCTAGTGGAAGGCCAAAAGGGGGGCTATGTGTTTGTGTTTCAAATTTGCTGGGAGCATATAACATCGAAATGGTCAGTTCAGAACTCTATGATCAAATCATCTTACTACACATGGATCCCAACGGTACATTGGCGTTTGATTAACTTTTACAATAATGTGGAAAAGGCCCACCTGGGAGTTATCTTAGAGAAGCTTAGCGAGGATATTAGCAGTTTAAGACTAAAAGGTGATATTGATTTTATTCCTATCTGGGGTAGTGATTTTAACATTAGCCTGTGCCCATTTGCTGAAATAGGGAAATGTGGCTTAACTTTGGATAAGGATGAGCCCCCGATTCACTTCTAACACTCAGACAAAGGAGAGCTGTTTAATGATATTATGTTTAAACATGACTTTGGATTTTCAAACCACTTATGCATGCCTAAGGTGGATTTTCGTTACACATTTATAGGTAGAGGCGCTAAATCAACTATTGATTTTATTATCATGCCAAATCGCCATGCAAGTTACATGAAAGGGTATAACATCCATCAAAATGTTATGAGCGATCATTTGGCAATTAGAGTCAACGTAGTCATCTCAAAATCTTTATCAAGGAAAACTTGTAATAAAGCAGCATGGGTGCAAAATATAGAATTGGGAAGTAAAATGGTTATGCAATCCGCTGGGCTAGCCGGGACTCTGCAGAGCTAAATAAAGACATAGTTACAAAGGCATTAGACTCAATTCTAACATGTCCAAGCGATAGTCCAACACACAAAGATGTTTTAAAAGCTTTTAATTGTATTATTGAGATGGTTAAAAGCACGCTGTCAGTGGAATGTAAAGGCACAGGTAACTCCAGGTAGGGATGGTTTGATGAAAACTGCACTAAAAGCTATTTGAATTTAAAGAGTACCCTACACAGAGTGATAAGAGACAATAGTGAGATCAGGGCCTGTAGGAAGTTGTATAATGCAGCCAGGAAAAATAGGATGAATAAATTGAAAGATAAGGCGTGGAAGAACCTTAGTGATGCCACTGAGAGTAAAGACAGCCTGAAATTCTGGTCGGCAGTGAACGCCCCATTCCTCAATAATAATTTGGATGCACCATCAATTGAGGTGGCTATTGAGGAAAAAACTTGGATAGACTTTTTTACAAAAGTCTACTCGAAACAGAGAGACACAGAGGATGTAGACTGGAGTCAAGATATTGAGAGGGCAAAACAGAATTTTACACCTATTAACTTTTATATTTCACTCCAAGATGTTAATGCGGCAGTAAAGGCAAGCAAGAGTGGCAAGGCTGCCGGCCATGATGGGATACCTGTTGATCTCTATAAGTCAAACCTGGAGGTATGGGGCCCCATTTTAACTAGGGTTTTACAAGCGTGCTGCGGAAAGGGATTTATAGGTACATGGTCTGAATCAATTATAGTCCCCATTTTTAAAAAGGGTGAGCGGGAGAGTCCTGCGTGCTACCACCCAATATCTTTGTTGGACTCCCTAATGAAGGTAGAGGGCAGGATTGTTTCAGATCGATTACAGGCATGGACTGAAGAAAAAGGTATTTTAAGTGACGTCCAGTATGGTTTTAGAGCCGGTTCAGGAACCAACGAGCAGATTTTGAACCTTATTATTTTAATTGGTATATACGCAGGCTAAAACAGGGAAATTTTATTTGGCTTTTGTTGACCTCACAGCTGCTTTTGACTGTGTAATTCATAATTAGGGCTCCTGGTTTTATGGTATTTATTTTTTTGCCATTTCCGTCTGTATTTATCCATATTTATTTATTGGGCATTTTATCTGTATTTATCCACATTTATATTTCCCACAAGTAAAAGACGACGCTGCCGCTAGTATTTTTCCACATTTATTTAAATTGACAAGAAGTGTATTTGTGAGGGGGTGGGGCAAATTTTACTATTTTTGTTGGTGCATTGAAAACGACTTTTCTTTGAGAAGCTATCACCAACAGGTGTGTGTGGGGGTAAGGCAGTTCATGGGACTTTATTTCTTGTTTACTTATTTAAAAAAATGTATCTATTTAAAAATTATATAGACTGGGTAATTGTAATTTTAAGTTTGTTTTGCCATATCGGCATAATATCCAACTTAATTACCTAAACTGAAACTGCAGGCTCAATAAAACATTAATAAATCCTGTAGTGTGGGAAAAAACTAGAGAAGATATATTGGCTTTTCTAGGCAAAGTATATATGAGATAAATAATTTTATGTAATGGTTCAGTGTGCATTTGAGATGTAATACAGTCCTGCACTGCAATGCAAGTGATCTATAGGAGGTGGAATTATACAAAAGAACTGCCTATGGCCAGAGGTGAGAAGGAAATGGTCTTCTGTGAGCAGCCAGACCTCAGTCTGTCTAGATTTTAAATATTTGATAACAATAGGTATATAATTGGGGCACTGTTAAGCCGGGCCTAAAAAGAGCATATCTGGGCTTACTAACTGCATAATGTCTTCTGTACATAGGTAAGGGTGTCATAGCATAAGCACCAACAGGGATCAGCGTGCATACTTGGGACAAGTACTGAGAACCGAATGATAATGATAGCTAGGGGTGTATTTCCCTCAGAACACCTCATCACAGTAGCAACAAGAGACTTTGGTACTAATCCCGGCTTCCCAACTAGGCCGTTTTTCCGTGCTCCTGGGCAAGACACTTCGGCTCCTTACTTCCCCTGAAGAAACTCAGTTAATCTATTGTAAAGGGCACTTAAAAGAAATCTTTCCCTTTTAAATAATTTGGATATGGGAACTGGAGTACGGAGGAAAATAACGCTATGTCTGTCATGATGTCACCGGACCTGTAACTAATTAAACATCTGTTTTTTCAAAACTCCCCATGAGGCTGAAAGCATGCTTCGCACGTCTTAGGCACGGCGACCTTTCTCTTTCACAACACCTCCTCCCTACGTTGTGTGTGGCAGCCCGGGCTGAGACTGCTTTCCGGGTACACACACAGCCGCACCAGAGTACTTCACAGGTCTTGAAAAGACCTGTTGCTTGTTAATGAGGCTTTGATGATTTTCACCCCTTCTTAGAGCCCCTGCAGCTCCACTCTGCCACGGATGGCCGCATTGCATTCCTGGACTAGTGATGTCCCGCATTACACCTATGGTAAATTTGGCTTGGAAACCGACAACACCTTCCCCCGACATCTGAAGCCACCGGGTGCGTAAAGCTTTCTCTGGGGACTTAACCTCCACTGCAACAAGCATTTACAATGCAATGGTCTCGGCATTGTTAAAGTTAGAGCTATTGGCATTGCTTATGACATTATTTTTGTTTATATTTTTGTTTTTAAAACATTTAAAGAAACGGCATTGTTATTTACAATGTCAATAGCTTAATCACTCAAATGGGAGACCTATTGCATTTTCACCCACACACAGAGCCACCCACCCACACAGAGCCACCCACCCACACAGAGCCTGAGGTTGGTATCCCGCTGGATCAGAATCAGGAGTCTAAATCTCGTTTAAACGTGAGCTCTAAACCTAGCAGAAATACACAGCCAAGGTAATAAATGTCCTGGGTGGTATTACCATTGTATGCTGCTTCATGGTGGAAAACTAGAGCCGTTGTTGACACATTGGTCACTAGTGCCCTAGTAAATAGATGTGGCAGTGTCTCCAAGCATACACCAGGGAAAATAGCAGTGTTGTAACATAAAATTATGCCCCCCTCCCTCCAGATTGTGAAGAGGGAGGAGACACTTAGTCTCCCATGTCGCTTTGATATTCATTGGTTTTAAGATGAATGGGACCCCTGAAGGGCTGCCGCCTTACCTACAGCGCTGCCTTACGCCCAGGGCCCACCTTCAGCATGAGTGAGCTGAGCCCAGGCCGGCAAATATTCTGAGGGCCTCAGCAGGGAACTGCCTGACGTAATGCTATGCAAACACCAGCTTGTCCACCCCACCTGGTTTCAATTGAGTCCCATTAAATAATTAGTAATCATCCCTTAATGTACCTCAGCATTATTGTTAGCACCCCATCAACCCCCTGCCCTCCTCCCATCTTCCTCACACCTGCCCTCATAAACACATTTTTGTTTCCTCCCAGGGCGCTGTCCAGGTCAATCCAGGGTAAGACCGGCCCGGGGAAACAGCAAGGTTAACTGTACAAGACTCCTTATTAATAAGTAGGGACACTAGAAGCATGTGATAGTGCCATATAAACTGCATATTTTAACAACAAAAATGTTCTTTCGAGCTCAAATGGTTAAAAAATTTGTAAAAATGCAGCGACATGTGTTGAGACGCAGTGGAAGGACCTTTGCAAAGGTTGACTGCTCATCTTTCTGTAGCTTATTGCTATAGTTGGATGTTAAACTGGTACTAATGAGGTACAGTGTTTACACGTTTAAAAATGACTAAATCCTTAATACTATCACAAAATATTTTGCTTTTTCTTGCCGTACAATTCACTTAACCCTACCGCATAATTCCAGTGGCCCCATTAATAGGGTATGCCTCTCTCCGTGCGTCATTCACTAGACGACTCTGAGGCAAGACCACAGTTGTGTTGGTAGGCCTTCAAAGTGTTTGACCTCGTAGAGTAGCCTAACTGATCAATGAAATAAATGCATCTGCTAAAAACTGAACCTGCTTGGAAACGAACTAACTTCAGCATTGACAGCTACCATTGACATATTTGCCACTTGATTGGCTGGTGGTCACATTAATTGAGCTTAAAACATTCATCCATTTAGAATATCGTTATACGCGAGGCTGACCCTTAAACTCCCTTCACGCGCAGGCTCCAATGCAGCAGCGCACGTAGGCCTCTTCTTTATCGGCTCCGATAACAACTGACGTGTAACCCCGGCCTTCCTTCGGGAATCCTGCTTCTCCGAACCAACTATTTACAGAATGGCGCCTGGAAGGCAGGCGGAGCTGGGATTGCAATTTCGGACAGTTGTGGCGCAGCTGCCTTCTTCCCTCGTGCTCCTTCGGAGATGCAGAGTCAGCCTCGGGCATTCGTACCCTGCACCGCAGGGGTAAGAGGGGGCGGGGGTGGCTACTACCCCTGAAAGGCCAACACAGGCCCAGAGCTGAGGGAGAAAAGAGTGGACCTGGTTGAACCAACTGGTGGATAATTGATCACACTTATAAAGGGTGGCTCTACGAATTAAATCACTGGTCTCCCAAAGAGGCCAAAAAGTTAGAATGGCTATGTGAATTCGATATTTGCAGACACCCCAAGAATGTACAATAAATGAAATAATGCAAATGCTTGCTAATTTTATAATAAATCAATAATGTGTGGCTTGTAAAAATAGATGGGCGCGTGTGTGTGGCACGTCATTCGTGGCACAAGGCAGGCTCAGCTTCTGTTCTAAAAAATCAAAACAAACCCCTACATAGAAGATTTCAAACGTTAACGAGCACACAATTCCGCTATTGTTTCTACGAGTGCAGTAATTTACAAAAAACAGACAAAGGAATGGGCAGTGCTATTGCATCGCTTGTATTATGTATGTATTCCTGCCGTTTCCCGCCTTCTCGATACTGCCTCCTAAAATACAACTATCTTCTGAGATTCTGGAGCATAAGAGGCGCCGAGGAGGGATGCAGTAGAGACCCAATCATTAAATCTCTGAACACTTAAGAAAGAAAAGGAATGCAAATACTCCCCAGGGGGCGTTTTAAATGCAAATGTTGTTCCGCACACGAAGGAATCTGCAGAGAATTTCGATCTTTGAACGAAGAGGAGACACGGCCCGGCTCCTGCAGGGAAATTTCTGTGGAGATGGGGCTGAACACAGACCGCTCGAGGTAGGTTAGGGTTCTGAGATCAGCACAGTCACTGCACGCAGACATTCCATCCCTATTAAGAACACGCTACAAAAAAACCTTGCCTACCGAAAAATGTCATGGACCTCGCCACGTTAGGTGTCCTGACAAATTCCACGCTCAATGCAGCTGCCAGCAGCTTAGCACCCAGCAAAGGCAGCGCAGGAAAGACCCCTCCCCCACACAAGCGAAGCGTGAGGCCCAGCCTGAACTTGGGGGTGGGGCAGGGTTGGGCGGAGGACCCTGCACATGCCTTGTTTAAAATATTTTAATTCTCCAACTGCCTAACTGCGTACAGCACACAACCTCACTGAGATGTACTCCGGTTGGTGTGCTGGTGACAGAAAAGCGGGAGGGCATTTGTATAGTGCACACACGAAATCTGAAGAAAAGGCACCAAGGATGCGTGCGCGGTCTAAACAACCTCCCATTGCTGAGCAGCCAAGACCTGCCTAATGGAACGGCGGACAGTTTTTTTAGTGGAAAAGCATCCTCGAATGTTTGAACAGATGCTGAGGACCCTCTGCACCCTCAGTGAAAGACCCCTCTAGTTCTCACCTTCGTTTAACAGCGACCGGTTCGATGCCTTTCACAAGCAGCAGCAGAAGAAACAGACACCGCCTCCCACAACAGAACTGCAGGCAAACACCCGCCCCTCTCCACAGAAGGGGTCATAAAGAGAGCACTGCACCGATTGGTTATAAAACCTGTCAATCAAACCTAAAAAAAACAACAATCACGGTAAGACCCTTCCCCGATTCGTTCCAAAAATAACGTAAACAATGTGACACGATACTTTGCGCGTGATTAATGGAGGCATGTAAAATTTAATTTTAAAAATGAAGGGGGTAAAAAGCCCTAATGCGTTTATGTGTTCGCACCGACCCAGAACAGCTGGTGAATAGTAATTACACACCCGGTGCAGGCGTCAGCGCGAGACTTTACCATGGCAACAGCGGTCCAATAGAATGCCCCCAAAGAGGTCTTCACGGGAGCCGACAGCAGGGGGAGAGGACAGGCACACGACTGCCTTTCTGCGAGGCTGCGTCCTTTTCGGATTCGGGGGCGTGTTTTGCTGTTGTCTCCTCCCTGAGACTTCTCGCAAAAAACACGCCCCCCGATCCGAAAAAGACGGGGCTTCAACGGAGTGACTGGACCTCTTCTCCAGTGGCTGGCCAGCATTTAAGAGGCCAGCCAATGGAGAACAGGATAGAAGAGGGGCGGGTGCAAGCCCCTCTTCTCAATAACATTAAATCTCCGGACTTCCGGTCTGCCGACCGGATGGTCCCGAGACCTAAAAAGGCATCACCCATCAGTAAGCCGTCCCTGGGGTCTGCTGACCGAACCGCAAAAAACCCTCGGTGTCACTGAGGGAGAGATTCCCCCATTCTCAACATACCAGTACTGTCACACAATGTCATCAGCCGATCCAAGCCCTGCATGATGACTCAATCTCCCCTCAGAGGAAGCAATGCAGCATCCAGCCAAACCAGCGTCCCCCAACGGACAAACAAACGTTGCATGCACGCCAAGTGGCGCTGGACGGCATTAGGAGGACACAGAGCCCCAAGAGACGATCCGACTCCACCCGATGAAAACCCACAATACTAGCAAGCAACACCATCTCCTCACTGCAGTTGAAAACAGCATGGCGTCCTGCACCCCAATCTCATGCACTGATAGCCACCTGCTGAGTGCACCTCCATCGTTTCTACGGATGTGAAGCAGTGAGCGCAGGAGTTCACCACAACCCAATAGACATGCGTCGATTCCACAGCCTCCGAAAGACTGCACACGAACCGGTGACCCAACGTCAGGCGCACCATGCCCATTGGACTAAAAGGGCTTCAGCAACCCCCCCATCCTGTCTGGCAGCCCGGGCTGAGACAGGTGACACACACAGCCGCACCCGAGTACTTCACAGGTCTTTAAAAGACCATTCGCTTGTTAACGAGGCTGTGTTTGAATACTGATAACACCAGAGGCGATTGCTCTGTGAACAATCACCACACCATCCGGTTTTTCAACTCTCTGCTGGAGCATGGCAGCGCCACAAAATGTGACAGTGTTTTCCCGTTTTTACATATAAATACAGACAAAGGAAAACTTGTTTTCCGTCTGCATTTATATGTAAAAATCCGTTTAAACGGAAAACCGGGAGCCCTATTCATAATAAGCTGTGGGAAGTCCTTAACAAACTAAAAGTTGACCCTGTTTTAATTCAGTTTTTAAGACTCTATATACTTATATTCTGGAGCCACTGAAAAAGTTTGTCATGGAATAAAGGGTGAGTGCACCGCGCCATTCAAAGTGGAGAGGGGATTAAGGCAAGGTTGCGTTCTGGCACCACTCATGCTCTCATTATATATAACGCTCTGGAACAGGAGTTGGTGTCACACACTAGGGATCCACCATCTGCAAATACGCGCCCGATAGCCTCTCTCCTTTATGCCGATGACGCAGCACTTATGGCTCGCACCCAGATTGGCCTAAAGAGGGCGCTTTCCTTTTACACCAGTTTTATGGATAGGCTCGGCCTAAAGTTGAATGCAAAGAAAAGCTTTGTTATGTCATGTGGGAGAGGGAAAATAATCATAGAAGTTACCAGGCGGGGGGGAGCAGGATGGAAACCATCAATTCACTCAGTTATCTGGGTGTCCTTTTTAACAGAACTGGCTCTTGGGCTCCAGCTGTTAAGGCCAGGAGTCTACTTTTTATGAAGTCCATCGCGGCTTTAATAAATTTCACAAAAAAACTGGGGAAAAGGCCGCCTGAAATTTTATTAAAAATGTATCAAGCAAAATGCGTGAGCATAGCACTTTATGGGGCAGGCATTTGGGGTTTCCAAGAATGTACATCAATTCAACGTATTGAAAATGCCTTTTTAAGGTTTATTTTAGCCGTCCCAGCTAGTGCCCCAGTTTTTAATTGTCACAGTGAATTAGGAGTTGTATATATCTCTGATTTAATTAAGGTTCAACCGATTTTGCTGTGACATAGAATTTGGACTTCGGCCAGTACTGGCCTTAACAGAGAAATAATAATGGATGCTATAAGATTAGATAATGCCGGCAAAATTTTATGGCTTAAATATGCAAAAAATGTTATGCAGGATATCGGACACCCAGAGTTCTTCACCTCACCCGATAACATGAACTCTATTAACCGGAAGGATTTAAAAAAAGTTTGTATGATCCACCTAGAAGAAAATAGGTTAACCCTCGAGATGAACAAACCTATGGTGGTCAAACACCAAATAATCGCTATAACACGTGACATCCAACCATATCTATTATGTGTAAAGGGCGGATACGATAGATACTTGTTAACAAGATTTAGATTTGGAACTTTTCATCGTCTGATTACCCATCCAACCATTAATGATTGGTCAAGGGAACTTTGCCGATGCCCCATTGATAATATTTCATTACAATCTACATTACATGCAATCTTATTCTGTACATTTTACAGTAATGAAAGGTGTAGATGGATAATACCCCTAGTAAAACAGGGAGGATGGAGGCAATGTCGCCCCGCCCTCGTGCATTTACAGATGTTGGGTAATTTTTACTGTATTGGTTCTGTGGTGGGTTTTCTAAAGAGTGTGTTGCGGACTAGGAAATGCCTAAATAACTAAACCGCAAGATACGTAACAGGTTGGAATTATTTAGGGTGGGTTGGCTCGTTTTAGAAATTACAGATTGTCTAAATGTACTTTATGAATTTTTAGGACTTCATACTCACAAGACGTGTATTGATGAATTTTATATGCAATTTATGTCAATATACTTTTTTTATATGCCTGCTTTTATGATTTTAATGTCTAATATCGAATAAAGCTCGTTTTGATTTGATTTGCTTGAGTAGTCACACTTCATGCCAATTTAAAATGTGTTATGACAATAAAGAGGGTCAGAACCAGCCTGGTTAGGGCTGATGTAAACTCATACTCAAAGACCCAAGCAGAATTCCCAGAGCTGTGGGGGCCCGTGTTGTTACACCAATTCTAGACGATTTTTTTTACATATCCAACTGGGATCGCTAAATTAATAAAAAGCCGGTATTCTTTTATAAGTGCACATGCGTAATAAACACATGTACGTACCTACAAAATGACGCAGCGGCCACATCATCGCATTTTTGTTTAAAAACAATGCTGCACAGCTGCAGTGTTGAACAGCATGGCTAAAAAGCATTGGCAATGCCAACAGGTCTTAAAGGCATGACCTATTGGCTTTGCCGATGCTTGATTATCCTTGGCTAGACTTGATTTCACATTTCACGGGGGCGAACGAGTGAAGCACACCACTGCCCACTTTCGTGCAGACTGTGTTGCACCACATGTCACATGCAGAGCGAATGTATGGGGAAGACGGGGGGTAGGTACCTTCTGCTATGCCTCTCTTGAAGCTTGTCTAAAGGTGCATGGGACACTTTTGGTGTCTGACTGGTGCTCACTGCCTAAAATAATGAGACATTTCTAGAAAAAAATCATAAGTGCAAGGGCCCAAAGTTTTAATTAGGAGGCCGCTGCCTACGCGGGCAAATGCCGGGGTTGCTGAATACCAAGGCTGCCACTCTTGACTCCGCCTTCAGCTCCTGTCTCTTCATCTCACTCTCACAGGTTCCTTTTCATCTCTGCTTTCTTCCTTTGCCACTGTTACCCTACAGGTCTCCCCCTCCTTCTTTGTCTCCTTTCTGGTCTGCTCTCTCTTGGTCTGATGATGAGATATAAGTCCTGATCACCAAAACTTATTGCCGGTGCCCACCACCTGGAGGCACCGGCACAAACTCAGCATAGGTCTAATCGAGTGTAATTGCAAATCTACCTTCAATGAGTACATTAACACGAGGCAGTTGTGCTGAAATGATGTTGCCTTCCTTAATAAAATCACTCAACTTTGCCCGAAGAACGAGAACTCTGAATGTCTTCGAGAGCTACTCAACTCAACGCGCACTTGGTCCTGGCTCACCAATGACACACAGTGTGACCTTCGCCACCAGAGATCATGTTTACCACCTCTGCTTTCCTTAACTGACAATAGCAAAGGAAATGTGGGAAAGTGCTCAGACTAACTGGACCATCCTGGGTACCCGAGTGAAAAACCCTGAAACACTGACCTCTGTCTCAGGCACAAGATCTCACAGGATGACTAGCTTTCAATCACTCCTTACACAGCAGAGCTATCCCTCATATTAATCACACTGAAGCAGCAGAATCAGCCCTCCTCTTCGATTTACAAATAAACTCCAAGCTTAAGTTTCCAGACGGCTCCATCTCGTCAAGGACACGATGTTCCAGTGCAGAGGTTTCCTTTAACAAACCAATGTTTTCAGGTGTGTTCGTTCAATGGGTTCAATTGAGGTGAGTGACTCCCAGAGCTCGTAAGATGGTTAGACCAGAGGAACAACTAGAGCCAAATTTCGGGGGGGAGGGGGGGGGGGGGGAGGAGGCTAAGAAAAAAATTGGGGGGGGGGGCTGAATCTTTAAGCAATAGGCAGAGTGGAGCTGATTTCGGGGGGGGGGGGCTGAATCTTTAAGCAATAGGCAGAGTGGAGCTGATTTCGGGGGGGGGGGCTGAATCTTTAAGCAATAGGCAGAGTGGAGCTGATTTCGGGGGGGGGGGCTGAATCTTTAAGCAATAGGCAGAGTGGAGCTGCAGGGGCTCTTAGAAGGGGTGAAACAACAGCAAGGCCTCATTAACATGCACATGGTCTTTTAAAGACCTGTGAAGTGCTCGGGTGCGGCTGTGTGTGTACCCGGGAATCTGTCTCATCCCGGGCTACCACACACGACGGGGGGGGGGGGGGCTGAAGCCCTTTGAGTCCCATGGGTGTTGCGCGCCTGGGTTAGACGCCATCCTACAACAGGAGCGCTGCATCACTGGTGACATCGTGTCATCTGGTAAGCTTACTCCAGCTGGCCCGCCAGAAGAAGGCGTGGTTCAGAAGAAGGGGCGGGGCTAGAGCGCATCAATCTCTCAGGCGTGTGCTTTTTCAGTGCCCGCCCCCTTGTGCTGCAACATTGATTGATTTATAGATTTTAAAGCCAGCCTGGCCCATTTATTAAAGACCAGGCAGCTATCAAGGCTGGTGCTACTGGATGGCACCAGATGCTTCATCTGGATTTGTTTCTCTTCTCCTGAAGGATATAAGGGGCCCTATTTATCAAGGGTTTGCATGGCGTTTGCACCACGTAACGTGGTGCATGCAAGACGCAGACCCTAAAATGTGATTTATCAAGGCACTTTGCGTGGCCCTGCGTGGCTTGTTAAATCAGGAGTAATGCAACGCAGCACAAATCGCTGCGTTGCGTGGCTCTGCCCTGGGAAGGCATTCCATGGGCGTTGCGTGGGTCTTCCCGCGCATCCACCCATGGATTTTGACGTACTCCCAGATTTCCCATCACTGGTAGACCTGGGAATGCACCAATAAGATACGCCATCTCAGGGGAGGCGTAAAGAGGAGGAATGTCTTCATTTCTCCTTGTTGCTTCCTCTTACTATGTGTGATCCATTGTGCAGTACACGCATAGAGGAATATGCCTCTGAGGATGGTTTTTGTGACCTGCAAAAAAAAAACAATGCTGCATGCAACGCAGGCCCATTGGCACAATGGTGCATTGGCGCTAGGCAGCCCATTGTGCACCAGCGCTGGGCAAAGGAAAAGAATGCGCCATATTGTAATAACTATGGCGTAATCCTGCACTTTCCCTGTAACACGGCACAGTAATGCGATTTGCTGCGCTATGTTACTTTTCAATAAATAGGCCCCATATATCTTAAGCCCTAATCCATGTGCTCGTTTTATGGAGGCCCAATGAATGTAATAACCTGGGGCCCGCTAAAACCTCTGGTGCGTCTGACTCACTTGGAAGAACAGTGGGTCTATGTTAAAGCTGTTCAGTAAAGGGTGCACCAGAGGTGTACGGGGGGGGGGAGGGGGGGGGGGTCTCTCAGGTTTCACAGTTAATTTCTTTTTTTTTTAAACAATAATTGGGATGCAGCGGACCCCTTAGACCCCTGGTCCTCGTGCTAATGCAGCTGCTGCTCCATATATAGCAACATCCCGGTACTAACCTATTTGGAAACATGCATTATTTTGTGATCCATTCCTATACGCCTTACAGCAATGCAGTAGTTACTGTGAGGCCATAAAAAGAAATTGTAGGGTGACATCTTGTGGCTGCTCAGAGTACTGCATGCTGCAGCCAAACAAGTTACTTTTCTTCAGTCTGCTCTATCTGGTGGATACTCTGTCTAACCGCAGATTCAAGGGAGCAGCCAGTAAAATGAACGAGACCACACTTTCAACCATATTCCAAATAGCACTTAGGTGCCCAGCAGTCATTCAGCAGCTTGTTCTCCCTGAAAATCCGTCCTTGTCTGTCCATCCTTCTTTCAGTCTTTTGTCTCTCTAACTTGCAGTATTTTCCATCTTTCCTAACTTTCTTCCTTCCTCACATCTTCCTTTCTGTAATTTTTCATAATTTCTTTTGTATTTATTCATCCTGCTGCCCGCATCCTCTTGTCCTTCCTTTCTCCTTCATCCTCTGTATTAGCCATCACTTTCATCCGTCCTTCTCCCCATCTTCCTCTCTCTCTATCCTTTACTAAATCATCCATCCTTCCATTATCCATCAAACTCTGCATCCATTTATCTGTCACTCTATCCACCCTCTCTCCATCCTTCTCAATATCAATCCATAATTCCATCCAGTCATCCATCTCTCCATCCATCCTTCTCCCCTCCCTTCCCTAAATCTTTCCATCTCCCCATCTCTCTTTCTCCTCATCCATCCTCTTTCCATCCATCTCTAAATCCATCCATCATTCATCCTTCCATTCATCCATCTCTGCATCCATCCTCTCCATCCTTCTCTAAATCCATCCATCTATCCATAATTCATCCTTCCATTCATCCATCTCTGCATCCATCCTCTCAATCCTTCTCTAAATCCACCCATCCATCCATCATTCGTTCATTCATTCATCCATCTCTGCATCATCCTTTCTCCATCCATCTCTACATCCATACATCCATCTCCACATTCATCCAACACCCATTCTTTTCTAAATGCAGCCATCCTTCCATTCTTCCATCTCTGCATCTCTCCCGTCTCCATCCTTCTCTCTAAAAGAATCCAGGCTTCCATTCATCCATCCGTCCAAACCATACTGCCTTCACCCTTCCCTTCCTATAATGCCACTGCTCAAACTGCTACAGAAGGGGTTCACGATGCCCCTGCTCAAACTGCTTAAGAGGGGGTTCATGATGCCCCTGCTCAAATGCTAAAGAAGGGGTTCATGATGCCCCTGCTCAAACTGCTTAAGTTAAGAGGGGGTTCATGATGCCCCTGCTCAAACTGCTAAAGAAGGGGCTCATGATGCCCCTGCTCAAACTACTAAAGAAGGGGTTCATGATGCTCCTGCTCAAACTGCTTAAGAGGGGGTTCATGATGCCCCTGCTCAAATGCTAAAGAAGGGGTTCATGATGCCCCTGCTCAAACTGCTAAAGAAGGGGTTCATGATGCCCCTGCTCAAACAGCTAAAGAGGAGGCTCATGATGCCCCTGCACAAACTGCTTAAGAGGGGGTTCATGATGCCCTTGCTCAAACTGCTAAAGAAGGGGTTCATTATGCCTCTGCTCAAACTGCTAAAGAGGGGGCTCATGATGCCCCTGCGCAAACTGCCCCTGCACAGACTGCTTAAGAAGGGGTTCATGATGCCCCTGCTCAAACTGCTAAAGAGGGGGTTCATGATGCCCCTGTCCAAACTTCTAAAGAAGGGGTTCATGATGCCCCTGATCAAATTTCTAAAGAGGGGGGTCATGATGCCCCTGCACAAACTGCCTAAGAGGGGGTTCATGATGCCCCTGCTCAAACTGCTAAAGTGGGGGTTCATGATGCCCTTGCTCAAACTGCTAAAGAAGGGGTTCATGATGCCCCTGCTCAAACTGCTTAAGAGGGGGTTCATGATGCCTCTGCTCAAACAGCTAAAGAGGAGGCTCATGATGCCCCTGCACACACTGCTTAAGAGGGGGTTCATGATGCCCTTGCTCAAACTGCTAAAGAAGGGGTTCATGATGCCTCTGCTCAAACTGCTAAAGAGGGGGCCCATGATGCCCCTGCGCAAACTGCCCCTGCTCAAACAGCTTAAGAAGGGGTTCATGATGCCCCTGCTCAAACTGCTAAAGAGGGGGTTCATGATGCCCCTGTTCAAACTGCTAAAGAGGGGGTTCATGATGCCCCTGCACAAACTGCTTAAGAGGGGGTTCATGATGCCCCTGCTCAAACTGCTAAAGAGGGGGTTCATGATGCCCCTGCACAAACTGCTAAAGAAGGGGTTCATGATACCCCCGCTCAAACTGCTTAAGTGGGGGCTTCATAATGCCCCTGCTCAAACTGCTAAAGAAGGGGTTCATGATGCCCCTGCTCAAACTGCTAAAGAGGGGGTTTATGATACCCCTGCTCAAACTGCTAAAGTGGGGATTCATGATGCCCCTGCTCAAACTGTTAAAGAAGTGGTTCATGATGCCCCTGCTCAAACTGCTAAAGAGGGGGTTCATGATGCCCCTGCTCAAACTGCTTAAGAGGGGGTTCATGATGCCCCTGCACAAACTGCTAAAGAGGGGGCTCATGATGCCCCTGCACAAACTGCTTAAGAGGGGGTTCATGTTGCCCCTGCTCAAACTGCTAAAGAAGGGGTTCATGATGCCCCTGCTCAAACTGCAGAAGAAGGGGTTCATGATGCCCCTGCACAAACTGCTAAAGAAGGAGTTCATGATGCTCCTGCTCAAACTGCTTAAGTGGGGGTTCATAAAGCCCCTGCTCAACCCACTAAAGAAGGGGTTCATGATGCCCCTGCTCAAACTGCTAAAGAGGGGGTTCATGATGCCCCTGCTCAAACTGCTAAAGAGGGGGTTCATGATGCCCCTGCACAAACTGCTAAAGAAGGGGTTCATGATGCCCCTCCTCAAACTGCTTAAGTAGGGGTTCATGATGCCCCTGCTCAAACTGCTAAAGAGAGGGTTCATGATGCCCCGCTCAAACTTCTAAAGAAGGGGTTCATGATGCCCCTGATCAAATTGCTAAAGAGGGGAATCATGATGCCCCTGCACAAACTGCCTAAGAGGGGGTTCATGATGCCCCTGCTCAAACTGCTAAAGTGGGGGTTCATGATGCCCTTGCTCAAACTGATGAAGAAGGGGTTCATGATGCCCCTGCTCAAACTGCTAAAGAGGGTGTTCATGATGCCCCTGCACAAACTGCTTAAGAGGGGGTTCATGATGCCCCTGCTCAAACTGCTAAAGAGGGGGTTCATGATGCCCCTGCACAAACTGCTAAAGAAGGGGTTCATGATACCCCTGCTCAAACTGCTTAAGTGGGGTTTCATAATGCCCCTGCTCAAACTGCTAAAGGAGAGGTTCTTGTTGCCCCTGCTCAAACTGCTAAAGAGGGGTTCATGAAGCCCCTGCTCAAACTGCTAAAGAAGTGGTTCATGATGCCCCTGCTCAAACTGCTACAGAGGGGGTTCATGATGCCCCTGCTCAAACTGCTTAAGAGGGGGTTCATGATGCCCCTGCACAAACTGCTAAAGAGGGGGCTCATGATGCCCCTGCACAAACTGCTTAACAGGGGGTTCATGATGCCCCTGCTCAAACTGCAAAAGAAGGGGTTCATCATGCCCCTGCTCAAACTGCTAAAGAGGGTACATGATGCCCCTGCACAAACTGCTAAAGAAGGGGTTCATGATGCCCCTGCTCAAACTGCTTACGTGCGAGTTCATAATGCCCCTGCTCAAACTGCTAAAGAAGGGGCTCATAATGCCCCTGCACAAACTGCTTAAGAGGGGGTTCATGATGCCCCTGCTCAAACTGCTAAAGAAGGGGTTCATGAGGCCCCTGCTCAAACTGCAAAAGAAGGGGTTCATGATGCCCCTGCTCAAACTGCTAAAGAGGGGGTTCATGATGCCCCTGCACAAACTGCTAAAGAGGGGGTTCATGATGCCCCTGCTCAAACTGCTAAAGAGGGGGTTCATGATGCCCCTGCACAACCTGCTTAAGAGGGGGTTCATGATGCCCCTGCTCAAACTGCTAAAGAGGGGGTTCATGATGCCCCCGCACAAACTGCTAAAGAAGAGGTTCATGATACCCCCTCTCAAACTGCTTAAGAGGGGGTTCATGATGCCCCTGCACAAACTGCTAAAGAGGGGGCTCATGATGCCCCTGCACAAACTGCTTAAGATGGGGTTCATGTTGCCCCTGCTCAAACTGCTAAAGAAGGGGTTCATGATGCCCCTGCTCAAACTGCAAAAGAAGGGGTTCATGATGCCCCTGCACAAACTGCTAAAGAAGGGGTTCATGATGCCCCTGCTCAAACTGCTTACGTGGGGGTTCATAATGCCCCTGCTCAACCTGCTAAAGAAGGGGCTCATGATGCCCCTGCTCAAACTGCTAAAGAGGGGGTTCATGATGCCCCTGCTCAAACTGCTAAAGAGGGGGTTCATGATGCCCATGCACAAACTGCTAATGAAGGGGTTCATGATGCCCCTGCTCAAACTGCTTAAGTAGGGGTTCATGATGCCCCTGCTCAAACTGCTAAAGAGGGGGTTCATGATGCCCCTGCTCAAACTTCTAAAGAAGGGGATCATGATGCCCCTGATCAAATTGCTAAAGAGGGGAGTCATGATGCCCCTGCACAAACTGCCTAAGAGGGGGTTCACGATGCCCCTACTCAAACTGCTAAAGAGGGGGTTCATGATGCCCCTGCTCAAACTGTTAAAGAGGGAGTTCATGATGCCCCTGCACAAACTGCTAAAGAAGGGGTTCATGATACCCCTGCTCAAACTGCTTAAGTGGGGGGTTCATAATGCCCCTGCTCAAACTGCTAAAGGAGGGGTTCTTGATGCCCCTGCTCAAACTGCTAAAGAGGGGGTTCATGATACCCCTGCTCAAACTGCTAAATAAGTGGTTCATGATGCCCCTGCTCAAACTGCTACAGAGGGGGTTCATGATGCCCCTGCTCAAACTGCTTAAGAGGGGGTTCATGATGCCCCTGCACAAACTGCTAAAGAAGGGGTTCATGAGGCCCCTGGTCAAACTGCAAAAGAAGGGGTTCATGATGCCCCTGCTCAAACTGCTAAAGAGGGGGTTCATGATGCCCCTGCTCAAACTGCTAAAGAGGGGGTTCATGATGCCCCTGCACAAACTGCTAAAGAAGGGGTTCATGATGCCCCTGCTCAAACTGCTTAAGTGGGGGTTCATGATGCCCCTGCTCAAACTGCTAAAGAGGGGGTTCATGATGCCCCTGCTCAAGCTGCTAAAGAGGGGGTTCATGATGACCCTGCTCAAACTACTAAAGTGGGGGTTCATGATGCCCCTGCTCAAACTGCTAAAGAAGGGGTTCATGATGCCCCTGCTCAAACTGCTGTTAAAGAGGGGGTTCATGATGCCCCTGCTCAAACTGCAAAAGAAGGGGTTTACGATGCCCCTGCTCAAACTGCTAAAGAGGGGGTTCATGATGCCCCTACTCAAACTGCAAAAGGGGGGGCTCACAATGCCCCTGCTCAAACTGCTAAAGAGGGGGCTCATGATGCCCCTGCACAAACTGTTAAAGAGGGGGCTCATGATGCCCCCACTCAAAGTGCTAAAGAAGGGGTTCATGATGCCCCTGCTCAAACTGCTTAAGAGGGGGTTCTTGATGCCCCTGCTCAAACTGCTAAAGGGGGGGTTCTTGATGCCCCTGCTCAAACTGCTAAAGAAGGGGTTTACGATGCCCCTGCTCAAACTGCTTAAGAGGGGGTTCTTGATGCCCTTGCTCAAACTGCTAGAGGGGGGGTTCATGAGGCCCCTGCTCAAACTGCTAAAGAAGGGGTTCATGATGCCCCTGCTCAAACTGCTAAAGAGGGGGCTCATGATGCCCCTTCACAAACTGCTAAAGAAGGGGTTCATGGTGCCCCTGCACAGACTGCTAAAGTGGGGGTTCATTATGCCCCTGCACAAATGCTAAAGAAGGGGTTTATGATGCTCCTGCACAAACTGCTAAAATGGGGGTTCATAATGCCCCTGCTCAAATGCTAAAGAAGGGGTTCATGATGCCCCTGCACAAATGCTAAAGAAGGGGTTCATGATGCCCCTGATCAAACTGCTAAAAAGGGGGCTCATGATGTCCCTGCACAAACTACTGAAGAGGGAGTTCATGATGCCCCTGCTCAAATGCCAAAGAAGGGGTTCATGATGCCCCTGCACAAACTGCTTAAGAGGGGGTTCATAATGCCCCTGGTCAAACTGCTAAAGAAGGGGTTCATGATGCCCCTGCACAAACTGCTAAAGTGGGGGTTCATGAGGCCCCTGCTCAAATGCTAAAGTGGGGGTTCAAGATGCCCCTGCTCAAACTGCTTATATTCCTTAACTCTAGAGTATCCCCAGGTGCCAGACTGGATCTGGATGATGCCTCGAGAATGATCCCATGTGACGGTAGGTGGCACATTGCACTGCTCTGGAAGTGACAAATCAGAGCCTCATGACAACGTTGCTCCTGTGCGCTGTCAGTTTTTGCATCCGTTTCCTTCTAGAAATTCAGATGTGGAACAAATTGTCAGAGATAATGTGTTGGGATCTTTTCCGGTGTTAAAGAGGCCACTCCACAGAATGGGCTGATGGTACGGCATCGAGTAAGTCTGCGGTTAGATAGAATATTCACCAGAAAGAATTTTAACAAATGTAAGTACCTTATTCTTCTAATGGAGACTTCTTACTGTAGATTGCTCACCTTTAGAGTAGAAACCATAACAGTACCTCTCACAGGTAGGGAGTCTGGGGAGTGGGCTTAAACCAAAACAACCTGCAGAACCAAGCAGATGCAGAGATCTTTCCTCAAGACCTGGCTATCAAGTTAGTAGTGCTTTGTGACTGTAAGCACAGATGCCCTTATTGGAGCCCAGCAGATGCCCAGGACAAGCACCTGTCATTGCAATGCAGCAGTGGCCCTGGTGGAATGAGCCCACAGGCCTTCAGGAGACTGCTTCTTGGCCAACGCACAGCGGATTTTCATGCAGACGGTTATCCACCTTGACAGAGTGCTCCTCTGCAACACCGTGCCTTAACTTGCACCACAGAATTCTACAAAGAGCTGATCATCCATGCGATGGTCGTTGGTGGGATGGATGTAAAAGCTTAGTGGTTTTTTAAGTTCAAAACAATGGAGCCTCTCCTGCTTTTTTGAGAATTGAGAAGGGGCAATGAAGCCTGGTAGAATGATCGATTGAACAATATGGAAATGAGTTGCAACATTTGGAAAGAAGGTCGCCCAGGTCCTCAGTTACAATTTGTGTAGCAAAAAGGTGGTATAGGGTAGTTAGCATGAAAGCTTCTGCAGTTCACTCACATGGCGTGCTGACATGATTGCAATGATGAAGACAGTTTTCAGTATTAAGAGCTTTAGGGAGCAACTGTGGATAGGCTCGAAGGGTGAGCACATGAGAAATATCAAGACCAAGTTCAGATCCCATTGAGGCATTGAGAGAGTCAAACCTTATTTAATTTGCATCACAATCAGTGACTAAACAAAGGCGGTTGGCCAAATAAACACAGAAAGGGTAAAATAGGCCAACAAGCAACCTTTCACTGTGCCCACCACAAGACCTTGCTGGGCTAATGAAAGAACAAACAAAAGAACATCAGACAGTTTGGCTTGTGAGGGGTTTGTGCTTCGAGTACCACACCAGCAACTAATTTTGTCAGGTATTGTTGGACAGGCCACACAGAGGGCTGGCTTCCCCCCCGCACGACAGGGCCCGAGCTCCGGCCCACCCAGCATACCCCCGTGACAAGCCCCTGTACCCCGTCTCCCGACGGACCCTCTGCCCTCGGACCCCTACTCATCACGGGGTCCAGCCCCACCGGCTTCCCCGGCCAGGTCAAGCCGCCATCTTGGGCCCTGCACCACGCGGCCGCGTGGCCTCACCTCGACCCTAACCCCGGGCCTGGCCGGCCCCGACATCCCGGCACCACCATCCACCCAGGAGGTGAGCGGACCACTTGGCAGGTCAATGGGGGAACGAAGCGTCAAGAGCTCTTCCCCCGCCAGGTGCCGATCGCCTCCAGCAGCCCCCAGGCGCTGGCTCCACCCCCTGCTGAGTGTCTGGACACCTTCATCCCGGACCCTCCGACCTCCAAGTGCGAGGGTCCGGACATCAAAGGGCACCAGCCCTATAACTAAGACAGCTCCGGAGCAGGAAGGCAGTTGTATCCTGGAGTCGAGAGACACCGAGTGAACTCAACCCTGACGGTCTACTGGCGCTGCCGTAGCCCGCTCTTGTGAACCATCGTCCTGCCTGCTGGCGCTGCCGCGGCCTTCTGCAACCTTCATCTTCCGGGGACCTGCTGGCGCTGCCGCGGCCCGTTGTACCGACCATCCTCACCGGGACCTGCTGGCGCTGCCGCGGCCCTCTGCAACCTTCATCTTCCTGGGACCTGCTGGCGCTGCCGCGGCCCGTTGTACCGACCATCCTCACCGGGACCTGCTGGCGCTGCCGCGGCCCTCTGCAACCTTCATCTTCCTGGGACCTGCTGGCGCTGCCGCGGCCCGTTGTAACGACCAACCTCACCGGGACCTGCTGGCGCTGCCGCGGCCCTCTGCAACCTTCATCTTCCTGGGACCTGCTGGCGCTGCCGCGGCCCGTTGTATCGACCATCCGCACCGGGACCTGCTGGCGCTGCCGCGGCCCATACCACCTAACCACCAAGCTCGAGGATTGTGAGCTCATCACCATCTCATCCGAATTACCTGAGTGGTAAATAGACTGTCCCGCTACCCCCTTCCCTACCTTACGAGACTCTAATCGAGGGGACCCCTGAGTCCAGACCTCCTTGTACCATTTTACCGTACCTTAAATAAGTGTCGATAAAGATCACTGAACCTTATCCGTGTGTGATATCTGTCTGTGGGGGGGAAGTTACTTGTCTGTACGATCGCTGGAGACGGCTCTCCCCGGAGACCTCTCCTCCTGACCCCGGCCGACCCTCCCGGTCCGTCTACCTTTTCTAACATTGGTGGCCAGCGGCGGGATCCGAATCAACGCGTAATCGTACAGAGAGTAGCTCACCCCACGACAAAGCACGATGTCGACCAAAGATAGCAGCTCCACCGAGAAGTTCCAAATGGAGAAACTAGAGGAGTACAACCACCGCGAACTGAGACAATTTTGCATAGAACTTGGCATTGCTACCACTGGCCTGAGTACCAAGGATGACCTAAAGCACGCCCTTGAGTCGTGGACAGAAACGGGGGTCGCAAGACCCTCCGACCAAAACAGCGTCACACCAGAGGGGAACGCCACGACTCCCGAGGAACGGGGAACGGGCCTCTCACCGGAGGAGATACGAGAAAGAGACAGAGTCAGACTGCACGAATTAGAGATGGCACGACTCAAGATGGATGGGGAGCTCAAGTTAGCTGAACAGAAACTCAACCTCGAGCAGATGCGGATTCGAGAGGAGCGAGAAGAAAAACAGAGACAGAGAGAGCTGGAAGAGAAAAAGATAACGCTCGAGCACGAGCGCCAATTGGCAGAGATAGAACTGCGCAAACAGCATAAGGACTTGGGGGTGCCTGAAAGACCACACACCCCGGGACCAACTGAGAAAAAAGTTCACATCCCCAAGGATGTGGTCCGCGAGTATGTCCGAGAAGACGACATACAACAATGGTTTAAGGCCTATGAGATCGCAATGACCTCCCACCGGATCGACCGGAGTGATTGGGGAGCCGGACTTTGGGGGAGATTTATCAACGAGGGTCGCGATGCCCTGCTGCAGCTCCCCGATCACCAAATGTCGTCCTACGACCACATGAAGGCTGCCCTCCTCACCCGTTACGGCCTCACGCCCGAGATGTACCGCCGGAGGTTCAGGGATTGCACCCGGATCCCAGGTACCACTTGGGTGGAATACGTGAACTATTTCAGCCGGGCCTTCGAGGGTTGGATCAAGGGAAGTCAGGTCACCACCTACGAACAGCTCTTCAACCTCATGGTATGGGAACACCTGTCAAACAACTGCTTCGTCGAGCTCCGGCAGCATCTACTCGACAGTAAGCTGACTGACCCCCGGCAGCTCGCCGCCGAAGCTGACCGGTGGGAGAGCACCCGAGTGGGCCGGAAAGGGCCACACGACCAGAACAGAAGCAACCAAGGCCAGCACCGTCCTCGGGGAGGAGGAGGAGGCCAGGGGCGGGGGAGAGACGCCTTGCCAGCAACAACCGTGGCCAGCACCCCGCCGCCGACCGGCCGGGGCAACCCCCCGGTGCGGCCTGGGTACCGAGCCAACGTCACGTGCCACAGATGCCAACGACTAGGCCACTACGCCAACGATCCGAACTGCCCGCTGAACCAAACGCCCAAACCCCGCCAGGTAGCTGCCGCTGCCCTGGGGGAGGAGCAGTCGTGGGAGGGTCCCGAGGAGTGTGAGCCGGACCAGCAAGGGTGGGAACCGGCCGCCATGGTCCTGGCATGCTTAGGGGGAAGAGACATGGTTCCGCGGGCTCCCCTACCCGCCAACACCAGGAAATACGGTCAGTGGGTGACCATTAATGGACAGAGAGCTGAGGCCTTGCGCGACACCGGCGCCAGCGTGACGGCCGTCCGCTGTCACCTGGTGAAGCCCGAGCAGATCTTGCCGAACATTCTCTGCCCCGTCCGCTCGGCAGATAACTCTGAAAGCATGTGCAAGATGGCCTGCGTCCCGTTTGAATGGGGAGGGGTCTCCGGCCTACTGAAAGTGACGGTCCGGGACGATGCCCCCGTGGACTGCCTCCTGGGGAATGACCTCGAGAGTTCCCCGTGGGCCACCGTCGAGAGAAGAGAGCACTTGGGGATGCTGGGCCTCCCGGACTGGGCCTGCATAACCACCCGATCCATGGCCGGCCGGGCCGCCCCCCGATCAGAAGAAACCGAATGGCCGGCACCTCCGCCCCCGGTTGCCCCCGTAGAGGACAACGGCGAGGCCGACCTCCCAGACCCGGCCCCCGAAGAAAACGCGCAACCCCAGGACCTTCCGGATCTGGCTCAGTGGCGGCAAGAAGGGGGGCCCACCCAAGAACAGTTCCGCCAGGAGCAAAAGACCTGTCCCTCCCTCGAGGGGCTGCGCCAACAAGCCAGCACCCAAGCCGCCGGGGACACCACCGGAACCCACTGGGTCTACTGGGATAACGACCTGCTCTACAGCGAGCAAAGAATCGCCGAGCTGGGGGCCAGTCGAGTTCTGGTGGTACCGCTCCGCTTCCGAGACTTTCTACTCAACCTAGCCCACGATGTCCCCCTGGCTGGGCACCTGGGCCAAGATAAAACGTACAGTCGACTGGTGACCCACTTTTTCTGGCCAAAAATGAGGAATGACGTCCTGAACCACTGCCGATCGTGCCCCACATGCCAAGCAAGCGGGAAGAGTGGCCGGAAGCTTAAGGCTCCTCTACAACCCTTCCCGGTGGTCACCACCCCGTTCGAGAGGGTGGGGATAGACATTGTGGGGCCGCTGGACCCTCGCACGGCACAAGGACACAGGTTCATCTTGGTACTAGTGGACCATGCCACCCGCTATCCCGAGGCGGTGCCCCTACGGACCGTGACCGCTCCAGTGGTTGGCCGGGCCCTGATGGGGATCTTCTCCCGGGTAGGCTTCCCCCGAGAAGTCGTCAGCGACCGAGGTACGAACTTCATATCGAAGTACATGAAGTCCCTCTGGCAACAATGCGGGGTCACATACAGATTCACGACCCCCTATCACCCCCAAGGAAACGGACTAGTGGAGCGGTTCAACCGCACTCTCAAAGGGATGATTGGGGGATTGGAAGAGCCTCTCCGTCGCCAGTGGGATGTACTGCTCCCGTGCCTCCTCTTCGCCTACCGAGAAGTACCCCAGAAGTCCCTCGGCTTTAGCCCCTTTGAACTCCTATACGGACACCCTGTGCGAGGGCCCCTCAGCCTCGTGAAGGAGGGCTGGGAGTTGGCCCCCCTAACGACCCCTCCAGACGTCTTCAAATACCTCCTGGCCCTACGAAACCAGACCCGGCGCTTCAGGGAGATGGCCAAGGCGAACCTCGAGGCCAGTCAGGAGGACATGAAAAGGTGGTATGACCACAATGCCTCCTCCGTTGAGTTCGAGCCTGGGCAGCAAGTATGGGTGATGTCCCCCACCGAACCATGTGCCCTGCAAGACAAGTGGACGGGGCCCTTCAAAGTGGTCGAGCGTAAAAGCCCCGTCACTTACCTCATCGACATGGGGTCCACCCGGAACCCCCTGCGGGTCCTCCACACCAACCGGCTCAAACCACACTTTGTGCGCTCCGAACTAAGCCTCCTGATGGCGACCGACAGTGGTACAGAAGAAGACTCCGAGCCCCTCCCGGATCTCTTAAAGACTCAGGAGAAGGACGGCTCCGTGGATGGGGTCCGGCTCTCCGACGCCCTCACTTCGGAGCAACGCCAGGACTGCCGGGACCTCCTGCTGCAGTTCGCTGCCCTGTTCTCACTCACCCCCGGGGTCACCCCTTGGTGTTTGCACGACGTAGACACCGGGGACAGTCCCCCTGTCCGGCACCGGGCCTACCGCGTACCAGATCGGGTACGGGCCTGCATACAGGAGGAAGTGGCCAAGATGCTCACGATCGGGGTCATCGAGCCCTCGGACAGTCCCTGGGCCAGTCCGGTTGTATTAGTTCCCAAGGCCGCTGCCCCCGGCACCGCCCCTGAACTGAGATTCTGCGTCGACTACCGGGGCTTGAACGCTGTCACCCGGACCGACGCTCATCCCATCCCCCGAGCAGACGAGCTGATCGACCGGCTGGGGGCCGCCCGCTACCTTAGTATCTTCGACCTGACGGCGGGCTACTGGCAGATCGGCCTCACACCCAGGGCTCAGGAACGGTCAGCCTTCTCCACCCCCGATGGCCACTATCAATTTAAGGTCATGCCCTTTGGCATGAAGAATGCCCCCGCCACATTCCAACGTCTTGTGAACCAGGTCTTGGCAGGGCTCGAAGAATTCAGCGCTGCCTACCTGGACGATATCGCTGTATACAGCCGCCACTGGTCCGACCACCTCCGTCACCTCCAAGAGGTCCTCCAAGCCCTCCAGCGGGCCGGCCTCACCATTAAAGCCGGCAAGTGCCAAATTGGCCAAGGGTCTGTGACCTACCTGGGGCACCAAGTGGGAAGCGGGCTGGTGGCCCCTCTACAACTTAAGATTGCTGCCATCCAGTCCTGGCAGCCCCCCGTCACCCAGACCGAGGTCCGAGCCTTCTTGGGGCTCACCGGCTACTACCGGCGGTTCGTGAAGGACTACGGCAGCATCGTGGGGCCCCTCACGGGACTCACATCCAAGAATCAACCGAAGCGGGTCCACTGGACTCCTGATTGTCAAGCGGCCTTCGAAGAGCTGAAGGCCGCCCTGTGCACCGCCCCGGTGCTCCAGGCCCCCGATTACAGTCGGGAATTTGTAGTACAGACCGACGCCTCCGACCACGGCATCGGGGCCGTCCTCTCTCAGCTGAACCCCGCAGGTCATGACCAGCCGGTGGCCTTCATCAGTCGACGTCTCCTGGCCCGAGAACAGCGTTGGAGCACAATCGAGAGGGAGGCATTTGCAGTAGTGTGGGCCCTCAAAAAGCTCCGGCCCTATCTCTTCGGTACCCACTTCCGGGTACAAACCGACCATCGACCCCTGCAATGGCTGATGCAGATGCGGGGGGAGAACCCAAAACTCTTGCGCTGGTCCATTTCCCTGCAGGGGATGGACTTCACTGTGGAGCACCGGCCAGGCCAAGACCACGCCAACGCGGACGGCCTGTCCCGCTTTTTCCGCCTCGACGAAGAGAGTCCCCAAGGAGATGGGTGACTCTCCCCGCCTTCAGCTGGGGGGGACGCATGTTGGACAGGCCACACAGAGGGCTGGCTTCCCCCCCGCACGACAGGGCCCGAGCTCCGGCCCACCCAGCATACCCCCGTGACAAGCCCCTGTACCCCGTCTCCCGACGGACCCTCTGCCCTCGGACCCCTACTCATCACGGGGTCCAGCCCCACCGGCTTCCCCGGCCAGGTCAAGCCGCCATCTTGGGCCCTGCACCACGCGGCCGCGTGGCCTCACCTCGACCCTAACCCCGGGCCTGGCCGGCCCCGACATCCCGGCACCACCATCCACCCAGGAGGTGAGCGGACCACTTGGCAGGTCAATGGGGGAACGAAGCGTCAAGAGCTCTTCCCCCGCCAGGTGCCGATCGCCTCCAGCAGCCCCCAGGCGCTGGCTCCACCCCCTGCTGAGTGTCTGGACACCTTCATCCCGGACCCTCCGACCTCCAAGTGCGAGGGTCCGGACATCAAAGGGCACCAGCCCTATAACTAAGACAGCTCCGGAGCAGGAAGGCAGTTGTATCCTGGAGTCGAGAGACACCGAGTGAACTCAACCCTGACGGTCTACTGGCGCTGCCGTAGCCCGCTCTTGTGAACCATCGTCCTGCCTGCTGGCGCTGCCGCGGCCTTCTGCAACCTTCATCTTCCGGGGACCTGCTGGCGCTGCCGCGGCCCGTTGTACCGACCATCCTCACCGGGACCTGCTGGCGCTGCCGCGGCCCTCTGCAACCTTCATCTTCCTGGGACCTGCTGGCGCTGCCGCGGCCCGTTGTACCGACCATCCTCACCGGGACCTGCTGGCGCTGCCGCGGCCCTCTGCAACCTTCATCTTCCTGGGACCTGCTGGCGCTGCCGCGGCCCGTTGTAACGACCAACCTCACCGGGACCTGCTGGCGCTGCCGCGGCCCTCTGCAACCTTCATCTTCCTGGGACCTGCTGGCGCTGCCGCGGCCCGTTGTATCGACCATCCGCACCGGGACCTGCTGGCGCTGCCGCGGCCCATACCACCTAACCACCAAGCTCGAGGATTGTGAGCTCATCACCATCTCATCCGAATTACCTGAGTGGTAAATAGACTGTCCCGCTACCCCCTTCCCTACCTTACGAGACTCTAATCGAGGGGACCCCTGAGTCCAGACCTCCTTGTACCATTTTACCGTACCTTAAATAAGTGTCGATAAAGATCACTGAACCTTATCCGTGTGTGATATCTGTCTGTGGGGGGGAAGTTACTTGTCTGTACGATCGCTGGAGACGGCTCTCCCCGGAGACCTCTCCTCCTGACCCCGGCCGACCCTCCCGGTCCGTCTACCTTTTCTAACAGGTATGCTCTGCAGAATCCAGATGCGACGAGCAATGGTCCACCTCCTGATATCACCAACACCCCGATGATTAAGTACAGGGTGTTCGAGGGATCAGGCGAGGGAAGGGAAAAGGAAGGAGCAGCGATGGGAATAAAGGCCCTGTAACAACAAAAGATACAGATATAAATAGTGCATACAAATAGACTACTCTCAATAAGTCTCACTAAGTCTTTTCTATACCTTTACTGGCATACGTCGTCTCCTTTTCTTATCATACAATCCCGGACCTTGCGGTGTCTATACCATGCATCTAGAACATAGAACTCACAAGGATTAATACTCAAACTACACCAAAGATCATCAGTATAGTCATCACCATGTAACTCCTCATACATACCAAGGCTTCATGGATAATCAATCTATAACAGGTTTCTTAAATTGGTGTTTTCTGTAATACATTTCAGACCATAAGCACCCGTGCCTCCCTATCCCCCAAAGTAAACAAAACGAAATCCAGAAAGGAAACAAAGAAACAAGTTCCACCGGATATGACACAGCCTGTTTCCAAAACGCCACACACGATATGTTCTGCCGGTTTTTATAACCGCAGTTCTGAGTCTCCCGAAAGTCTCTCCATACACAGAAACGCGTGGTTGAATCACCACTGCGTTCCGCTATGGATTCCAGTTCAATTAAGCTCGTTACTCCACGAGCAGAATAGATCAAAACAAAACCCTGAAACGGTAATGCGAGGTTCCAACAAATACATCGCTACATTCCGCTCAGTAAGCACGAAGGATCACAAAGCCCCCAGGCTCCTTAACAATGTTCCGCTGGTGACGCCGACAGTAACAGGACCAGCCAGCCCGTCACCAGGGTACTCACGGTTGCTCGTCACAAACCCGATCAAGCCAGGAAAAATACGGAGCGGCTCCTCTTCAGCCGCAGAAAGATCTCTCACTCAGCCGAGCGAGAACGGCACGTCAGAACAAAATTACGCACATGATTGCATGCGCTACGGTGTCTAAAGTACTTCCTCCCATTACAGGCATCATGGGAGTTATAGTCCATAGCTCACAGTGTAGGCGCTGCTACTGTCAAATCCTGACAGATTTGCCCCAATAACCAACTTTGTGGAGGCCGACTAGCTGCAAGGATGACATCAACCACCTGGGTCGGCAAGTCAACTGCTTTTAGCTGCTGCTGCTTAGTTTCATGCATAGAGGTGCAGGTTGTGGTGGCTTGGAGGCAGGACCTCCAAAAGTGAGAGCCTGATCAGAGAACAAATGCTCAGGAGCTCTGGGTAACACACTTTTCTAGCCAACATCATCGAAATAGGACTGAATCGGGCCCAGTCTGTCTTGGTCTTCCTCAGAAATTGAGGCAGGACAGGAAGCAGTGGGAATGCGTAGAGGAGTCCTTCCTTCCATTCCAGCTGGAATGGTCTCCTATGAATGCTTTGCAGGAAAATCCAGCACACAGAATTGCTGACACTGGATGTTCTCATTGGTACAAAATAGATCTAGCCAAGGCATACCTCAATGTTGGAGGACATGCTCTCCCCCATCTGAATATGGATGCCATTTCTTGACTGCCAGATGATGCCTTCTCAGTTCATCCATTTTGGCATTCAGAGACCCCATCAGGTTGTTGGTGACCAGCAGGATGTTCTGCTCACCCAGACACATCCAGAGGATTAGCGCCTCCCGAAACAAGATCGAGGACCCCACTCCGCCATTCTTGTAGCAGTACCAAATGGAGGTCGGGCTGTCCATGAGGACCTATACCAGCTTACTTTTGATGGGTGGCTGGAAGGCTTATGTGGGCAATTGAATCACCCAAAGCTCCAGAATATTGATATAGAGCTGGTTCTCCCTGGAGACTGGAGGCATCTGATCTCCACCTCTCCCAACCCAGCAGTGATTCATCTGTCACCACCATGACACATGGGTGTCGGAGGGAGAGTGACTTGCTGCAGGTCACGTTGGAGTCTGTCAGCCACCACTGTAAATTCTGCACAATCTCTCTTGAGATCTGGATAGAGCTGGAGAGGCATCCCTGATGCTGGGACCACTGGGATGAGATTCCACTGCAAGGCCCACTTTTGCCACTTGGTATTCAGGATGAGAAGGATGCATGAAGACAGTAGAAGCATCAGAGCCATCCTCACCAAACCCAGGATTGATCACAAAACATCAGGCTCCCACCCTGAATGTCCCAGACTCGCTGCAATGAAGGAAAGGGTCTGTAGGACAGTATATCCAGAATTGCCTGAATAAATGGAAGCCTCTTTCAGGGGCTCAAGTGGGATTTTGGTTCGTCGATAGTGAAAACCAGTGATGCCAGGACTTCAGCCATTGTCCAGAGGTGGTCTATGCCAGACCATGGTGAGTCTGCCTTTAGTAGCCAGTCATCGATGTAAGGGAATACATGCATTCCCAAACTCCAAATATAGGCTGAGAGCACTGCCATCACTTTTGTGAGTACTGGCTTGGTCATAAATCGCCTCCATTGCATGGCACGGTTTGCTTACGTATGAGACGTACAGAGTGGTTTGGACCCTGAAACGATTCGGTCGGCGAATTTCGTGTTGCTCGCATCGTACTTGCTCGCTCTCACAGCTGTACGAGTCGGACAGAAAACACGCGTACGGCTCATACTTTTTCCGGCCGGATCACGTTCAGAGCCCTTCCAAGGGAGATCGGATTCAGCCCCTCAGTAGTGAACTCTATATGTGATCTACTGTTTCACAGCACACTGCTCACACTCTGCAGTGAACTCTATATGTGATCCACCATTTCACAACACACTGCTCACACTCAATAGTGAGCTGTATACGTGATCTACCATTTCTCAGCACACTGCTCACACTCAGGCGCTAACATATCTAGCCTCAGGGATCAAGGAGGAACTAAGTTTATTCAGCAAAAAGCCAGGTCTTCAAAGCCTTCCTAAAATCTAACAGGTCAGTGGAGTTTCTTAGACGAAACGGAAGGTCATTCCAGGCTTTCGCCGCATACACTACAAAGCTTCTGCACCCCCACAAAGCTTTCCTCCTGAACGGTACAGAAACCAGCTTAGCCCCTAGCGAGCGGAGGGCTCTTTTTGGAATGTACCACTGGAACAGCTTGTTCAGGTAGTCTGGGCCTTTGCCCTGCAGAGCTTTGAAGACCATGCAAAGTGATTTGAAGCGCACTCGACTCCTTACTGGGAGCCAGTGCAGGTTCCTTATTTCCTTAGAGATGGGGGAAAATTTGGATGTACCGTAGTGAACAGTACATGTGATCCACCATTTCACAGTGCAATGCTCACCCTCAGAAGTGAACTGATTATGCGATCCACTATTCCACAGCACACTGCTCACACACAGTAGTGAACTGTGTATGTGATCCACCTTTTTAAAACTCACTGCTCATACTCAGTAGTGAACGGTATATGTGATCCACCATTTCACTGCACACTGCTCACCCTCAGAAGTGAACTGTATATGCGATCCACTATTCCACAGCACACTGCTCACACACAGTAGTGAACTGTGTATGTGATCCACCTTTTTAAAACTCACTGCTCATAATCAGTAGTGAACGTTATATGTGATCCACCATTTCACTGCACACTGCTCACACTCAGTAGTGAACTGTATATATGATCTAGTATTTCACAGCACACTGCTCACCCTCAGTAGTGAACTGAATATTTGAGCCACCATTTTACAACACACTGCTCACTCTTAGTATTGAACTATATATGTGATCCATTATTCCACAGCACACTGCTCACATGCAGTAGTGAACTGCATATGTGATCCGCTATTTTACAACTCACTGCTCACACTCAGTAGTGAACGTTATATGTGATCCACCATTTCACAGCGCACTGCTTACCCTCAGAAGTGAACTGAATATTTGAGCCACCATTTTACAACACACTGCTCACTCTTAGTATTGAACTATATATGTGATTCATTATTCCGCAGCACACTGCTCACATGCAGTAGTGAAATGCATATGTGATCCACCATTTTACAACTAGCTGCTCACATTCGGTAGTGAACTGTATATGTGATCCCCTATTCCTCAGCACACTGCTCACACTGAGTAGTGAACTGTATACGTGCATCACCATTTCACAGCACACTGCTCACACTCATTAGTAACCCGTATATGTGAGCCACTATTTCATAGCAAACTGCTCACACTCAGAGGCATATTTACAAGCCCCTCTCGCCACCACAACGTCAATTTTCAGAAATTTGTGGTGGTGATATGGTCTTCGTCTTATTTATAAGGCAGCTGTTAGACCTGGCACCTTGGTGTGAGTTTCCCTTCCACTTTTTGCTGATGTGCCGCATGTGTTTTGTTGGTGTTAGCTGCTCAGGGCACTGTGCCACTGCTAATCAGTGCCACAGTGCAAGTGCTCCCTTTGGTAAAATGTATACATTGATTGGTGTCCATGTTTGGCTTATTTGGTTTACTATCAGCCCCTAGTAAAGTGCACCAGGAGTGCCAGGGCTTGTAAATACAAATGCTGCTGGTGGGCTTGCAGCACTGGTTGTGCCACCCACAAAAGCGGTCTAGCAAAATGTGTCTAAGGTCTGCCACTGCAGAACCTGCGTGCAGTCTGGTACTGTCGCGCTGATTGCGCAATTGCACCTACTTGCCAGTCCCCAAACCTTCCTTTAACTACATATTAGTCACCCCTCTGGTAGGCCCAAGGGCAGGGTGCATTGTAGGTATAAGGTAAGACATGCCCTGATGTGTGTGGCATGTCCTAATAGTGAATTACAGCCATTTTCGTTTTTCACTATTGAAGGCTACCTGCTCTCCATAGGCCAGAATGGGCTACTGGAATTACTACACACTGTAATCCCAGCGGACTCAGAGAGCATGGTAGAAAGTCAAGTTTAGTATGCCTGAACTCAGAATAATAAAATACTTCTTTAAGTAAAGTTTATTTTAATATCCTGTGTTTGTAAATACTACTTTTAGAAAGTTAGTATTTACTTGCTTAGCCATTTCAGTCAGCCTCTGCTGTGTGTGTGTGTGCTGCCTAGTTACAGTGGGGAGCAGGGCTGGGGAATTCCAGGAGACAGGCTGGCTGCCAGGTGGTGGGTAAAGAGATTACACCAGGATGGGTGGGAGGAGTACACCTTGACTCTGAATAGACCTGTGCTCTGCCATCACAATGCTGGCTCCGACCCCTGTGGAGCGGCTGATGTCTCTGCCCTCTGCGCTGAAAGGAAAGAGCAGAGTCACCACAACAAAGTGCTCCAGAACCGGACTGAGCCAGGCACAGGCCCCCTGGCGACAAAGAACAAAAGAAACTTGCTATAAAAGATTTTGGACGAAGCCAACAGCGCGCCGCGCTGAGAAATCACCCCCGAGCTGCCCCTCCAGCTTCTGACCTCCGAGGTGCCCTTTGAAGTCCTGAAGCGCCCCACGAAGCATCGCCGTCCACTGACCAAGAGGGACTGCAACGCGACGTGGGACGCCCCTCTACGGACTTCTGAGGCCGCCACGAACATTGCCCCCAAAGAACAAGGTACTGTGAGCCCAAGCGCCTTGGTATGACATGTACTTTTCTCCGTACCTGCGCTGTCGTCCCGCTACACGACTCAGGCGGGAAGCGTGAGCCTTGGCACGGTTCATCCCCAGCTGGTACGGCGTGTCTCTGCGCCGGTACGGTCTGTTCAGCTTTAAAGATACAGAAGCTGCTCACGCGGGAAGCATGAGGTGTGGCAAGAGGCGTACCGGACTCGTACGACGCGTACCTACGAAGGTACGGTCCGTACGGCTTGAGTCCTAGTACGCGTGCTCACGCGAGAAGCGTGAGAAACGGCACGACGCGTCCAAATAGCGGTACGAAGTGTACGGAAGGCCCTACGGTGCGCACAGACCCCCAAGAAGCGTACTTAGTACTAAAAATTGCCTTTTAAGAACTGTGGCCTCATAGGATATTGAGAAAAGTAACTGGAACCCTCATTTTTAAAGTGGAAGGGTGGAAACTGGTAGCGTGGTGCAGAGCGGGCGGGCCAAACTCCGGAGGAAATGTGCAAAGCATCCACGCAGTATTCACAGGCGACAAACAAGGCACACTACAAAAAGAGACACTACACCAGTTTAGGTAAAAAGAACTTTTGTATTGTCAAAACCACAAGGTGTCAGGTAATCTCTACCCTGCGCCAACTGGTGCTCGATTCAAATTTACAGGGGGGAATTATGTACAGGGCAGGGCCAATCGGGCCCCTGCCGGAATCATTGCGATTTAGAAGACAATCAAAATAAGTCCCTCACTTCCAACCTGCAAGAAAAGCATCATGGCACAACATCAGCAATAGTCCGGGACACCTGGAATAAAAGCATCATGGCATTCCCTTCTGTATCACCAATATGATTGACTCCTGAGCCTGAGGCAGAAATTAGGGTAGGCAGTGCATCAACACATCAAACCCTGGCATCTAAAACTAGCGCTGCACAGAGCAAAACAATAGCGCTTCCCATAGAGCCTTTTAACATAGCGCCGCCCCTAGTAAGGCGATAGCGCTTTAAAACAGGCATATACACATAGCGCTGCACATAGCAAGGCATTAGCACTTTAAACCATGGCATTCGACATAGCGCTGCACATAGCAACTCCATAGCGCGTTAAAATATAGCCTTTAACATAGCGCCGCACCTAGCAAGGCGAAAGCGCTCCAAAACATAGCCATTGACATAGCGCTGCACATAGCACGGCAATAGCGCTTTAAAACATAGCCTTCAACACGGCGCTGCACATAGTAAGGCAATAGCGCGTTAAAACAGTACATTTACCATAGCGCTGCACAAAGGTTCACCAGCAAGGTGAACTCCCCCACTGGGAGCCTGTGGGGGGGGGTAACATCACAACCTGCGACCCTTAGGCATACGGCAGGATCCCCCGCCTACTCAGGCCCAAGGACGTTGCTGCTGCCCACTGTCCTGCGGGGCAGCTGAGGAAGGTAAGTTAGTCCAGTCTGGGGGAACAAGCAGCCCCTCCTCGGGCACCCTGTGATGGGGGTAATGGCCCCCGACGCCTTGCAGCTGCCCACTGGCCTGCGGGGCAGCTGTACCGAGTCCAGCAGTTCCTGCGAGGTTGAGGTCCCCGCCGGGACTTGGAAGGCAGGGGATGTCCCCACAGTAAGTATGGGCCCCACGGGGCCCTCCGGCCATTCACTGGTGCGGGCACCGACTGTGTGCCCCGACTTCGCCCCTCCCACCAAGGCAAGGCCGAGCCCCACTCACCGGGCTCACTTGAAGGACTTCACCCGGGTTCCCGCCGGGGACCCGGGACTTCGACGATGCTCCCGCTTCGCGGCTCCACGCGGGGCTTCCCTCGGCTTCACCCGGCCCCCTCCTGGGACCCGGGACTTCGACGATGCTTCCGCTTCGTGGCTCTACATGGGGCTTGCCTCGGCTTCACCCGGGCCCCCTCCTGGGACCCGGGACTTCGAGGCAGCACTCGGGGCTCTCCTCCGGCTCCGGAGGGCCCCCACCACGGAGCGAAGTCTCCGTCGGCCTCCGGGCTGCTTCCTGGCTTCCTGCCGTCTGGCAGCCAATCCGTGCGCGGCTGTCGCGGGGGCGCGGCCGATGACGCGGCCGGGGCTTCTGTTGCCGGGCAATGCCTCTCAGCGTTCTTCAGGCCCGGTTCGTGGGGCTCTCCTCATCTCCGGAGAGCCCCTCGCCACGGAGCAACGTCTCCGTCGAGCCTTGGGGGTGACGCCAGCGCGGGGTAGGCTCCCGCCTGGCTCTCGCGCCACTCCTTCCCCTTCCGGGTCGCCGCAGGCAGCGCGGCGGCCCACTCCTCGTCTGCCCCCCGGGCGGCGGCGGTGATTCCGTCAGTTTCTCTTTCTGGTGGGGGCAATACGGGGTAGGCTCCCGTTTTTAAGTGGAGCGCCAAAACGGGTTAGGCTCCCGAGGTTGTGAATAAGCGCCGAGGCAGTTGGCACTCGCGCTGCAGGGCACACACGCGGGGTGGGTTCCCGCTGGGCCCCTAATGAGGCTGGCATGTGGGGTAGGCTCCCGTTATATCTCTCAGCGCCCAGCTTTCCCTGGCCACACGCTCCTCACCTCCTTTGGGCCAGGATGTATAGCGCTTTGCTGGCGCTAGGCGGTCCCACCAGCTTTAGGGGCAGTGTGCAGTCCATTCAAAGATAGCGCTCACCAAATCTAGCGCTCCCCTTCCAGGGGCAGCTTGTGAATAGCGCTCTCCTTTCAGGGGCAGCTTGTGAATAGCGCTCTCCTTCCAGGGGGCAGCTTGTGAATAGCGCTCTCTGGTTCCGGCACCTTGTCTGAGGGTTTCTTGAGGGGGGGAAGTTGCATTGGTGGCTGAAGGCGGACTAATTAGTCTCTGCCTGTCGTCCCTGGATTCTCCTCTCGCCGGGCCAGATCAGTGGGTAGTTCAGGATCCCTCACTCTCTTGAAAGGCAGCACCTAAGCCCTGTCACTTTCAGAGGCATAGGTCCCTGACTAATCCTACCGCCTAAAACTCCTGCGAGGGCTTCTCCAGGTCTGCGTTGCCCCAACTATTGCTTTCCCTCGCCCTGTGGACAGTAGGGGGGTAGGTAGGCTCAGGGCCCAGCCCACAGGCCTATGTGGCGGTAACCCCTGGCAGCAGGTCCCCTCTCTCCCTGGTCCACCCTCTGTCTGACTGAGCACATGGCAGCCCATCTCCGCCCTTTATACGCCCCTCACCCCACCTTCCAGACAGTGCCAGAAGCTTCTAGAAGCGTCTGGGGAAACTGGCTCTAACTGGCCTAGGGGGAGGGGTAGAGCACCCTGGGTGCCAGGCTTCCCTCCAAAAGCTGGGGTTGCTGGGAAATAACAACTAGACTGTTAACCTAGCTCAGTCAAACGGCGCAACCACACAGCTCTGGCATCCATTTTAAGTTACATTTTTAAAATGGGGAAACTCAGTCTGCACACATTCAATCTTTGCATTTACACATGTGATTTCCCAGAAAAGCGAAAACTTTCAGGGAAAAAGGGCCAAGTCCAACACAACCCCCTTCCAGCCAAAAGCCAGGGTAGACCGATTAATGCCTTGATGGGCTTCCCTGCTTGGGGCGAGAAAAGGTGGACGCAGGAGCACCCGCAGGTTCTCCTCCACTCTGGAACCCGATGGTTCCCTCTTTCAAACCTTCCTCGACCGACTGAGCCACCACCCGGGGGTTCCCTAGCTGGTTGTGGCCAGGACTGGCCCCTGGGCCATCCAGATGTCTCTGGCCCCTGCGGTCGCACAGAGTGGGGGGCAGTAACCCCAGGCCCGTAGTACCCGTTGACCACTCTCCTCCTCCTCCTTGCAGTTCCGAACTGCCACTGGTCCAGCCACCTGGGGTCCGCACCCTCAGGCTGACCAGCATTAGGGGTGAGGCTCTCCTCCCCCTACCTCTCCTTCTGGGGTTCCTCACCCTATGCGAGGCACCCTCAGACCACCACTCTCTCCCCAGTCCATGGCCTTGACCCTTCAACTGGTTCCCCAGCCTAGGGTCTAAACCCTTGGGCTGCATCGGTGCCAGGGGCGAGTCCTCCCTCCCCCTGCACCCCCTCCCAGAGTTCCGCACCCTCCCAACAGGAGAAGTACCCCTGGAAGACACTTCTGGGGGGACAATGCTAACAGATGTCCCACCCGCCAGGTCAGGCAGTACCCATCCCTGGCCTCCCAACCCAGGATCTAAGCCCTGTGGCTGAGCCGGTGCCCGAGGCGAGACCTTCCTCCCTCTGCACCCCCTTCCAGAGTTCCGCACACTCCCACCTGGAAAAGTACCCCTGGAACCTGGCACCCCAGCCCAGGATCTAAACCCTGCAACTGGGCCAACCCCAGAACCTCAGGAGCTCTGATTACAGATGCCCCGGGTCCTCCTGACACTAGGGGCTCCCCCTCATCGGGCGGCACATCAGGACAGCCTAGGCTCCCAACCTGGGGCTCCCTTACGGAACTCTCCAGGCCCTGAGACTGCGGTTGGGGCACCTCGGGACACCTCCCCGTCTCACTCCTTCCTATGGATAGGACGTGAGGCCCTACAACCCTCTCTCTTCCCCGGGACCTAGCTGGGCTATTCGCCACCTCTCCCACCTCGCTGGGTTGGAAGATCCCTGCACCACCCCCTTCAGGGTCACTCCCCAATGCCTCCTCAGACACCCTGGCCCTCACCCAGAGGTCTGCCTCCCGTGCAAGCTCCCTGGGGTCGGAGAACCCACACTGTCCTAGGTGGTGACGCAACCTTGGGGAACAATTCCTGAGCATGTGCTCCCGGATGACTACCTGGCACAGCCCTTCCCACTCATTCACTGCACTCCTCACCACCCAATCCTCCAATGCAGTCCCACACACCTCCGCAAACTCCCCCCAGGACTGGTGGGACAGTTTTACCCTGCCCCTGAACTCTAACCTGCCCCCCTCTGTGGAAATGTGGATTTTCCTGATCAGTTATGTCCCCTATCTTGGACCCCAACGGTTCTATATGCATGTTACAAGTACATGTATGTTCCCTCCAGTTCCAGTTTCTAAGACGCAAACATATGTGTGTCTACCGTCGACATGTTCTCTGTCAGATCCGCCATCGATGGGCTGGATATTCGATTCCTAAGTATGAAAGGCCACCGACTTTATATGGCTAAGTTACTACATTTTTACAGTTCAGGCAAGTAGGCCCGATTCTGTCCTCAAAGCCTTTCCCTGCTCTCTGTCTCTGACAGCTCCAACTTGAGCTCGCATCTGTATCCATGAACTTTGTCCTACTCCCTGTGCAGCTAACGGTGCCTGCCTCGGCCAGTTTTCGCCTGCCTGCCAAGAAGCTGTATTTCACCTTCGAATTATCTATTTTGCTCTCCAGCCGATGCATTCCTGTCTAGTGATTTAGGTAAACATTTCCTTTAGCTCACAAGCAAAGGACTCAGCCTTTCCGTCCTCCTGCAAATGATTCATAGCCCTGTTGCCATGGAAAGTTTTCTGCCCCTCGCATCTCATATAGACACTTAGACGCTTGTACACGCACACACAGTTAGTATAGAATAGATTCTGTCCGAGAGTCCTTCCTTGTGGATAACATAGTTCTCTAAACATAGGATGTTTGATATGATTTGGGATTAGGTTGACTTGACCCCCCAGACTTCTCGTCTCCACATGTAGAGCTAAATGTCAAGTCCCCTTCACCCCCTAGTTGCACGTCAATCACACGTCATACTGCTGCGCACGCATCTATGTTAAGTATTATCGTATAGATCCACCTATGTAAGATAACCAGAGCCAATCATGTTTCTTTTTGCTCCTTATTACGCCTAGTTTCAATTACGTATCACTATGTTAATTTATCTTATCAATCGTTACGCCTTTTTTGCATTTGTTTCATTGTAAGTGTATGACCTATAAAAGTTACTTCTTGTCAATAAAGTATTGTACTTCACTTCCTGAACCCTCGTGGTGACGGAACCTGAAGGCCGCGACTCGAGTCGGCCATTTTTGATGGAATAAAGCCCATTTAAAAAAACTCTTATACCACGGATTCTGCCTCTTGTTATTCTGAGCTATTTTATTTTATTTCAAGATCCCGTATGAAATTCAGTCCGGTAAAGAAGATTTTATTTACCACATAATGGCGCCCGAACAGGGACACTTTCTCATCTCACGCGCCGGCGGTGCGTTGCAGGCCCGGTCTCCTGCCACAGCTGGACGGACCATAAACGCGTACCAGCAGGATTTCCTGTAAGCTCCCTCCGGTCAAGCGGGGGCGACTGAGGCTGCGATCAACCCAGACGAGGCGGTGAGAAGTGCGAAGTATCCCGACCAGAGCCTAGCTGAGAGAGCAAGATCCGAGGTATACAGAGGCCCACCAGGTTTCTCGAAATCCCGATGTCCAGAGGGTCCGCTGTCCGCAGTCATCGAGTCCTGTCCATTCTCTGAGGCCTTCCGTTTCAAGGAGCTACTCGGTGAGTACCATCGCCGGGGAGGCGTGTTGACGCGCACATAGGTTGTGCCGGTCAAGACGGATTTGGGTACACAAATCCGGTCTGCACTGTTTAGCAGTGTATATGTACTGTTTAGCAGTATATCAAGTATTCCGAAGTATTCAGTTACTGTCAAGAATTCAGCGTGGTGATTAGTTAGGTAGACTGTCATCATTGTCGGTCATTGTTAAAATATTTAATGTTCAATATTTAAAGTGTTTAAATGTCTTGCATATTGTGGTATGAATGATTGTTCATTGTTCACTGTTCATTATTGTGTTTTTCGTATTAAGTAAATTCAAGAGTAAGTATCAGATCAGTTGTCAATATGCCGCTTTTCTCGAAGTTAAGACAGATTACTACCAGAAAAGGGGTGCTTGAAGAAGCAGTTCCTATTCCTCCTAGGGACACTCCAGGGCATTTTATGTACCATAAGCATGGCTTAGATGCCATATTGTTTCTTGATCTATGGGTAGATTATACCAAGGGATTGCCGGAAAGTCAAAGGTGGCCCGCAGCGGGAACCTGGGATGCAGAGTGCATCATGAAAGTAGAGGAAGAGTTATGGAAAAGAAAGGTCAGACAGTCACAGAAAGACGCTGTTGAGTTATGGCGTAAAGAATCTCATAGACGTACAGAAAAAGCACGTAGACAAGAAGAGAGGAGTAAAGAAAGTTCAAATAAAGTTCAAGAAAATTTATTAATTGAGGAAGGTATCCGAGTGAAATCAGAACAAGTAAATAGACAAAGAAATGCTCTTATGAATGGTATGTATCCCCTTCTAGCCGAAGGACTACCTAAGGCTGTTACAGAGATGCCAAAAGACTTGCCACCCCCATTATTTCCAATTAAGGTACATCCTAAAGGGCATCCCAGAACCGCAGAAGATGTTTTTCTTTCCTCATATCTAGACGACGCAGCTCCCGAGTATGCTAACGCCACACCACATAGACCGTCTGGCGGAGGGGTTCAACGTCAGGATCAGGTATCTGTCCCCGTGCAACAGCAAGTCCCGATACAAGCTTCGGCAAGCACATCTGTTTCCGCATCTGTCTCCGCAGTCGATCGTACAGGGGTATCGACACCCATAGTTGCTGTGTCACGTTCAACGAATCCATTCACACCCGACGCCCCAGATGGGGCCACGGGAGGTGCTAGCAGTACCTTTACACCACCCAGAATAAATAAACTTGTTTTTCAAGAGTCAGCGCATTCACGTACACCTAAATTCGTAAGTGAACGTACACTTAAGGAACTCCTTGTAAATTGTAGATATGACCCAGTGGCTGGTAAAGAGGACGAAATGGTCCTGGCATCATTACGTATCAGGCGAGCCGCAGAGTATTTAGCAAGGTTACCAGGAATGACTACGCATCTAGATAACATATATCATTTTTGTTCAAACGGGACGAGATCCAGGATGTATTAACAGAGCTATGGAATTCCAGAAAGTAGAGATACAGGGGGAACTGTTACGTTTCCTCATAAACTGTGTGATCAGAAATCAAGACCGTCCGGGGGTAGACCCGAATACAATGCTTATTCTTACAAGATGGAGTCAGAATATATCAGAAGGGAGACACGATAAGCAAAATTGTATAATAGCCATGTACCGAAAAATCCGTAAAGAAATAGAGCGTATTCATGAAGAAAGATTGGGAACAGACGAGTTTGAGCAAGATGAAGTGTCCGAATCAGGGAATTCCGCAAGACAGTCAGAGACCATAGCCTATGTAGGCAGAGGAAGATCCTGTGAAAATACTAGATGTTTTTCTGATCCCATACACTCTGTATGTCCAAATAATAGCAGAACGTATGCGACGCCTGTAATAAATCTGAAGTCTCCTGAACATTCGTTTCAAGCCGCAGATAAAATACTACGAGAACGAAGGGGTTACCACCTCCTCGATTCCATGGATGAGCAAGAATTAGCCAGATCAGCCGTTCACTGGATTGACAGTCCTGAAAAATACGGTGATGAGACCGTAGCACACACGTTTTTTAATCTCAGTGCAGATGAACAACGTTTAGCTGGAATATATATGATTCAGCAACTCCTCATATTATATAAGAGCCAACATGCTGACCCTGGTCCTTTACCTGATATATTAACGGAACTACTCACGAACAGATGGAGAGGTTCTAGTAACAAGCTAATTAAAGAGATATTAGTGTCACGTAAGCAGTATGTCCTTTTTGTAAGTCCGGATTCTCTCTCGCTGCCCCGCAGAGAAAGAGCGCCGTACTATATGGATAGACAAAATCCTTTACGAGAAGTGCACCCAATAAAAGGCGAAGACAATGAGTTTCACCGTGTATTTGTTTACACACCCATATCAAAAATGGAATTATTGGAAATGAAGAAAGTAGTACCTAGTCATGACAAAGACCCAGCGGGTTTCCACCGAGAAATTAAAGACATGTTACTAATGGGAGAGTACACCTTTCCTGATATTATGACGATATTAAAGGTGCTTTTGCCTGCTGGCATTTATGAAAAACTGAAAGAAAAAGAGTGGGAAGTGGGAGACCAAAAGATAGACTGGACAGCATTAGCAGAGGAAGAAAGGGCCCGAACTGCAGGTTCAGGGCTCGGGGATAAAGTTAAACTGTTACCAGGTTTACTAGTACAGGTACTGCCACGTTTATTAACTACAAAAAAGGAGGATCGGGGTGCAATCACAGCCTGCAAACAAAAGCAAGATGAAGACACAAGCGATTATTATGCTCGATTTGAAAAATGTTTTGGTATAAATAGTGGTATAAAAGCAAATAGTGACTCATATCCACATTTATTTGTGACAAAATTAGTGGAAAATGCATTGCCTCCAGTGAAGAATAGAATATTGAAATTCGAGAGTACCTGGCAAAGTAACACTCCGTCACAAATGCTACAAATGTTACAGTATCATCACAATAGAATTAGGGATGAACAAGAACACGAGCATAGACGCATGAAGGATACAAAAATGAAAATGCTAGTTTCTCAGACAGTACCAGCAGATGGTCACAAAAAGGGTGTGACACATTCTGGTGATTCTGCAGTTCCTGTAAAAGGAACCTGCAATTACTGTAAACAACTAGGCCATTATGTACACGATTGTCCAGTCCTGAAACGTAATATAGCTACAGGTATTGCAAAAGAGAGACCACGATTAGTTAGACACGATCAGAATGAACAAGGAACTATGCAGCATGGACAGTCCATGCCAGTTCAGCAACAGTCCATGCCAGCCTCACAGCAACCCATACAGTTTGTGCCAGCTGCACCACCGTTGCCTGCTACTGCCACACAAACCACAACACGACAAATGTATCAGACTGCACAGTATGAATACCCTGAGTATCAGCGTTACGCATGAACCAGCCTAGAGAGGGAAGTTGACTTACCGCTTATCGAGATTCCTGTAGATCAAGAAGGACCTTATGTACATAGTGAATTATTAGGTCAGGATAGAAAATTCTTACTCGATACAGGGGCAAGTCGAACAACTATAAAACGTAGTGAAGTTCCAGGGGCACCCCTCTCAGGCTCTCAAAATGTTTCCCTTGGTTTTTCAGGAAAACCTATTGTTAATGAAGTATCACAGCCTCTACCACTTACGATAGGACCTTTGACACGAACTACAGATTTATTGCTTACTAAATCATGCCCAGAAAATCTGTTAGGAATTAAAACTCTGAAAGCACTAGGAGCCATAATATGTTGTTCTCCGGAAGGAGTAAGGTTGTTTCTACGTGATTTTAAAGGTCACTATGCGTCTAGAGACATGGATCCCCGACTACAGACTTTACCAGTACATCTATGGGCACAAGGCCCTACGGATGTTGGCTGCATGAACATTACACCCTATCGAGTCACATTGAAAGCAGGAGTGGTACTACCACGAATGCGACAATACAAGTTACCGCATGATGCTGTAGTGGCTTTGCTGAAAATCATTGATGAGCTGATTGTCCAGGGAGTAGTTGTAGAAACAGACTCCAATGTATGTAATTCACCGATAATTCCGATTCTTAAACGAACTGATCCTACTGCCCCACCAGTGTACCGATTGGTTATTGATTTGCGTGAACTAAACAAGTGCATTGTACCACAATTCCCTGTGGTCCCTGATATATCATCATTGTTGACAGCAATTGATTCCGAAGCAACATTCTTTACTGTAATTGATCTCAAGAATGCCTTTTTCAGCGTCCCAATAGATCCGGAAAGCCAATATTTGTTCGGATTCAGTTTAAATGGGCGCAGCTTTAAATTCTCACGCGCTCCCCAAGGATTCACAGAAAGCCCCAGCATCTACAGCCAAGCACTGAAACGAGAACTTGACAGTATCCACATGCCAGTCAATACTGCACTGCTTCAATATGTCGATGATCTGCTGATCACCGCAAGAAGCGAGCCAGAATGTGAAAAGGCTTCTCTGACAGTTTTACATTTTCTAGCCGACAAGGGGCACAAGGTGTCTCCTTCTAAGCTGCAATTCTGTGTCCAGCGAGTTATTTATCTTGGTCACTCGCTGTCCAAGGAGGGAAGGCAGCTTACACCAGATCGCATCCAGTTAATTGCTAACATGTCAATACCCCAGACACAAAAGGAGGTGCGAGCTTTCATAGGCCTCACTTCATATTGTAGGCAGTGGATCCCTCAGTACGCATTTCTAGCAAAACCACTCATTCAGTTAACCACACAGGAGGCAGCCACATCGACTGTCCTCCCTTGGACTCAGGAACATACACAAGCTTTTGAAAGCCTAAAGGAAGCTTTATGTCAAGCACCTGTTTTAGCAACACCATGTTATAGCAAACATTTTACACTCTTCGTTACAGAACGCGAAGGTACTGCCTTGTCAGTACTCACTCAGGATCAAGCAGGATCACGCAAACCATGTGCTTATTTTTCCAGTACATTAGATCCCGTAGCTCAGGCTTTGCCTGCATGCCTGAAATCAGTGGCAGCGACAGCTTTAGCAATCAGACAAAGCGATGCCATAGTATTAGGACACCCATTGACAGTACAAGTACCACATGCAGTAGAGGTTCTTGTGAACCGAACACAAACACAACACTTGACCATAGCAAGACTTACCGGTTATGAACTGACATTGTTTCAACCACACATAGAGATCCGACGGTGTAATACATTGAATCCTGCTACACTATTACCTGTAATTGGAACAGACCCACTAGCTCATGATTGTGTTGAAATCATTGAAATAAAGACGAAACCTAGACAAGACTTGACAGACGTTCCATTGTTAGATCCAGACCTGACGTTGTATGTAGACGGATCGTGCATGAGAACAAGTACAGGAGATTTAGTGGCCGCGTATGCAGTCACAACAGACACTGAAGTTGTTGAGACAAATTGTATAGATACTTTGTCAGCCCAAGCAGCAGAACTTATTGCTCTAACCCAAGCCTGTATTCAAGCCACAAATAAGAAAGTTAATGTATACACTGATTCACGTTATGCATTCGGAGTTGTACACGACTTCGGCGTGCTGTGGCGAGAGAGAGGTTATTTAACCTCCCATGGTGCCCACATTCAGCACGGACCCCTCATTCATGCTTTGTTAGACGCAATACATCTACCCACTGCTATATCGATTATGAAATGTAAAGCACACACGAAGGTTACTGATATCATTTCTCAAGGCAATGATTTAGCTGACAGAACAGCTAAACAGACTGCTCAGAATCGCACATTAGACATGACAAAGCCAATAGTTCAGACACCAACACAGTGTATGACAATTAAGGATCCCGCACTTGACGTAATTGACATACAGACACATGCCACAGCAGAAGAAATAAAGAAGTGGACTGAACTAGGAGGGATCCAGACAGATCAAGGATGGATGACGAAGGAGAAATCTGTATGGTTTCTCCCTGATTCCATGGTTCAAGCCATTATAGCTACAGTTCACAGTCCAGCACATTTAGGAGAGAAGGCTATGCTAGACAGCATTCAGCACATTTGGTTCAACAAACATTTACGAGCAGCAGCTAAACAAAAAGTTCGTACCTGTATGATATGTTGTCAGTTTAATCCAGGAAAGAGTGTTCCCGTAGAGCAGGGTGGATTTCAGCCTCCTGACCATCCTTTTGAAGTCCTCCAGATGGATTATATTCAGATGGAACGTTGTCGAGGATTCAAATATGTTCTCGTAGTTGTCTGCGCTCTCTCCCGTTGGACAGAGGCGTATCCCGTATCAGATTACACTGCCCCGACTACTGCCAAGCAGCTAGTTCGAGAATTCTTCCCACGGTACGGTTTACCACGTGTTGTATATTCAGATAACGGCCAGCCTTTCTCATCCGAATTAATGAAACATGTCTCACTTTTGTTGGGATATCAGTGGAAATTCCACTGTGTCCGACACCCCGAGGCAGCAGGTCTCGTGGAACGACATAATCAACTTTTAAAAATCAGATTGTCTAAAATATGTCAGGAAAAAGGTGTGGACTGGATAGTAGCCTTACCAGTTGCGCTATTTTACATGAGGATGGTAGCACACTCTCGAACAGGGCTATCCCCTTATGAGGTGATCTTTGGTAGACCACCGAATATGTGGGGGACGCCTATACCCCGTAAAATAACTGATGTTGACTGTAATATGCTGACAGATTACCTGGCTTCCTTGATGTCTGCACTACAATCTTGTCGTTCACAGGTAGTCGCAGCTTTTCCCGACAACACCGAGGTGAAACCTCATGACGTAATTCCCGGCGATTATGTTCTCGTCAGGAATTTCGATCGGAAAACCCAACTGGAGCCAAGGTGGAGGCTTCCTAAGTTGGTCCTGCTGACGACCAGAACAGCTGTGAAGATCGAAGGGAGAAAAGGCTGGGTGCATTCCAGCCATATCAAGAAATTTCATGGACTTCCTCCTGACACAAACAGTACTCCCCGTGTGTCTTCCCCCATTGACTCAAAGCTACCTTTGGCTGAAGCCAGTAGCACCGAACTCTATAAGCAGAAACTCAGGTCCAGATCCAAACTGTCGGACGATTTGATTGTTTAAGTCCTCTCCAAGGTGAAGCGGTTGAATCTGTCCCGACATGTATCCCTTAGGTCTGAATGATGTAGAGTCCAGAATCATAATAAAACGACATGCTTATTGTAAATTACTGCGTAGCCACTGTATTGTGACTTTATTAATTTTGTTTTCCTTGAGTTTTTTAATAGTTACTGCAAGCATATTGTTGCATATGTATTATCCTGTTTCTAAACGTGCTTTCAATATAACTGATGAACATTCTTTTAGTGAATTACCCCCACATGAGTTGTCCTATAGACTTGCGCTGCGCAACAACACCTTCATTAGTATGTTACATCATTCCCATCAGACTAGTAATGCCACCAATTGTTGGGTGTGTGGCCGACTCCCTCCCTATCAGAATAACAAAGGAGTTCTGCCTTTCTTTCCACATCCGTTCACACACAATGGCTCCTGTGGAGCATGGTTTAGTTTATTAAATTCCATAGACCCAGACACAGCAGTTTATCAACAACATTGGATATGGGGAAATCTGAATCTAGTTTTATTCAAAGTCTGTCACCCCAATAAGGAGGGTCACCCCAGTAGAACAGGAACTGATTTAGAAAATGAAGTGTATAAATTAGGTAATTTTACGCCTAATCTTATGATTTTGAATGTCAAATCCGAAGTTGAACTAATTCTGCCCACTATGTCTGTATTTCCAGTTAAGGGTGAATTATGTGTGAGAAAAGTTGGTTCCATACATATGGGCCATAGCCAATGCGTTACTACAGTAGAATATAGTGATCAAGGTAAATCTTCATTTAGAGCTTCTAGCCATTCTTACTTTATATGTGGTCAGACGGCATATATGCGTCTGCCTCTAGATTGGGATGGTACCTGTTACATAGCATTCCTTTTGCCACCTGTTTTCCTAGCTCCCCCTGATTATTATCGAAATGTTCATTTAGTACACAAAAGAGAGCGTAGAGATCTCCCAGTTGTCGATTATACTGAGACGGCATGGGACAAGTATGTAGATTTCAATAAAGGTATCTTTCCCTATATAGGTACCATATCAAATAGTAAGCTGATACGCAGACTCACCAAGACTCTTGAAGCTGTAGTAAACGAGACTATAGCCGCCCTAGGCAATCTGACAGAGGAACAATCAGTGATGAGAATTGTTGTTCTCCAGAATCGTCTTGTCCTTGACGTCATCCTGGCCGATAGGGGCGGAGCTTGCAGGGTCATCGGATCCAGCTGCTGCATATTCATACCAGAAAATTCGCCATCTGTATATAAAGCTATAACACGCCTTCATAAGATTGTAAGCCAGATACACGAAAATCCAGGCACTTGGACGTGGTCCGGGTGGTTTTGGAGTGTGATATCAGCCTGGGGATGGAGAGTTCTATCCTTCCTAGGTATTGGCCTTCTTATGCTCTTCAGTTGTTGTTTATGCCTGCAATGTGGACCAGCGATTTGTGGTCTGTGTGCCACATCATGCATTCCATATCACAGTTCTCGTTCAAAATACCGGAAGAAGAAGGAAGAAGAAATGATGCTCCATGAGCAAATCGATGGAATGATGAAGATTGATATCTCTTGAAGGGCAAGTAGGGGACAAGGAGGGAATGTGGAAATGTGGATTTTCCTGATCAGTTATGTCCCCTATCTTGGACCCCAACGGTTCTATATGCATGTTACAAGTACATGTATGTTCCCTCCAGTTCCAGTTTCTAAGACGCAAACATATGTGTGTCTACCGTCGACATGTTCTCTGTCAGATCCGCCATCGATGGGCTGGATATTCGATTCCTAAGTATGAAAGGCCACCGACTTTATATGGCTAAGTTACTACATTTTTACAGTTCAGGCAAGTAGGCCCGATTCTGTCCTCAAAGCCTTTCCCTGCTCTCTGTCTCTGACAGCTCCAGCTTGAGCTCGCATCTGTATCCATGAACTTTGTCCTACTCCCTGTGCAGCTAACGGTGCCTGCCTCGGCCAGTTTTCGCCTGCCTGCCAAGAAGCTGTATTTCACCTTCGAATTATCTATTTTGCTCTCCAGCCGATGCATTCCTGTCTAGTGATTTAGGTAAACATTTCCTTTAGCTCACAAGCAAAGGACTCAGCCTTTCCGTCCTCCTGCAAATGATTCATAGCCCTGTTGCCATGGAAAGTTTTCTGCCCCTCGCATCTCATATAGACACTTAGACGCTTGTACACGCACACACAGTTAGTATAGAATAGATTCTGTCCGAGAGTCCTTCCTTGTGGATAACATAGTTCTCTAAACATAGGATGTTAGATATGATTTGGGATTAGGTTGACTTGACCCCCCAGACTTCTCGTCTCCACATGTAGAGCTAAATGTCAAGTCCCCTTCACCCCCTAGTTGCACGTCAATCACACGTCATACTGCTGCGCACGCATCTATGTTAAGTATTATCGTATAGATCCACCTATGTAAGATAACCAGAGCCAATCATGTTTCTTTTTGCTCCTTATTACGCCTAGTTTCAATTACGTATCACTATGTTAATTTATCTTATCAATCGTTACGCCTTTTTTGCATTTGTTTCATTGTAAGTGTATGACCTATAAAAGTTACTTCTTGTCAATAAAGTATTGTACTTCACTTCCTGAACCCTCGTGGTGACGGAACCTGAAGGCCGCGACTCGAGTCGGCCATTTTTGATGGAATAAAGCCCATTTAAAAAAACTCTTATACCACGGATTCTGCCTCTTGTTATTCTGAGCTATTTTATTTTATTTCAAGATCCCGTATGAAATTCAGTCCGGTAAAGAAGATTTTATTTACCACACCTCTTCCTGGGAATCAGGCACCATCTCCTGGGCTCTGGGAGTGGGACACCCTACATTGGATCTACTCTCGCTGCCACCACTGGATCCCACCCTTACTGGTGAATCCAGACCACAAAAAGCACTCTCAGGGGACAACCTACCCTCCCGAGCTGGTCTCTCCCTGGCAAAGGCCCTCTCTGCCTCCACCATCCTTTCCTGCGCTAGGACCTTCTCCGTCTCTAGCCTCTTCTCCTCCACCCTCAGCCGCGCTAGCTCCACCTTGAGCCTTTCCAGCGCCAGCTGATGCTCCCTTTCTTCCCTCCTATCCACCCACTCTTCTGTGGACAGGGAAAGGGACGGGGCAGTGCCCCCGGGACTGGACCCAGCGCGGGACTCCCTACCTCTGGTGTCCTCCCTCGCTACTGGCATCTCCCCCCGATCATCTTCCTCCTCCTCGTCAGTGTCACCACCCTCCGGGGTTATGGACTGGGCCCCCTCACTCTCTGAGTCCTCCCTACACTGGAGGTCCTCCTCCGGGTCTCCACTAAATCCACCCTTTAAATATGCGGAGGGGTAATCTGACAGGTCCCCACCGATCTCTAAGGGTTCTCCCCTCTTGAGGGCCTCATAGAGAAATAACTTCCGGCGCGTGTTGCCTACTGGGGGTATCCCTCTCTCCCTGCAGAAATACATCACTTCCTGCTCCGTGTACTCCATAAGATCATCCTCGTTGTAGGTTAACCCCATCCTGGCACGGTACACCCGGGACACACCACCCACAGTGCAACAGGGAGACACAATTTAAAATACACTTCCAGGAGGAAATCACAATCAAGGAAAAAACAATAATTCCCCAAAACCCTGAGATTACTTTAAACGCTCAGTTTGCAGTGCAACCTGTGGCCGCTGTGGTACTGCGCAAACACAAGTCCTATCCCACCGCTGAACACCAATGTTGGAAACGGGTAGCGTGGTGCAGAGCGGGCGGGCCAAACTCCGGAGGAAATGTGCAAAGCATCCACGCAGTACTCACAGGCGACAAACAAGGCACACTACAAAAAGAGACACTACACCAGTTTAGGTAAAAAGAACTTTTGTATTGTCAAAACCACAAGGTGTCAGGAAATCTCTACCCTGCGCCAACTGGCGCTCGATTCAAATTTACAGGGGGGAATTATGTACAGCGCAGGGCCAATCGGGCCCCTGCCGGAATCATTGCGATTTAGAAGATAATCAAAATAAGTCCCTCACTTCCAACCTGCAAGAAAAGCATCATGGCACAACATCAGCAATAGTCCGGGACACCTGGAATAAAAGCATCATGGCATTCCCTTCTGTATCACCAATATGATTAACTCCTGAGCCTGAGGCAGAAATTAGGGTAGGCAGTGCATCAACACATCAAACCCTGGCATCTAAAACTAGCGCTGCACAGAGCAAAACAATAGCGCTTCCCATAGAGCCTTTTAACATAGCGCCGCCCCTAGTAAGGCGATAGCGCTTTAAAACAGGCATATACACATATCGCTGCACATAGCAAGGCATTAGCACTTTAAACCATGGCATTCGACATAGCGCTGCACATAGCAACTCCATAGCGCGTTAAAACATAACCTTTAACATAGCGCCGCACCTAGCAAGGCGAAAGCGCTCCAAAACATAGCCATTGACATAGCGCTGCACATAGCATGGCAATAGCGCTTTAAAACATAGCCTTTAACACGGCGCTGCACATAGTAAGGCAATAGCGCGTTAAAACAGTACATTTACCATAGCGCTACACAAAGGTTCACCAGCAAGGTGAACTCCCCCACTGGGAGCCTGTGGGGGGGGCAACATCACAACCTGCGACCCTTAGGCATACGGCAGGATCCCCCGCCTACTCAGGCCCAAGGACGTTGCAGCTGCCCACTGTCCTGCGGGGCAGCTGAGGAAGGTAAGTTAGTCCAGTCCGTGGGAACAAAGCAGCCCCTCCTCGGGGACCCTGCGATGGGGGTAATGGCCCCAGACGCGTTGCAGCTGCCCACTGGCCTGCAGGGCAGCTGTACTGAGTCCTGTAGTTCCTGCGAGGTTGAGGTCCCCGCCGGGACTTGGAAAGCAGGGGATGTCCCCACAGTAAGTATGGGCCCCACGGGGCTTTCCAGCCATTCACTGGGGCGGGCACCGACTGTGTGCCCCGACTTCGCCCCTCCCACCAAGGCAAGGCCAAGCCCCACTCACCGGGCTCACTTGAAGGACTTCACCCGGGTTCCCGCCGGGGACCCGGTACTTCGACGATGCTCCCGCTTCGCGGCTCCACACGGGGCTTCCCTCGGCCTCACCCGGGCCCCCTCCTGGGACCCGGGACTTTGACGATGCTTCCGCTTCGTGGCTCCACATGGGGCTTACCTCGGCTTCACCCGGGCCCCCTCCTGGGACCCGGGACTTCGAGGCAGCCCTCGGGGCTCTCCTCCGGCTCCGGAGGGCCCCCACCACGGAGCGAAGTCTCCGTTGGCCTCCGGGCTGCTTCCTGGCTTCCTGCCGTCTGGCAGCCAATCCGTGCGCGGCTGTCGCGGGGGCGCGGCCGATGACGCGGCCGGGGCTTCTGTTGCCGGGCAATGCTTCTCAGCGTTCTTCAGGCCCGGTTCGCGGGGCTCTCCTCACCTCCGGAGAGCCCCTCGCCACGGAGCAACGTATCCGTCGAGCCTTGGGGGTGACGCCAGCGCGGGGTAGGCTCCCGTCTGGCTCTCGCGCCACTCCTTCCCCTTCCGGGTCGCCGCAGGCAGCGCGGCAGCCCACTCCTCGTCTGCCCCCCGGGCGGCGGCGGTGATTCCGTCAGTTTCTCTTTCTGGCGGGGGCAATACGGGGTAGGCTCCCGTTTTTAAGTGGAGCGCCAAAACGGGTTAGGCTCCCGAGGTTGTGAATAAGCGCCGAGGCAGTTGGCACTCGCGCTGCAGGGCACACACGCGGGGTGGGTTCCCGCTGGGCCCCTAATGAGGCTGGCACGTGGGGTAGGCTCCCGTTATATCTTTCAGCCCCCAGCTCTCCCTGGCCACACGCTCCTCACCTCCTTTGGGCCAGGATGTATAGCGCTTTGCCGGCGCTAGGCGGTCCCACCAGCTTTAGGGGCAGTGTGCAGTCCATTCAAAGATAGCGCTCACCAAATCTAGCGCTCTCCTTCCAGGGGCAGCTTGTGAATAGCGCTCTCCTTTCAGGGGCAGCTTGTGAATAGCGCTCTCCTTCCAGGGGGCAGCTTGTGAATAGCGCTCTCTGGTTCCGGCCCCTTGTCTGAGGGTTTCTTGAGGGGGGAAGTTGCGTTGGTGGCTGAAGGCGGACTAATTAGTCTCTGCCTGTCGTCCCTGGATTCTCCTCTCGCCGGGCCAGATCAATGGGTAGTTCAGGATCCCTCACTCTCTTGAAAGGCAGCACCTAAGCCCTGTCACTTTCAGAGGCATAGGTCCCTGACTAATCCTACCGCCTAAAACTCCTGCGAGGGCTTCTCCAGGTCTGCGTTGCCCCAACTATAGCTTTCCCTCGCCCTGTGGACAGTAGGGGGGTAGGTAGGCTCAGGGCCCAGCCCACAGGCCTATGTGGCGGTAACCCCTGGCAGCAGGTCCCCTCTCTCCCTGGTCCACCCTCTGTCTGACTGAGCACATGGCAGCCCAGCTCCGCCCTTTATACGCCCCTCACCCCACCTTCCAGACAGTGCCAGAAGCTTCTAGAAGCGTCTGGGGAAACTGGCTCTAACTGGCCTAGGGGGAGGGGTAGAGCACCCTGGGTGCCAGGCTTCCCTCCAAAAGCTGGGGTTGCTGGGAAATAACGACTAGACTGTTAACCTAGCTCAGTCAAACGGCGCAACCACACAGCTCTGGCATCCATTTTAAGTTACATTTTTAAAATGGGGAAACTCAGTCTGCACACATTCAATCTTTGCATTTACACATGTGATTTCCCAGAAAATCGAAAAATTTCAGGGAAAAAGGGCCAAGTCCAACACAACCCCCTTCCAGCCAAAAGCCAGGGTAGACCGATTAATGCCTTGATGGGCTTCCCTGCTTGGGGCGAGAAAAGGTGGACGCAGGCCCGCAACTGCAGGAGCACCCGCAGGTTCTCCTCCACTCTGGAACCCGATGGTTCCCTCTTTCAAACCTTCCTCGACCGACTGAGCCATCACCCGGGGGTTCCCTAGCTGGTTGTGGCCAGGACTGGCCCCTGGGCCATCCAGATGTCTCTGGCCCTTGCGGTCGCACAGAGTGGGGGGCAGTAACCCCAGGCCCGTAGTTCCCGTTGACCACTCTCCTCCTCCTCCTTGCAGTTCCGAACTGCCACTGGTCCACCCACCTGGGGTCCGCACCCTCAGGCTGACCAGCCATCAGGGGCGAGGCTCTCCTCCCCCTACCTCTCCTTCTGGGGTTCCTCACCCTATGCGAGGCTCCCTCAGACCACCACTCTCTCCCCAGTCCATGGCCTTGACCCTTCAACTGGTTCCCCAGCCTAGGGTCTAAACCCTTGGGCTGCATCGGTGCCAGGGGCAAGTCCTCCCTCCCCCAGCACCCCCTCCCAGAGTTCCGCACCCTCCCAACAGGAGAAGTACCCCTGGAAGACACTTCTGGGGGGACAATGCTAACAGATGTCCCACCCGCCAGGTCAGGCAGTACCCATCCCTGGCCTCCCAACCCAGGATCTAAGCCCTGTGGCTGAGCCGGTGCCCGAGGCGAGACCTTCCTCCCTCTGCACCCCCTTCCAGAGTTCCGCACCCTCCCACCTGGAAAAGTACCCCTGGAACCTGGCACCCCAGCCCAGGATCTAAACCCTGCAACTGGGCCAACCCCAGAACCTCACGAGCTCTGATTACAGATGCCCCGGGTCCTCCTGACACTAGGGGCTCCCCCTCATCGGGCGGCACATCAGGACAGCCTAGGCTCCCAACCTGGGGCTCCCTTACGGAACTCTCCAGGCCCTGAGACTGCGGTTGGGCCACCTCGGGACACCTCCCCGTCTCACTCCTTCCTATGGATAGGACGTGAGGCCTTACAATCCTCTCTCTTCCCGGGGACCTAGCTGGGCTATTCGCCACCTCTCCCACCTCGCTGGGTTGGAAGATCCCTGCACCACCCCCTTCAGGGTCACTCCCCAATGCCTCCTCAGACACCCTGGCCCTCACCCAGAGGTCTGCCTCCCATGCAAGCTCCCTGGGGTCGGAGAACCCACACTGTCCTAGGTGGTGACGCAACCTTGGGGAACAATTCCTGAGCATGTGCTCCCGGATGACTACCTGGCACAGCCCTTCCCACTCATTCACTTAACTCCTCACCACCCAATCCTCCAATGCAGTCCCACACACCTCCGCAAACTCCCCCCAGGACTGGTGGGACAGTTTTACCCTGCCCCTGAACTCTAACCTGCCCCCCTCTTCCTGGGAATCAGGCACCATCTCCTGGGCTCTGGGAGTGGGACACCCTACATTGGATCTACTCTCGCTGCCACCACTGGATCCCACCCTTACTGGTGAATCCAGACCACAAAAAGCACTTTCAGGGGACAACCTACCCTCCCGAGCTGGTCTCTCCCTGGCAAAGGCCCTCTCTGCCTCCACCATCCTTTCCTGCGCTAGGACCTTCTCTGTCTCTAGCCTCTTCTCCTCCACCCTCAGCCGCGCTAGCTCCACCTTGAGCCTTTCCAGCGCCAGCTGATGCTCCCTTTCTTCCCTCCTATCCACCCACTCTTCTGGGGACAGGGAAAGGGACGGGGCAGTGCCCCCGGGACTGGACCCAGCGCGGGACTCCCTAACTCTGGTGTCCTCCCTCGCTACTGGCATCTCCCCCCGATCATCTTCCTCCTCCTCGTCAGTGTCACCACCCTCCGGGGTTATGGACTGGGCCCCCTCACTCTCTGAGTCCTCCCTACACTGGAGGTCCTCCTCCGGCTCTCCACTAAATCCACCCTTTAAATATGCGGAGGGGTAATCTGACAGGTCCCCACCGATCTCTAAGGGTTCCCCCCTCTTGAGGGCCTCATAGAGAAATAACTTCCGGCGCGTGTTGCCTACTGGGGGTATCCCTCTCTCCCTGCAGAAATACATCACTTCCTGCTCCGTGTACTCCATAAGATCATCCTCGTTGTAGGTTAACCCCATCCTGGCACGGTACACCCTGGACACACCACCCAAAGTGCAACAGGGAGACACAATTTAAAATACACTTCCAGGAGGAAATCACAATCAAGGAAAAAACAATAATTCCCCCAAACCCTGAGATTACTTTAAACGCTCAGTTTGCAGTGCAACCTGTGGTCGCTGTGGTACTGCGCAAACACAAGTCCTATCTCACCGCTGAACACCAATGTTGGAAACGGGTAGCGTGGTGCAGAGCGGGCGGGCCAAACTCCGGAGGAAATGTGCAAAGCATCCACGCAGTACTCACAGGCGACAAACAAGGCACACTACAAAAAGAGACACTACACCAGTTTAGGTAAAAAGAACTTTTGTATTGTCAAAACCACAAGGTGTCAGGTAATCTCTACCCTGCGCCAACTGGCGCTCGATTCAAATTTACAGGGGGGAATTATGTACAGGGCAGGGCCAATCGGGCCCCTGCCGGAATCATTGCGATTTAGAAGATAATCAAAATAAGTCCCTCACTTCCAACCTGCAAAAAAAGCATCATGGCACAACATCAGCAATAGTCCGGGACACCTGGAATAAAAGCATCATGGCATTCCCTTATGTATCACCAATATGATTGACTCCTGAGCCTGAGGCAGAAATTAGGGTAGGCAGTGCATCAACACATCAAACCCTGGCATCTAAAACTAGCGCTGCACAGAGCAAAACAATAGCGCTTCCCATAGAGCCTTTTAACATAGCGCCGCCCCTAGTAAGGCGATAGCGCTTTAAAACAGGCATATACACATAGCGCTGCACATAGCAAGGCATTAGCACTTTAAACCATGGCATTCGACATAGCGCTGCACATAGCAACTCCATAGCGCGTTAAAACATAACCTTTAACATAGCGCCGCACCTAGCAAGGCGAAAGCGCTCCAAAACATAGCCATTGACATAGCGCTGCACATAGCACGGCAATAGCGCTTTAAAACATAGCCTTTAACACGGTGCTGCACATAGTAAGGCAATAGCGCGTTAAAACAGTACATTTACCATAGCGCTGCACAAAGGTTCACCAGCAAGGTGAACTCCCCCACTGGGAGCCTGTGGGGGGGGGCAACATCACAACCTGCGACCCTTAGGCATACGGCAGGATCCCCCTCCTACTCAGGCCCAAGGACGTTGCAGCTGCCCACTGTCCTGCGGGGCAGCTGAGGAAGGTAAGTTAGTCCAGTCCGTGGGAACAAAGCAGCCCCTCCTCGGGGACCCTGCGATGGGGGTAATGGCCCCCGACGCGTTGCAGCTGCCCACTGGCCTGCAGGGCAGCTGTACTGAGTCCAGTAGTTCCTGCGAGGTTGAGGTCCCCGCCGGGACTTGGAAAGCAGGGGATGTCCCCACAGTAAGTATGGGCCCCACGGGGCTTTCCGGCCATTCACTGGGGCGGGCACCGACTGTGTGCCCCGACTTCACCCCTCCCACCAAGGCAAGGCCGAGCCCCACTCACCGGGCTCACTTGAAGGACTTCACCCGGGTTCCCGCCGGGGACCCGGGACTTCGACGATGCTCCCGCTTCGCGGCTCCACACGGGGCTTCCCTCGGCTTCACCCGGGCCCCCTCCTGGGACCCGGGACTTCGACGATGCTTCCGCTTCGTGGCTCCAAATGGGGCTTGCCTCGGCTTCACCCGGGCCCCCTCCTGGGACCCGGGACTTCGAGGCAGCCCTCGGGGCTCTCCTCCGGCTCCGGAGGGCCCCCACCACGGAGCGAAGTCTCCGTCGGCCTCCGGGCTGCTTCCTGGCTTCCTGCCGTCTGGCAGCCAATCCGTGCGCGGCTGTCGCGGGGGCGCGGCTGATGACGCGGCCGGGGCTTCTGTTGCCGGGCAATGCTTCTCAGCGTTCTTCAGGCCCAGTTCGCGGGGCTCTCCTCACCTCCGGAGAGCCCCTCGCCACGGAGCAATGTATCCGTCGAGCCTTGGGGGTAACGCCAGCGCGGGGTAGGCTCCCGCCTGGCTGTCGCGCCACTCCTTCCCCTTCCGGGTCGCCGCAGGCAGCGCGGCGGCCCACTCCTCGTCTGCCCCCCGGGCGGCGGCGGTGATTCCGTCAGTTTCTCTTTCTGGCGGGGGCAATACAGGGTAGGCTCCCGTTTTTAAGTGGAGCGCCAAAACGGGTTAGGCTCCCGAGGTTGTGAATAAGCGCCGAGGCAGTTGGCACTCGCGCTGCAGGGCACACACGCGGGGTGGGTTCCCGCTGGGCCCCTAATGAGGCTGGCACGTGGGGTAGGCTCCCGTTATATCTTTCAGCGCCCAGCTCTCCCTGGCCACACGCTCCTCACCTCCTTTGGGCCAGGATGTATAGCGCTTTGCCGGCGCTAGGCGGTCCCACCAGCTTTAGGGGCAGTGTGCAGTCCATTCAAAGATAGCGCTCACCAAATCTAGCGCTCTCCTTCCAGGGGCAGCTTGTGAATAGCGCTCTCCTTTCAGGGGCAGCTTGTGAATAGCGCTCTCCTTCCAGGGGGCAGCTTGTGAATAGCGCTCTCTGGTTCCGGCCCCTTGTCTGAGGGTTTCTTGAGGGGGGGAAGTTGCGTTGGTGGCTGAAGGCGGACTAATTAGTCTCTGCCTGTCGTCCCTGGATTCTCCTCTCGCCGGGCCAGATCAGTGGGTAGTTCAGGATCCCTCACTCTCTTGAAAGGCAGCACCTAAGCCCTGTCACTTTCAGAGGCATAGGTCCCTGACTAATCCTACCGCCTAAAACTCCTGCGAGGGCTTCTCCAGGTCTGCGTTGCCCCAACTATAGCTTTCCCTCGCCCTGTGGACAGTAGGGGGGTAGGTAGGCTCAGGGCCCAGCCCACAGGCCTATGTGGCGGTAACCCCTGGCAGCAGGTCCCCTCTCTCCCTGGTCCACCCTCTGTCTGACTGAGCACATGGCAGCCCAGCTCCGCCCTTTATACGCCCCTCACCCCACCTTCCAGACAGTGCCAGAAGCTTCTAGAAGCGTCTGGGGAAACTGGCTCTAACTGGCCTAGGGGGAGGGGTAGAGCACCCTGGGTGCCAGGCTTCCCTCCAAAAGTTGGGGTTGCTGGGAAATAACGACTAGACTGTTAACCTAGCTCAGTCAAACGGGGCAACCACACAGCTCTGGCATCCATTTTAAGTTACATTTTTAAAATGGGGACACTCAGTCTGCACACATTCAATCTTCGCATTTACACATGTGATTTCCCAGAAAAGCGAAAAATTTCAGGGAAAAAGGGCCAAGTCCAACACAACCCCCTTCCAGCCAAAAGCCAGGGTAGACCGATTAATGCCTTGATGGGCTTCCCTGCTTGGGGCGAGAAAAGGTGGACGCAGGCCCGCAACTGCAGGAGCACCCGCAGGTTCTCCTCCACTCTGGGACCCGATGGTTCCCTCTTTCAAACCTTCCTCAATCGACTGAGCCACCACCCGGGGGTTCCCTAGCTGGTTGTGGCCAGGACTGGCCCCTGGGCCATCCAGATGTCTCTGGCCCTTGCGGTCGCACAGAGTGGGGGGCAGTAACCACAGGCCCGTAGTTCCCGTTGACCACTCTCCTCCTCCTCCTTGCAGTTCCGAACTGCCACTGGTCCACCCACCTGGGGTCCGCACCCTCAGGCTGACCAGCCATCAGGGGCGAAGCTCTCCTCCCCCTACCTCTCCTTCTGGGGTTCCTCACCCTATGCGAGGCACCCTCAGACCACCACTCTCTACCCAGTCCATGGCCTTGACCCTTCAACTGGTTCCCCAGCCTAGGGTCTAAACCCTTGGGCTGCATCGGTGCCAGGGGCGAGTCCTCCCTCCCCCAGCACCCCCTCCCAGAGTTCCGCACCCTCCCAACAGGAGAAGTACCCCTGGAAGACACTTCTGGGGGGACAATGCTAACAGATGTCCCACCCGCCAGGTCAGGCAGTACCCATCCCTGGCCTCCCAACCCAGGATCTAAGCCCTGTGGCTGAGCCGGTGCCCGAGGCGAGACCTTCCTCCCTCTGCACCCCCTTCCAGAGTTCCGCACCCTCCCACCTGGAAAAGTACCCCTGGAACCTGGCACCCCAGCCCAGGATCTAAACCCTGCAACTGGGCCAACTCCAGAACCTCAGGAGCTCTGATTACAGATGCCCCTGGTCCTCCTGACACTAGGGGCTCCCCCTTATCGGGCGGCACATCAGGAGAGCCTAGGCTCCCAACCTGGGGCTCCCTTACGGAACTCTCCAGGCCCTGAGACTGCGGTTGGGGCACCTCGGGACACCTCCCCGTCTCACTCCTTCCTATGGATAGGACGTGAGGCCTTACAACCCTCTCTCTTCCCGGGGACCTAGCTGGGCTATTCGCCACCTCTCCCACCTCGCTGGGTTGGAAGATCCCTGCACCACCCCCTTCAGGGTCACTCCCCAATGCCTCCTCAGACACCCTGGCCCTCACCCAGAGGTCTGCCTCCCGTGCAAGCTCCCTGGGGTCGGAGAACCCACACTGTCCTAGGTGGTGACGCAACCTTGGGGAACAATTCCTGAGCATGTGCTCCCGGATGACTACCTGCAAAAACAACACTTGATGGACAGAATGCAGAACAATGTCATACATTCACCCCAGTACAGAGATCTGGGCCTAAATCCATCGTTTTTTTGCTCACCATGCCATTCCAGTTTGAACCCAGCCATATGCAAATCAGTCTTGACCCTGTGCCCCATGGGAACAGTCCAGCCCGAACTGCCAAGCCGGGTCCTCCCTGGACTGGAAACAAGCATCCTAGGACCGGTTTCGGGCTTTCAGCCCTCGTCAGCCAGGATAGCTTGATTCCAGTGGCATGGAGAGCACGGGACTCACGTCTGAGCATACCCGTCCCACTCGGGGTGACAAATGCAAAAACAACAATTGATGGACAGAATGCAGAACAATGTCATACATTCACCCCAGTACAGAGATCTGGGCCTAAATCCATCGTTTTTTTGCTCACCATGCCATTCCAGTTTGAACCCAGCCATATGCAAATCAGTCTTGACCCTGTGCCCCATGGGAACAGTCCAGCCCGAACTGCCAAGCCGGGTCCTCCCTGGACTGGAAACAAGCATCCTAGGACCGGTTTCGGGCTTTCAGCCCTCGTCAGCCAGGATAGCTTGATTCCAGTGGCATGGAGAGCATGGGACTCACGTCTGAGCATACCCGTCCCACTCGGGGTGACAAATGCAAAAACAACAATTGATGGACAGAATGCAGAACAATGTCATACATTCACCCCAGTACAGAGATCTGGGCCTAAATCCATCGTTTTTTTGCTCACCATGTCATTCCAGTTTGAACCCAGCCATATGCAAATCAGTCTTGACCCTGTGCCCCATGGGAACAGTCCAGCCCGAACTGCCAAGCCGGGTCCTCCCTGGACTGGAAACAAGCATCCTAGGACCGGTTTCGGGCTTTCAGCCCTCGTCAGCCAGGATAGCTTGATTCCAGTGGCATGGAGAGCACGGGACTCACGTCTGAGCATACCCGTCCCACTCGGGGTGACAAATGCAAAAACAACAATTGATGGACAGAATGCAGAACAATGTCATACATTCACCCCAGTACAGAGATCTGGGCCTAAATCCATCGTTTTTTTGCTCACCATGCCATTCCAGTTTGAACCCAGCCATATGCAAATCAGTCTTGACCCTGTGCCCCATGGGAACAGTCCAGCCCGAACTGCCAAGCCGGGTCCTCCCTGGACTGGAAACAAGCATCCTAGGACCGGTTTCGGGCTTTCAGCCCTCGTCAGCCAGGATAGCTTGATTCCAGTGGCATGGAGAGCACGGGACTCACGTCTGAGCATACCCGTCCCACTCGGGGTGACAAATGCAAAAACAACAATTGATGGACAGAATGCAGAACAATGTCATACATTCACCCCAGTACAGAGATCTGGGCCTAAATCCATCGTTTTTTTGCTCACCATGCCATTCCAGTTTGAACCCAGCCATATGCAAATCAGTCTTGACCCTGTGCCCCATGGGAACAGTCCAGCCCGAACTGCCAAGCCGGGTCCTCCCTGGACTGGAAACAAGCATCCTAGGACCGGTTTCGGGCTTTCAGCCCTCGTCAGCCAGGATAGCTTGATTCCAGTGGCATGGAGAGCATGGGACTCACGTCTGAGCATACCCGTCCCACTCGGGGTGACAAATGCAAAAACAACAATTGATGGACAGAATGCAGAACAATGTCATACATTCACCCCAGTACAGAGATCTGGGCCTAAATCCATCGTTTTTTTGCTCACCATGTCATTCCAGTTTGAACCCAGCCATATGCAAATCAGTCTTGACCCTGTGCCCCATGGGAACAGTCCAGCCCGAACTGCCAAGCCGGGTCCTCCCTGGACTGGAAACAAGCATCCTAGGACCGGTTTCGGGCTTTCAGCCCTCGTCAGCCAGGATAGCTTGATTCCAGTGGCATGGAGAGCACGGGACTCACGTCTGAGCATACCCGTCCCACTCGGGGTGACAAATGCAAAAACAACAATTGATGGACAGAATGCAGAACAATGTCATACATTCACCCCAGTACAGAGATCTGGGCCTAAATCCATCGTTTTTTTGCTCACCATGCCATTCCAGTTTGAACCCAGCCATATGCAAATCAGTCTTGACCCTGTGCCCCATGGGAACAGTCCAGCCCGAACTGCCAAGCCGGGTCCTCCCTGGACTGGAAACAAGCATCCTAGGACCGGTTTCGGGCTTTCAGCCCTCGTCAGCCAGGATAGCTTGATTCCAGTGGCATGGAGAGCACGGGACTCACGTCTGAGCATACCCGTCCCACTCGGGGTGACAAATGCAAAAACAACAATTGATGGACAGAATGCAGAACAATGTCATACATTCACCCCAGTACAGAGATCTGGGCCTAAATCCATCGTTTTTTTGCTCACCATGCCATTCCAGTTTGAACCCAGCCATATGCAAATCAGTCTTGACCCTGTGCCCCATGGGAACAGTCCAGCCCTTCCCACTCATTCACTGCACTCCTCACCACCCAATCCTCCAATGCAGTCCCACACACCTCCGCAAACTCCCCCCAGGACTGGTGGGACAGTTTTACCCTGCCCCTGAACTCTAACCTGCCCCCCTCTTCCTGGGAATCAGGTACCATCTCCTGGGCTCTGGGAGTGGGACACCCTACATTGGATCTACTCTCGCTGCCACCACTGGATCCCACCCTTACTGGTGAATCCAGACCACAAAAAGCACTTTCAGGGGACAACCTACCCTCCCGAGCTGGTCTCTCCCTGGCAAAGGCCCTCTCTGCCTCCACCATCCTTTCCTGCGCTAGGACCTTCTCCGTCTCTAGCCTCTTCTCCTCCACCCTCAGCCGCGCTAGCTCCACCTTGAGCCTTTCCAGCGCCAGCTGATGCTCCCTTTCTTCCCTCCTATCCACCCACTCTTCTGGGGACAGGGAAAGGGACGGGGCAGTGCTCCCGGGACTGGACCCAGCGCGGGACTCCCAAACTCTGGTGTCCTCCCTCGCTACTGGCATCTCCCCCCGATCATCTTCCTCCTCCTCATCAGTGTCACCACCCTCCGAAGTTATGGACTGAGCCCCCTCACTCTCTGAATCCTCCCTACACTGGAGGTCCTCCTCCGGGTCTCCACTAAATCCACCCTTTAAATATGCGGAGGGGTAATCTGACAGGTCCCCACCGATCTCTAAGGGTTCCCCCCTCTTGAGGGCCTCATAGCGAAATAACTTCCGGCGCGTGTTGCCTACTGGGGGTATCCCTCTCTCCCTGCAGAAATACATCACTTCCTGCTCCGTGTACTCCATAAGATCATCCTCGTTGTGGGTTAACCCCATCCTGGCACGGTACACCCGGGACACACCACCCACAGTGCAACAGGGAGACACAATTTAAAATACACTTCCAGGAGGAAATCACAATCAAGGAAAAAAAAATAATTCCCCAAAACCCTGAGATTACTTTAAACGCTCAGTTTGCAGTGCAACCTGTGGCCGCTGTGGTACTGCGCAAACACAAGTCCTATCCCACCGCTGAACACCAATGTTGGAAACGGGTAGCGTGGTGCAGAGCGGGCGGGCCAAACTCCGGAGGAAATGTGCAAAGCATCCACGCAGTACTCACAGGCGACAAACAAGGCACACTACAAAAAGAGACACTACACCAGTTTAGGTAAAAAGAACTTTTGTATTGTCAAAACCACAAGGTGTCAGGAAATCTCTACCCTGCGCCAACTGGCGCTCGATTCAAATTTACAGGGGGGAATTATGTACAGGGCAGGGCCAATCGGGCCCCTGCCGGAATCCTTGCGATTTAGAAGACAATGAAAATAAGTCCCTCACTTCCAACCTGCAAGAAAAGCATCATGGCACAACATCAGCAATAGTCCGGGACACCTGGAATAAAAGCATCATGGCATTCCCTTATGTATCACCAATATGATTGACTCCTGAGCCTGAGGCAGAAATTAGGGTAGGCAGTGCATCAACACATCAAACCCTGGCATCTAAAACTAGCGCTGCACAGAGCAAAACAATAGCGCTTCCCACAGAGCCTTTTAACATAGCGCCGCCCCTAGTAAGGCGATAGTACTTTAAAACAGGCATATACACATAGCGCTGCACATGGCAAGGCATTAGCACTTTAAACCATGGCGTTTGACATAGCGCTGCACATAGCAACTCCATAGCGCGTTAAAACATAACCTTTAACATAGCGCCGCACCTAGCAAGGCGAAAACGCTCCAAAACATAGCCATTGACATAGCGCTGCACATAGCACGGCAATAGCGCTTTAAAACATAGCCTTTAACATGGCGCTGCACATAGTAAGGCAATAGCGCGTTAAAACAGTACATTTACCATAGCGCTGCACAAAGGTTCACCAGCAAGGTGAACTCCCCCACTGGGAGCCTGTGGGGGGGTCAACATCACAACCTGCGACCCTTAGGCATACGGCAGGATCCCCCGCCTACTCAGGCCCAAGGACGTTGCAGCTGCCCACTGTCCTGCGGGGCAGCTGAGGAAGGTAAGTTAGTCCAGTCCGGGGGAACAAAGCAGCCCCTCCTCGGGGGCCCTGCGAGGGGGGTAATGGCCCCCGACGCGTTGCAGCTGCCCACTGGCCTGCAGGGCAGCTGTACCGAGTCCAGTAGTTCCTGCGAGGTTGAGGTCCCCGCCGGGACTTGGAAAGCAGGGGATGTCCCCACAGTAAGTATGGGCCCCACGGGGCTTTCCGGCCATTCACTGGGGCGGGCACCGACTGTGTGCCCCGACTTCACCCCTCCCACCAAGGCAAGGCCGAGCCCCACTCACCGGGCTCACTTGAAGGACTTCACCCGGGTTCCCGCCGGGGACCCGGGACTTCGACGATGCTCCCGCTTCGCGGCTCCACACGGGGCTTCCCTCGGCTTCACCCGGGCCCCCTCTCATTGGACCCGGGACTTCGACGGTACTTCCGCTTCGCGGCTCCACACGGGGCTTCCCTCAGCTTCACCCGGGCCCCCTCCCGGGACCCGGGACTTCGAGGCAGCACTCGGGGCTCTCCTCTGGCTCCGGAGGGCACCCACCACGGAGCGAAGTCTCCGTCGGCCTCCGGGCTGCTTCCTACCGTCTGGCAGCCAATCCGTGCGCGGCTGTCGCGGGGGCGCGGCCGATGACGTGGCCGGGGCTCCTGTTGCCGGGCAATGCCTCTCAGCGTTCTTCATGCCCGGTTTGCGGGGCTCTCCTCACCTCCGGAGAGCCCCTCGCCACGGAGCGACGTCTCCGTCGAGCCTTGGGGGTGATGCCAGCGCGGGGTAGGCTGCCGCCTGGCTCTCGCGCCACTCCTTCCCCTTCTGGGTCGCCGCAGGCAGCGCGGCGGCCCACTCCTCGTCTGCCCCCGGCGGCGGTGATTCCGTCAGTTTCTCTTTCTGGCGGGGGCAATACGGGGTAGGGTCCCGTTTTTAAGTGGAGGGCAAAAACGGGGTAGGCTCCCGAGGTTGTGAATAAGCGCCGAGGCAGTTGGCACTCGCGCTGCAGGGCACACACGCGGGGTGGGTTCCCGCTGGGCCCCTAATGAGGCTGGCACGCGGCGTAGGCTACCGTTATATCTTTCAGCGCCCAGCTCTCCCTGGCCACACGCTCCTCACCTCCTTTGGGCCAGGATGTATAGCGCTTTGCCGGCGCTAGGCGGTCCCACCAGCTTTCGGGGCAGTGTGCAGTCCATTCAAAGATAGCGCTCACCAAATCTAGCGCTCTCCTTCCAGGGGCAGCTTGTGAATAGCGCTCTCCTTCCAGGGGCAGGTTGTGAATAGTGCTCTCCTTCCAGGGGGCAGCTTGTGAATAGCGCTCTCTGGTTCCGGCCCCTTGTCTGAGGGTTTCTTGAGGGGGGGAAGTTGCGTTGGTGGCTGAAGGCGGACTAATTAGTCTCTGCCTGTCGTCCCTGGATTCTCCTCTCGCCGGGCCAGATCAGTGGGTAGTTCAGGATCCCTCACTCCCTTGAAAGGCAGCACCTAAGCCCTGTCACTTTCAGAGGCATAGGTTCCTGACTAATCCTACTGCCTAAAACTCCTGCGAGGGCTTCTCCAGGTCTGCGTTGTCCCAACTATAGCTTTCCCTCGCCCTGTGGACAGTAGGGGGGGGGGGGGTAGGTAGGCTCAGGGGCCAGCCCACAGGCCTATGTGGCGGTAACCCCTGGCAGCAGGTCCCCTCTCTCCCTGGTCCACCCTCTGTCTGACTGAGCACATGGCAGCCCAGCTCCGCCCTTTATACGCCCCTCACCCCACCTTCCAGACAGTGCCAGAAGCTTCTAGAAGCGTCTGGGGAAACTGGCTCTAACTGGCCTAGGGGGAGGGGTAGAGCACCCTGGGTGCCAGGCTTCCCTCCAAAAGCTGGGGTTGCTGGGAAATAACGGCTAGACTGTTAACCTAGCTCAGTCAAACGGCGCAACCACACAGCAATAGCATCCATTTTAAGTTAGATTTTTAAAATGGGGAAACTCAGTCTGCACACATTCAATCTTTGCATTTACACATGTGATTTCCCAGAAAAGCGAAAAATTTCAGGGAAAAAGGGCCAAGTCCAACAGGAAGAATGTATTTAAAGCCTGCCTAAGAGTTTGACATCAGGAACCTCATTTTAAAGTGGAACTGTATTTTTAAAGCCTGCTTAAAGAACTTTATATAAAGAACTTTATTTTGATAAATACAGCCTTGTGTCTCTGTGTGGTGGGTTGCTGGTTATTGTGGGACGCCTTGAATGCTTAACCTAACGCCCTCTGGAACCTAGCCTGACTGCTCGCGCCACGTTACCTAGAGGGTGAGCAGGGGTTATTTTCCAAGAGTAATCTTTTGCCCCGACTTAGAGGAAAGGGTCCCTGCTTGTCGCAAGTGCATACCTGCGCCAACCAGAGACCCCGGATTCTAACATTGGTGGCAGCGGTGAGGATTTACGGATTTGCATTTTTGGTGTCTGCGCAATGATTACTTGCCATTGCACAGTGAGGACAGTCCAGTAGCTTAAGCCACGGAACTTTTCAATTTAATTTTGCTTGCCAAGAGAAGAAGATCCCTTGTGTTTGGAGTCATGCCTGGCCCAAACAGCATAGAGAAAACGACCTCTGAAGCTTCTGAAGTAGGAGAGATGGAATGGGATGAATCACAACTGGATAGCTACACAAAAACCCAACTCAAGTACTTTTGCAAGAAGTTCAAGGTCCCACATGTAGGATGCCGGCTCAAAGGAGATCTCCACAATGCATTGAAAGCCTGGGTGCAGTTGAGGAAACTGTACCATTGGAACTAGCGGAAAGCATCCACAGTTTTGGCAGAGGCCTGTCGCCAGAGGAGCTGGCAGACAGACAGGCCACCAGGGATCGTGAGATCACATTGGCGAAGCTGAAATGAAATGGCCAATTGGAGCTAGAGAGCAAGAAAATGGCTCTTGAAGAAAGAAAGATTCAGATGGAGCATGACGCGAGAATGAGGGAGTTGGCGATAAAAGTGAAAAGTTTGGAAAACCCTCCCTCTGGTGGCAGCGCAACGCCGGTGCAGGTAGAGTCAAGGGTGTACATGCCAAAAGATGTAGTTAAGGAGTACTTTAAGAATGATGACATAGGGCAATGGTTCACGGCCTATGAGGTAGCCTTGTCTTCCCACCGGGTCCCTGAGAGAGATTGGGGAGCGGGGTTGTGGGGACGGTTCCTCAGTGAGGGGCGTGACACACTTTTAGATTTGCCCTCCGACATGTATAATTCTTACCCCCACATGAAGGAAGCTTTAATGACCAGATATGGGCTAACTCCTGAATTGTATAGACAGAGGTTCAGGGGGTGTACCAAGATTGCGGGGAGTACATATGTGGAGTATGTAACCTTTTTCTGCAGAGCACTGGATGGCTGGGTGAAGGGTAGCAAAGTGGATGATTACCAAGGTCTCTTTGATTTAATTGCATGGGAGCACTTGTCGCTTAATTGTTTTCCTGAGCTACGCCAACACCTGATAGATAGCAAGCTGACTAACCCTAGGAAGCTTGCTGAAGAGGCGGAACGCTGGGTCAGCACCAGGGTCCACAAGGGTCAAGTGGGAGACTCCGCCAAGGGTGGGCAGGGTCCCCAGCAGAAGAGTGGGGGGGACAGGGGAAAACAGAAAGGATTCCCAAAAGGCCCCCAAAGTAATACCCAAGGGAACCAGCAGAAAGGTTCTCAGCCTCCCCCACCCCCGAAGCCGACAGGGGCCCCGACAGGTAAACCTGTTCCCAAGGGGCCCCCTCAATGTTATAAATGTGGTGAACTGGGTCACTTTGCCAGTGATCCCAAGTGTCGCCAGTATGTGAAACCAGCACCCACTGGTGCTCTACCGAAGCAGATGGCTACAGTAGCCTTTGGGGAGGAGGTAGAAGTCCCAGGTGGGTGGGACCCCGTCCAGCGGACCTTAGTCTCACTAGGAGACAGTGAGATGGTCCCTAACGCCGACTTGCCCTCTAACACTAAGAAATATGGGCAAGTGGTGACCGTCAATGGGAAGAAGGTAGAGGCTCTTCGAGACACAGGCGCCAGCGTGACTGCAGTGCGGCAGCACCTGGTATCTCAAGAGCAGGTTGTACCCCATGCCTATTGTGGGGTTGTCAATGCTGACAACACAGAGAGTCATTGTCCAATGGCTCAAGTTCCCTTTGAGTGGGGGGGGGGTCTCTGGTACTCTGCAAGTCACTGTGAGAAATGCCATGCCTGTAGACTGTCTCCTAGGGAATGATTTGGAGAGCTCCCCTTGGGAAAAGGTGGAGAAGACAGGTCACCTGCGGATGGTGCGTTTACCTGATTGGGCGTGCGTGACCACCAGGTCAATGGCAGCCAGTAGGGGTGTTGAAGGGACCCTGGAGCCTGAGGGAGAGGCCCAGGAACCGGCCTTAGGGAGAGGGCGCAGGAGGCGCGGGAAACCGGCCCCTAAAGTTCCCATGGCCCAGGAGGAAGCAGACCTTGAGGGGGATGCTCTGGAGCCTACGGGGGAACAGATAGCCGAACTGGGGGACCTGCCTGAGCTGACCCATTGGCAGCAAGAAGGAGGCCCCACCAGGGAGGAATTCTGCAGGGAGCAGAAAGAGTGCCCCTCTCTAGTGGGTATGCGGCAGCAGGCTGCAGCCCAGGCCAATAGTGATCAGTCCGGTACTCACTTAATCTACTGGGAGAACGACCTCCTGTACTCAGAGCCTAAGGTTGCTGAACCTGGGTCAGCCCGTGCGCTGGTGGTACCCCAGAAGTTCAGAGCCTTCCTACTGGGGCTGGCTCACGATGTGCTATTAGCAGGGCATTTGGGGCAGGACAAGACCTATGAGAGGCTTGTCACCCACTTTTATTGGCCCCAAATGCACAAGAGCTCGGATGCTCATTGTAGGACCTGCCAGACTTGCCAGGCAAGTGGTAAGAGTGGAAGGAAGCAAGAGGCTCCACTCCAACCTTTCCCTGTGGTTAGTACCCCATTCCAGCGAGTGGGGATTGACATTGTGGGGCCACTGGACCCCAAGACAGCCATGGGCAACAGGTTTATCCTGGTCTTGGTGGACCATGCCACCCGGTACCCTGAAGCCTTCCCTCTGAGGACAGTGACGGTCCCCGTGGTGGGACAGGCACTGATTTGAATTTTCTCACGAGTAGGATTCCCTCTAGAGGTGGTGTCCGACAGGGGGACCAATTTCATATCGAAATATCTGAAATCCCTTTGGCAAGAGTGTGGTGTGACATACAAGTTCACCACCCCTTACCATCCCCAAGGAAACGGGTTGGTTAAGAGATTCAACCGAACCCTAAAGGGCATGATTATGGGTCTTGAGGAACCCATGAGGCGTAAGTGGGACGTCCTCTTACCATGCCTTCTCTTTGCGTACCGTGAGGTGCCACAGAAGTCTCTTGGGTTCAGTCCCGTTGAGCTTTTGTATGGCCAACCAGTACGAGGACCTCTTAGTCTGGTCAAAGAAGGCTGGGAGCAATCTCCCAGGAAACCTCCACAGAATGTATACAGTTACATGCTGGCCTTCCGAAACCAGACTAGGCGTTTCAGGCAACTTGCTGAGGCAAATCTGGAAGCCAGCCAGGAGGAAATGAAGCGGTGGTACGACCAGAATGCCACTCTGGGTGAGCTTCAACCTGGTCAAAAGGTATGGGTCCTGGCCCCTGTGGAGCCTTGTGCTCTCCAGGACAAGTGGACAGGACCCTTTGAGATTGTGGAGCGCAAGAGTTCTGTCACCTACTTGGTGGACTTGCGGTCTCCCAGGAACCCCTTGAGGGTCCTACATGTCAACCGACTAAAGCCCCACTTGGAGAGGTCCAAAGTGGGCATGCTCTTGGCCACAGATGATGGAACGGAGGAGGAGTCTGAGCCTCTTCCTGACCTCCTGGTAGCCTCAGAGCGAGACGGGTCAGTGGATGGAGTTAACCTCTCACCCACCCTGACCCCTGAGCAACAGGATGACTGCCGTCAGCTGCTGGGGCAGTTTCCTGACCTGTTCTCCCTGGTTCCTGGTGTCACAGATTGGTGCGTCCATGATGTGGACACAGGAGACAGCTTGCCTGTGAAGCACAAAGCTTACAGAGTAACTGACAGGGTCAGAGCCTGCATCAAAGAGGAGGTCTCAAATATGCTTGCTCTAGGGGTGGTTGAGTCCTCCAGCAGTCCTTGGGCCAGCCCAGTGGTCTTGGTCCCAAAGGCTGCAGCGCCGGGTGCCACACCCAAACTACGGTTCTGTGTGGACTACAGAGGACTCAATTCAGTCACGAAGACTGACGTGCACCCCATCCCCAGAGCTGATGAGCTCATCTATCGGTTTGGGGCTGCACGGTACCTCAGCACGTTTGATTTAACGTCTGGGTACTGGCAGATCGCCTTGACTGATGGGGCCAAAGAGAGGTCCGCATTTTCCACACCAGATGGGCATTTCCAATTCAGGGTTATCCAGAGGTTGGTCAACCAGGTGTTGGCTGGGCTGACTGAGTTCAGCGCCGCATACCTGGATGACATCGCAGTGTTCAGTGGCACATGGAAAGAACATCTCTGGGAAGTGTTGATGGCACTGCGCAAGGCAGGCCTCACGATCAAGGCAAGCAAGTGTCAGATCGGGCAGGGTTCCGTGGTGTACTTGGGACACCAAGTTGGGAGCGGCCAGGTGGCGCCCCTACAACCCAAGATTGAAACCATCCTGGCTTGGGAGCCCCCAAAGACCCAGACAGAGGTAAGGGCCTTTTTAGGACTCACAGGGTACTACAGGAGGTTTATTAAGGGGTATGGCAGCATTGTTGCCCCCTTGACAGAGCTGACTTCGAAGAATCAGCCCAGGAAAGTGATATGGACTGACACCTGTCAGAAGGCTTTTGACACCCTGAAGACTGCCATATGCACGGTGCCCGTGCTCTTGGCTCCTGACTACTCCAAAGAATTCCTAGTGCAGACAGACGCATCAGAGCATGGTGTAGTGTAGTGATGATTACTATCTCCCTATGTACAATGCTAAGTTAGCACAACCGCGTTAGATGTTAGAAAGCCATCTTGCCACTTTTGCTGCTTTTGCACGCGACACTGTTGCTGCATGTTATTATTTGAGAAATGCTTACTCGACTTTGCTTCACATGAGAACTGTCTGTTGTTAACATCCTTAACAGTGAGCAGCGACCTTGGTCTGTACATTGTGTAAAGAAACAGTCTGGGTCGCTAGACGGTGCATGTTGTTGGGTGCAGGTTGATCGGCCCACTTTTTAGCCATAACATGCACGCAGCTGCAGATACCTGAAAGACGAGTGCTTTTAATATTGCAGTGCAGCATGTTTTAGATTCATTCGGAAGAAGAGCTTTCCCAGGAGCAGAGCCTAGCTGATCCTGTGATGTGATCGCCCTGAGCTGATCTTTACGGTATGGGGTTCCCCATTCAAGCCTAGAGACCTTCTATTAGTCTAATAATAATAATACTATTAGATTACTAGAGAAAGGAAGGTGGCTGATTTCCACTGTCATTTTACTATGATTGCTCCTTTAATTTTCTATGGTATTGTAACAATGCTGATGGTTCTGATCTTGACCATTTGTCTGCTTATGTTAGCCAAAGTACTGCATCTTAGGACACGAGGTTTATAAAATAAACTCTTTGAACTTTACCGTGTCTTTGTTTATTCTGTTGCGGACTGATATGAGAATAATAACGAACAGGTATTTCTGATTCCCACCATTCCCGAGAATATTCTACGTCGCTTGTTCTGGGTTGTCTATACATTGGGACCGCCGAGCTAAACCTCGGATAACGAATGAGACACTAAGCTAGTCGGATAAGGGGTTCTGGGTTCTGAGGGGAGTTTTTGGTACACCACAATTCTCTGAGGTCCTGGGTTCCTGCGCATAGTTCTGTGCATAAGCAGAATCCCTGCAACATGGCGCACCTAATGTTTGGTCTATTGATTTGAAACGCCTTAGTAGTGCTTATATTAGTCCACAACACCCTCACTCTGGTTTCCGGTTGACGGGAGTGACAGTTTAACCTACCTGTGTTTCGACTAATAGGTTCCTTCAAGCTTGATCATTAAAAAGGTTGTTTTTCTGAACCCCAGTGCTACTGTTGATATCGTTGATACTCTTTAGCGTGTCCTAATGGCGGTTGACATAGCCGCGCATAGTCGTGCACCTCTGCGCCGTCATTTGACGACGTATGGGGTGCCAGATGATGGGATGGCTGTTATTTTTGTGGTGAGCGCTGATGCGTCATACCCGTATGAGTTGTTTTACTCATGGGAGACTTCCGGCGGTGGATGACGATGATACGTTTCACACCTATACTGCCACTCAGCTTCCTGCGGTCTATACCCCATATAGGACACAAGAAATTCCAATCTCTGCCTGGCAGCATACTATTTGGTTTAATGGCGCCCTTCCCCATGCGGTTGCACCGGCGAGAATGGGCCCGTTGTCTATTGCAGGGGCCACATGGCCGGTGCTAGCCGGATTTACGCCTCATCCCCGCTATCTCACGGTGGCAGTGGCTGAGTTGTGTGTGCTCCACACTGCCCTTATTACAGTACATAGGGCTTTGGTGCAGTACGTGTCACGCACCGTGCAGGTGGGGGCACCTGCTGTTGCGGGACAACCTACAGCCCACCACGCGGTGGTTATTAGTCCTGTTATGGTTAATTCGGTGGTCGGCAAGCGCCCCACCAGTAAGGATGAATTTCCTTATTGGCTTGCTAAGAAATTTGACCAACTGGAAGCAGTTTTTCCAAATACTACTCCTGTGGAGAAACACAGGATCCTCACCATTACTTTGCCTAAAGACCTGGTCCCAGATATGGCCGATTGTGACAACTGGGGTAAGGTCTTTGCTGCGACCTATTCGAAGTGCAATGGCACTCCATCTATGTCTGTGCTACCGTCCGTGATCAAAAAGGTTCAAGAGAATCACGGGGCGGAAGCTGCGATTGAATTGGGAATGAGGCTTGTCGACAGCTTCGATGTGGTATGCTCCATGGTAATGGGCAACCTCAAAGGAGATGCCATGCAGTTCCAAGTTGCAAATATGATGGACCGCGTGGATGATGTTGACAAGCCCAAAGAGTTCGCTAAAGCAATTGCGAAGGCATATAGGACCGTGGGTCATAGTGCCTTGGGTGTAAAACCGGCTGTGATCATTCCTGATATAGTACAACAGACTAAGGTGAGCTCGTCTTCTAAAGACGAACGCCCCAACTTTCCTAAACAAAGTTGGAGAGCTAAGAAACAGGGGAAGCAGCAACAGAAACAGGGGTCTCGTCACGCCTCACCCGTACAGTCGTCTAACGAACGCACATATGATCTGCGCGATCGATCTTGTATTAAGTCACCTGATAGATTTCAGGTTTCTGAACAACGCTCTCCTCGTTCTTCACAGGAAACATGGGCTTCACACTCCGGTGGAGGGAACCGTGGGAAAGGAAGGGGTGCCCAAGGGCCTGAGAAACCCCGCCAGTCAGACGGCAAAGGCAAGCAGGACAAGTCTGCGCGTCAAAGACCCCCGTTTCAGAAGAAGAAAGTTGCTGCGTTGACAGCGAGGTATGCCTCAGATGGTACGGACACAACTTCGGAACCTGACATGGGCGCTAACGCTGCTAGACAGCGCGGCGGAAGTTACAGTAGTGCGACAAGCACTGCGTCCATATCTGGTGGCGACAGCAACTGATATATTTGTGAATATTGAAACTGCTGATACTCGGGTGTCTCCCCCTGATACACTATATAATAAAGTCATTCAAATTGAAGCTGACATACAACGTACAATTCAAGGTTTTTTGGGGGATAATCTGACCACTTCCTATGATATTCTGTTGGCGGAGGCAGATTGGCCCCTGGCTTTCGTTTTAGAAGCTCCTAGAGGGGAGGAGGTAATCCTCCCGTCCTTTGCGCACACAGTGCCGAAGGTCCAAACTAAAAAGTACGCCGAGGACTGGGCTCAGGTGCTAGCACCTGCGTTATATCGAAATCAGGTTGGCTGGGATAAATTGTCTCCCAGCCATGAGATTCCGTTGCGGACTACGCCCCAACCTCAACCCCAATACCCCATGCGTCGCGAAGCTAGACCTCACGTTGCGTCAATCCTTGAACAATTGGAATATGAAGGAGTAATCAAAACATGTGTGTCACCTATGAATAATCCTTTGTTGACTGTGACGAAGCCTGACGGGTTGCACCGACTAGTTTTGGATTACCGGCACCTAAACTCTCATTGCCGGACATGTGCAGTACAAAATACCCACAGTTCGGCTCTCGTCGATAGTCTTGTGAGAAAAAGGTTTAAAACCACACTTGACATTTCCAATGGTTTTTATAGCCATAACCTATCCTCTCTTAGTAGTGAGTGGACGGCGTTCACCTCGGGTGGAAAACAAAAACAGTTCAAAAGGCTACCAATGGGCTATAAAAACAGCCCTGGTGTCTTTGCCGCTCGTGTGGTCTCTCTCTTGGAGATGGTAGACCCGGAAGCATACTCGTATGTCGATGATATTTATGTTACGGACGACGAGTTGATCCCACACCTTACTCGCGTAGATAACATAATTACTATGTTTGCAGACTTCGGATACAAGTTCAACTTTGCTAAGTCTCACATTGCCGAGTATACAGTGTTGTTCTTGGGGTACGAACTCAACAATGAAGGTCGAGGATTGGCACCGCACTTCCTTGAGAAATGTGCATGCCTTCGTGCTCCTACAACACTGAAGAAATTACAATCCCTGCTGGGCTTTCTGAATTTCGGTCACACCTACATTCCTAATTATGCCCAGCGTATCAAGCCGCTTTATGCCTTGGTACAACCTACTTTTTCCAAATCTTGTTGGCTGCCGGAGCATTCAGCTGCATTGCAGTCATTGCAAGCTGACCTTCTTGCTTCAAAATACTTACAAACGCGTGATAACCACACTAACCTGGTCGTTAGAATTGTGCCGGGCGCAGTGGGTTTCACGTACTTAACGTTCAATGAGGGCGATACGGTCCCCATTGCTTACAAATCACATCTGTACACTTCAGCTGAGCTGCGATTTTCCGCTGTCGAGAAAGTACTGACGGCAGTACAGATGGCGATCCTGAAAGAACGAGCGCTATCGCGAGGGAAACGCATGTTGGTGGTAACACCATATCCTGCCCTTGAGGCAGTGACGAAAGCTAGTGTACCCAATTCTAAAGCTTTGCATCCAAGGTGGATACAATGGGCCACTTCCTTGACATCGCCCGACGTCACATATATCTTTGACGCGGCACTACAGACTCAGGAGTTCTTGCAGTATGAATTCGTTCATCCAGCTCCTCTGTCTTTGCGCCCGCTCGATGATTACCATTGTGTCATTTACACTGACGGGTCGGCGCAACCCGCAACTGGATCGAAGCACACCTATTCAGCGGCCTGCGCAATTGTGGTTGGTACATTCGTAAATGGTGAATTCCAATCCGATGTAGTACATACACAGTCATTGGGTGATTGTACCGCACAATTGGCGGAGCTTCGTGCTCTGGTGCTTGCACTGGAGTTTGCTGATCCTCGAGTCACTACTCCTATAGTGAGTGACTCATTTTATTGTGTCCAAGCATACAACGACAATCTACACTTTTGGTCTCAAAATGACTATCGTGATTCCAAAGGTGGCACAGTTAAGCATAAAACGCTTTGGGTTCGAGTGGCAGATCTTAAAGAACGTCTGCCTCTCGTGAATGTAATTTACACTCTTGGTCACCAACGTGTTGGCGTCCATGCTGTCGGTAACAGTTTGGCTGAAGAGGCAGCAAAAACCGCAGTGGCGACGTTTTTAGTAGCAGCAGTTACAAGATCACAAAGTAAGATCGATGATGACATCTTGGCAGCTATTGCTGCTACAGAGACGGGAAAGAACTTTCCGATAGGTTTCCCTTCTCGTTACCATTATCGCTTAAGTCCTGATAACGTCCCGTTAGTGAGGATTAATGACGTTGGCGACAGATTGATTCCCAACGCGGACTGCAGACCATCTTTGATATCAGCGGCCCACGAGGGCATGGCGTCCGCACATGCCGGCGTTGCGGCTACGGTATCTTTATTACAGCAATGTTACTGGTGGTTCGGCTTATACAAACAAGCGCGCGCCTATGTTCTTAATTGTGACATTTGTCAGCAGATAAAGCCTTCGTCTGCGGCGCGTCCACCACAAACGCAGTTGTACATATCTAATAAACCACTTGCTTGTGTTTATTTAGATCATTGCGGTACTTTTACCTCTGATTCTGCCTACAAGTACATCTTGGTTGCAGTGGATTCGTGCACACGTTTTCTGTGGGTGTGGCCACAAAGGAGTGCTGATGCCCTACTGTCATCAAGGATTTGCGTGTCTTCATTGGAAGTTTTGCATGTGGTACTTTTCATTCTGATCACGGCCCTGCGTTCGCCTCTAAGGCGTACAAAGAAGCAATGAGAAATTTGGGGGTCCAAGTCAAATTTTCGTCTCCATACCGGCCGGAGGGCAATAGTGTGGTGGAGCGGATGAACCGTGACTTAAAGCAATCTTTGACAGCCAGGGTTTTAGGTACTGGCCGGAACTGGCTAGCCCACTTGTATGACGTGCAACGTGCACTTAATAACCTCCCTAGAAGGTCTCTGGGTGGGCGGACCCCATACATGATGCTCTTTGGCATACGAATGTTTGTCCCAGACCTTGATGGTCTAGACATGGCGGCGTCGGCCGCACCCTTTGACCTAGATTATCACTGTGCTGTATTGCAGAATCTTCAAGAAGCCAGAGACACTCTAGCGAAGGAACACGTACCCTCCACGTCTGATGCTGCACTTCAGATTCCGGTAGTCGGCTGGCTACCTCGAGTTGGTGACCTGGTCCGTAAGAAGGTGGAGAACAAGAAGGAGTTCGGCCCCTCTTATCGTGCACCAGTTCCAGTGCTTGGAGTACAGGGTACACGTACAGTCATTTTACCTCCACTTCCTGGTCGCAAGGATAACAGGTACATCTCTATTGACAATGTCAAGCTACAGCGAGTGGCCGATTCTTCTTAGTATGACACCGGCGGTTTCATGCCCTTCGATGCTGAGAAATTCTATTGTGGCCCAAGCTTCTAACACCGTGCCTGATGTTGCCGTCGAAATGCATACAGTTACTGGTCCTTTGGTGCCACCGACAGCTGGTGGTTTACCTGAAGATAATGAGTATGCTTAACCTGTGGATGTTACATTGCCTGTTTTACAATTTACCACAGTTGCCCACTCAAGAGACTCTTTTGACACTCAGTCAATGACTTCCATTGCTCCGTCCAAAGTTTTGATTTTTATGGCCTGGTTCAAAAGACATTTTTTAATCCCCCCTTGGACTTACATTTGGCTGGTGCTCATATGTATTTTTTTTGTTTATGTCTATTGGCTTTGTGGTAGTGTTTTTTAGACTTATCAATGGACACTACCTGAAAGAAAGATCTACAATTCGTCTAATTGATGGAACTTTGGCCCCCCACTCCTCATCACATATCATGAAAAGGGACCAGACATTTGTGAACATTACCGCCTGGCCTGTACGTGATGGGATCGCTTGGGATGCTGTAAAATTTCAAATTCATGGCCCCACTGAAGTGATTAATGTGCCAAATGTATTTCGTGTTTCTATGGGTGATGTTGTTAAGCAGAACATCCACTCAGATGATTGCGATGTCAAAGCCATTGAAGCACTGTTTTCTGATTTGAAATATTATGCTGCATTTGATGCTGAAGATTTGTATTTAGATAGTGCAAATTATGATGAGCAATTCTGCTATCAACATCATGGCACCCATTTCTTACTCAAAGCAAATACATTTAGGAATTTTGTAAATTATACTGAATGGGAACACTGTCCGACCCCTCGGCTGGGCAGCTCCACCAAGTTGGTGGACAAATTCACATATTTCACTGATTTTAGTGTGTCAAATCCGGCCTCCTTTTATTTTAAGGTTGCGGCTGAGTCAGCTTCTAAAGTTCACCTGACACACACCAAATTGTTATATTCCAAGTCCTTTATGGACCGTTTGGCAATCGAAGGATATGATCTGTGGAAAGCTACTATCAATCTTAAATCGGTTTGGGGTTCTAAACCATGGCAGGTACAGGGAACAGAAGCTTTGCATCGTGCCTGCCTCATCCCGAACCACATGCTATTTTTAAATTCGTCAATTTTTCAGACCACCTGTTTTGGATTGGCTACTTCTAAAAAATTTAATTCTCCCTCCACTCCGGATCTGGGTGCTTATCCCAACTGGGATAATCATATGGATCTGTCCCTTGATGCGTTGCAGTCATACGTTTCCAACACTTCCTTCAACATTTCTGGCTTGAATGCTGAAGGGTGGTTAGTGTGGCAAACGAGCTCAGATTCCTGTCAGCACCTGTTTCTGGATTTGAAGCGGGGGTATAGCCAGGTTCGTGTGGACCCCCGTTTTGAATCCTCTCACTCTGTAACTACTTACTTAGTCGGTAAATTATGCCAGTCCTGGCTGCAACATTCCACCTTAGCATCTGTTAAACTTAATTTATCACGTTTAAATGACAAAATAGATTTGAATGATTTTGTTAAGGGACCTGCGGTTGGCAGGTCCAAAAGATGGGTATATGCTGTTTACAATGAAATTTGGAAGCTTTCACAGATTGAGGCTGCCTCCAGATTAAGAGCAATTGACCAAGCCAATATAGAAAAAGTATTGGCTGTAATTGATAATAGCATTAACACCTTATCTTCACGAATATATACCTTAGATAATATTGTTTCATCTGTGGTAGACATTGTGCAGGATGATTTGTCTGTATTGTATCATGGTTAGAATCAATTGCGTTCCATTATGCAATTTGTATGGACGTTGCAAACGTTAAAGGCTGGGAAAGTCCCTTGGGATTTCATGAATATTTCATCTTTGTTCCTCCCTTTTAATTTAACTGCAAAACAACAGTTCATGTCCATGAAAGATGCTACATACTCATTGCTGCACATTGAAAAGTTAGAACCTTTGCCTTTTTCTGTTGCCAAATTAAACTCCGCTGTGTGGCTTCTACATGGGTTGATCACGTTACCATTCCCCCTGTTTAAGTTCAGTTCGTGCATGAAACATTACGCTCTGGGCAGATATGAACAGCTCGGTACTGCCTTTCTGCACGAAGTTTGGTCACTCCCTTTCACGTATAGGTGTGTCAGGGACGGTAAAGAGGTTTACTTGAAAGGTGAAGAGTGCACTTCCACTCCAGATCACTCTGTAGTGTGAAGGCACATTCAATTGCATGGTGCTTGTAATATACACGCTCCTAATTTAGCTTGCATCCTGAAAGGGATTCCGGTGCCAGTTATAACACCGTCTTTTACGCTGCCTGCTAACGGTAGTTATTTGTTATTAAATAATGAAGCTTGCTGTGGGATGCTGGTGGAAATTCCTTACATAGTGACTGTATCACAGAGGGTAGTCTGCTGTAATAACGACCTTTTCCCGCCCCCGCATGGACGGCTCGATGTCTCCATCTGGCCTTCCATTCCAACCTTGAAAGCAGAGTTCAACAAGATGAGCAGAATAAGGGCTCTATTGTCTCAAAAAGAAGTCGCGTTGACTTCATCCCGTGAAACATTTGTCCTTCACGTAGCTAACACACGCACGGAGGTGCAGGCGCTTTTGAATACTGATCTCCCACTTCATTTTGGGACCCTGATTCAGACTATCTTTAATGCCTCGTCAACAAGTGGCCTGGCTCATTTTTTTAAAATTGTAGGCTCTGGCCTCGTGACCTCCTTTCAAACTATTTTTGGTGTGATCCCCGCATTTTTTCATTCTATTTTTTCCAGCGTCTTCGGAGGTCTCCCTTTGCTTCTCGCCCTCGTAGCTGGGGTACTTTTCTTGATCTGCGTACTACGCTATGGCTGCGCAATTTGCGTTCCAAGACAGCATGCCCCGGCTGCTCCATCTTCGTAACCGGATGCTTGAATACTATGGCACCTTACCGTTGGCGACCTTAAGCATCGCCTATGGATTGTCCTTCCGGTTTCCCTTCTTTACTTGTGTGCAACCTGTCTTTCATTGCCTAGATTGTCCATTCCAATGGGCTCTGGATTTGTGCCTGTCGAACTCGGTGTCTCCTGCCCTGGATTATGATCGGCTGATGAGCCCCTTAGTGGCTCATGAGTTGGACTGTTCTGGCGTCAGGATTATGGCCTGTGGAGCAGCACATGGAGTCTTGGGAAATTGGGACATCGGAACGGCTGCTGCTGACTTCTTAGAAAGAAGTTATCTTGAAGAACCCGCCTGTTGTCCTTGTATGGCGCTTGAAGCTCCAATGTTCGAGGAACACGTGTGTTCCTTCCCCTTGCTGAACTGGATGGCAGATAATTTTGCGGAACGTTCCCATGATTTCCTCTTGGAAGCTGTTGCAACTTATTGTGCTTACACCTTGATGGATTAACTTTTTGCCCTCTTCATTTCATGGTGCAACCATCGATGTTATATTTTTTTCCCCTTTAAATGTTTTTTTTCCCTGAAACATCAGTTTTCTTTTTATTTTTTTTTCTTTGAACTTTTTCACTTACCTTATATGGACTTATAGTTCATGCCCTTGGTTCCGTTCTATCGGACTTGAACTCTGCGTTCTTGAAAGTGCACCCCTAGTGGTCAGTGGTCCGATCAAGGGGGGGTGTAGTGATGATTACTATCTCCCTATGTACAATGCTAAGTTAGCACAACCGCGTTAGATGTTAGAAAGCCATCTTGCCGCTTTTGCTGCTTTTGCACGCGACACTGTTGTTGCATGTTATTATTTGAGAAATGCTTACTCGACTTTGCTTCACATGAGAACTGTCTGTTGTTAACATCCTTAACAGTGAGCAGCGACCTTGGTCTGTACATTGTGTAAAGAAACAGTCTGGGTCGCTAGACGGTGCATGTTGTTGGGTGCAGGTTGATCGGCCCACTTTTTAGCCATAACATGCACGCAGCTGCAGATACCTGAAAGACGAGTGCTTTTAATATTGTAGTGCAGCATGTTTTAGATTCATTCGGAAGAAGAGCTTTCCCAGGAGCAGAGCCTAGCTGATCTTGTGATGTGATCGCCCTGAGCTGATCTTTACGGTATGGGGTTCCCCATTCAAGCCTAGAGACCTTCTATTAGTCTAATAATAATAATACTATTAGTTTACTAGAGAAAGGAAGTTGGACGATTTCCACTGTCATTTTACTATGATTGCTCCTTTCATTTTCTATGGTATTGTAACAATGCTGATGGTTCTGATCTTGACCATTTGTCTGCTTATGTTAGCCAAAGTACTGCATCTTAGGACACAAGGTTTATAAAATAAACTCTTTGAACTTTACTGTGTCTTTGTTTATTCTGTTGTGGACTGATATGAGAATAATAGCAAACAGGTATTTCTGATTCCCACCATTCCTGAGAATATTCTACGTCGCTTGTTCTGGGTTGTCTATACATTGGGACCGCCGAGATAAACCTCGGATAACGAATGAGACACTAAGCTAGTCGGATAAGGGGTTCTGGGTTCTGAGGGGAGTTTTTGGTACACCACAATTCTCTGAGGTCCTGGGTTCCTGCGCATAGTTCTGTGCATAAGCAGAATCCCTGCAACAGTAGGGGCTGTTCTCTCACAGATGACTGAGGAGGGCTGGGACCAACCTGTAGTCTTCATTAGTAGGTGGTTACTTCCACGGGAACAAAGGTGGAGTGCAATCGAGCGAGAAGCATTTGCTGTGGTCTGGGCGCTGAAGAAGCTAAGACCCTACTTGTTTGGGTCTCACTTCCGGGTTCAGACCGACCACAGGCCCCTCAGATGGTTGATGCAAATGAGTGGTGAGAACCCAAAACTGTTGAGGTGGTCCTTCTCCCTACAGGGTATGGACTTTACGGTGGAGCATCGCCCTGGCACAGATCACGCCAATGCTGACGGTCTGTCCAGGTTTTTCGGCCTTAGTGAAGAGGAACTCCCTGGGGTAGGGTAGTTCCCTCCACATTTCAGCTGGAGGGGACACGTGTTAGACCTGGCACCTTGGCGTGAGTTTCCCTTCCACTTTTTGCTGATGTGCCTCATGTGTTTTGTTGGTGTTAGCTGCTCAGGGCACTGTGCCACTGCTAATCAGTGCCACAGTGCAAGTGCTCCCTTTGGTAAAATGTATACATTGATTGGTGTCCATGTTTGTCTTATTTGGTTTACTATCAGCCCCTAGTAAAGTGCACCAGGAGTGCCAGGGCTTGTAAATACAAATGCTGCTGGTGAGCTTGCAGCACTGGTTGTGCCACCCACAAAAGCGGCCTAGCAAAATATGTCTAAGGTCTGCCACTGCAGAACCTGCGTGCAGTCTGGTACTATCGCGCTGATTGCGCAAGTGCACCTACTTGCCAGTCCCCAAACCTTCCCTTAACTACATATTAGTCACCCCTCTGGTAGGCCCAAAGGCAGGGTGCATTGTAGGTATAAGGTAGGACATGCCCTGATGTGTGTGGCATGTCCTAATAGTGAATTACAGCCATTTTCGTTTTTCACTATTGAAGGCTACCTGCTCTCCATAGGCCAGAATGGGCTACTGGAATTACTACACACTGTAATCCCAGCGGACTCAGAGAGCATGGTAGAAAGTCACGTTTAGTATGCCTGAACTCAGAATAATAAAATACTTCTTTTAGTAAAGTTTATTTCAATATCCTGTGTTTGTAAATACTATGTTTAGAAAGTTAGTATTTACTTGCTTAGCCATTTCAGTCCGCCTCTGCTGTGTGTGTGAGTTCTGCCTAGTTACAGTGGGGAGCAGGGCTGGGGTATTCCAGGAGACAGGCTGGCTGCCAGGTGGTGGGTAGAGAGATTACACCAGGATGGGTGGGAGGAGTACACCTTGACTCTGAATAGACCTGTGCTCTGCCATCACAATGCTGGCTCCGCCCCCTGTGGAGCGGCTGATGTCTCTGCCCTGTGCGCTGAAAGAAAAGAGCAGAGTCACCACAACAAAGTGCTCCAGAACCGGACTGAGCCAGGCACAGGCCCCCTGGCGACAAAGAACAAAAGAAACTTGATATAAAAGAACGAGCCCTGCTCCTAAGAAATCAGATCCTGTTTGCGCCAAGAAGAACCTCTGCCCGACGAGAAGGACCTGGGAAAGCTGCATGGAGGAGTACTGTCTCTAAGCCTGAGAGACTGGCCTGTGGTGGGTGCCTTGCTGCTGAAGGAGAGGAGGAAAAGACTGAAAGACTTTGAAATTCAACTTGTGCTTTTAAACAATCTCCAAGGGCTTGCTTGTGAACTTGCCCCCTGAACTGCGCCCCAGGAACAGTGGGCGCTACCCTCCCCTGGAAGAAGAGGAAGCTGCTGTGGGTGGATTTGCAACGCTGACCCCAGAGAACCTGTGTGCCCCCTCTCGCTGAGCAACGCGACTCCTGAATCGATTGTGCTGCTGTGAGCACCGTAAAGGCCTGCCCTGTCTGGCCTGAGCAAAGTAAACAATTGCCCCCTCGAACCGGAGCTCGCAATGTAAGGAAGAGACTGCTGTGCCCAAGCGCCGAGCCTCTGCGACCCCCTGGCCGTAGAGACCACTGTGAGGACCGGCGGCGCACTGGTTCGCCTTTTTTGGACGAAGCCGACAGCGCGCCGCGCTGAGAAATCACCCCCGAGCTGCCCCTCCTGCTTCTGACCTCCGAGGTGCCCTGTGAAGTCCTGAAGCGCCCCACGAAGCATCGCCGTCCACTGACCAAGAGGGACTGCAACGCGACGTGGGACGCCCCTCTACGGACTTCTGAGGCCGCCACGAACATTGCCCCCAAAGAACAAGGTACTGTGAGCCGAAAGCGCCTTGGTACGACATGTACTTTTCTTTGTACGGTCCGTACCTGCGCTGTTGTCCTGCTACGCGACTCACGCGGGAAGCGTTAGCCTTGGCACGGTTCGTCCCCAGCTCGTATGGCGCGTCCCTGCGCCGGTACGGTCCGTTCAGCTTTAAAGATACAGACGCTGCTCAGGCGGGAAGCGTGAGGTGTGGCAAGAGGCGTACCGGACTCATACGACGCATACCTACGAAGGTACGGTCCGTACGGCTTGAGTCCTAGTACGCGTGCTCACGCGAGAAGCGTGAGAAACGGCACGACGCGTCCAAATAGTGGTACGAAGTGTACGGAAGGCCCTACGATGCGCACAGACCCCCAAGAAGCGTACTTTGTACTAAAAATTGCCTTTTAAGAACTGTGGCCTCATAGGATATTGAGAAAAGTAACTGGAACCCTCATTTTTAAAGTGGAAGACTGTATTTAAAGCCTGCCTAAGAGTTTGACATCAGGAACCTCATTTTAAAGTGGAACTGTATTTTTAAAGCCTGCTTAAAGAACTTTATATAAAGAACTTTATTTTTATAAATACAGCCTTGTGTCTCTGTGTGGTGGGTTGGTGGTTATTGTGGGATGCCTTGAATGCTTAACCTAATGCCCTCTGGAACCTAGCCTGACTGCTCGCGCCACGTTACCTAGAGGGTGAGCAGGGGTTATTTTCTAAGAGTAATCCTTCGCCCTGACTTTGAGGAAAGGGTCCCTGCTTGTCGCAAGTGCATACCTGCGCCAACCAGAGACCCCGGATTCTAACATTGGTGGCAGCGGTGAGGATTTGCGGATTTGCATTTTTGGTGTCTGCGCAGTGATTACTTGCCATTGCACAGTGAGGACAGTCCAGTAGCTTAAGCCACGGAACTTTTCAATTTAATTTTGCTTGCCAAGAGAAGAAGATCCCTTGTGTTTGGAGTCATGCCTGGCCCAAACAGCATAGAGAAAACGACCTCTGAAGCTTCTGAAGTAGGAGAGATGGAATGGGATGAATCACAACTGGATAGCTACACAAAAACCCAACTCAAGTACTTTTGCAAGAAGTTCAAGGTCCCACATGTAGGATGCCGGCTCAAAGGAGATCTCCACAAGGCATTGAAAGCCTGGATTGAATCAAGGGGTGCAGTTGAGGAAACTGTACCATTGGAACTAGCGGAAAGCATCCACAGTTTTGGCAGAGGCCTGTCGCCAGAGGAGCTGGCAGACAGACAGGCCACCAGGGATCATGAGATCACATTGGCGAAGCTGAAATTAAATGGCCAATTGGAGCTAGAGAGCAAGAAAATGGCTCTTGAAGAAAGAAAAATTCAGATGGAGCATGACGCGAGAATGAGGGAGTTGGCGATAAAAGAGAAAAGTTTGGAAAACCCTCCCTCTGGTGGCAGAGTCAAGGGTGTACATGCCAAAAGATGTAGTTAAGGAGTACTTTAAGAATGATGACATAGGGCAATGGTTCACGGCCTATGAGGTAGCCTTGTCTTCCCACCGGGTCCCTGAGAGAGATTGGGGAGCGGGGTTGTGGGGACGGTTCCTCAGTGAGGGGCGTGACACACTTTTAGATTTGCCCCCTGACATGTATAATTCTTTACCCCCACATGAAGGAAGCATTAATGACCAGATATGGGCTAACTCCTGAATTGCATAGACAGAGGTTCAGGGGGTGTACCAAGATTGCGGGGAGTACGTATGTGGACCTTTTTCTGCAGAGCACTGGATGGCTGGGTGAAGGGTAGCAAAGTGGATGATTACCAAGGTCTCTTTGATTTAATTGCATGGGAGCACTTGTCGCTTAATTGCTTAATTGTCAAGTGCATACCTGCGCCCAACCAGAGACCCCGGATTGTAACAGCAGCGTTAAGCCACTGGCAGCTAAATTTAGCACCAACGTGGGGATAAACACAGGGCTGCAGCATATTCTTGTAAATATGGTGCAGCCCTGCGTTTCTAAAGTGAAGGAGCATGTTGTTATTCTTCTTGGATTAACAACACACTTCACCATTTTACTAGTAAATATGCCCCTCAGTTGAGAAGTGTGTATGAGATCTACCATTTCACAACACACTACTCATACTCAAAAGTGAGCTGTATATGTGATCCATCATTTCACAGCACACTGCTCACACTCAGAAGTGAACTGTATATGTGAGCCACCATTTCACAGCACACTGCTCTCTCTCAGTGGTGAACTGAATATGTGAGCCACCATTTCACAACACACTTCTCTCACTCAGTGGTGAGCTGTATATGTGATCCATCATTGCACAGCACACTGCTCACACTTAGAAGTGAGCTGTATATGTGATCCACTATTTCACAGCACACTGCTCTCTCTCAGTAGTGAACTGAATATGTGAGCCACCATTTCACAACACACTTCTCTCACTCAGTGGTGAGCTGTATATGTGATCCATCATTTCACAGCACACTGCTCACACTTAGAAGTGAGCTGTATATGTGATCCACTATTTCACAGCACACTGCTCTCTCTCAGTAGTGAACTGAATATGTGAGCCACCATTTCACAACACACTGCTCATATTAAGTAGTGAACTGTATGTGTGTATATGTTTTGTTGAGTTGTCTGCTGATTTTGAAAGGCATCTGCTTAATGGTCGGTGTATCTCGTACAGGATTATACTCACAATCATTTAATGACTGTACATGGTGCGTGCAGTTTAGGTGCCGTGATTTGCCACAACAGTCTTATTTGTGTTCTAGGCGGGTTGTTTTGTCATGTTATTGATTGCGTGCTTTCAGCTATTATTACTGTGCGTGTCATTATACATTGCCGGGGTGCAATTGTTGTTGATTGCGAAAACTCACAATCCTGGATGCCAACTGTGATAATTGTGTTCTACTTGACCCCAGTCAGCCTCACTCCACCTCCTGCGAGCCAGGCTTTGACTCCTCGCCCACAGCTGTGAAGGAGGGTTTGAAGCGATCCTCCAGTCACGGACTGACGGCGGAGTGTGCTGGGGTTCAGGGGCAGCGCCTGTGATCTGACCTTTGACAATGCTTGGGTGTCTCGGCGACTGCAAGGGGTGGGTAAAACCCATGACACAGTACACAAGGGCGCGTGAGGAAGCCGGAGGGAGCTTTAGAGATATTAAGAGAGGTGTGTCGCTGAAGCTACTATAGCGTGTGTGTGTGTGTGCGCCTGTGTGCGCGAGAAAGAAGCGCGTGTCCGTGACAGGGCGTGTGCCCGTGCATTTAAGAAAGGTCTGTGCTTGTGAAACAGTCATGACGGGGTGCCTGTAAGTTGCATGCGTGGGTGTGTAGCTGAGGATGGTGGGCTCCAGTGATGGAAGTAAGTACCTGAGAGGGAAGTGTGTGCTAATAGGATAGGGCTGTGACAACATGTCCGGCGCTAGGCATGGGCAGAGTGGGCCGCTGCCCAGGGCGCCACTCCTGCTCACAACTAAGGAGTTCCACACCAGGTCACTGCCCTTAAAAATACTCCAGCGTTACCAGCAGAGATGCAGAGCTGCACGGCCCAGGGGAGGGGGGCACGGGGGAGGTTCCCCCGGCCTCTCAGCTCCAGGCTGAAAGGGCTTCAGAAATCAGTGATTGATGAGAACTGGAAGTGCCCTTAGCTGTGCAGTGAGCCCTGCCCCTGTGTGAACGAAAGCAGGGTGTCCTGCAGGGCTCACAATAAAAGAGAGAAACAGGCAGTGGTGGCTGGTGACATTTGAAAGTGGTGTGGCGTAAAAAAAGGGTCTAAATGTGTTTTGTGTCATAGCGAGCCTGATTGACTAAAGGGGAACTGCAGGACCCTCACGCCAAGGAAATTTTGAAGAACAAAAAAAAAAGGCCCAAAGGATGCAGGTTAAACCACATTTCAGAAAGCAAGAATATTTATAAAAGTAGGTAGGATATGTAGACTTGAAATAATTAAACACATTTAAAACTGTCCCATATCGTGCTTCATTCCTGCTTGCACCCGTGCCATCCATTTAGCCTGACTGCATTATTTTAAAAGAATAGGGAACATTGGCGTTAGCCGCCTGACCTTATTGCCAAAGAAAGATGAACTATATGTCACCTCAGGTCTCCATTAGGGCCAAAGATTGGGTGGCGAAGACAGTGACCAAGTCTCCATAACCACACTCTCTCAGATGCATTGAATTAGTTATATAGCGCCACTCATACCAGTGCAGGGTGTCTGAGCACTTTGCATCACACGCATATTACACACAGACATTCAATCATACATGTGTAAATCACTGTGTAGGAAATGTTACGTAAGCCAAAGGACTAAAAGTGTAGGAGTCACATGTCATCCATACTGGTAGGCAGTATAGTTCAAGAGTGCTTGGTGTGGAGAAGCACAAACTCAGAGTCGAAAAAGAAACAGCATAGTTGGGAGTTTTCTTTAATAATAAGAATCGATTTCTGTACTTTGCAGAGTGTATGCAGTTCTAGGATGAAAGTTAATACCTCACTATTCTATATTAGGACTTTAAATTATACATTGCAAGTAACCTGCTGATCTGTTTACATCTGTAATCTACATGGTACACGTTCTCTGCAGCAGGCATATTAACCCTCTGCACTAAGTTCACCTAAGTCAAAACCACAACTATACAAAATGCTGATCTCTCTCTCCAGGAAGATAATTAATCACACAAGTTATCTTGACATTTATGTGAGCCCTGGAAATTGCGGGGTGAAAGAAACGCTGCAGCAGGTGCTTCAAAGGCATAATAAACTTTCAAACACGGCGCCCCCAGGATTCCAGCAGCCGGTGCGGTGGCACCGATCGCACCGCCCTAAAGCCGGCCCTGACTGGCATTGATACGGCACCGGAGGGTCTAAAATAGTAATGAATGTGCATAACTATTTTAGGCCTAAGGAGGGCCTAAAATAGTTTTGTATAAACGTTTGAATACTTGCCATCTACAAGTCATGAGAGACCTGAGCAGACCAGTACAAAACACCAAGTAACATTTTAACTCCTGTTTCAGTGTGGCTATCTGGGCCTCTCACGTTCCTTGAGTGCTTGAGGATATATTCCGACTCCAGCGCGGAGCATTCAGAAGTTAAATACCATAATTCGCCCATGATTACAAACATAGCGTCTAGTAAATACAGCTCGGGCTGGAGGCGTTGGAAACCCGTAATTACAGTGCAGCAGACAAGTACGGAGCAATCATATCTCACAGAGCTGCTATGTACCTTTGCATCTCCCCGTTACCCACTAATAGGAGTTATTATTAATTCTGGCGCTTGGAAAGTGAACGTGCTTTTCCATTTGTGGAGCCGAGCGGATAATCCAATGCGGAGACTTCCAGCCGGTCTGCCTTGGGCAACTCATACTTCTGTCAACAGTAACGGCCGGCATGATGGGGGTAGGGGTCGTCACGGGGGGTGGAGGCGGGTGGGTAAATTATTAAAGAATATTATAAAACTTACCATCCTCGTCCTGCAACATCTTCTGGATGCGTTTCAACTCCCGCTCCGTCCTGCAACACCGCAGCTTCTGGATGCGTCCAAACTGCCGCTCCCGCCGTCCTGAAGCTCTCGTCGTCATGTCGTCATCAATGAAAGGCAGCCTCCCTGCCTCCGCTCTGCCAATCACAACGCTGAGGCGCAGTGGAGAGCGCCCCAGCCGGGACCATTTTCACTATGTAGAGTGGGCGCCGCTGCTCGAGGGCATGGGGGGAGTGGCTTGCCCACTGTTGTACATACGGACTGTTTGATCGGCCCCAGGGCGGACCAAACAGTCCCTATGCACAACAGTGGGCAAGCCACTCCCCCCTGCCCTCAAGCAGGACCGCCCACCCCCGATCAGGCACTTCTGCTTTCTCGCAGTGCGAGAAGGCAGAAACATAAATGGTAGTTATTACCATTTATGTTTCTGCCTTCTCGCACTGCGAGAAAGCAGGGGGGCGGCGCCCAAACGCCCCTATGGAGGAGCCGCCACTGGAAACAGGTCCCACCACCAATGGGTGTTAGTCAACAGGATAGAGGAAAGGGAGACGGTGTTGTCAAAATAAAAAAAATGTATATTTCTTTAAAACAAAGAATATTTTTACCTTAGCACATCAGATAATATCACTGCATTGAGATGTAGTTTGTAAATGCGAGTTTTCTGAGATGGACTGAGACACATTTCTGCGCCTGCCCTGGTGATAATGGTATTAGTGAACTAAGAGAAGGACAACTACAATTATTAGGCAGGAAAGGACCAATTTAGGTGGCAAGATTTACTAACTTGTGTAGGTAGAAGAGGCAAATTATGTGGAATTATGCGGCACATTTTTTAATAGTAAGACCTCAGTATTTTGTAATTTTTACAATGTTATGACTATCTGGGTAAAGGTTTCATCTCATTAATACCAGTCAAATACCCAAATACAGCAATCAGCAACAGAAGGGTGACCAGTCAGCATTTGCAAAGGGCTTGCCACTGTGCAACAAGTGTTGCTGCATTTTTTGTCACCTTTTATTCGTTTTTATAAGTATTTGAGCTAGAAACAAAACTATTTTTTTTAAAAGCTACATATTGTTCACCAGATGTCTTACACAGCAAATTCTTAATGCACATATTTGAAAGTGCTTTGATGTGTGCTAATGAGCAAAATGGAGGTTGGTGAAATAAAGCATATGCTTAGGATCACACAATTAGTCAAGCATGAAAGCTGGGGATGAGCCCAGATTTTCCAGTTTCTCACTGTGCAATTCAGCCACAACCTGGGTATCTGTTTATAGCATTATAGCTTGAAACCTCATCTTTAATTCTTGGAGATAAGACTAGAGCCTGGGTGACAGGCAGGGTCCATATTCTATTTTTGGCAACTTTACATACCACAAACCTAAGCCATAAACAGAGTTCTTTACAACAGACACAGACTAAGTTATTTTTTCCAGCATAGAGATTTGCCTGGATTCACAGGCAGCTTAGCCTAGACTGGGATTCAAGCCTGGCTCCCTGTGATGTATGGTGGGCAGATGTAGCCACTCAGCCACATAGCCTGCTGTGAAAGCTCGCTCATTTTGGGCTCACGGTTCCAAGAGGACCTTGAGCTGAGCAGAGCCAGGCCTCTGCCTTGAGTTTTCAGTGTCTTGCCCACCTGGCATGCAAAATATAGCAATGTTAGGAGGGACAGAATCCATGCCAAAATGTAAAAAAACATTCAGAGAGTGGGAGGTTAGAAGGGGAGAGATGGACGGAAAGGAGGAGAACTGCTGAAGGGTTGTATGACATAATTTCGACAGACAGAAAATCCACCTACAAATATATCGCAACAAAAATATCGATGTCAAGAATATCGACATCCTATCTACAACATGGTAAGTACAAAAATATCGAAAATGAAATATCGATGTCAAAAATATCGTAATTAAAAATATCGTTTTTTTTTTACTTTAAACATATATGTAAAATAAACCAAATAATACTTAGAAATTAAATAAACATAATTAAATATATTGTATAATATTTAAAATGTATAATTAATATATATAATTTAATAAATCTTTAATTAAACATATACATATAATATATAATATATATACTTACTTAATAATTAATTTTAATAATAATTTCTGTAACGTATAAATTATTAAAGGGTTTTAAAAATTACCAATACATCTATACACATAAAACAATAACATCAATAAATATTTAATAATTACATATAGAAAATAATAATAAATATTTTTAATGTGAATAATTTTTATTATTAATGATATATTACAATAGCTAAAATAATACAAAACATATTAAATACCAGACACAATAAAACTACTAGTCCAACTCCAACAAAAACAACAGTAAGGAAAATGTTGGATAGCGTAGGGGTAAAAATTACTATTCCAACTCCAAACAGTGCAACAGTAGGGAAAGCGTTGGATAGCGTAGGGTTAAAATTACTATTCCAACTCCAGAGAGTGCAATAGTAGGGAAAGTGTTGGATAGCGTAAGGGTAAAATTTACTATTCCCACTCCAGAGAGTACAACAGTAGGGAAAACGTTGGATAGCGTAGGGGTAAAAATTACTATTCCAACTCCAAAGAGTGCAACAGTAGGGAAAGCGTTGGATAGCGTAGGGGTAAAAATTACTATTCCAACTCCAGAGAGTGTAATAGTAGGGAAAGCGTTGGATAGCGTAAGGGTAAAAATTACTATTCCCACTCCAGAGAGTGCAACAGTAGGGAAAGTGTTGGATAGCGTAGGGAAAAAATTTACTATTCCAACTACAGAGAATGCAACAGTAGGGAAACCACTGGATAGCATAGGGGTAAAAATTAATATTCCCACTCCAGAGAGTGCAACAGTAGTGAAAACGCTGGATAGCGTAGGGGTACAAATTACTATTCCCACTCCAGTAAGTGAAACAGTAGGGAAAGGGCTGGATAGCGTAGGGGTAAAAATTACTATTCCAACTCCAAAGAGTGCAACAGTAGAGAAAAGGTTGGATAGCGTAGGGGTAAAAATTACTATTCCAACTCCAGAGAGTGCAATAGTAGGGAAAGCGTTGGATAGCGTAAGGGTAAAAATTACTATTCCCACTCCAGAGAGTGCAACAGTAGGGAAAGTGTTGGATAGCGTAGGGAAAAAAATTACTATTCCAACTACAGAGAATGCAACAGTAGGGAAACCACTGGATAGCATAGGAGTAAAAATTAATATTCCCACTCCAGTGAGTCCAACAGTAGGGAAAGCGTTGGATAGCGTAGGGGTAAAAATTACTAATCCCACTCCAGAGAGTGCAACAGTAGTGAAAACGCTGGATAGCGTAGGGGTACAAATTACTATTCCCACTCCAGTAAGTGAAACAGTAGGGAAAGCGCTGGATAGCGTAGGGGTAAAAATTACTATTCCCACTCCAGAGAGTGCATCAGTAGTGAAAACGCTGGATAGCGTAGGGGTACAAATTACTATTCCCACTCCAGTAAGTGAAACAGTAGGGAAAGTGCTGGATTGCGTAGGGGTAAAAATTACTATTCCAACTCCAGAGAGTGCAACAGTAGGGAAAACGCTGGATAGCGTAGGGGTACAAATTACTATTCCCACTCCAGTAAGTGAAACAGTAGGGAAAGCGCTGGATAGCGTAGGGGTAAAAATTACTATTTCAATTCCAAACAGTGCAACAGTAGGGAAAGCGCTGGATAGCGTAGGGGTAAAAATTACTATTCCCACTCCTGATAGTTAAACAGTTGGGAAAGCAGTGGATAGCATAGGGATTCTATAAACATAATAACCAATTGAATAATTAGTTATAAAAAAATAGCATGTTAATGATTAATTTACAAAATAATTATTATTAAATACCAATTATTTTAAAAATATATTTACATAAATAACTTTGAATTACATCCCACACTATTCCCCCTTTAACACACAACACACTACACATACAAAATACACAATACATTTAAATATCAATTTATCTATTATTTACAATTAATAATACATTCTTTATAATTAATATAGTTATTATTTACTAATTTATACATATTAACTACCAAATTACAATTTTTCACAAATTAATTATTAATTAACAATACATTAATTAGCAATAACAACAAATAACATGAAATAATAAATTATTTATATCTACTATATTTAACGTACGAATAACAATTAATTACCAATTAATAATTAATTAACAATTAATTATTATTAATTAGAAATAAATAAAAATTATCATTAATTATTTTAATTTAATTACATCCCACCCTATTCCCCTATAAACCCACAACCCACTACACATAAAAATTCACATAATTAATTTAATCATCAATTAATCACTTAATAAAATTAAATCACCAATTAATTAGTAATTAACAATTTATTAATTAACAATACCAATACATAAATATTAATATTAAACTAATTATAACTTATATAATTAACCAATTAATAAAATTAATTTACAATTAATAATTAATTAACAATTAATTAATATATTTAATTTACAATTAATAATTATTTAACAATTAATTAATCATAAATACCAATTAAACAATACATATTAATTCATTAATTATAATTAAATTACTTCCCACCCTATACCCCTATAAACCCACAACCCGCTCTGATACTAAAACGCTAAATTAAATCTTAAATAATTATTAATCTCTAAACATTTATTTTTAAATGTATTAAAATACATTACAATAATCTTTAACAGACAAATAAAATACATATTAAAATACATTACACTAATAAAATATCTATATTATTGACATCGAAATTTTTGCTTACGATATTACTTACATCTATATTTATGACTTCGATATTATTAATTTCGATAATACTTACCTTGGGGTCGATATTCTGTCCATCGATATTCTTGACTTCGATATTCTTTACCTACGATATTAACAACTCGATATACTTGTAGGTCGAAATTTAAAACTCGATATTTAGACTGCTCACCCTGCTGAAGTTAGGTAAGAGGCTAGGGGGAGAAGAGTGATTAAGAGCAGCGTATTGAATGGAGATGTGGATGTTGAGGGGCAGAACCAGCAAGAAAAGGGTGGGGATAAAGGAGAGGTTGATGTAAAGGGGGCAGAACCAGTGAAAACGCTGAGGAAAGATAAGGCGAGAGACTGGGTGGAAAAATGAGAGGAAAGGTGTAGAGCATTAAGGAGAAAGATGGATGTAAGAGTGGCGGAATCAGAGAGAAGGTCAGGTGCTTGGGCAGAGATGAGAGGTGAAGAGGAGATAATGCAGGAGTGAAGTGGATGTAAGAGGGGACTGCAGCAACAAGAGCAGGTCACAAGCTGAGCAAGAGATGCAATGAAAAGTAGAGCATGGAAGGGAGGGGTGGATGGAAGTGGGCAGAATCAGCAAATAACATAAGTGGCTGGAGAAGAGATAAACATGTTGGTGAAACCGTCTGTGATGCTAAGTCCGTTGAGACTCCTGCTGATGTTTCAATTCTCTAGCCCTTCATTTTCCATGTACACAATGCAAAGAAACATGTCTTAGTTTTGAGATGAATGTGCCAAAGGGTTGTGATCTTGAACCATCCTCAATGTGTCTGCTGAATTTCAGCCTGCTCTCTGTGTACTCCGCTTCTGTTCTTGACCTTTCTGTTAAATAACACTCCCAGTGCAACCCTTTCCTGCCCATGTCCATACCTGAGATCTAGAGATCAAAGTTCCAGCTCTGAACTCCCTTTGCTATATCTTGCTTACCTCGTCATAAGTTCCTACCAACGTAAATTCTGAAAAAGAGGTGGTTGTTGCTCTGTGCAAAAAACCTTCAGCAGGCTCAAAACTTCTCTGCAGCCTCTGACATTTCTTTGCTAACCTTTTCTCAAATGTCCCACAATAATTTTCTGTAAAAGTAAAAAAGCTGAATTATACTGTGAGATCTTTTCTTTTGGTCAGGGGCAATGGGTGATCAAGTAGCAGCTTCATTGGAGGATACCACTGTTTACAATTGATGTCTCAAAACTGACTATTTCATTTGGTTAAGAGTTAATCCTTTTAGAAACTTGTCTCTCCATTGGTGGCAAAAGCGAGCAGTCAAAGCTTACTCCAGGAGGTGATAAAGGTGTTCTAACAAAAACACAGTAGGTCAGATTAATCTTACCTGAATAGCACCTTATCCAGCCAGCCTAGCTATGTCCTTTTAATGGGACTGATTTAGGGCAGGTGTTATGGAATTAAACACCAAAACATGTGTTCTGTGACTTGCAAAAAGTCTTATAATAACTCTGTGTGTGCCAAGTGTCTTGCAAAGTGTTCACAATCAGTAGTCCACCCTGCGGGACTTAAGTGCTGTGAGGCTCCAGGTATTATAGGTGGGGGAGGTGCGCACTGTTCCTCGCACATCCCTCTCTGCCCATGTGTGCTGCGCAGGAGGTATGCGTGAGAGAAGTATGCACCTGTGTGCGCTGCACAGGAGTTACGGGAGAGGGAGGTGCATGCCTGTGTGCGCCATGCAGGAGTTATAGGTGAGGGAGGTGCGCCCCTGTGAGGGTGGGTCAGGAGTTCTGTGTGATGGAGGTGTGCGCCAGGCAGGAGGTATGCATGAGGGAGGTGCGTGCCTGTGTGTGCCGGGCAGGAGTAATGCATGAGGGAAGTGTGTGCCTGTTTGCGCCATGCAGAAGGTATGCATGAGGGAGGTGCACGTCTGTGTCCTCCATGCAGGTGTTATAGATGAGGGAGGTGTGCGCCTGTGTGCAGGGGAAAGAGTTCTGCATGAGGGAGGTGCACGCCTGTGTGCGCTGCACAGGGTGTATAGGTGAGGGACGTTTGTTGGAATAAAAATGTTTTAGCTGTGTTGTTCATGCATTGTATGTCTTAAGTTAGCATTCCCGGCACCATTTTATGTTCAGACACCATTTTGAGCCATGATCGAAACTAACTTCTCCTCTCTGCCACGCTGAAAGCAGCTGCGATAGTTTTTGTTTCTCTATGGTTGAGCTTTGTTTAACTGCTGCCAACTGGAAATTTCCAGTCAGGGGCTGCCTTTGCTGTTTCTGAATTGTACATAATGCATCACCATGCTTGCTGAAGTCAGTCCCTCTGCAGCAATCCTAGGAGGCTGGTCAGACTGGACTCTGCTCGAGTGTACCTGAATAAAATATAGTTTGTTTGTATTCTCAACTGTCTGACCAACCCTTCATTTGTATGGAAGGCTGAGAAGTGGTCACGAGTGACCTGGGTGGTCCTAATCAGGTTACTTCCTTCAGTTGGTGCCCGAACAGGGACTCCATCGGGCGATCCATCCCCACACCCATGGACGGGTGAGGAGGTCGTGGCCAACATCAGGTCGGACGGGTAGACCAGGGATCCGTGCACGAGAGAGTTCCTGAACTCCCAGCTGCCCGGTCTGTCTAACCGGTCGGTGCCTCATCCAGCGGTCATCCTGACTGGGGTCCTGAACGGCAAAACCCTTGGATCTGACCGCTTGTTTCAAAGTGTCGTCAGTGGAGAATAAATTCATTTGACCTATGTGCACCAGGTGAGTTTGTTTTGGTTCTTTGCGGACATGGTACCATTTTAATTTGTCTTTGGTATGGTCTGAGGACTGATTTTGGTTTGCATTTGGGACGGTCTGAGGACTGGTTTGGATACAAAGTGTTTGTAAACACTTTACCTGGCAACATAACGAATTTGGCTTACTTTTGAAAATGCCAGTGTTCAGCCGTTTTTTGGTTTCTTGTTGTCAATGTTGTTCTGGTGATGCTCGACTGGAAGAAAGTCAGCCAGCGCCTCTGGAAGGCACTCCGAATTTTGATATGTATGAAAAACATGGCCTTGGCCCTATTATGTTTAGTACGTTATAGCACAAATAAACAAGGGACAATGCCGAGTTGCAGTGGACGTTAACAGCACTTTTGATGAACAAAAACATTTTTTTTTACAGAAGAAGTTGTTTGCGAGAAGAAGTAGGCAGTCTATGTTTGATTCCCTCAGAGCATGGCAAAAAGAGGCTAAACAGAGGCGAATGAAAGCAGAGAAAAAGGCCCGGAAGGGGAGGATGCAAACATTGACTCAGAAAGCTGTAGCGCATGATATGAGAGAAGCAGGAGATAGGAATTGAAGGTGAAGACAGGTTTAGACTGAATATTGATAAATCTTATGTAGCCCAAGAAGAAAATGACTCTTTTGTAGAAGAATTGCTAGATGCTCGACCTCCACCTCCGTATGCCCCGCAGGGGGTATATCCCGCTCTCCCCCACAGGCCCAGCTACCCGGTTCTTCTGTATTTGTTTTTTCTGCTTCTGCTTCTGTTTCTGTTGACCAGTCTGCCTTGGCTACTGCACCGCCTCTCCTTTCTTTGCCTTCGCCGTCTGTGGCAACTAAGACTGTTAGCATTCCTTCAACACCTATTGCTTCGGCATCCCTTTCGCCAGCCATTACACCCATGACCCAGCCAGCAGAGACGTTAATGCCCACTACCTCTGTTTTCACTCCCACTGTGTTCCTCCATTCCCCAACATTACAGAGTAGTGGGACACCAGTACGTGGCCCTGAGTGTAGAGACTGGATGTAATTTAAGGAACGCCTGGGGCGAACGTTGGTGCGATCTGAAATGGAAGATGCAGAGAAACAGGTAGTGGCTAACCAGGCTGCACAGTGGGCCCGAAGCCCCATTTATAGTGTGGAGGTTGTGTGGAGTATGTTTAAAGATTATGAGCCTTTTGTATAAACAGCATGCCCTTAAGCACATGTCTGCCACTTTGATTGGACTTTGGGAGCAGTGTTTCAATGATGCAGCACTGCAGATTATCTATGATATTAAAGATCATGTATACATTGCTGATATGGTGCCTGGTCAAGTCTTTGGTAATGTCACTACGCTGGTTACTTATCGGGGTAGGCTGCTTGAGAAGTGCTCGGCGACAGTATCTCAGTTTCCAATGAAGGAGGTTCACCCCATATATCACCTTGAAATACCAGAGTTACGGGAACAGCAGAATATTGTTACAAGACCTGGGGTAGCGGCCCGTATCCAGGAACAGTGGGTTTGTACCCCATGGAAAATGAGTGAGGCCTTGTCCCTTAAAAGCCAGTTACCTGACCCTAGGAAAAATCCTACTGCATATTATAAAGAATTGACGGAGGCAGCTTCTTCGATAGTAATGACGCTTGCGTGTATCGAAATGTTCTTTGGTTTGTTAGTTCCTGTGGATATCTGGAGGCAGGTACACACACAGGACCACGTCGCTGTATTGGGTGGTACCTGGGATCAAATTAGAGTATGGGACCAGGAAAGGAAGCCTGGTGAGAAGCCTAAGGCAGAGATACTTGCTTTGCCTGGCCGAATTATCGCTTATTTGCATTCCCTTATTCCACCCCGAAAATTTGATTGGGACAAGCTATCAGCCTGTCGTCAGAAGAAAGATGAGAGGGTGTCTGATTTTTTCGCCCGGTTTGAAGGTGTGTTCTTAGACTATAGTAGGCAAGATTTGTCGATTGAAGGTGGTGTGCAGGTGTTTGTTAATGGATTCATTTCCAATTTGCTTCTTGAGATTTTTACACGATTGCAGGCTTCCAAGAGCACTTGGTACACCACTTCCCCTTGAATATGGCACAGTTTTGTGAGCACAGGGTAAATGAGGAGAAGGAGAAGATGGAAAAGGAGCACAAAGATTTGAAGATGAAGGTGTTGTTACAGCATGCTTCTAGAGGGAATGGTAGAGGACGAGGTGGTATGGCCTGCCAGCTTCCACACACAAGCAGACCCGGTAATACCGGACCCTTGGGAGCAAATCAGTGTGCATACTGTAAAGAGGAGGAACACTGCTTCTACAGAAGGTGGCGGTCCCAAGAGGCCGAGGGTCTTGGGGACGGGGTTGAGAAGATGGTGGCAGGGACAGGGCTCAGAAAGAAATGGCATCTCAGGGCCGTACTGATCAGAACTACTTTGACGACCCTTGATGAAAACAATATTCTCATGATGGCTATGATATGGATGAGGTGACCGGGATGTCTTACAGCTAGGACAGCAGGGGACAGGGTGAGGGACCAGTTCTGATACCCATAGACCAACGAGGTCCGTACGTTAGTGCGGACGTGCATGGTTCAACGAAGGAGTTTTTGGTGGATACAGGTGCAGGAAACAGCTCTAATTCTCGTTCCTTAGTCCCTGGGGCGGCTCGGTATGGCCATAATCATGTTTCTGTAGGATTTTCTGGTATACCGGTTGTGAGCCCCTTTTTAAAGCCTCTTGCTCTGACTATTGGTCCTTTCACTGTGGATTCTCCATTTTTGTTGATATCTAATTGTGGAGAAAACTTGATGGGTCTGGACTTGTTGAAAACAATTGCATGCTACGATTCATTGCTCCCCAGCCGGCGTCTATATGATGATAGATCCTGATGTGGTGTGCGCTAAACAGTGTCTGTCTAAAGATGCGCCCCTCCCTGCTGAATTTAAGAAGATGTGCCATCTACACTGTGGGCAACAGGTGACCCAGATGTGGGTTTGTTGCAGATATCGCCTGTTTTGATTTGTGTCAAGGAAGGTGCTATTTTACCCTGTATTTCTCAGTATAAGATACCGCAGGCAGGTGGCAGAGCTCTGGTAAAAATTGGATAGGATTTGATTGAGAAAGGAGTGGTTGTGGAGACGACTGCAAATATTTGTCATAGTCCTATTCTTCTAATCCTTTCCTTTCGGTTCCTCTGATGAGCATGCAGATGTTTATCGTTTTGTGATTGACTTGCGAGAGGGTAACAAAATAGTGATTCCACAGTTTCCAGTGGTCCCTGACATTACAACACTCTTGACACTGATTCCTTCTTCTGCTAAATTCTTTTCTGTCATTGACTTGAAAAATGCCTTCTTCGGTATCCCCATTCATCCTGACAGCAGGTATGGGTTCACCCTAGCTGGTAGAAGTTTTAGATTCTATCGCGCTCCTCAAGGCTATACAGAGAGTCCGAGTATTTATAGTCAGACATTGAAAAGTCAGCTGGATTCCTTGTCGCTCCCCACAGGTAATGTATTGCTCCAACATGTCGACGACCGGCTCTTCGCCTCAGACACAGAACAAGGTTGCAGAGATAGTATGGTTAAAATGTTACTCTGTTTAGCTGACCATGGTTATACGGTATCCCTTTCCAAATTTCAGTATTGTCGATTGGAAGTCACCTATTTAGGTCACCTACTGTCGAAGGATGGTAGGAGATTAACTACTGAACGCATCAGTACCATTGTTAAAATGTCCTGCAAACTCAGAAAGATGTGTGTGCTTTCATAGGTATCACTTCCTATTGCAGGCAGTGCATACCTGGCTACTCATTGCTTAATAAGCCCCTGCCTGCGCTAACACTAAAAGATGTGCATGAACCCTTGCCTTTTGACGCTAGAGTGTCAGTAGTCTTTTGAGCAATTAAAAACTGCGCTTTGCTTGGCTCCAGCGCCTGGTACCCGTAATTATGCCAAATGCTTCATTTTGTATGTCCATGAGCTGGGTGGTTGTGCACTTTCTGTTTTAACACAAAAATTCGGGCATAAGCAACAACTGTGTGCTTATTTCTCTGCTGTACTTGACCCTGTTGCCCAAGCCCTCCCGAGCTGTATAAGAGCAGTAACGGCTGTGGCCGTCTCAATAAGACAATCGGCGGGACTCGTACTCGATACTGACCTCAAAGTTATTGTACCCCATGCTGTGGATACACTTTTGAATAAGACAAGGACACAGCACCTCACCAGTGCACGTCTGAAAGGTTACGAGCTAACGCTCTTTCAAAACCACATTAGGATCGAACGCTGTGCCACTCTGAATCCAGCCACGTTACTACCCCTCCCTTCTGAGAATGAGGAGATTGACATACATGATTGTATCTTCCGGACGGAAGAACAGACAAAAGGACGGGTAGACCGGACTGATGTTCCCTTATCTGACGCCCATGGGGAACCTTATGTCTATGGCTCTTGTTTCAAATTACCAGATGGCACCACCACTGCAGCATACGCAATTACCACGTTGCATACGTTAGTTGAAACATCACGAGTTCCTTATCAGTCCGCCAAGGCAGCTGAGTTAGTTGCCCTTATTCGAGCCTGTGAATTGAGTGAGGGACTAGTTTTCAATATTTATACTGACAGTCAGTATGCCTTTGGAGTCGCCCATAATTTTGGGCGGCTCTTGGCAGAGAGAGGGTTCCTTACTTCCCAATGGACATGCATTCAGCATGGTCCTCTTATACATAGGCTTTTGTCCGCTCTGACACTCCCTAAGAAATTGGCCATAGTGAAGTGCAACACTTATAGAAAGGTTACTGACGATATAGGCAAAGGGAACGCCTTTGCAGACCAGACAGCTAAGGAAACAGCCTGAACTGAGATGAACAGAATGTTCGTAGCAGGTCCCGCTAGGTGGGTGCCCGAGGTAACTATGTTTGAGGACACCCTAGAAAATGTGAAGGAGATACAAAGTCAGGCCACGATGGAGGAGTTAGCAGTGTGGCAAGAAAGTACAGCAAACTTGAATGATGAGCGATGTTGGATTGGCAAGTCAGGGAAGCAGAGATGGGTGTTGCCAGATGCATATGTTCTTCCTGTAGTCACGATGGCCCATGGCCCAGCTCACATCAGTGCTAAGGGTATTTGCAAACTGTTAGACCCGGTATTGCAAAATGGCAACATCTCCAAGACAGCTACACATTTAGTGAAATATTGCATGGTGTGTATGATGCACAATCCTGACAAGGGTACCCCTACTCCACCCACTAATTTTGCAACTCCCACTTTCCCTTTTGAGGTCCTTTAAATGGAATTTATTGAAATGGACAGGGTCAATAATTTGAAGTATGTGTTGGTGGTTGTTTGTGCGTTCAGTAAATGGGTTGAGGCTTACTCCACTTAAGAAAATACAACTATTGCGACTGCAAAGATACTTCAGAAGGAGTTCTTTCCTCGTTTTGGCTTGCCCCGTTTGATCTGGAGTGATAACGGAAGTCATTTCAATGCCAAAGTTATTCAGTTAGTTTGTGAAGGACTACACATCAGACAGAAGTTTCATGCTGCGAATCCCCCCCCAGTCAGCAGGTTTGGTTGAGAAGTACAATGGTGCTCTCAAACTGAAATTGGCTAAGAAGCAGGAGACCACAGGGTTGCAGTGGCCTGATGCTTTACCATTAGCCCTTTTGTCCACAAGAACGACAGCACATTCTAGGACAGGATTGTCACCCTAAGAGGTCGTGTTCCGATGCCTGGCAAATGTCTGGGGCGTCCTGTGTAGGTATTTAGAGATTGAGTACCCTTTATTGACAGATTACCTGTACCAGTTAACTGAAAATTTGCATTGTATCCACCAACAGATAAAGGAATTGCTTCCGCCTGTACCAGAGGGGCCTGGTCATAACATCCAGCCGGAGGACTGGGTGCTTCTACGAAACTTTCAGCGGAAGAAGTGCTTGGAGCCCCATTGGAAAGGGCCAGAGCAAGTGCTCCTCGCTACCAGGACTGCTGTGACAGTCGCTGGCCGTAAGAATTGGATACATTCTAGTCACTGCCACAGAGTACCCTTACCCTATGACCAATGGGTGAGGGATGATACTGGGGATGCTGAGGGAGAGAAGATACCTCAGTTCGTCCCCTTCAGTGCCGAGCAGCTTATATGGACCCAAACGGATGCTGAGAAAGACGACGCACTAAATGCAGCAGTCCCTCCGGAATTCAGAGCAATAAAAGAGGCCCTCTTCATTGACCCCTCTGTTCCTGGAGTCACCAGGTACAATTTGCGCCCTGGGTTAGAGAATAGTGCACCAAAGGAGAAATCAGATTAGTCAGGGATGGACTGTGCAAGTTAGGGAGTAAATTGCTGTAGTACCAACGGTGTTAGTTCAGGGTGAGACGAGATTGGTGCACTGTTCTGACATTGGACAGGATAAATAGAATGTGCTCCCGCTTGGGGGGGTACATCATCCTGGATGGCGTGGGATTAATAGAGAGCTAGTACTGAGCAGCTCCTCAGCCGATGCTCAAGAGCGCCAACGTTGATGGGCAATAGGAGTCTACCCGTGAGGCTCTGACGGACACTGGGAACACTTGCCCTTGCCATCAGTTTTAGTGCATTCCTTTTTCCTTGTTACATAATGTATCTGTTTGGTCAGCCCATTGAGGAGGACGAACAGCCATTTGCATCACCGCGACTAGCGCAACAGGGCTGGTCCAAAAAGAGTAAAATAGTTTTTGTATTGATAGTTGTGATTGCATTAATAACAGTACTTGGAATAGCTTGCTTCCAGGAGGAAAAGTATCCTGTACATTCTTTGGTTGGTACAACACCCATTTCCCCTGAACACAGTTTGTTACTTTGGCCCCTCACAAAGGAGAGCACCGAAAGTCTTATGCAAATAATGTATTTATACAATTGTTGCATCAGGCTCATGAGGTGTCTAATACCACTAATTGTTGGATTTGTAGATTGCTTCCCTCAGTGACTCATAAAAGTAATACTTTGCTGTCCATGCCACTGTCATACATCAGTAGTTGAAAGGGTTGATTTGAATTGCTCAGTATGGTGCGTCCTCATCCCCAATTTTCTACTCTGGATAGGACACCGGCTGATTCTTGCACCGTGGTACAGAATGTACATTTCCATCACAGGGCCGACAGGACAAGAGACATTTGGTAAATTATTCTTAAGGTCCTGTATGAACGCACACAAAAAGGTAAAGAACGAGACCTGGTTTTGAATGGAAATGGCTGATTTCCAAGGGTTTAATATGTCTGATTATTTCCAATCTTTCCAGGTTCGTAATGTTACAGAGGACCAGCCAATACCACTGTCAGTGTTCAACACAACAGCTAGTTTCTATGTCCAGGGGACCGGGAGGATAAAGGTGTGCGAGAGCAGATGCAATTCCACATACAGATTGAGAACGACCGGTAGTCCGCCATTAATCCCACCCCCTAATGTCTATTTTGTCTGTGTATCCTAAGCTTATGTCTGGCTCCCAAAGGGATGGTCGGGCAGGTGTTAGCTTTCTTTTCTCCTTCCTCCATGGTATATAGCTCCGCCCAATTACCATAAAGATCATTGGCTGCAATTTAGGAGCATATACTTGCCCCGAGTCAGAAGGGTGGTGGACACTGAGGATATAGATCAAACAGATACGGTTTGGCAGCAGTTTGATAATGCTGCAAGGGGTCTTCTACCTTTCTGGGGCCGCATGGCTAACAGCCTTCAGCTTCGTGGGCTCACATGAGTTGTGGATAGGGGTTATTCATACAACAGCAGGGATGCTGACCAATATTACTGCTGAGCTCCAGGCTACGAGGCTTGTTACATTACAAAACCGGATGGTGTTAGACGTCATCCTTGCTGATCGGGGAGGGGCCTGTCGCGTCATTGGCAGTAGCTGTTGTGTTTACATATCAGACCATGCCCCCAGTGTGTATAAAGCTATACAAAAATTGCACAGACTATCATCAGACCTACACCAAGAGACCGGTACTTGGACATTATCAGTTGGTTCTGGATTATGCTAACAACGTGGGGTTGGAAGATCCTTATCTTTTTGGTGGCAGTTGCTGTTATTATCTTCACATGTTGCCTTTGCATACACTTCCTCCTGGCTTGTTGCGCTTGTTGTGTAAGTGCTCTGACACTTAACACAAAGATATCAGTCCATGACAGTAATGCTGCGACCATGTTGCAGAAAGATATTAACGACATTATGCTGATTGATGAGTGAATCTTCGAATATTGACTATGCATACATCAGCTTGTAGCGGTAGCTTTTATTCCTGCAATATGTTATCTGTTTCTAGGCAGTAATATAAACGTTTAGCGAATGCTAAAAGGAGGGTCTGTTGGAATAAAAATGTTTAGCTGTGTTGCTCATGCATTGTACATCTTAAGTTAGCATTCGCAGCACCATTTTATGTTCAGCTGCCATTTTGAGCCATGATCAAAACTAACTTCTCCTCTCTGGCCTCGCTGAAAGCAGCTGCAATAGTTTTTGTTTCTCCAAGGTTGAGCTTTGCTATACTAATGAATACCCTGTTCTTATTAGTGCATACCTTTCTCACTAGATAGGCCTGCTCCCACCCTTAGAGCGGCGGGTACAGACAGTATGACCTTGGCATCGAGATAGCACAGCTTAGGAGGTATGCATGAGGGAGGTGCATGCCTGTATCCAGGTGAGGGAGGTAAGAACCTGTATGCACAGGGCAGTTCTGCATGAGGGACGTGCATGCTTGTGTGCACCTTGCAGGAGGCATAGGTGAGGGAGGTGTGCTCCTGTGTTCGCTGTGCAGGAGGTATGTGTGAGGGGGGTGTGCACCTGTGTACATCACGCAGGAGGTATATCTGAGGGAGGTGCACACCTGTGTGCGCCACACAGGAGGCTGCCCCCGCATCTCTCTCTGCCTATGTGTGCTGTGAATGAGGTATGCATGAGGAAGGTGTGCACCTGTGTGACCACACAGGAGTTATCTGAGAGGTATGTGCACGCCTGTGTGCATCGCGTAGAAGGACGCCTCCCGCATCCCTCTTTACTTGTGCCACCAGGAGGTATGCGTGAGAGAGGTGCGCACCTGTGTGTGTCATGCATGAGTAATGCATGAGGGAGGTGCGCAGCTGTGTGCGCAGGGCACGAGGTATGTATATGTGAGGGAGGTGCAAGCCGCGTAGGTGGTATGCATGAGGGAGGTGTGTGCTGCACAGGAGGTATGCGTGTGGGAGGTGCATGCCTCTGTGCAGCTGTTTGTGCCGTGCAGGAGGTATGTGTGAGGGAAGTGTACACCTATGTGTGCTGCGCAAGAGGTATGGGTGTGGGAGGTGCGCACCTCTGCGCCTGTGTGTGACGCACAAAAGGCTGCCTTCCACTCTCCCTTTCTGCCTATGTGTGCCATGCAGGAGGTATGCGGGAGAGAGGTGCGTGCCTGTGTGCCCTACGCAGGATTTATTTAAAAGAGAATGGTGCAGGCCTGTGTGCACCGTGCAGGAGGTATGTATGAGGGAGGTTTCTACCTGTGTGTGCCATGCAGGAGGTATGTGTGAGGGAGGTGCATGCCTATGTGTGCTGCGCAGGAGTTATGTGTGGGGAGGTGTGCACCTGTGTGTGCTGCGCAGGAGTTATGAATGAGGGAGGTCCGCACCTGTCTGCGTCACGTAGGAGGCTGCCTCCCGCATCCCTCTTTGCCTTTGTACGCTACCAGGAGGTATGCAAGAGGAAGGTGCGTGCCTGTGTGCACCTCATAGAAGGTGCACGGCTGTGTGCACAGGGCACGAGGGAGCTTATTTACAAGCCCCTTGCGCCACCAGCACGACACTTTTTCTCATATTAAAAGTATAAATAAATAAATAAAGGTATGTATATTGGGCCTGGGCGGTAAATTTTGTTCCTTTCGCGGAATTTGCGATATTTTGACATTTTCGTGTTCCGCGGAGAGCGCGAAAATGTCAAAACTTTCGCAATCTGCCGCAAAACGGAAGTATTTTTCTTGTTCACGCTTTAAAAATGCGTTCTTGCGCGTGCGGTCGCGACTTACTGGGTACCTGCGTTCGCCAACGAGTTTTCCTATTCGTTCGCGTGCGCCACGAGATGTTGGATTGTTGGTAGCAGGTCGCGCTATCCCGCGAGAGTTTGCGATCGCGAACACGTCATAGCGATCGATCGCGAACATGTCATTCGACCCGGAACAGGAAATAAGCATCGCGAGCAAGATGGCCGCGCCCATTAGCGACCACATGGGCAAGTTGGAGATATATTTCCCCGTGAGCACGCAAAAACACATCGCGAACGGGCGTGAAAAGCAATCTCTGCATCTTCGCGAAAGTTCCGCGTACTCGCGGAGATTTTGCGCAATTTCGCGATAATTTGCGAAAGTCAATTTCGCAAATTCCGCCCACCCCTTATGTATATGTGAGGGAGGTGCAAGCCACATAGGAGGAATGCGTGAAGGAGGTGTGCACCTGTGCGTGGCTGTGTGTGCGGCGCTAGAGGTATGTGAGTGTTAGGTGAGGGGGGTGCGCGCCTTTGTGCGCCACGCAGGAGTTATTGGTGAGGGAGTTATGCGTCAGTACGTGCCATGCATGAAGCTGTGTCCTGTATCCCTCTCCACCTGTATGTGCTGCGCAGGCGTGATAGGTGAGGGAGGTGCACGCCTGTGTGCGCAGCGCAGGAGTGATAGGTGAGGGAGGTCCATGCCAGTATGCACCGCGCATGAGGCCGCATCCCTCTCCACCAGTGTGCGCAGCGCAGGAGTGATAGGTGAGGGAGGTATGCGCCAGCATGTGCCACGCATGAAGCCGTGTTCCGCATCCCTCGCCACCTGTGTGCGCTTCGCAGGAGTGATAGGTGAGGGAGGTGCACGCCTGTGTGCGCAGCACAGGAGTGATAGGTGAGGGGGTGCGTGCCTGTGTGCGCTACGCAGGAGTGATAGATGAAGGAGGTGGACGCCTGTGTGCGCAGCACAGGAGTGACAGGTGAGGGAGTTCCACACCAGTATGCGCCGCGCAGGAGGCATAGGTGACGGTGGTGCGCACCTGTGTGCGCTGCAGTGATAGGTGAGGGAGTTCCACACCAGTATGCGCCGCGCAGGAGGCCGCATCCCTCTCCACCTGTGTGCGCCGCGCAGGAGTGATAGATGAAGGATTTGCACGTCTGTGTGCGCAGCGCAGGAGGCCGCCTCCTGCATTCCTCTCCACCTGTGTGTGTAGCGCAGGAGTGATAGGTGAGGGAGGTGCGCGCCTGTGTGCGCTTCGCAGGAGTGATAGGTGAGGGAGTTATGCGCCAGTATGTGCCACGCATGAAGCTGTGTTCCGCATCCCTCTCCACCTGTGTGCGCTTCGCAGGAGTGATAGGTGAGGGAGTTATGTGCCAGTATGCGCCGCGCAGGAGACCGCCTCCCCCATCCCTCTCCACCTGTGTGCGCATCGCAGGAGTGATAGGTGAGGGGGTGCGCGCCTGTGTGCGCTGCGCAGGAGTGATAGATGAAGGAGGGGTGCTCGCCTGTGTGTGCAGCGCAGGAGTGACAGGTGAGGGAGTTCCACGCCAGTATGCGCCGCGCAGAAGGCATAGGTGACGGTGGTGCGCACCTGTGTGCGCTGCAGTGATAGGTGAGGGAGTTCCACGCCAGTATGCGCCGCACAGGAGGCCGCATGTGTGCGCAGTGCAGGAGTGATAGGTGAGTGGGTGAGCGCCTGTGTGCGTTGCGCAGGAGTGATAGATGAAGGAGGTGGACGCCTGTGTGCGCAGCGCAGGAGTGACAGGTGAGGGAGTTCCACGCCAGTATGCGCCGCGCAGGAGGCATAGGTGAGGGTGGTGCGCAGCTGTGTGCGCTGGAGTAATAGGTGAGGGAGTTCTACGCCAGTATGCGCCGCGCAGGAGGCATAGGTGAGGGTGGTGCGCACCTGTGTGCGCTGGAGTGATAGGTGAGGGAGTTCCACGCCAGTATGCGCCGCGCAGGAGGCATAGGTGAGGGAGTTATGCGCCAGTATGCGCCGCGCAGGAGGTATACATGACTGAGGTGCACGCCGCGCAGGAGGCCGCCTCCCGCATCCCTCTCCACCACTGAATAATTGATGCCGCGCAGAGGGGCGCAGGTGCCGCGCCGGTTCTGTCTGCCACCAGCAGGGAGGAGGCAGTGACTGAGGTAAGACTGACATTCTCCGCTGCCTGCCGCAGCAATTAGCGCGGTGTGGGATCCGCGGGGCTCCCTCGGGGTGGGGGCGAGGGCAGGGTGACGGGGGGTGGCACAGTGAGGCGCTGAGGTGCGCTACCAGGGGACAGTGGGCCGTGGACGGGATGGCACCGAGTGAGTCGGGGCCGCTGGCGTGCGAAGGATTTTGGTGCAGAGCCTGAGGGAGGGGGTGAGGGGGGCGAGCTGGGACGATGGCAAGGAGTGAGGGGTGGGAGAGGGAGATGTTGCGGACTGAGGGGGGTCTCGAGCAGAAAGGGGACAGGAGGAGACAAGGAAGATAAAGGTGCGTGAGGGTTCACAGCTCAACAGGGCGCTTGAGGGTGGAGGGCAGAGCTTGGGCAAGGCTGGAGATGGGGCAGAGAGAGGACAGGGAGAGGGAAGGGGTGCAGGAGGCGAGAGGGCGAGTTGCAAAGCCAGGGTGGAGCGGTAAAGAAGGAAGACGGGACCTCGGTGGTGGCATCCAGACCGAGGGCGCTAAGCAGAGATAATGCGACAAACGGGGGTCGGGCTCAAGGGAACGGGGAAGAGGGGTGGAGAGGCTGGGGAGCGAGTGTGGAAGAGGCCCATGCGTCCATGTGTGTTTATTATTCATTCATTCGTTAGTGATCTGGACGATACCACGTCAAGTGTCACCCAAGGGCAACTTTTTGTCACCCGCAACGCCGGGGTGTCCATCACGTTGACAGCACCCCCTGCCCCAGCCCCCCAGACTCCACCGGCGGGCCTCGCGCCCCTAGCCGAGCGGGGGGCTTCCGAGCAGGATACAGAGCGGTCTGTTCCGAGTTCATGAGTGTCCCCTGGCGCACTGCCCGCCTGAAGCCGGACTGGAGGGAAGAGACTGGGCTGGTTCGAGTGAGGGCGGTCCGGGGGAGGATGGAAACGAATGACGGATCACCAGCGAGGAAGGAGTGAGATGGGGCAGATAGCGAGATCGGGGCAATGGGAAGAGAAGCAAAGGGAGATAGGAGAAAGGCAGAGGATGGAAAGAGTGGGGCTGAGGGAGTGACTGAAGCAGAAGAGAGAGAGAAAGAAAGATAGAGCGCGAGGGGGAGAGAGAGAGGGAGAGATAAGAGAGGGAGAACGAAAGAGAGAGACATAGAGAGGGAGAGAGAGAGAGAGATACGTGGAAAGAGAGAGAGAGCGCGAGAGGGAGAGAGAGGCAGGGAGGGAGAGAAGGAAAAAGAGAGAGAGGGAGGGAGAGAGATACAGGGAGGGAGACTGAGAGAGAGGGACAGAGAGAGAGAGAGAATGAGAGAGAGAGAGAGGGAGGGAGGGATAGAAGGCTAGGCAATGAAAGAGAGGGGGTGGAGATAGAGGGATAGAGAAAGGGAGAGAGGAAGACGGAAGGAGAAAGAGAGAGCAAAAGAGAGAAACAGACAGACAGAAAGAGGGAGGGAGAGAGAAGGACAGAGAGGGAGAGAGAGGGATAGAGAGAGAGACAGAGAGGGAGAGGCAGGGTGAGAGACAAGGAAAGAGAGAGGAAGAGAGAGAGGGCGGGAGAGAGATACAGGGAGGGAGAAACAGAGCGAGAGAGGGGGAGAGAGAGAAGGAGAAAGAGTAGAAGAGGGAGGGAGAGAGAGAGATAGAAGGGTAGGCAATGAAAGCGAGGGGGTGGAGATGGAGGGAGAGAGAAAGGGAGAGAGGGAGACAGAGGGAGGAAGGAAGAAAGAGAATGAGGGAGACAGAAGGAGACAGATATTGAGAGAGAGGGAAAGACAGAGAGAGAGACTGGGGGAGAGACTGAGAGAGAGACAGAGGGAGACAGAAACCGAGGGGCTTATTTGCAAGCCCCTTGCGCCGCCCCTACGTTCCCTTTTCCCATGTTAAAAGTGACGCACCGGCGGCGCAAGGGGCTTGCAAATAAGCCCCCGAGAGAGTAAGAGAGGGAGAGACAGGGAAGGGGGAAGGGAGGGCATCGGGCAACAACATATGCCAACAAAAAACATGCCGACGCCCCTTCCCTTCCCACATATTATTATTATTATTGTTGTTATTATTATTATTATTATTATTATTGTTGTTATTATTGCTACCAATAATAACAGTATTAACACCTTCAGTGCCCGCCCCTTTCCCCGCCCTGTGCCGGCCGTTGTATTAGCGGGCGGGGTTTATGACGAGCTGGTCTCGTCATGGGCACAGCGCAACCGCGGCCCATGACGAGACCAGCTCGTCACGGGCATTGAAGAGGTTAATAGTTCATAAGGGCACCACAAACAATGCCAATTTTGAATAATAAAAGGTGCTTTGAACGCTCTGGCGAAGGCCGCGCCTCTGAAATCCACATGTGTCACGAGCCCAAGATACAGTGAAAAAGGAAAATTAAAATGACTGCAAAGTAGAGCTTGAAAAGTGTCCCCCTCTACAGTATCACACTGCAGCCACTGCCCACGTGTGCAGCTGGTGGAGAGCGTGACGCTGTCTATGACATCCCTCCCAGACTAACCGCACCCGCCCTTTCACCAAACACGCGTGATGGCCACCTTCACCACTGACCACCCTACATCTGCGGTGGGCGTAACCCGTGTGATTCCATGGTGCGCACAATTTCCTGTGAACCTTTTGAACTATGCAGGAACAGTCATTCTGCGTTTAGCGTTATTTCTTAGCGCCAAAACGCCTCCTCGCAGCCAAAATACACACGAGGATGCATTTTGTGCAAAAAAACGACTGTTAAATACAACAGAACACAAATAGAGAGTGCGAGCAACCACTGGCGCTCGCTGAATGTGCTTTTGGGAAGGATTTTCTCCAATTTACTACTGGCATTTACCACTATTTTCTCAGCACAAAATGCACCTTCGTATCCAAAATGGACGTGAGGATACATGTTGTGCAAAAACACAGCACTAAATGCAGCAGAACAGGAATAGTGGGCGGACGCTTGCACTCACTAAATGTGCTCTTGCGGTAGGATTTTTTCCCCCCAATTACTCTTAATTATGCAAGAAGGAGTAACCGCATATTTATCAGTAATTCGGCATCAAAGAGTAACATGGAATTACCGAAATTAGCCTGATAACTCCGGGCTAAATGAAATTCTTCTCAAGCCTGCCTACAACCTTATGGCCCTGCCTGACTTCTGTGGGAGGGTTCCCTCTTTGCCACAGTTATAAGGAGCTGTGACCAGCATGGCGCGTTCACTACCGTGATTCGCTCAGGATTACCCACCTTGGTCATGTGGCGAAGATCCCGGGCCTCTCAGTTCTACGGTTGTCACCACAACCAGCTCCATCTTCCTCCCAGCAGGGAAGGACAGTGCAGTGGAGAAGCCACTGACCGCACCTCACAACCCCTGCCAAATACACTCTCTATGTATAATCAGTTCACGGCAGAGCCTTGTAGAGGCGTCAACAGACTCAAATAGCAGAAACCAACAACCACAGGCTTTGTACAGACTTCATTGGCTGATAGGTTTATGACGTGCTGGTGCTCTGGCTGTTAGTTGAGTGGCACATATAAAGAGAGTTGGCCTTCTCAAGGTGCTGTGTCGTGGAACTTCATTGAGAGAATGAGGAATCAGGGACCTAGAGGTTGCAGCATCTCCGGAGAGAAACAGAGTCCCGGGTTGCAGCACTATTCAGCCAGGAAGGACGCAGAGCACCAGAGGTGCAGCACCCTGCAGCCAGAGTATCAATAGGGACACAGAGTACAAAAGGTGCAACACTCGGCAGCCAGAGTATCAGGAGACAGAGAACCAGAGGTGCAGCACCCTGCAGCCAGAGTATCAGGACATAGAGTCCTAGAGGTGCACCTCTCTGCAGCCAGAGTATCAGGAGACAGAGAACCAGAGGTGCAGCACCCTGCAGCCAGAGTATCAGGAGAGACGCAGAGCCCCAGAGGTGCAGCACCCTGCAGCCAGAGTATCAATAGGGACACAGAGTACAAAAGGTGCAACACTCGGCAGCCAGAGTATCAGGAGACAGAGAACCAGAGGTGCAGCACCCTGCAGCCAGAGTATCAGGACATAGAGTCCTAGAGGTGCACCTCTCTGCAGCCAGAGTATCAGGAGACAGAGAACCAGAGGTGCACCTCTCTGCAGCCAGAGTATCAGGACACAGAGTCCTAGAGGTGCACCTCTCTGCAGCCAGAGTATCAGGAGACAGAGAACCAGAGGTGCAGCACTCGGCAACCAGAGTATCAGGAGAGACGCAGAGCCCCAGAGGTGCAGCACCCTGCAGCCAGAGTATCAGGACACAGAGTCCTAGAGGTGCACCTCTCTGCAGCCAGAGTATCAGGAGACAGAGAACCAGAGGTGCAGCACTCGGCAACCAGAGTATCAGGAGAGACGCAGAGCCCCAGAGGTGCAGCACCCTGCAGCCAGAGTATCAGGACACAGAGTCCTAGAGGTGCACCTCTCTGCAGCCAGAGTATCAGGAGAGACGCAGAGCCCCAGAGGTGCACCTCTCTGCAGCCAGAGTATTAGGAGAGACACAGAGTCCTAAAGGTGCAGCACTCGGCAGCCAGAGTATCGGGAGACACAGAGTCCCAGAGGTGCAGCACCCTGCAGCCAGAGTATCAATAGGGACACAGAGTACAAAAGGTGCAACACTCTGCAGCCAGAGTATCAGGAGACAGAGAACCAGAGGTGCAGCACCCTGCAGCCAGAGTATCAGGACACAGAGTCCTTGAGGTGCACCTCTCTGCAGCCAGAGTATCAGGAGACAGAGAAACAGAGGTGCACCTCTCTGCAGCCAGAGTATTAGGAGAGACACAGAGTCCCAGAGGTGCAGCACTCGGAAGCCAGAGTATCAGGAGAGACGCAGAGCCCCAGAGGTGCAGCACCCTGCAGCCAGAGTATCAGGACACAGAGTCCTAGAGGTGCACCTCTCTGCAGCCAGAGTATTAGGAGAGACACAGAGTCCCAAAGGTGCAGCACTCGGCAGCCAGATTATCAGGAGAGACGCAGAACCCCAGAGGTGCAGCACCCTGCAGCCAGAGTATCAGGACACAGAGTCCTAGAGGTGCACCTCTCTGCAGCCAGAGTATTAGGAGAGACACAGAGTCCCAAAGGTGCAGCACTCGGCAGCCAGAGTATCAGGAGAGACGCAGAGCCCCAGAGGTGCAGCACTCGGCAGCTAGAGTATCAGGGGAGACACAGAGTCCCAAACGTGCAGCACTCGGCAGCCAGATTATCAGGAGAGACGCAGAACCCCAGAGGTGCAGCACCCTGCAGCCAGAGTATCAGGACACAGAGTCCTAGAGGTGCACCTCTCTGCAGCCAGAGTATTAGGAGAGACACAGAGTCCCAAAGGTGCAGCACTCGGCAGCCAGAGTATCAGGAGAGACGCAGAGCCCCAGAGGTGCAGCACTCGGCAGCTAGAGTATCAGGGGAGACACAGAGTCCCAAAGGTGCAGAACTCGGCAGCCAGAGTATCAGGAGAGACACAGAGTCCCAAAGGTGCAGCACTCTGTAGCCAGAGTATCAGTAGAGACACAAAGTCCAACAGGTGCCACACTTTGCAGCCAGAGTATCAAGAGAGACACAGAGTCCTAGAGGTGCACCTCTCTGTAGTCAGAGTATTAGGAGATACTTAGAGTCCTAGAGGTGCAGCGCTCTGTAGCCAGAGTATCAAGAGAGACACAGAGTCCCAAAGGTGCAGCACTCGGCAGCCAGAGTATCAGGGAAGACACAGAGTCCTAGAGGTGCACCTCACTGCAGCCAGAGATAGGAGAGACACAGTGTCCTAGAGATGCAGCGCTCTGTAGCCAGAGTATCAGGAGAGACACAGAGTCCCAGGGTGCAGCACTCTGCAGGCAGAGTATGAGGAGAGACACAGAGTCCCAAAGGTGCACCGCTCTCCAGCCAGAGTATCAGTAGAGACACAAAGTCCAACGGGTACCACACTCTGCAGCCAGAGTATCAAGAGTCACACAGAGTCCTAGAGGTGCACCGCTCTGCAGTTAGAGTATTAGGAGAGACAAACAGTCACAGAGGTGCAGCACTCTATAGGCAGAGCATCAGGAGAGACACAGAGTCCCAGGGTGCAGCACTCTGCAGGCAGAGTATCAGGGAAGACAAAGGTCCCAAAAGTGCAGCACTCGGCAGCCAGAGTATCAGAGTTGCAGAGGTGCCACACTTTGCAGCCAGAGTATGAGGAGAGGGGATATGAAACTAAGGGGGGGATTCTATGAGGTTATCAGAGGCCAGAATCATGAAATACTTTTTTTTAAAGCGAAAACCTCTGATACCATTGATCACACTTTTTACTTATCTCAGCAAGCCTATTTATTGACTGCGAGTATTATCTCTTTTGTACAAATCTTAAATTCTTTGAAACAAAAAGAACACTTCTTCACTGTGCCAAATACATGTCCTTTACATAAAACATGGACAACACTTTGTGCAAACATTGAAAAATACTTTACATATAATACATTGACTTAATGACAAATCTACAAATATAGACAAAACATGAGAAAATTATATCTCTACAGTACTCAGATATCCCTCTTTTTTGTAAAACGCGGGAACTCAAGCTTATTGTTGCCTCTACGTGAATTACTTTCTGACGCGTTTCGACCTGTGGTAAAAGTGGACCTGTGTTTTATTCGAGAGGTCTTCATCAGGGCTCATATGTGGTTCCGACTGGGACGCGCTCTTTGAACCTACCACTGCCACAACTTTGAACCAGGCTCGCCGTGAGGGGAACGGCTTCTTCAACGGGGCCAAAAGGAACTTTGCTCGATCTGGGACACCGCCGGGAGGCGGCGGAACTACATTTCCCAGCACCCTCAGCTCCGGGCGCCTGCCGCTGATGTCATCAGGCAGCGCCCGGGCTGTATAAATTACACACAGGCCCCACGCAGCGCGGGACGCGCTCTTTGAACCTACCACTGCCACAACTTTGAACCAGGCTCGCCGTGAGGGGAACGGCTTCTTCAACGGGGCCAAAAGGAACTTTGCTCGATCTGGGACACCGCCGGGAGGCGGCGGAACTACATTTCCCAGCACCCTCAGCTCCGGGCGCTTGCCGCTGATGTCATCAGGCAGCGCCCGGGCTGTATAAATTACACACAGGCCCCACGCAGCGCGGGACGCGCTCTTTGAACCTACCACTGCCACAACTTTGAACCAGGCTCGCCGTGAGGGGAACGGCTTCTTCAACGGGGCCAAAAGGAACTTTGCTCGATCTGGGACACCGCCGGGAGGCGGCGGAACTACATTTCCCAGCACCCTCAGCTCCGGGCGCCTGCCGCTGATGTCATCAGGCAGCGCCCGGGCTGTATAAATTACACACAGGCCCCGCGCAGCGTGGGACGCGCGCGGGCAGCGCCCGGGCGAAGCCCGGGCCAAGGGCGGGCCCGTTTTAGCCCGTTCTAGACTGTGAGAGACTGGACTGGGCCACCCCTCTTTCCCCCAACCTCAAATCTACCTGTGGTAAGACGATATATATTTTTTATTGAAAGTGAAATTGCCTTATTACAGTTACTATCAGGGTAGATCTGTACAGGATTTGCCAGATTATAATGTCGAGACAAAAAACACCTGCCACCCTGGCAAATACAATGGATAATTATTTGGTCCAGGTGGTGGCAAAGATTAATAATGATCGGAGGTCTTCCCTGGGACTTATGGATTCCCCACCTTGTGCCCAAATTAACCAATCAGGGATATTTCAGTCTGCTAGAGATGAAATTGTTACCAATGACCCGATTGAGGTCCCTTATGACTCCTCTATAACAAATGTATCCACGCCTTCTATTGTTCAACAACTCGATCCTATTGTTGATTTATTTATCTTAGAAGAGCCAAACAATTGTGGAGCTAGATCCTGAGAGCAATACTCCTCCCACTCCTGTCCCTGCACCAAGAGTTAAAAAAGGGATTACTAAGGAACCTCCTAGAAGAGGTGGCCTACGTTCCTGTAAAACTAAATCTGTAACCCCACCAAGAAGAGTAAAGAAAAGGGTGGAAGAAGGGATAAGGGAAGAAGAGAACGAAAGTGTAGATTGGGAGGATACCTTTTTAAATAAGCTCATGGGAGCACTGGAGTCTAAGTTATCAGGGCTAATGAAACCTCTTATATCAAAAGTAGACCAATTAGCTAATAAAGTTAATAAACTAGAGACCCTCCTAAGAAAAACCAATGAGGGGATGGGGGAAATATCAAACCTAATAATATCAAAATTTGAACACATAGATGCTGCAGGGAAATCACTTGGGGGTACTACAAATACAGGCCTACAAATTCCATCTGACCATATTCATCAAGCCTGCTCTGGACATGGTGAGACTCCTAATACTGCCCCAACATTAGAAACAGCACAACCAGTAGGCAATACTATCACTGAGACTCTTAATCCAGAAACTGGCCCACTTGAATTAATTGTTGAAGCCTCCCCCATGATCCTAGTACTCGCAAACACACCAACGTTGAAAACAGGGCAGACCGAGTCCTCGGACTCCCTACGAAATAAGGCTTTGCAGTGGCTTACCAATAATATGCACATATCCCCTTGGGGTAAGGTAAAACTATCTGATGATCTGCTCACAGCAAGAAGGGTTAAGTGGATAGGCACTAAGGCAAAGAAATTTCAAGGGGATTGTGTGGTTTTGAGTTTTAAGGGTCCTGAAGCTCTACCTGATGTCCTACGGAACATCTTCCCTCCACAACTTAGAACAGCAGAAATAATACCACTGACACTGGATTTCTTCTATAGTAGAAGAGGACTAATAGCTAAACCTAGCACATTAAGAACAAAGTGGACAGTTGTGGGAAATAGAAGGGCCAGGACTGACCCATCAAGCGAGTGGGGGTTGAGGTTGGATAATCACTACTCCGTGCTATCTGACCTAAACGAGTGTGATTGACTCGCATGTGTTCTTCCTGTCGCCCCTGAACTCCAGCTGCACCAGGGACATGATAGGTCACTGATTTTTATTGAGCCTGTACTAGATGAATTGACCCCGGCCTCTAAGACATCTCCCACTCCCTCCCAAGAGGATCTAAGTGGAGTCTGGATGGGACAAAAAAGAACACTAGAGGCAATTGAGAATCCACCAATATTGAATAGTGACCTAGTGCCAGGTATAGAACCTGAAGATCGTATATACACTTCTGCCATTGACCAGATCCAGCACCAACTGGACATATTGCCATTATCTATTATTTCTTGGAATATAGCTGGCATTGCAAACAAGCTAAATATCCCAGATTGGGTCGATTTTATCGACCTGTACGATATAATAATGTTGCAAGAAACTTGGGCGCTCACCCCAATTTTCCGACAAGGATATCTGAACTTTTATGTCCCAGCCATAAGAAACCGAGTGGGTCGACACTCTGGGGGCCTGTTAATTTGGGTACGACAAACATTGAATTGCTCAGTTAAACGAAGGTCCATACCCTCTAATGATATCCTAGCTCTTGACATTAGCTGGCAAAATGGTCAACAACTAGCCCTGTTCAATCTTTACTCCAGGGGAGTTGGTAGGGGTAAACCATCAGAGACCCTAACGACCCTTGAGCATTATATTGAAATGCTACCAGTGCTTCCACATGTAATAATAGGCGGGGATTTTAACACCACCTTCGAACCTTTGGGCGAAGAGGATAGGACACTGGCCGAAGATGAGGATACCAAGTGGAGAATTCCCCAACTGGATATCCCAGTCATTAGAAAATGGAGCACAGTAGCAATCCAACTGAAGAGTCTTTGTCTATCAAGAGGCCTTAGAGCAGTAAATGGACGGGCATCCTCTGACTTAATGGGGAAAAACACATTCGACAATGGTCGAGCAGCCAGCAGAATAGATTATATACTACTGGATGTAAGGGCTTGGGATAAATTGGTGGATATGGAAGTGAAAGACAAAATAGAAAGTGATCACAATCCACTGTGCCTGACACTCCATCCCTACCATGAAATGTCCGATCTCCCAAGAGGGAACCAAATGGTGACGCAAGATCTTGTAAGCTCAAACAATCTTCGCCACCTGAAGTGGAGTATGCTCTTGGAAGATGTTGACAACTTAGAGACTCTAAAGGAATTAGTGGCGACTGAGGTATCTAAGATAAAGTGCCATTATGGGAGGACTGATTTTACAGACTACATGATGGCTGCTCACGAGAAACTATTTTCAAAAATCCAAAGTTTCTTTGTTAAAACAGCAGCCCCAAATAAAAAGAAAAAAGTCCAAGAGAGTAAAGGATGGTATGACAGGAGTTGCAGGATATCACGAGACAACCTTAGCGTGGAACTGAGAACAGGAAATGCAGCAGCAGTAAGGTTGGCAAGAAACCAGTATAGACAGGCCCAAAAATTGGCAAAGAAGCGTTGGGATGAGGTTTATTGGCGCGAACTCAAGGAGGCGTGTGCCTCTAAGGATTCTAAGCGCTTTTGGTCCACAGTAAAATGGGATAAGGGTGGCACAGCACCCCATCCTATGAACCATGTTCCGAAAAGCAATTGGGTGGAATACTTCCAACCACAGTATGCCTGTAATCCTATATTTTCCATTGGTTGTCCGCCTCCACAAGTCTTTTACAAATCCCCAATATTTGATGAAAAGGATGTGAGTATTGTACTGGATTGTGTGGCCGGGGGCAAAGCTCCAGGCATGGACGGAATTCCGGCTGATATATTTTTATCGGATAGTAATTCCTGGTGTACATACCTTGCATTGCTGGCTAATGCGGTGGCAATGGGAGGGAAAGTGCCTGCCTCTTGGAAGGGAGCCGAAATCATTCCCATATTTAAAAAAGGTGATAGAACCCTGGCCAAAAATTATAGACCCATTAGTTTGATTGATACAGCACAAAAACTAATGGGCCGATTAGTCCAAAATAAACTGCAGCAATGGATCAACGAAAACAATATTTTGTCATCTTACCAAGCTGGATTTCGTCCTCTAACTAGCAGCGTTGATCAAGTCCTCCACTTCTTAACCATCTACTGGAGAAATGTTACCCTAAAGAAGGGGACATTGTATGCAGTTTTTGTGGACCTAAAAGCCGCTTTCGACTTGGTCCCCAGAGAGAAACTTTGGCAGACCTTGGCGGACGTGGGCTTAAGCCAGGAATTGCTCACACTCCTTGTTCGTCTCCACGAAAATAATTTTGCAAGAATAAGGTGGGGCAAGCAAGGAGAAGTAACTGATCCCTTTCCGGTAGAACGTGGGGTGAGGCAAGGGTGTGTCCTAGCACCGACTCTCTTCTCAATTTATATAAACGGCATTGTTGAGCATCTAGAGAAGATTGCTAGTGACGCCCCAGTAATCGCAGGCTCTCGTGTACCTATCCTCATGTTCGCAGATGACACGCTCCTACTTTCCCGCACTCCCAGTGGGCTCCAAAAAGTGGTTGATGCATTTGGTATATTTTGCGACGAGAGGGGCCTTGAACTGAACACCTCCAAAACAAAATTCATGTGCCTCAACCAGCAGTCCACCTTTAAAGGTGTAATAAAATATAAAGGTACACCCCTAGAAAGGGTGGACTCTTTCTCTTACCTAGGCATCACTCTCCAAGGAAAAATGAGTTGGAAGCCACACATAACCACAACTTTACTGAAGTTTAGGCAGCTAGCAGGCGCAATTACCCTAAAACATCGCTCCTCACTGACAAAGCCAGTAAATTGTGTGTTGGAAACATATTCTATGAAAGTACTAGGGGCTTGTTTATATGGTTCTGAACTATGGGGGTTTTCTAATTTGAGAGAACTGGGCCGAGCAGAAAACAGGTTTTTACGAGGTATTGTGATGGTCCCCCAAAGCACACCCATAATCCCACTAAAATTGGATATGGGAAGAAAAGGAATAGAGGACATAGCGAGGCTACGCCCTCTTCTATATTGGAGACGGATTATGGTGACCCCAGAATTGAGCCATTATGCTGCGGCACTGACGGACGTTATTAAATTCGACCGTTTCCATACTATCCCATGGTTAAGGGAGCTCCGGGGACTCCTTATAAAAATGAATTTGAATCATCTATGGGATACCAAAGACGTAACCTGCTTTCCTACGAAGGCAAAGCTGAAAGACCTATATTGGGAAATGGTATATTTTACAATGTTTAGTGACGTCACAAGTACAAGCCTAACATCTCGCTTCTTGGACATAAAAATGTACCCTTCTTGCGAAATTTTTTGGGATATCATTGAAAAACCCTTTGATAGAAAACTTTATTTTCAATTTCGCATAGGTACACTCCCGGTGAATGCGTTTAAGAAGCACTGGTCCCCAGTATGGGATGAACATTGCCACCACTGTAAAGAACAAATTGAGCACATTTCCCATCTTTTGTTCTGTTGCCCATTGTATTCGTCCCCCAGACGCAAATGGTTAAAACCTGTGTGCTCTAGTTTGGGAACCCGTAGCCAATCCGCAGCCCTAAGGATACTTGAAACAGATTGTTCCATATTGCTTGTGGTTGGGGTAGCAAAATTTTTGGCCTGGTCATGGTCAATTCGTACTCGTTCACTTATGGCAATCGTATCGTAATGAAATTATGTATATTCTCAATCTTGCACTCTCCCATATGAATTATTGTATTTTATTTATAGAAAAATCTATATTTTAAGAAATTTGACAAATTGAAGTACTTGTATTTTTATTATCTATTAACTCGACATTCCATGTTTAATATGTATTTTTATATATAGTATTTATTGTATTAGGGATAGGGGAATGCTTTTATGACAAATGTCGAATAAAGCTTTAAAACTGGTTCCGACTGGACATCTTTCTCGTACTACCAGTTGTAGATTACTGACGTCTTCTTTTGCCTATTGGCTTAGTTCGCTGGGCAGGGGAAACTGGAATATGGTTCTGATCCAATCTCGCTTTGGGCAGTTGGAGTCCCTTATTTATTCATGCACTCATGGAAAAGAATACGGAAAGATTTCCAGTGGCAGAAGATACAGCTTAGGGGAAAGACCGAACAGGAAGCAGAAGAAGCAGTCGAAGAAAAACCGAACAAGAGACGAGTTGTTTTCCATGAGTGCATGAATAAATAAGGGACTCCAACCGCCCAAAGCGAGATTGGATCAGAACCATATTCCAGTTTCCCCTGCCCAGCGAACTAAGCCAATAGGCAAAACAAGACGTCAGTAATCTACAACTGGTAGTACGAGAAAGATGTCCAGTCGGAACCACATATGAGCGCTGATGAAGACCTCTCGAATAAAACACAGGTCCACTTTTACCACAGGTCGAAACGCGTCAGAGAGTAATTCACGTAGAGGCAACAATAAGCTTGAGTTCCCGCGTTTTACAAAAAAGAGGGATATCTGAGTACTGTAGAGATATAATTTTCTCATGTTTTGTCTATATTTGTAGATTTGTCATTAAGTCAATGTATTATATGTAAAGTATTTTTCAATGGTTGCACAAAGTGTTGTCCATGTTTTATGTAAAGGACATGTATTTGGCACAGTGAAGAAGTGTTCTTTTTGTTTCAAAGAATTTAAGATTTGTACAAAAGAGATAATACTCGCAGTCAATAAATAGGCTTGCTGAGATAAGTAAAAAGTGTGATCAATGGTATCAGAGGTTTTCGCTTTAAAAAAAAGAGTATGAGGAGAGACACAGAGTTGCAGCGCTCTGCAGTCAGAGTATCAGTAGAGACACAGAGTCTGACAGGTGCCACATTCTGCAGCCATAGTATCAAGAAAGAGACAGGGTCCTAGAGGTGCAGCGCTCTGCAGGCAGAGTATCAGTAGAGACACAGTGTTTGAAATGTTCAGCAGTCAGGAGGCAGAGTATCAGAGTCCCAGTGGTGCCACACCCTGCAACCAGAGTATCAGAAGAGATACCGAGTGCCATAGGGGCAGCGCTCTGCAGCCAGAGTATCATACAGACACAGAGCCCCATAGGTGCAGCGATCTGCCGCCAGAGTGTCACAGGGATAGGCTGGCCCCATGCATTGCTGGAGTTGCATCAGGCTTGTGACACAACTGCAGCAATACGTGACTTTAGCACTGACTGATACGTCAAGATTCCAGACGTATCTGTCATTAGTTGCGACATGGAGCAACGTACAGTGAATACAGCCCATCCATTGTGTCACAAGAAGGGCGTAGTGAAAAGTGTTGCAACGCTGTTTTGTCGCAGCAATGCAACACTTTTCATGAATGAGGCCCAGAAATGTGCCCTATCTTTTGATGATGTGCATTCCTTCCCTGTAGTTTTGGCGCACAGCAGTGCAGCAATATTCCTTGCAGCGCTGTCCAGCACCAAAACCTTCCAAAATGAGGCCCCAAGTGTTTGCACCATTTTTAAGACCTGCTATTTTCTGGTCTTTAAAAACTGCCTCCAACTGGAGTTAGAGGCAGGTTTTTGGGTTTTGCACCATACGAGGAATTCCTTGTAAATATCGCAAAGTGGGGTTAGCGGCTGTTTTTGCACGGGAACACCCACCTTGCATTTCATTTTCATTAAGTCTCACTAACAGAAGGGGAGATCTTAAAAATTCAAATTTTTCCAGAAAAGTTTCGCTAACTTGTAAATACGGCGATAAAACAAAAGCCGTTAAGTCATTGTACATATGCCTCACAGAGTCCTAAAGGTGTAGCACTCTGCAGGTAAAATATCAGGAGACACATAGAGTCCCAGGGGTCAACACTATGCTGGCAGAGTATGATGAGAGACACAGAGTCCCAAATGTGCAGCGCCCTCCAGGCAGAGTATCAGTAGAGACAGAGAGTGTGACAGACGACACACTCTGCAGCCAGAGTATCAAGAGAGATACAGAGTCCTAGAGGTGCAGCATTGTGCAGCCAGAGCATCAGGAGAGACACCGAGTCCCAGGGTACAGCACTCTGCAGGAAGAGTATCAGTAGAGACACAAGGTCGAAATGTTCAGCAGTCAGCAGGCAGAGTATCAGTGTCCCAGGGGTGCCACACCCTGCAGCCAGAGTATCAGGAGAAACACAGAGTCACTTAGGTACAGCACACTGCAGCCAGATTATCCAGAGAGACATAGAGTCCCACTGGTGCAGCATTTTACAGCCAAAGTATCAGGAGAGGCAGCGAGTTCTAGAGGTGCAGCACTGTGCCACCGGAGTATCAAAAGAGACACAGAGTACCAGAGGTGCAACACTCTACAGCCAGAGTATTTGTAGAGACACAGAGTCCCAGAGGTGCAGCATTCTGCAGCCTGAGTATTCGGGGAGGCACAGAGTACTAGAAGTGCAATGCTCTGCAGCCAGAGTTTCAGGAGAGACACAAAGTCCCAAAAGTGCAGCACTCTGCAGCCAGAGTATCAAACGAGACATAGAGTCCTAGAGGTGCAGCGCTCTGCAGACAGAATTCAGGAGAAATACAGAGTTCTAGAGGTGCAGCACTCTGCAGATAGAGTATTTGTAGAGACACAGAGTCCCAGAGGTGCAGCATTCTGCAGCCTGAGTATCAGGGGAGACACAGAGTACTAGAAGTGCAATGCTCTGCAGCCAGAGTATCAGGAGAGACACAAAGTCCCAAAAGTGTAGCACTCTGCAGCCAGAGTATCAAACGAGACATAGAGTCCTAGAGGTGCAGCGCTCTGCAGCCAGAGTATCAGGAGAGACACAGAGTCCCAGGGTGCAGTACTTGGCAGACAGAATTCAGGAGAGATACAGAGTTCCAGGGGTGCAGCACTCTGCAGATAGAGTATAAAGGAGAGACACAGGATCTTAGAGATGCAGCAATCTGCAGGCAGAGTATCTAGGAGAGACCCAGAGTCCCAGAGGTCTAGCATTCTGCAGCCAGGGTATCAGGAGAGTCAGAGAGCTCCAGGAGTACAGCGCTCTGTCGCCAGAATATCAGGAGAGAAACAGAGTCCCAGAGGTGCAGCACTCTGCAGGCAGAGTATCTAGGAGAGACCCAGAGTCCCAGAGGTGTAGCATTCTGCAGCCAGGGTATCAGGAGAGACATAGAGTCTTAGAGGTGTAGCTTTCTGCAGCCAGGGTATCAGGAGAGTCAGAGAGCCCCAGGAGTGCAGCGCTCAGTTTCCAGAATATCAGGAGGGATACAAAATCCCAGAGGTGCAGCACTCTGCAGGCACAGTATCTAGGAGAGACATAGAGTCCTAGAGGTGCAGCTTTCTGCAGCCAGGGTATCAGGAGAGTCAGAGAGCCCCAGGAGTGCAGCGCTCGGTCGCCAGACTATCAGGAGAGAAACAGAGTCCCAGAGGAGCTGTACTCTGCAGGCAGAGTATCTAGGAGAGACACAGGATCTTAGAGGTGCAGCACTCTGCATGCAGAGTATCTAGGAGAGACACAGAGTCCCAGAGGTGCAGTACTCTGCAGGCAGAGACACAGAGGTCAAAATGTTCAGGAGTGGTTGGAACGTGCGCCTGACTGCTTTGAATCCACCACATGTAGTAGTTGGAGCATGGCCTGACTGGTCCGAACCAATCACATGTAGTAGTTGGAGTGTGATCCTGACTGCTCTGAACCCACACCGTGTCGTAGTTGGAGTGGGCGCCTGACTGCTCTGAACCCATCACGTGTAGTAGTTGGAGCATGCACCTGACTGCATTGAACCTATCACGTGTAGTAGTTGGAGCTTGCGCCTGACTGCTCTGAACCTACCACATGTAGTATTTGGAGCATGCACCTGACTGCTTTGAAACCACCACCTGTAGTAGTTGGAGCATGCACCTGACTGCTCTGAACCCACCACCTGTAGTAGTTGGAGCATGCACCTGACTGCTCTGAACCCACCACGTGTAGTAGTTGGAGCATGTCCCTGACTGCTTTGAACCTACCACGTGTAGTATTTGGAGCGTGCACCTGACTGCTCTGAACCTACTACGTGTAGTATTTGGAGCATCCACCAGACTGCTTTGAACCTATCATGTGTAGTAGTTGGAGCATGCACCTGACTGCTCTGAACCTACCACGTGTAGTATGTGGAGCATGCACCTAACTGCTCTGAACCCACCACGTGTAGTAGTTGGAGCGAACACCTGACCGCTTTGAACCCACCATGTGTAGTAGTTGGAGCGTGCGCCTGACTGCTCTGAACCTATCAAGTATTGTAGTAGCAGTGTGCGCCTGACTTCTCTGAAACTACATTTTGGATCAATAGGAGAATGATGGAGATTGCACTAAAAGTGACAAATGTTGAGTTCTTAATCAGTTTCCTGTCTCAATCTTGAGCTGCTGATGCTACTGTTAGTCACATTGCTTCTCGCTGCACTTTCCACACTCATCACGCTCACTGCACTCACTTGTGAGTACCCTGCCTGCACCTCATCAGTTGACCCTACAGTAGGCACTGGGCCTTTCCGTATTGTAGCTATTGGTGCAACCCCTGGTGCCCACTCCTGTAAATGGAAAGCTCAAAACATGTAATATATCCTTCTCCCTGTGTGTGTGTGTGTGGTGCTGTGGTAGTGGTGCAGTGGTGGTGTGGTGGCGCTGTGATGGTGTTGGTGCTGTGGTTGTGGTGCTCTTGTGGTGGCGCTATGGTGATGGTGGCGGTGGAGGTGCTGTAGCGGTGGTGGTGCTGTGGTGGTGGCGCTGTAGTGGTGGTGAAGGCAGTGGTGGTGTGGTGGTGCTGTGGTGGTGCTGTGGTGGTGGTGGCGGTGGTGCAGTAGCGGTAAAAGCTCACACTGCATCCCCCAAATCGTGAATCTGGTGTCTCAGTTATCCTTGGGTGTGTTTATGATTCAGCACCTGAGATTCCTGTGGTGTTGAGATGTTTAGAAACACTAGCCATGGTCTGGGGTGTGTTTGTTCTTGGGTTCTATACCACTGCTCAATAATGGAGGTACCTTCCTCCGGGGAGGGCTTTCCCTTCTATCCATTGGTGCACTTTACCCTATTCTCTGTGTGCCTAAACAAGTTTTTTACATACTCATTGTCAGTTTTAGCCAGTTTTTATTCTTTGGCTGACATTTTCTGTTTCTACTACCACGGTGACAACAAGGGAGCATTTAGGCAGTGTACCTCCTCGCGCTGCAGCTCCCTCCCTCCCTTGGAACGGTGGGAACAAAGGTTAAAGACAATGGCGGCTGGTGGAATTTGAAACTGGTGAGGCGTATGCAGAACGAATCAACTTATGCGAGCGAGTGCAGCGAGCGAGCCCGACGGCAATAAGGGGGTTCGGGGGGGCTCTCCCCCGTGAAGACATTTTAAAAAAATTGGCATCTTTTTGGTGCGATTTTCAGCACTATTTCTGTGATAAATGGACTAAAAATTCAGTTCTTCTAGGCATTCATAAAAGAAAACTCATACATTATTTCAGAGATTTTCAGGGTTGCCAAGCAAGTCTGACTTCTGAAGAGGGCTAGGGTATTAAGCAAGACTGCTATGGCTCTACCCTTTCCAATAGAAAACACTAGTTAGCGATGTGAACAAGTTCAATAGACAAACCTGGGGTCTAGGGAGAGGCCCTCTCCTGAGAAAGAAAATTTAAAAAGGTGCATTTTAAAGCAAATGAATGCAGCGATAAAGCAAGGCTTATTAAGCAGTGGGAACGTATAGTCTTGAAATATTAAACACATTAAAAACTGCCCCGTATCTTCTTGCATTAATTTGTTCAACAGTTACTGTAATATGTAAATTGTTCTGCATGACAACTTTAGCCCTTTAAAATGTATGCTTGCCCAGTGTCTTGCACTGTATGCAGCATTAACTTTGGAAAATATGCTCTAACCAAACTTCGGGAAGCACCCACAGCTGCTGGCTGTAACCAGTCATATAGAAATATGTGCAGACAGGTCTTTAAGTGAGATTAAAAAAGTGGGTGCTCCCTATAAAGGAACATGCCAAATACATTTCTGTGATTTCCATAGTGTGCCATCAGACCGGTATTTTGCTTTCTCTCTGAGATGTAATTGGTACAGTATCTGATATACGCCTAAAGCCTGTCTTATTGGCTTTGTCACTGGGTGTTAGCTGTTTAAGATAAATGTGTAACAACAATGATTTCTTATAAATAATTAACATTGAAAATGTTTACATTCTGAAATTCAGAAATAGTGAGTCTGTGAATTAAATAGCATTGAGGCCTGTGGAAGGATTTTTGGCCTTCAATTATGTGTGCTTTGTGTTAGATATGTATCCTCTTTTTCTCTGCATATCTTGTCCATCTGCACATCTTCAACCCCCTCTCTTTCCTCTTCAGCACCCTCTTTTCACTCTTCCCCAAATGCCCTTCCTCACATCTCTGTCACTTCACCACCCCCAACATGCACTGCACTCCCTCAAATATAAGCACTTTAATTTCTCTCACTTTTGCCTTGCAAATATTTTGACATCAGTGTACCCCCTTCACACACATTTACACAGAATTTCAGTTGCAAATGGAATACACAAATATTGTTCTGTGTGCTCTGCAGAGAGGCCAACAAGCTGACAGGCACTTTGTTTGGCTGTAGCCTTAGCGCCTTAGCCTTAGCGCCTGCGTGCTTAATCAAAGCCCCTCCAAAAAAACACCTGGCATGGCTCAAGCCTCAAAGTATGCTCTGAAAAAAATACAGATAAACAACATTATAAAATAGCTAGCTCGTGGGTACCAGACAGACACAGTGAAGCGCAACCAGTGAAAAGCTAGAACAGTATAATAGCTGCAGCGCATAAAGAAACGAGAAGACGAACACAAACATGTCATTTGCAGCTGATTGTCTTATGAGTGGAGCTGGGCATTGAGCGCTGGGCTCTGACTGGGTTGGCGCAGCAGTGTCTTGGCTGCAGAGGCAGACTCCTCCCTGATGCCTGTCACGGTAATCTCCATTCCGCTCACCAACGCATCCAAAACAAAAACTTGTCATTTTTACTGGAGGATTGTTTTAATGAAAGCCCATGACAAAAGCGTTGCACGGTTAAAGTTTAAACATGATACACTTGTCACAGAAATAACATTTTAAATTAGACACTGGAATGGGAGAGCTAAATATTCCAGAGTTGAATTTGATTGGCATTTGTGGAAAATAGCATTATTACATTTTGAAAATAAAAAACGTCTGACAGCACACAAACACATAAGGACCACCATTTTGCAACAGGAAAAAAAAAAACTTCTGGAAGCAGACAAACATAAGAGGTCCAGAATTTTGAAATGGGCACACAATTGACAGCGCTCAGCTACATAGGAAATACAGAGAACGGGGAACTGAGCAATTTCAGTGCATCCTTTAAGGTAGTAAGAGCTATATAAATACAAGTATTTGCCCTCACAGTTTACCCAATATCTTCTGTCAAGGGCACACGCTTCCTTCTTCATGGCTTCCTTCTGTAGGGTGTGCCCTCACTGTCACTGTGCAAGGTCGGTCTCCAGCGTTACTCATGCATTCCTAGACCCATTCTAGGAATGGACAGCACATGTAAACACTTAGTAGGGCACCCTGAACAGGCATGTTCCACATATGTTACTGGCATTCAGGGTAGCCGGGCACTCGTGTCCAGACAGGAAGGATGAAAGGCAGAGTGTACCCTGCTTTAGAGTGAAACCTTTAACCTCGCATGTCACACCGAGGTGTTTGCGGACCTCACCTGTCTTGCAAAGCAGTTTTGCAACTAAAACCGTCTCTTGGCGCTATATTATTGGCAGATGACGGAGGCAGTCCACAGCCTTCTCTGACAGCGCACCCGTGGAACTTGCAGTGGTTCTGACACTTGTGGGACAGGCGCCAGTCCGTAAACACACAGATGGCATTTTTCTTTTGGACTTTCGCAGATGACTGTGGCTGTGCAGCTACTGAGCAGTAAGAGGGTCATACAGTACGTAAACCCCAACCCCCAAGCACCGTCTGAAAAGGCAAAAGCACCACCATCTCAAGCCACCGCTAGATTTCGTGCACGAGATCGGCGCTAAACTGGGAATTAAAAGTGGATATGCAGAGTTTTTCACACTTTTTTAATTACTCTCCAGCCCCACGCCCAACAACATGCAGGCAGGATGGACCGTATGCGATTCCGAACCACTGGCTGCTGCGGAACGAGGTCGCGAAGACCCCAAAAGAGCGAAAAGGCCTTTTGCTGCGAGTTGAAACTGCTAATTGCCTTTCCCCCGAAAAAATCATTTTCTGATCCAAAGTTATTTCTGCACTGTTCAAAAAAGCCGTTTTGGCATAGTTTGTCAAACTTTATTGGCGTTGCCCGGTCTACCTTTCAACCCGATCAATGTCTAAAGTACTATTTAATATAAGTATTAAGTGCTAACCGCGCGGGGGTGGGGGCCGGGAAATTAAAATAAAAAATAAATAAATAAAACTTACCTGACCATAGTGACCGCCGGTCCGCGCCGCCTCTGCTCCTGGACCCTTGGCGCCTTCACGTCACAGCACTGGAGTTATATCCTAACAGCAGAACCATAAGTAGGTACCATGCCGTGAAACCATAAAGGATGTGGGATTACGACTGCCATAGCAGCAGTGCCCTCAGGCTCAGACTGCCGAGTGAGCGGTGTCTCAGCCAATCCTGCGGATTGGCTAGAGCAGGGATAATCCCCGCCCAATCGCCCAATAGGAGACCGGGGGCTGCTGCATGAAGCAACCCCCTCGCTCTCCTAAGGGGAATAGGGAAGGTAGTAGTGCGCATGTTCGGGCTGGTCATAAAAATGACCAGCCCAACTCTGAACATGCGCACTACTGCTGCTGCAGCTGCGCCTAGTGCCGCTATCGCGCTGTCAGTAACTGTGTCTGTCACTCAAGTCAAACCGCTGCCGCAGCCTCACCCACTGCAGCGTCCGATTGCCTCTGGCATGTACCGGACAATTAGCGTTTTACACAGTGACTGCGAGCATCAGCGAAAGTTATTTGGAAGTTGCACGAATTTAGACGTGAGTACGTGAATGGGGCCATGTGGCATTGGTGGGGCAATGCTCCAGCGCCCAAATGGACGCACCGCCACTGGGTGGGTAGAGCCTGCCAGCTCTTACTACAGAGGGACATTGAAGGTACATTTGTGCTTGTCCACTGACCCCGCTACAATCACAGCACCACCGGATGCAGCCTGGTTAGGCTTGTTGAAGGTCTGGGCGGCTGAACAGGTACACCTCTTCCAACCCATCCATCCAGTGGGGTCTGCAATGGGACCTAAGCAACACTTCAGCCCCCATCCCCCGCGCTTCCTGCACTGATAACGTCACACTACTACCTCCTAACTCCCAGGATTCTCCCTTCTCCTACCAAGCCAGTGTATGCTATCATCACCTCCGCAGATGACAAACTCAGTAGTTAAGTATCCAAAGGTACTGAACAAGTATGCATTTATCCAAGCAGACTCACTTTTCAACGACTGACCTGCTAAGCCAACTGAACACTGACTCTTGGTGAAAACAACAAACTTGAGAAAAATGTAAGAAAATTATGAGAAAAATTGTATTATTCCTTTTCAAATGTATAAACTTCTAGATGAAAATAAGCAAGACGTCATAGAAGCTTACAACTACATTTATAATTAGGGCTCCCTGTTTTCTGTTTTTTTCACAGATTTTTACAGTTAAATACAGACAGAAACCTGTTTATTTTCCTGTTAAATGTTGATAAAAACGGAAATTGTTTTTTTATTTTTTTAGTGATTCTAAATGCTGTCAGTAATGGCTGCCAAGCGTATAACTATGCAGATGGACAGGCAAGGGTGTTAAAAAAAACAAGGAATTTTTGTAAAGTTGCTTAAACAGCAGTAGATATGCACAAGGTTGTTACTGATATGCATCTGTTTTCATATAAGTACATTCATTTATTGTATCTGGGTTTTCATATCATTGAAATCTCTCAGGCATTTAAGTGTAAGTGAACATTTATCGGTTAAATACATGTAGAAATATACTAGTTTCAGCTCAATTTTTCCACAATACACAAAATAAATATGGATAAATGCGGATAATATTAGCAAAAAATAAATAAGGAAAAGTTAAAAAAATAAATACCATAAAACTTGGAGCCCTATTTATAGGGTGACCAGACGTCCCGGATTTGTCCGGACAGTCCCCGTTTTTCACCAGATGTCTGGGCAGATTTCGGCAATTTTGTCTCATGTCCCGGTTTTTAGAAGGGGTTGACTGAAACAGTGAGAGGCACTTTTTTGGGTGTTCCAAAGCTTTGCTAGTTAGAAACTGTTATAAGAAAGCAATTGAATTAATAGGTATGATTTTGATTGTAGAAATTACATTGTATTTACTTTCTTAACCTCTTCTATGCCCATGACGAGATAGTCTCGTCATGGAGCACGGTTGCGCTGTGCCCATGACGAGACTATCTCGTCATGGACCCCGCCCGCTAATGAAAGGCCCGGCACAGGAGGGGGAAAGGGCGGGGCACTGAAGGGGTTAATGCATCTTCTGTGATCCTATGTTGATGACAGCTGTCATTCTGCGCCATTCCGTTGATGAAAAATGGTAGTCCTTCTTCTATTTTCCCCAACTGTCCCGGTTTCTGGTTCTCAAGATTTGGTCACCCTACCTATTTATAATGTATGTCACCTACACTGGATCATACCTCTTTCACAACCGTGATTAATCTTATAAGACACACATGAAGCTCAAAACAAGTGAATATGAAAGTATAAATCATAAAGTAATTATACATCCTGATTACAGGGAGAGGATGTAGCTTTACGGCTAGAGCAGTCGACCTCGAAACTAGGGAACCGGGTTCAAGTCTTGGCAACGACGCTCAACATCCTGTGATTCTGGGCAAATCACTTAATCTCCCCGTGCCTAACAAAAAAAATAGTGAATGTATTCAACTGTAACGAAACTGGTGGTCGTGTAAAGCGATATCTCGGATCTCGTTCGCGCTATATAAAACTCAAAAAAATATATATATTATTGACAGGGGCAAACTCTGTAGGCAAAGATAATGAGAAGACAAGTAATGTCTATATGGAGAGGAAAGTATGGTTTTAATAACAAGAATGCAATAAATATATTGACTTACATGGTCACCTCACCGATGAATCTCCCGCCCCCACAGGTGATTGACTACGTGGGTGTGGTACGATTGTTTTTTTTTTTAGTCTCATTAATAATTTGATATTCTAGATTTGTTATGTAATTAAAGTATTTTGTAAATTGTACATGAATTTGCTACTAAAATGAACTGATGTATGTAGGTTTACAAATTAATTGATAAGTTTATGGATAAAAGTGCTTTCCTTGTTCCTTTTCTCCTACCAGGAAAATTATTTATTCATATGTATCAAACTATCAATGGTGGTATCAACTTAATTTTGTAAAGTATTAAAAAGCTTAAATATTACTTGATTACTATGGCTGACCCAAATGTTTAAAAGACTGAGGGCCACATGCATCAACGAAAATACCGGTCGCAAACGGGCAGATTCGCAGAATCTGCCGCTTTGCGACCGGTATCTTTGCATTTAGGATGCATCATCCCAAATGCAAAAATCGCAATTTAAGTAATCACTAAATTTGCGATTTCCTAAATGCAATGCATTATCAATTTTTTTTTGCGATTTTGCAAATAAGAATCGCGAATCACCGTCAATTTCATGTTGATAGAAATTTGCAAAAACTTTTTCAAAGTTCCATGTTACACACACACATGCCCTTGGTGCATGTGTGTGCGCAACATGTGGTAAAATTGACATTTCAGGGGTGCAACAGGGTGTCGTTTTGGCACCCTTTCACCTTGAAATTGCATGCGCAATCTGCGAGTACCTATTGGGTGCTCGCAAATTGCGCGTGTAATTCCCATTCATTCCTATGGGTCTCTAGGCCCCTAGGAATGAATGGGAAGCCAGTCCTTAATTGCGACTCGCAATTTGCGACTTGCAGTTAAGAAATGTGTAGAAATCGCAATTTTTATTTGCGATTCCTACTTGCATAGGCAATTGCGATTCCATATTTGTGATTCATTAATAATCGCAATTAAGGAATCACAATTGCCTATTTTGATGCATGTGCACCTAAATTTTATACCTTAACCATCCTGGGTCCGATTCACAAAGGGACTTACAACTCATAAACTTACGTGCGCTGCAATGCGGAGACTCCGCCCCAAGTGCGAAGATTCCAAACCCATAACTTAATGAGTCATAAGTCCCGTTGTGAATCGAACCCACTGATTTCTTGTATTGATCACATAATGAATTGTTCACAGTGAACACGAGCAGGTGCCTAGCTGAGCTCATGAGATCCTAGGAAATGGCTTTCAGTTTGTAACAAAAATATAATCTGCCAATCCACAGCCTGCTTTTAAGATCCAGGATAGATACATTGTGTGGTCAGCATTAGCATGAGCAAGAAAACATGGCCGAAGCAGGTTAGAGTTATACTAAGAGGGTCAGATACATCCAAAGTGTTTCATAGGCCTCTTGACACCTTACAGCAGGTGGAGTTATTGGGTGTGTTGAAAAGAGAAGATATTGGGGTCAAGGGGGGTTGGCCAGCGGCAGCAGACACAGCTGTGGGGTCATGCGTGCACCGATATGTGTGGTCACTCAAGGCTCTTGACCGCTTCCACCTGCGGCTGCTCCATCGAATGTCTCGTTCACCAGACTCCGTCTCTGGTGGGAGGACACCGTGGGCCTGATTCACAAAGGACATCCGCACTTGTTGCGTTGGCCCCACAGTTATGGTGGGTGCCCCACGGTCCATACTAATTGTAGTATGGAGATCCCTTCATGAGTGCGGGGCCCCCGCCATGACCGGGGGCCTCCACAACTAGTGCAGAGGCCCTCTGTGAATCGGGCCACTTGTGTTGCCGTTACGGTCACTTCACTAGATTGAGAGAGGGAGAGTGGAGGGGAGTGGACACTGCTGCTGGCACTGCTGCTCGTGGTCGCTGCTGAGCAGCACTGCTGCTGCTTATGAAAGATGTCCATGATGAGGGCTGCAGAAGATTCAGCAATGAGTTGGCCCCACTTTAGTTCTCCAAACAGTGATTCTGCCTTCATGGCTCGCCCATTACATGGATTCAAGCTAACAGCAGAATGCCATCACTCACACTTCTCGACACTACAGATACCCAACGGCCGTGCTGTGGGACGTGGCCCTGTTGGCCAAATAGTCAATGGCTGAAGGTGGCCGACCCGCTGCACCACTCTGTATGTTGACCTGTGGGCTGAGCCTAAACATGACTGAAATACGAACAGAGCAATGGTTGACAGACCTTACTCCAAGCCACTCTATGCATGCATGCATGTACATTGATATATACCAATGTATGTATGTATCATTATTAATCATAATTTATTGATTTGAAGACTTTTAGCGCGAACAAGACCACATAAGGATAACAGAGCACTTTACATCTTGGCAGTTTAACGGGCACACCCGAGGTAATCGTAACACTATCAGAAAAGAAAACAAACATAGCATATCATGACAACTAAAGGGAACAAAAGAATGTCAATGCATCTTAAGGTGATTGGAAGCTAGCCCAAAAATGTCTTCATCAGTAACTCTTTGACTTCTTTTTTGAAGGAAGCCGTGGAGTTATTAAGTCTTATTTCAGGTGGCAAGGCGTTCCAGATTCTTGGAGCAATACCAGAAAAAGCTTGATAGTAAGTTTTCTTTTTATGGAATTTCGGTGGCTTGAGCAGTAAGGGGCTAGAGCCTCTACAGGAACGAGAGCCCCCAAAGAGCTCAAGTTTTTTCTGCAATTTAGATTGGGGTGTTGAAGTGTAAAGCTTTATGCGTCATGCAGGTAATTCTGAGATGAATCCTTGCTTCATACGGGAGCCATTTAAGAGATTTCAACTCAGGTGTGATGTGATTACAGCAATTGGAGCCTGTAATGAGCCTCGCAGCAGAGAGAGGGCCTAAGTGGCGCCAACTTCACTCTAGTAAGGCCGCAGCGGATAGCACTACCATAGTCCAGTTTAGAAATCACTGGGGCTCGCATCGCATTTTGAAGTCGTTATGGAACGGTTTAATTCTCCTCAAGGCTCTCAGTTGTGTACCTCTAGACACGTGTTCCAGGGTAGTTGTCCTTCTTTAGTAGAGAGTAACACATTCTTTTTAGCGGTGCTGGAAATGCTGCCCAAAGTCGTCTCAGGTCACTGTACTACTCAGACACATTTCCAGCACCCCCAAAAAGAATGTGTTGCTCTCTACTGAAGAAGGACAACTATCCTGAAACACATGTCTAGAGATACACAGCACTGACTGCACAAACAAGGGTGAAAAACTAAAGCCTGACACTGAAGTAAGTGTCAACGTGCACTGCACTTATGATGATGCATCAGAGCAAACTGAGTGCTGGGATGTGAGGCAGTGTGCGCCCACCCTCCTCGACACTTGCCCTAGCGTTGACTGTGCTTTACCTGTTCTGTGTATGATGGAGGTTTTCACAGTAGCTGCTCATACTGTGCCTGTTCTGTACATGTGATGGATGTATGACTGCTATTGTCTGCATGAAGCCTGTTCTGTGTGAGTATTGCCTTTCTGCCGCCTGTGGTCTGTGATTGTATGTAAGGGAAGCCTGCACTGCACTTCTATTTTGTGCTTGTGTGCGAGCGGGGTGGGATCCTTACATTGTAGTTCACTGTGTGTGAAGGAAGCTTGCACAGCTCTTTTGTGGTGCAGCAGTTCTGTGTGAGGGATGGCTGCATGACTGCTGCTTGTACTGCATCTGTTTGTTGTTTGTGTATTGACATGCTATCAGGGTGTAGCTCAGTCAGTTAGAGTCAGGGGGTGTGGAACAGAGATTTCCCAACCATCAATGCCATTAAAACAGTAAAATGGATGAAAATAGTCTTACATTTAAAAGGCTTCTCTGCACCACATAAGAGCCACCCAGTCCTTTATTCATTTTTGGCTTGTTTTGTGTGAGAAGGAAGAGGAGGGGTGGGTAGATGCAAGCTCTGCAAAGAATCATAGAGACATTTTTCTGTTGTATGAGGGCTACTAATCCAAATGGAACTCCAAACACAGACACTGCCTTCCTGACTGGAGGCCCCTGGACCCAATTACACACACCAGGATCCATTTATTAGGGTGGTGTTGCACCCCAAATCCCCCCCCCCTCCACCTGGAGCTACGCCTGTGATGCGTAGGCATGTATTACAACTGTCAATACTAGTTATGGGGTGTGTATGTGTTTGTGTGTGAAGGTGTCCGTGTGTGTGTTCATGTGCATGTGAATGTGTGCATGGGTTTGCACTGCTGCTGCCCTACAGTGTCTGCTTTGTTTGAGTGAAGCTTGCACTGCTCCTTGCCATATGCTTTCTGTTCTGTGGGGCTGGGAAGCTTGAGAGAACCTTTCCATTATAGCAGCCTCAAGTGCAGTCACCTTGTTAGCCTGCCTGTGCCCGGCAGCCCCCACCTGCACTGCTGATCTCTCCTTCCAGCCTCCTCTAGGCTGGACTGGTGGACTGATGCCCTCTCACAACAGTGCTTTCTATGAGCTGCTATGAATATGGAAACACTGAAATGAACTATCCGCTCGATGATTCACTGGGGGATCTCTTACTTCATTAATAAAGTGTATGGTCACTTTCAGCTCTCACTGCTCTCTTCAGTGACTGCCCTGAGCCCCTGTCTGTGTTTGAGAAGGATGGTTGTAAGGCACCCGCTCGGAAAATGCAAGCCACTTCAAACCAGGGATTAAGAAAAATAAATAAAACATTTTGCCTTGGGTGTGTATGGATACTCACATGGGGCAGTGGAGAGCTCGAAGATTGTGTAAAAAAACCCATTTGTTTTTCATTTAAGTATTTAATCTTCACAAGATTTGAGAACTTTACACATTTAGGGCCCGTTTCATAAAGTTAAGTTTAAACTTCAGGTCTAAGTTTAGACTTTAGGTTTAAAATTAGACTTTAGGTCTAAGTTTACCTTTGTGAATTGGGCCCTTAGACTTCAGGTCTAAACTTAGACTTAGGATCCAAACTTAGACTTCAGGTCCATAGTTAGACTTCAGGTCTTAGGTCTAAACTTAGACTTAATATCCAAACTTAGACTTCAGGTCTATAGTTAGACTTTAGGTCTAAACTTAGACTTCAGGTATTAGTTCACCTTTGTGCATCAGGCCCTTAGACTTTAGGTCTAGACTTAGACTTAAGATCCAAACTTAGACTTCAGGACTATCGTTAGACTTTAGGTCTAAGCTTACCTTTGTGAATTGGGCCCTTAGACTTCAGGTCTAAACTTAGACTTTAGGTCTTAGTTCACCTTTGTGAATCAGGCCCTTAGACTTCAGGTCTATAGTTAGACTTTAGGTCTAAACTTAGACTTCAGGTCCATAGTTAGACTTCAGGTCTTAGGTCTAAACTTAGACTTAATATCCAAACTTAGACTTCAGGTCTATAGTTAGACTTTAGGTCTAAACTTAGACTTCAGGTATTAGTTCACCTTTGTGCATCAGGCCCTTAGACTTTAGGTCTAGACTTAGACTTAAGATCCAAACTTAGACTTCAGGACTATCGTTAGACTTTAGGTCTAAGCTTACCTTTGTGAATTGGGCCCTTAGACTTCAGGTCTAAACTTAGACTTTAGGTCTTAGTTCACCTTTGTGAATCAGGCCCTTAGACTTCAGGTCTATAGTTAGACTTTAGGTCTAAACTCAGATTAAGGTCTAAACTTAGACTATAGATATAAACTTAGACTTCAGGTCTATAGTTAGACTTTAGGTATAAACTCAGACTTTAGGTCTAAACTTAGATTTAAGATCCAAACTTAGACTTCAGGTCAAAACTTAGACTTAAGATCAAAACTTAGACTTCAGGTCTATAGTTAGACTTCAGGTCTAAACTTAGACTTAAGATTTAAACTTAGACTTTAGGTCTAAACTGAGACTTAAGATCTAAACTTAGACTTCAGGATTATAGTTAGACTTTAGGTCTAAGTTTACCTTTGTGAATTGGGCCCTTAGACTTCAGGTCTAAACTTAGACTTTAGGTTTTAGTTCACCTTTGTGAATCAGGCCCTTAGACATCAGGTCTATACTTAAGATCCAAACTTAGACTTCAGGTCTATGGTTAGACTTTAGGTCTAAACTCAGGCTTTAGGTTTAAACTTAGACTTAAGATCTAAACTTAGACTTCAGGTCTGAGTTTATCTTTATGCATCAGGCCCTTAGACTTCAGGTCTATAGTTAGACTTCAGGTCTGAGTTTACCTTTGTGGATCGGGCCCTTAGACTTCAGGTCTATAGTTAGACTTCAGGTCTGAGTTTACCTTTGTGCATCAGGACCTTAGACTTCTGGTCTAAAGTTAGACTTCAGGGCTGAATTTACCTTTGTAAATCAGGCCCTTGCCGTTTTTGGGCACAGTGTAGCGATTTGACTAGAACTTCGGCTTTTTACAACATAAAGCCAAAGCCAGGATGTCCGTATGATCGAAATTCTGCAATTTACCCACTGGGCCATCAATCATAAGTCTGCTAGGGCAACAAGCTCAGAGCTCCTAGACGCCTACCATAGCGTCCCATGAAGGGTTTCTGTAAACCAGATGGCTGGTGTTACGGACTTCAGGTTTGATGTCTATATTTGGGAGACGGAGTTCACTGTCATCTCTCTTGCTGGCCTTCGACTACATTCACCTCATTTTATTCACCCAAGGTGAAATGCTACCCTACTTGAAAAGTAGGATGCCCTACCACGCTCTCCCTTGGATGCTGAGTAGCGAATCACAAATGCTGTTAACATGTTGTCCAAGAGAGGGCCAGTGCCACACTGAGACTCACCCGGCTTGCATGTCTCCTGGAGCAGCCTTGTTTGACCTCCAGGAGGGCACTTGGGGAGCCACCAGGCTCCCTCCCTACAGTCATTAACAGCTCATAGGTGCCCCCCATCTCTTTCAGCAATGTTAGAGCCATGAACTGGGTTTCTTCCTGCCGGGTAGTGAAAGGCGAGACAGGATGCGCCTGCAGCTCTCCACACTGCTCTCACGGCGCTACATGTGCTGGGGGGCAAGGGCCCTTCTGCCAGTCTGTGTGGATGGGTGATGAGAAGGGGCACATGGCCTACTTACTTGACTGAAAAGACTGTTGCACCCCACTCCCCGGCCCTCTTTGTATCCTTGGGGGTGGATACTCAAACATTCTGCAGTGAGTTAACGTCGCAAAAGTGAAGCTAACCAACACAAAATGTTTTTTTCCTGACTTACTTTCCAGTTCAAATCTTGTTTTGTGTTGCAAAGTATCCTAAAAGTAACGCAAAGCAGAGTGAAGCACAGCTTTGTATTACTTACATGGGTGGTACATTGGTTTATCCATGCAACCACCCGTGCTTTTTGACGCTAAACTCTATAAACTAACAGTAGTAGACAGGGTTTAACACCCAAAACTAACGCTGCTTAAAATCATGAATGCACTGTGCAGCACACATACAAAGTAGGAAAGGGTTTTTCACTTGTCTAGCCATGGTATTTTGTGCGGAAGGGTACCCTTCCAGTACAAAACTGCTAAACTTAGGCACGCACCCTAGCACAATGGCGCTAAGGTGTGGTCCACGGTAGCTGAAATCAGCGCTGGCGCTAGGGAGAGGGGAGGAGAGAGCCATATCCCTGTCGATAAGGTGCTCACCTGTTCGCTCCCTGTCACGCAACGCAGCGCAGCGCAGCGCAGCATTTGAGGCTGCTGTACTGTGTTCCATGACACCTTTCAGAATCTGGGCCTTGGTTTCTTGAATAATGCCACAAAAAAGACGATTCTGGACAAAATTCCATCCAAGCGACACTGCTCGTGAATTTACAAGAAGACAAACTAAACACATTCTGTCAAGAAGAGGTCTGCACAGCTGCAAGACTTGAGGCAGACGCACTGATTCTCCTGCAGTGGAAGAGTCCTGTCCAGACAGGGAGTGTGACTTTAACTGCGTGCTGGGGGAAGGGTGGCCAGGGTACCTACCGGCGTGTCTGCTGCTCTGTTTGGCCCTCATCCATCTGGGCATCCTTGAACCTTCTTCAACACTCACCACCACCATTCCCGGGACTCGTCTCCCGGCCCACTGACCCCATGGGCGTGACCTTGTCACAGCCCTACATTGGGACTTTGGCTTGTCTGGAGTTTGCTGGAGTGACCCGGCGACTGAGGCCTGCCTGACCCTTGCAGCATCACTCACTGACTTGCTATGGGTTGTCACAGAACATAGTTGTTGGGGATAAGCAGTGCTTAATTTCAGCAGGTGGTTTCCGGTGCTCGGCACTGGTACGTAAATGTAAACACCGGCGCTTGTGACCGTCTGCCACAAGGTGGCGCTGTCTGGCTACTTTAGAGATGACCACAGCAACACTCAATTATTAATTCAATATCCATTAAAAATTACTATTACCTGCCACCCAAGCCATTCTTATAGCTTTCAGGGCCCGGAATAGTCCGAATTGTCACACTTGTAGGAGTGTGAGGGATAGTAGTTGTGTTGTTGCTATCACTGGCCGCATGGCAGGGGCAATGTGTGGTGCCAGCTGCAGTGGCCTCCTGGCGAAAGCCCTGGCACTTATTATTATTTTTTTTTTAATCAAGCACTGAGGATACGGTGTTTTGTGTTGTCACAGCTGCAATTTTTCTTGTTATTAGGGTTTCACACTTACAGAAATGTATTTTCTTTCAGACACATTGGTGATTGCTTTATAGTTGTGTTCAGCTCCACTTCCATGGGTTTCTTCATTATTTCACGGCCTAAGGCCCTTCGCTCAATGCTCACCTGGCACCTGCTCCTCATTTTAACATCTTGCAGCTCTGGTTTGTTTTGTGGCGCAAGAAGCAAATGTCGCACGTCTCTTACATGCTTCCGGCGCTGCCCCTCCACACTCACCATGTGACCTCGTGACCTCCCCAGCCCCTCCTTCCTATCAGCTCACTGTGCAGCCCAGTGACGAGCACACACTGATAAGAGGCTGAGCTCTTGTGAGGGAGGATTCATGGAGAGGTGAACATGCTGGAGTCCCTGTGGTGTGAGATGCTGTGATTGAAACCTCTGCAGGCCCACGAGTGAGGGGTGACGGGCAGAGCGGAGGCAACCTTTCCATCACAAGAGCACAGCTAGACGCCTCGCAGCGGTGCCAGGCGGGCACGCCTACAACCAGCATCTCCAGACCCACCGGCCCCCATCCCCCCGCCTCCGCCCCGTCGCCCACACCCCTCTCACCTCCTTTCCACCATGATACATAACTCTTCCCTGCGTGGGCCCTTGGCCCCGGCCTAGCAGGCGGCCGGACAGGGAAGGGTTATAAATACACACAGTGCAAGAGAGGTGGGGGCGGAGGGGGGATGGAGAACAGGGATGCAGCACGCGCGCATGCAGCATCCCCCCACCCCCCCTCCCCGGCTGCCCCCCTACGTGTGTGTTGACAGCAGGACCAGCCCTGATTGTTCACACTGACATTTCCGGATGCTTTGAAAATGTGTTAATTAGTCCAGCAGACATCACAGCTGAGGGGGGCGGGGCGGCTGACGCTCCGGTCCTCAGACAACAACTGCTGTCCAAGGTGCCCTTGACGGCTTGCCACCTCGGCGCCCACTTCCTGACACTCTACTGCACGGGTACTCGCAAACATTTGCCCGGGGGCTACAAAGCACTGTCTGTGGTGTGACCAAGGGCCACACCGATGCCAGCTGGGGAGCAGTAGTGGATGTGGGTGGGTCATGGATTGTGTAAGGAGGTCTAAAGAAAAGTTAAATAAACGGGCAAGCATGAATTTGCAGGATAATAAATACTTGCATGTTTATTTAACATTTCTTTCTGAATATTAATGCTTGGCAACTAGACAGCACCTTGTGCTGCTGTTCACCAGGGGGGCCTCGTGTAAAGGTCAAGAAGGGCCGGCCACAAGCGCCCCCCCCTCCCGCCCCCCCAGTACTTTGAGTATCACTGCTCGATGGGGAATCCTGGCGCTGTCCCAGGGTTCTGTCAGCGAGACGGCCAAGAGGGGCAGCCAGTGCCCAATAAAATGACTTTCAAATTTAGAAGGCTAATAATAAACGTGGCATTTGTGTAGTGCTACCTGCAACATGATCATCTCTTCATAGCACTAAATGCATATTGTCATGCACAGGGCTTTAAGTGGGCCGGGTCTCACCCGGTCGGAGCACCTGCAGTTTTTAGGTCTCGCCTGACCCAGCGCATGCGCTGGTCTGGCGATACTTATTGAGAGGGCTCCAAAAAGTGCTACCAGGCCAGCCTAGAGCTACAGTGCATGTGCGCGGGCGCGTGCGCCGCACTTTACCGCGATTACTTTCACTTTCGCGGCCGCACACGACCGCTTTGCATAGCCAATAGGTCTCGCTCTTGGGACCTTAGAAGTATTTAGTTATGCAACTGCTGCATGGCTAAACACTTATAAGGTCCCAAAGGCGAGACCTATTGGCTATGCCAATGCTTGTTTTAAGGGGGCCTCGAAACGGGTCTCTGTTTTGTGCCCTGGCACAGGCGGTCCGTTTTTACCTGGACTGCAGTGACAGCGGGCACATCGATGTACGCTGCTCACACTGCTCTTCTCACTAGTGGAGAAGTTACGGCAAGAATGTCTTTTTCTCTCTGGATTTCCCTTCTCTTTTTGAAACTCAGGAGCAGCAACATTGTCGTGGTGTGACCAGGGCTTTAAGTGGAAGCTTTTTCAATATTATATACAACTAGCCATAGTTGCTGCTTATTTATCTTATGCAACTAACACCCACTGACAAAGCCAATAGTCCTGCCTTGTTGTAGGTATGATGTTACTTGCTGTATCATATATCTGGATGCAATTACAGAAACAGCAAAATACAAGTTGGGCGGCACACTATGCTAAGCACAGATTTTTAGCTTATGTGTTTTTAAGCCACGCCCTTAATTACATTGGCCACGCCCCTTTGAGAGACCCCCCAGTTTTTTCATCGCACTTAAAGCCCTGGTCATGCGTTTCCTCTTATCTCACAAGTGTTAACACAATTGCTAGATTGGTAGATAGGGCTTAGAAACGAGGGATAGATAAACACTTCCCCCAGCGGTGTGTGACAGCGGCAATAAGCTGTGAAGGACCTGCCAGCTTTAATTGATTATGAATATTAATGAAGTGTACTTTAAACAAGCAATGGCAAAGTCAATTGGTCGTGCTTCACCAATGCTTGTTTGTTGCCGGTTTTGCTTTGCCAATGCGGTGCAATCATTGGGTAAGCCAACTCTGGCGAGCGGCCATCTTGAACTCTTTTTGATATATTTCCAAGATGGCAGTCATTTTCAATATATATGCATTGTGGCAGCCATCTTTGAAGTATAGAAAATAAAGTACCAAAATTGCCATGTTTATCTTTGTCACAGCTTATAGAATCGTATATCAAGTGTTGAAAAAGCCAATAGTGGCAGAAGGCCAGCTTGGAACTTTATTTTCTATACTTCCAAGAGGGCTGCCTTGTTGCTCCCAGTCATTCCTTACCTTTTGTTTTACATTTCAATCATTACAGTCTGTATCCACCCTTACTACTTCATATGTTCACAGGAACAACCGGGAAGGTGGTATTCCTGCCAGGCAAATCACGTGCCACCACATCTGCTTCAATGCATCCTCTCCCCTTTGCAACCTATCAATTTGTTTCTTTTTTTTTTTTTACCAAACTCATTGGCGGGAAGTAGGGTGCTCTGTTAGGTGTAGGCATTGGCCTTGAGTTGAGGCTAGAATGGGGCCATGGGCAATTCAATGGTCTGTATTAGGGGCGAGATCAGCAGAAGGAGTAATAAAGCTTGGACTCTGCTCCAGTCAAAAGAAGAGGAAATCACACCAGCATCCGCTGGCCAATTAGAAGGCAGCAAATAAGAGTGACAATCAAGTCTATGAGTGTTGAGCAATGGGCAGGCTGCAAGACCCTTGTTGTACACAATATCTCTCACAAGCAACAGCGCATGCAGCACATGCGCTGTCGCAGGCGAGATCTAAATATAAGTGCCAATGGGCCACACCTGCAACCACTGGCTCAAATTAAGCACTGAATTCCTTCTTCTTTGACCAGCTGATTCTGGGCGTGCTCTGAAATCTCTAACTCACGTTCGACTATTGCGGCCAACATTAAGAAGCCAAAAAACTAGTAAGTGCACCTTAGGAAAAAAAGTGGTGGATTTCACAATAATGTGATGACTTTCGTTCTAACTCAAGGCGTAACTTGCTGTTCCACATTCTCCTTGAAAGCAGCACCTCCCTTTCTCTATCCACATGTGGACCACATTCTCTCTAAAGGGAGCGCACTCCGCCATCCCCCCTCTGGTGACTGGAGCAGTCATCATTAACCAAGAATGAATTGAGGCTCCTCAGAGACACATGTCGCGTGGGGCCTCCTTCTCTTAAAACGAAGAGGCATTGCTCTCAGCATGCCGCGTGATGCTGGCGCAATGATCACATTAGTCTTGTAAGTTAACAGCCGCTCCTCTGAGACGTCTTTTGATGCATAAGCAATGTCATGGCTGCATAATTTGCTTCACAGGAGATCCTCAGAGACTCCTCTTCAAGGTAAGAGCGGCGCCTGTGTTATTGCATAAGGCAACAGACGCGTCCCAGAAGTCCTGATGCCAAGCGGATGAGATACCTCGATTGGCTGCCGTCCCTCCGGGTACTGGGTTAAAGTCCATGCCCATCTTTCTGTCATCAATAAAAGCGGCGCCAGTTACTGTGGGGCATCACAGTTGTTCTCTATGAAGAATTTCATCAATGTAAATCAATGAGTTTTTAGGGTTTACATAAACAACCTATTAATTGGTTTCTAATTCATTAATTCTAAATATTGAGGGCCAGATGTGCAAAGCATTTTTCTGGTCACAAACAGAATTGGGCCATTTGCAACCAGAAAAATGTTTTTTCAAATGTACAAAATGCAACATGTAAAATGCGATTTGGTACCTGGTTACAGAATTGTAATTAGCATTTGCGATTTGGTATTTGTTAGGGGCGTGTTTTGGGCTTTCCTTCCAAATACCGAATCAGAATGGTATGTATTACTGTTTAACCACTGAATTCCGGTTGCAAAACAGTAATACTTTACCACCATTTTGAAAGTAGTGGTAACCCATTCGCAAATGGGAAGGGCCCCCCTTGGAAACCCTTCCCCTTTGAGAATTGTGAAAAAATATTTTTTTAAAGCAGGCATTGGTCCCATAAAAATAAACTTCAAAGTTTCATTTAAAAAAAATTTAAATGCATCCTCTTTTCCTTTAAAGAAAATGGGCTACATTTAAAATAAAAAAAGATTGCTTTATTTAATTGCAATCACAAACATGCTGGTCTGCTGACCCTAGCAGGCCACTATCTCTGTGATGGCTACATTTCCTAATGAATCGCTAATTGCAGCCTATCTCATTAATATTCACAAGGTAAGTGGGGAGAGGAGTTGGCCTAACGGCTAGGGTGGTCGACCTTGAATCTGGGGAGCTGGGTTCGTGTCTCGGCAATGATGCTGAACATCCTGTGATTCTGGGCAAATCACTTAATCTCATCATGCCTAACAAAAATAATTTAATGTGTGTCCTAATGTAACGTAACTGGTGCTATGTAAAGAGCTCTGATACCCGTTTCGGGTCAAGTTCGCACTATATTAAACTCTGCAAAAAAAAAAATGATTTGTGACCCACAAGTAATTGCTAATTAGAAGTTGAAAATTTTTTTACATAAGGAATTGCAATTTCCTAATTGCGATTCAATAAGAATCGCAATTCCTACTTTTTGTACACCAGGCCGTCAGCTTATATTAGATGCATCTCCTATTGTGTGAAGTTCAGTCTTGTTCTGATATATTATAATTTGCACTCACTCTTCTAACATATGTAGGTTTGCAAAATTGATGTCATAACTTTATACCAAGTTATAAAGCAGAGCTCATCTAAGGCACATCTTTTGAATACGAGATGCTACCTCTGTATAGTGTGCGGTAGGTGCTATTCTGCAAGACACCTCAGTTTGATGACAATATTTCCTTTTTTGTATAGCCTACTGACAGTTTTTAAATATGAACCCCTTTAAAGATCTAATGACTTGTATGCAGGCCAGTTTCACTCTCTATCAGAAGCCCATTTGACGTGCACGTGTTGCTTTGAAGTCTTCTATCCCTTGCTCCCCCCCCCCCGCCCAGGTGAGATGTGCAAAGTCACAAATTGCACTGGTGTACAGTGGTTCCCTTCTCCTGATCAGCTATTATGACCCACTGAAACATCTCCCTACATTTGGTAGGAATTAACCAATCCAGCCCAAGCCATCAGGTAAGACCTGCCCCCCGTCCCCCCAACAAACAGGAGAAGAAGAGACCCCAGGTTGGTACCAGTCTTTTTGGACTTCGTCTGCAAGGTGCAGCTTGAGTCCGGAGATGCATTGAGGACGGGACCAGGAATTGGCACAACACTTTCCCATTTTCATTCCTATATGGTTCTCAGTGCTTTGATACAGAAAAAATTGACAGAAATAAATTACCCCAGTCAGAGGTTTACTGAAAGGGTAATGGTTTGATTAGTTTGGTGTAAATCTGTTGAGCAGTTTTTGAGAACCCGGGGGCATATCAGCAAGCGCCTGCGATAATTATCGCTCAGCGCTTTTAGCGCGAGGATAATTATCGCAGGCTAACGCTGGATTCTATCAAGGAGATAGCGTGCTATCAGCAACGCTTATCTCCCAAGCGATAGGAATCCATGCGTTAGCTGGAAAACAGTGTGATTATCCCTGGAAATCCAGCGATAATCGCACTGCGTCAGCGATACCTTGCTGATGGGGCAGGGTGGTCTTAGCCATGTAATCCACCTCCCATTGGATTACATGGCTAAATCAGATTACAAGCAGGCGTAAGGAAAGTAGCGATAACTGTGGTTAGCGCTACTTTTCTTATCGCTCTGCTTGTTTGCGTGCAGCTTGATAATTGGAGAAATGTCGGTTAGCGACATTTCTCCAGTTATTTTGGCACGGAACGCCCACTTTGCATCTCATTACAGATGCAAAGCTGGGCGTTGTTGTAAGGGGCGCTAAATCAGCAAAACACGCGATAGCGTGTCTTTGCTGATAAGGCGATGAAATTATCGCTGCTTTTTGCCCGAAAACGGACGCAAAAACAGCGATCATTTCATAGCGCCGCCTTGCTGATATGCCCCTTAGCTTTTAAAGAGGTGGTTGAGCCGCGCGCATGGAAAGGTTACATGTTAGTGATATTTTGACAGCTGAAACCTGTGGTTTTAATTTGCCGTAACTTTAGTGCTCCTTGACAAATTTGCACGAAGTTTAGCAGATGCTTAGTATGTTTCGCTTCATCTTTGTTTTGTTAAATTTGTGCAGATGCGCCAAGGGGGGGTGGGGGCACTTTTAAAAAGGGGGTCTAAAATGTGTTCCATTGCTAACAACTAGGGTATCATGTGATGAATCCACATGAAATCTGGCGGATATTTCGCAAGTTTAATCTTCTGTGGGTGCGGAAATATTCCTGCAGACCCATCCTGGGGGGCAGTGTCGAAAAGGGTGGGGGGGGGGGGGAAACGGTTTCAGGTGCTAATAAGTTTTGTGCTCTGTACTGGATCTGCATGAACCTTGGCAGGTGCTTACTACGTTAAACCCAGTTCAGGAATCTCAGGTTTCATGCAGATATGAGAAGGGGGCAAAATGAAATGGGGTGTCAAAGAACCAGGGCCAGACTGGCCGTAGCGGGCACCAGGCCTTTCCCCAGTGGGCCAGGGGGGTGGAGGCCAGTTTTGTACTCACGGGGGCGGTTTTGTACTCATGGGGCTGGTTTTGCAGCAGCGCTGCACCATCACCCCTCTGTAACAAAAGCAGGAGCAGTGTTTCTCGCTTCCACCCTCCACCGGGGCCGGTCGAGCAGCAGTCTGTCATGGCTGGCTGCTATTCTCAGTCCGGCCCTGCAAAGAACCAGTGATTTGCTAATAACGTGGGTGCAGTTTTAAGGATGAGCACAGTACTCGGCGGACCCTCAGCATGTTAGCTTTTATAGTTTTTCTGAGTGTGGGGTACACTTAAAGGGGTGGTCAAAAAGTAGCAGTTCCAATTTTAACTCCCATCGGTAATATTGTTCTTTGCTACAGAAAGAAACCCTAAACGGAACTATAGGAATCTTGGAATGAAAGTAAGACTTCCCTCAGGGAAGTATCATTGTTTAGTGTGGAGTGAATCCACCCAGTAGTTTTCAAGAAATTAGCATTACAATAATGTTTCTGTGGGATCAAAAGGGTTCAAAGATATACAGAGCTAAACCATTAGTATGTGGGTAATCCTTCAACCCAGGTTTGCAGACTTTACAGGGATCTACATTTAAATATTAAAAAGCCCCGTCTGGACAAAGACGTTTTTAACTCACTTTGTGCATTTTCAGTCTGTGGTAGTAAAGTTTGGTTCACAAATCCATTAAAGAAAGGTCCACCAATAAAGTTCCCAGCAAGGCTCCAGGCCAGGCCCTTAAGCCAACCTGTGCTCTGCAGGCCTGATTCACAGAACTAACTCAAGACAAAATCCTAAACTTACTACCATTTTGGTATTCACAGAAGGCACTTACTCATTTCGGTATTCACAGAAGTTAGGAGTCCTAACTTTAGGACTCCTAAATGCCTTCTGTGAATACCGAAAGTCTTAAAGTTAGGATTTTTCACAGATTAGGAGTAGTAAAGTTAGGACTCCTAACTTTAGGACTCCTAACTGCCTTCTGTGAATAACGAAAGTCTTAAAGTTAGGATTTTTCTCAGTTTAGGAGTAGTAAAGTTAGGACTCCTAACTTTAGGACTCCTAACTGCCTTCTGTGAATAACGAAAGTCTTAAAGTTAGGATTTTTCACAGATTAGGAGTAGTAAAGTTAGGACTCCTAACTTTAGGACTCCTAACTGCCTTCTGTGAATAACGAAAGTCTTAAAGTTAGGATTTTTCTCAGTTTAGGAGTAGTAAAGTTAGGACTCCTAACTTTAGGACTCCTAAACTTAGAAAAATCCTAACTTTAAGACTTTTGGTATTCACAGAAGGCATTTAGGAGTCCTAAAGTTAGGACTCCTAACTTCTGTGAATACCGAAATGAGTAAGCGCCTTCTGTGAATACCAAAATGAGTAAGTGCCTTCTGTGAATACCAAAATGGTAGTAAGTTTAGGATTTTGTCTTAAGTTAGTTCTGTGAATCGGGCCCTGCATGTTTAAAGGCCGTGCGCATCGGGGGTCAGCAGAGTACAGAAGGTTAGCAAATCATTAGCAAATGAAAACCTTTGTGCTTCCTCTGGAACGGTACCCCTGTCAATGGATGTGCGTGAAACTCAAAATATGCTAAGGGTAAGGTAAACATTCTAAGGTTCTGGCAAAGTTCATACGGCACCAAAGATATTAACAAAGAAGCATTTTCTTTACCCTAACTTTAAGTCTGTCCCTTTGTCAGATCTGCCTTAAACTTGATTGCATGCCCTTGGTGAAGTTGGTAGCAAAATATGACAATTCTTTCACCAGTGCCAAAATTATTTGTAAATGAACACTTTTGCGTCGCCCCCATTTCACTCTGCCCTCCTTGAAAGGTTTTCATGAAACTCAATATATCAAGAGTAGGCTGAAAATGAAATCGCCCTGTCAAATTTTGTTCAGAACTGGGAAAAGGTAACAAAGTTACTACCATATGGAGGAAGATTTGGTAAACCCCCCTTTAAGTGTGTTCCCCTTTGATTGATTTGTATAAAACTTAACATACCAAGAGAAGAGCTAAATGCTAAAGGTTTGCTTCGTTTAATGCTGATTCACGCAACGTGATAAAGTGAATAGTAAATGAAAACTTTTTGAACCTCCCCTCTTGTAAAAGTGCCCCCTTTTGATGAATCAGCACACAACTGAATACACTAATAATGAATTGAACATGGTAGTTTTCTGCCAATTTTGGTGCAGTTTGGTGAAACAGATCCAAATATACACAATTCAGACAGGCGGCGCAGTTGTAGTTAGGTCCGAGTTTCCAGGGAAAAAGGCATTTTTTGTTTTCTCAATGATCTTTGTTTGAAAATGAGCACAAAATATTCAGAAAACACCGAAGTTCATTCACTTTGGGTCCTTTATATAAAGGTCTGTGCTGATCAGTCAAGCAGGGGTGAAGAAAAAGGGGGGTCTCAAAAGTACAATTTCCAATTTTAATTCTCACGGGAAGCTTCTTCTCCAATGGAGAAACAAAGGAATTCTACTCAACTTTATACAAAGTTAAAACTTCACTCAAGGTTTGTGCACCTGTTGCTTTGGTGTAAATCAATCCAGTCGTTTTTGAGAAATTAACATTTAAAAAATGTGCTTACAGGTTAATTCTGAAAAAAGCTAGAGCTCTTTGAATTTTTTAGTGACAGAGCATCTGCAGTACTGAGTTAAAAAATACTCGATTCTGACTGGCTGAGAGAGCTTTTTCTTCCATTGGCCATTTCTGTATCACAGATCCGTGATACTGAAATCATCTGATTGGCTGGCCAAACATCAAGAGATAATGTTGCACTCACCATCACAGAACCAGGGGACTCGGTCTCTGAATCCTGAAAAAAATGAAATGGCGCATAAGGCATCCGGGTGAGCACCCCCTGACCCTCAGGTCCATGCGGATAGGTACAAAAAGGTCCCCACAATATTTAAAAATAAAAAAGTTACATTTTGTTACTGGATCCACAGTACCAGTGCCTGGTATCGCAGAACACAGTGAGACTCTCAGATCGCAGTTACATGGTAACAAAGTTTGCTATGGAGGTACAACAGATTCAAACTAGGGTTCCCGGTCTCTAAAAATATTAGAACCCTTTCAGTGTGCATTGGGGCTTGATGCCTACGGAGCACGGGGGTACACGGCTAGGCCCTACGCACCGCTCTCTCTGCGTAGGGTATTCGGGAGTGGGCATCTGCCGAGAGCACGGAGCTGGGCCTTCGTTCTTTGCTGCACCCCAGCTGTGCATGGCCAAAGGCTGTGTGCAGCGGGATCAGGGCACCCACGCAGGACGGGTGCAGGTAATGGCTGCAGGACAGGCCCTGCTGCATCCAGCCAAAGACCATGTGACGTGGGGTGGGGTCTGGTAGATAGTGGGGTGTAGGACCTGGTCACAGACAAGACTGTACAACACTCTGCTGTGCACGCTCGAAGGCTTTGCTCAGCGGGGTCAGGGTGTCCGCAGAAGGTGTGGCGGAGGGCCTGACCACAGGTGAGGCCCTGCCCTCTCTCATCATGGCTGAGAACGTGCCTTGTAGGTGGCAAAGTCCATGATTTTGCCACAGGCAAGGCTCTAAGCTCCACCACCACTGCTCGCAGCCAAAAGCAGTGCGCAGTGGGGTTGGACGCACTGTGCATGGCCAAGGCAGTGAACAGATGAATTGGAGAACTTCAGAGGGTGCAGGACGGGCCTGCACAGTGGGGGTTGTTCGCCTATCATAGTCAGGCACAAGACTGGAGGCATATACGCTATGGGGTCAGTCGCTTGTGGACGGCTGAATCCTGTACACAGTGGGGTCAGTCGCTTGTGGATGGCTGAAGCCCGTACGCAGTAAGGTCAGTTGACCATGGAGGCCCTGCACAGAGGGTTTGGGTGTCCACTGAGGGTGGGGCACAGGGCCTTGCCCCACACCAGGCCCCACACTTTTGACACCTCTGGGCACGGCCAAAGGCTGTACACAGAGCCGTCGGTCACCTGTCCTGGTAGCGGTGCACACCTGGCTGCACTGTGTGCCATAAGGCCTGTTACTTACAGAAGATGGTATGCAGAGCTTAGTTTACGGTGACCCGCAACAGCGACAGAAGCTTCCACACGACTGCGGCACTACAGTCCAGACTGTTGAGTCAAACTCAGATCTGTAATTCCAGGTTGCTCGCTCCACTCTCATTGTGCACATCCGAAGGTGGTCTGCAGCGGAGGACGGACACCTGCAAAAGGTGGGCTCAGGGCCTAGCCAGTTACAGCTCAGTGAGCTAACTATACGTCCCCGGTCATGCACTGCTTATGACCTCACATATTATATCGCTCATGACATGTTCAATGACATCACTCATGACATGTTCAATGACATCACTCATGGCATCTCAAATGAAATCATTGATGACATCGATGACAACGCGTCGCAGAAGCATCCCCTTATCTTGCAGCCCACCAGGAAATAGCAGACTTCTCGACCCTGAATCTGCCCTACCTGTGTGTGTTCTAGAAACTCAGGGAAAGGCTGCCCACTGTGCTGTTGTGAAGAGGAAAGTAGTGTCTCTGGCTCTCCCTCCTGCCTGCCATTTCTTGTGGTCTACCCTAGGCGGCATTAGAGGGAGCTGCTTCTAAAATGCACCCAGCCTATCCTCTCCGTGCTGAAGATGCAGTCTAATTAAAGCCTTGCCATTACCCTTTTTAGAAACTCTAGCAGCTCTTCACGCTAGCATGTTTGCCTTCCTGTTACAGGAGGTTCAGGCGGTGGGCACAGATCTTCAGAAGGAAAGACAGAACTGGTCAGAAGTGTAGCTATCCACAATATGCCTTGATATAGATCAGTGAACGCAAAATATGTTTATGAATCAAAGGTCACTGTTAGATTTGGGGGTCTCTAGTTGGCAGAGATAGGTACCTTTGACAAATAGGGACCCTTGCGTCTAGTCAGGGTAAGGGGGTACACTCCTAAAATAAACCCTGCTCACCCCCTTGGTAGCTTGGCACGAGCAGACATGCTTATCTCAGAGGCAGTGTGTAAAGCATTTGTGAACACATACAGTAATCAAGTGACAACACTACAGATGGACGCCAAACAAGTTTTATATCAAAAATAAGTATTCTTGATATAGACTTATCACAAGACCACAAAATGACAAAAATCCACAATACTGTACTTAAAATGGTAGAATTCGCTGAGGTTCTCTTTAGATGTTAAAATGCGACAATTTGAGTTCAATGTACCTTAAGATGCGTAACGCAATACAACAAAAGTTTTGCAGGGAAGATGATGCGTTGGTTCCTTACACGCAAGAACTGTGATGCGTCGGGTCCCTACTGCTGCGTGGGGGATGCATCGGTTCTTCTTTGCGAGGGGAGGTGATGCGTCGGTTTCTTACTGCGCATCCGTGGCGATGTGGCACGCAACGCCGTGATGCGATGCAGATCCAGTGCAAAGAAACAAAGATGGCGTCTTTTCTTGATGCGACAGGCCCTGCGACACGCTTCTCGGTGATGTGGCGGCGTCTGCTACGACGTCGATCTTCTTCTCCGATGGGGCGGGACGCTCCGGCAACGATGTGAGCCATGACAGGCCCTGCGACACGCGTCCCAGTGATGCGGCGGCATCTGATGCGACATCGATCCTCTTCTCCAGCGATGCGAGTTGCTTCGATAACGATGCAAGCCGTGACAGGCCCTGCGAGACGCTTCCGGGTGATGCGGCGGCGTCTGCTGCGACGTCAATCCTCTTCTCCGGCGATGCAAGGCGCTTCAGGGACCCTGCGATGACTCAACGGTTCTTCTTGGCCGCGTCAGACCCTGCGACATGGTTCCCGATGATGCGGCGGCGTCTGCTGCGACGTCGATCCTCTTCTCCGGCGATGCTAGGCGCTTTCTCGTTGTGAAGCGACAGCGGCAGTGCGGCGACACGCTTCTTGCTTGTGAGTCGCGCTTTCAGCTCCTTGCGACACGCAGTCCCTCAAAAAGCCTCGCAAAACAGCAGACACTTCCAAAGAACTCTTGGGGAGCCGGTGGGTGAAGTTTGTTGTCCCTGAGACTTCAGCAGGAGGCAAGCTCTTTTCTCAAGCCCTTGGAGATCCTTCACAAGTTGAATAAAGTATACAAAGTTATTCCTCCTCTCTTTGGCAGTCAGGCAAACACTGCAGGTCAATCCCTCAAGCTTAGGGATAGTCTCTCCTCAGTCTCTCTGGTTCCTCTCCTCAGCAAAGGTTTCTTCTTGTTTCCCAAAGTGATCTAAAGTTCTTGGGTTTGGGTCCCAATATTTATACACAGTTTCTCTTTGTTCTCTGAAGGTAGAGAGGCCTTTGCCTAGTCCAAACCAGTTCTGGTCAGTCCTGGATCACTCTATTTACATGACTCCTTCTTTCCTTTCACAGTGCAGGGCAGAGACATCAGACACACCACAGGAGGTGGAGCCAGCATTGTGGAGGGAAGGCACAGCCCTATTCAGGTCCCAGGTGCAACTCCTCCCACCCATCTAGATGCGGGTCTCTCTATTCAGCCCTGTGCTGACTCACCCTGACTCCTGGAATTCCCCAGCCCCTGTCACTCAAACTCCAGACAAGGAATACACAACCTAGCAGAGGCAGGTTTGGATGGTTAGACAAGAAAATACCTACTTTCTAAAAGTGGTATTTTCAAACACAAAATGTTAAAACCAACTTCACTAAAAGATGTATTTTATCATTCTGAGTTCAGGCATACTAAACTCGAATTTCCACCATGTTCCCTGAGTCAGTTAGGATTATAAGATGTAATAATCAAACTGCCCATTCTGGCCTATGGGGAACAGGTAGCCTTGCAATAGTGAAAAACGAAAATGGCTGTAATTCACTATTAGGACATTCCACACACACCAGGGCATATCCTACCTTATACTTACAATGCACCCTGCCCTTGGGCCTACCATAGGGGTGTCTGATATGAAGAAAAGGGAAGGTTTAGGGACTGGAAAGTGGGTGTATCTGCCCAGTCAGTATGGCAGTACCAGACTGCACACAGGCTCTGCAATGGCAAGCCTTAGACACAATTTAACAGGCTGCTTCTGTGGGTGGCACAACCAGTGCTGCAAGCCCACTAGCAGCATTTGGTTTACAAGCCCTGGGCACACTCTGTGCACTGTACTAGGGTCTGACAAGTAAATCAAACCAGCCAATCATGGAATCACTAATCCATACATCAATTTACAATGGGGAGAGCATATGCACTTTAGCATGATCAGCAGTGGTAAAGTGCCCAGACGTCATAAAACAGCCAACACCAGGTCAGACAAAATATAGGAGGAAGGCAAAAAGTTCAGGGATGACCCTGCAAAAAGGGCCAAGTCCAACAGTCACTTTGAAGCAAAGTGCAATAAAGGTATGCACGAAGTTACCACAAGCCTAAAATGTCAAAAGGGGATAGTTCCATAGGGTGACCAGATGACTCATTGCTGACGGACACCATGGCCATGTTGCTGGCATTTTAATAAACACATTAGTGCATTATCAGATTTTAAGTCTGTCTGTGTCCGTCTGTAATGCAACTGGTGCTCATGTAAGGCGCTCTGAGTAAGGGTCGAGTTTGCGTTATAAAACTGCAACAACAACAAAATACGTCTCAGGTTTACACAACTCAAGTATTTGTCAAACAATAATTTGGAAAATGTAAGCCCAGGACAGGACCCCTTATGTCTTTGTCACCTGGAGTCCCTTTGGTCACCACCATTATAAGGTCTGAGGTTTGTGTATAAATAAACAGAAAGCATTTCGAAAAGGGCACATCCTGGCATACCCCACTGATGGCCTGGCACCGCCTGGCATGCTGCCCTGATAGCCTGACACAGCCTGTATTTTGCCCGCTGATGGCATTGCGCAGGCTGGCTTGCCCCCTTGATGGCCTGGGACTGCCTGGCTTACCCCCCGATGGCCTGGCACAGCCTAGCTTGCCCCCGATTGTCTGGTGCAGCCTGGCTGCCCCCCTGATGGCCTGGCACAGGCTGGCTTGCCCCCTGATGGTCTGGCACAGCCTGGCTGCCCCCCTGATGGCCTGGCACAGCCTGCCTGGCCCACTGATGGCCTGGCACAGCTTGGCTTGCCCCGCTGATGGTCTGGTAAATCATGGCTTGCCCCCTGATGGCCTGGCATGAGCTGGCTTGCCCCGCTGATGGTCTGGCACAGTCTAGCTTGCCCCCCGGATGGCCTGAGACTGCCTGGCTTGCCCCCCCGATGGCACAGCCTGGCTTGTCTCTCTGATGCCAAGGTGAATATACAGTTCATACGTCTATACCCGTTGTCATATATTTTAAGACAATCTCTACAGCATGCGGTTACACCATCTATGCTACTTATGGGTATGGCTCACCAATTTAGAAAGAGAAGAAAAGTCATACGAGGGTTGGTACCCATTCTTCCTCCCTTACACAATCTTACTTTTCGGAACGAGGTTAGCTGATGATGAGACCTTGAGGTAGCAGGCGAGTACCTTCCTGCACATATTTTGGCACTACTTTTTCTTTCACACATACCTAAGCACTTTATCTTTTGGGTTGGTACCCATTCTTCCTCCCTTACACAATCTTACTTTTCAGAACGAGGTTAGCTGATGATGAGACCTTGAGGTAGCAGGCGAGTACCTTCCTGCTTAAACCTCCCTGGTGTTGCTACCGTGAGGCTTCCTCGCTCCTTTCCTACACTTTTTCACTATTATAGGGTGTTTAGAGACAGATTCCTGGGGATTACAGAGACTATTGTACCTCGTATGACTTTTCTTCTCTTTCTAAATTGGTGAGCCATACCCATAAGTAGCATAGATGGTGTAACCACATGCTGTAGAGATTGTCTTAAAATATATGACAACGGGTATAGACGTATGAACTGTATATTCACCTTGGGAACAGGTCAATTGCTGTATAGAAACGTATGAGTGGGGGACGACCTGTTCTCTGCCCCTAGAGCTCCATTTTTTTGTAGTTGTCTCTCTGATGGCCTGGCACAGCCTGGCTTGACCCCCTGATAGATTAAACAAAACCATTTAAAATAGGGTCCAAGGGATATATATTTTAAAGACCCACACCTGATTTTATCCCCAGCACCAACTGAATGTATAACACACGAAACACAGGGGGTCTAACAGCCAAATTTGAGAGGCTACACTGTCGATACTGAGTCAACAAGATCTCAAAATATCTATCGCACACACATAACGTATTAATAAGGATAAAGAAGGAAAAAAGGCTAACACTACATGCATAGAGGAGACCGGTACATCATCGATTATTCGTAAAATGGCTGATTAATCCACAACAACAGATTGTAAAGGGTTTCCATCAAATTAGACTCAATGATCAGTCCTATCATTTGGCCAAACCCATGTGCAAATGAGGCTGGTCCCCTGATCAGTGGGACACTCAGCTCCGCACCTTATTGTTGTATCAGGATTTGGTCCACCAAATACACAAACCGTCCATGATGACTGATCTTTTGATGGTAAAGTAAGAAGAAATAGTGCAACAAACAAGAAAGTGATTTAAAATAGGATGGAATGTCCTCCTTCTAAATACTTTATTCTACGGACTGGACACGCCTCCTAATTAAAAAATAGAACAGTGCAAAAGAAGACAGTGACAATTATCTGTCTACATAAGGGCCAACATGTTTCTGCCTAACGGGTATTTAATCCCTTGGCATTCGTCAGGGCCTTTGCTCGTATAATAGTTGCACTCCTAATAGTGAAATATAGAATTCACCACCATCACCAAAAACAAATTATAGTAAAACTGGTTAGAAACGGTACAACCTGTAACAACCATGGACATTAACCCTCCGACTCACAATGGTTACTGTGAATTCTGTGAAGGAAAACGTTATATCATTAGTACTGTATTCGATGCATCAGTCTCATATGCATAGTGTGTCACCAAACCAACCAATTAATTTTTATGCTTACCCTTTTTGGTAGGGCAATAGACCTCACCTCACCTGGACACTGCTCAGGTACTAAGAGGCCCCGCACTACAAAGATATAGGGAAAACAAGAATGTGGCAAAGTACTGTAAAGAAATTTTTTCCGCTTTATACCCTGCCTATGATCATTCCTATAACCAAATGCCCTGTATCTAGAGGCAAAACATATGAGGTAGATAAACACCCCAAACTCAGTGTACCAAGCCTCAAAATGAACCAGAAACTCGACTAAGACACCAAACTTAAAGGAAGATTAAAACTCCTTTGTATGCTTATTCAGGAATTTTACAACATACTGATCTTCAATACCTGTGATTTGCTAAAGTTTACAGCATAGTATAGCTAAAAATATTCTAAAAATATTCTATGGTAGCTGCTCACCTTTCCGTCGGTACCTCAAGCTCCCATAGGGCGAAGAGCAAGGGTGAGAGGGGGCAGCCCTGTCGCGTCCCCCTCCCCAATGTGAAAATTTCAGAGCTCTTGTTGTTCACCGCTACCTGGGCCAGGGGCTCAGTGTAGAGGAGGCGCACCAATCCGATAAAATTAGGCCCAAAGCCCAACTTTTTAAGGACCGCCATCATATAAGGCCATTCAAGGGTGTCAAATGCCATAGCGGCATCTAACGATACCACAACCGCATCCTCCTGAATCATGCGGTGACGATCCATCACGCCGTGGAGTCGTCGCAGGTTGAGCGCTGTATTACAGTGCGGCATGAAGCCTGATTGGTCTGGGTGGACCAATTTGGTAATGATTGGCTTGATCCTATTTGCAAGGAGCTTCGCCAGTATCTTGGGCTCCCCATTTAATAACGATATCGGCCTGTATGAGGAGCAAAGGTCTCTAAGTTTCCCTTCTTTAGGGATAGCCACCAAAGTGGCGATACGTTGGTCCTCGGTAGCCTCCCCAAAGTTTTACTCTCCTCAAATATATTTTTGAGGTGCAAGGCCAGGCAATCAGGCTTGAGTTTATACAGCTCAATAGGGAGGCGGTTGGGGCCTAGGGCTTTCCCGTGCTGCAGGTCATGAATGGCTTTTGCCAGTTCAGCAGCGGTGAGTTCGCCATCCAAGGACTCACGATCTTCCTCAGTATGTGTGGGCAGCTGGATGTTCGCTAAGAGAATGGAGGAATCCACCTCTGAACGATCCGTCCCTCTGCTATATACTCTGTTGAAGTGTGCTGCAAACTCGCTAACTATCTCTTGGGGTTCAGTAAGGGGGGGGGGCCCCCCTCGGTCCGAATCTCCGCCACTACCCTCTGCGTCATCTGCTTTTTGTCTATCCAGGCAATTAATTTGCCCGTTTTGTCCCCCTGGTCATAGAGTCGGCCTCCTCTATCCCTCGCTAGGTTTCTAGCTGCCTCGGTAGCTATGGCCTTATACTCAGCTGCTTTCAACTGCATTCGATGCTGGGCCTCTGGGGTTCGATTGACTCTAGCATTGAAGTAATAGCATTCTTCACAGGACCAGAGAGTCTGTAAATTAATGCACTTTTCTTGGATTTAATTTTTATTAAGTGGAATTTTGAATGAGAAATATTGAGAATATATTCTTTAAAGGAAAGTGACTTGATAGTCCACGAGGAGACTAAAAATGTTTTTTTTTGTGAATAATCGCATTGGTCCGTTGGCTAATATGAAAAGATAACCGGGAGGAATGTAAGATCGGGGGCCGAGTCCGCTTGAAGCAGTTTTCTGTTATAAATGCAGAATAAAAATGATTCTTCCAGATTCCTCCCCTCAGTTACAGCCTTAACCATCAAACAGACATTGATTGGAATGAATGATATATTGGGGTTCTGATGAGTATGATCTACAGCGCGATTAGAAATTATAGAACGATAAGGGGGAGGGGTAAAGATGAAATGTGTGTGCCGCGCCTTAGATATTCCGTTGCACTAGTGAGGAACTTCAGACTGATAGGTTCAGTCCTACACAGGTGCAAATTATTTAACAGAAGTAGTAAATACTTGGTTACCGGCTGCGGAAAAAAGACTGGCTGTGTCCCGGGCCCTGGACACGGTCTGTGCATAGAAGGGTGCAGACGGGCTCGCCGTTAGTGCGCTTCTCTCTGCTGCCAGTCTAAAATACAGCATGGATGGATGCCATAACCCAACTGACAAAGCCTAGAGAGCACTCTTCCAAAATGGCACCTCTAAAATGGCACAACTGGGAGTGATGTAAAAATTGCACATGCTCTGGCCATAAATCAAGCGGACCATAAAATTAAATTAAAACAAGCATTGGCAAAGCCAATAAATCTCACCCATGCAGCAGATATTTCCTTTGAGAATGTGTTTAAGCCATGTTGTCTCCAATGCACTACCCTATATTTCACCCTACACCTCTCACAATATATCCTCTACCTCCACTCTCTGACGCAATCAAAACCTCATTTTCCTACTATGATTCCCAAAATAACCCTTTCTAGTCTCTACCCTCCTTGGATCACTCCAAACCTCATTTTAATACTGTGACCTCCAAACGACCCTTCTAAATTCTTCCCTCGCCTATGCCTCCTTTGACTTTTCCTGAAACTCATTTTATTACTCTGATCTCCATAATCCATTTCTAGAGATTCTTTCCTCCTCCATCTCTCCTTTACTCATCCCAAACCTCATCTTACTTCTATGCAGAGGCGCAACTAGAGCCAAATTTCGGGGGGGGGGGGCTGAATCTTTTAAGCCATAGGCAGAGCGGAGCTGCAGGGGCTCTTAGAAGGGGTGAAACAACAGCGAGGCCTCATTAACATGCAAATGGTCTTTTAAAGACCTGTGAAGTGCTCGGGTGCGGCTTTGTGTGCGCCGCGAGGCTGTCTCATCCCGGGCTGCCACACACGACGGGGAAGGGGGGGGCTGAAGCCCTGTGAGTCCAATGGGTGTTGCGCGCCTGCTTCTATGATCTCCCAATAAACACTTTCTAGACTCTTCCCTCTTCTATCCCCATTATCATTTTCAATCCAACTAACATACTCACATGTCCACCGCGCACATTAACTCAAATTTCACTATACTAATCCACCACTAATCCTTTTTGGGTTCCGTAGTAGCGTGCTAGTCACCGGAAAGCGCTTTGATGCCTCGTCAGGGCTAGTAAGCACTATATAAATACAATTACAATACAATATATGCATCACATCTCCTTTTACTGGTTTCAATCTCGCCTCCCGCTCCTTCCCAGAAGCTTAGCTATCATATAATGTGGCTGCAAACCACCAGCTCTCCCCCTCCTCCCTCCTTCCCTCCCCGGGCAGCCCTCCACGGGAGCTTCCTCACCCTCAGTGCTCGTCGGCTCACCTCAAGCTGGGAGTCGCTATTCTTGCCCTTCCATTGAAGAGCCCAGGGGCAGCGCGCGCTCCCGCCCTCCCTGATGCCGCGCGCCAGCACAGAGAAGCAGCCGGCTGGGCACGAGAGAGGTCTTAGACAGCTGCTCTGTACCCCGAGAGGCGGCCATGTTTTCCAGGAAGAGGAGCTTTACTTTTGGTGCCTATGGAGGGTAAGTGTGACTTTTCTGTGCCCCTGACTGGTGTGCCACGAAGACCTCAGAGAAGTAAGAGTGCTTGTAGACATGGGGAGGAAGGAACAGAAGAGGAGGTAAAAGAGCAGTTTTGACAGATATAAAACTTCGAATAATGAGGTGATTTTAGGGACGCGGATTTTAAGGGATGTGCCCAGCATCACACAAAGTTGTAAAGTGTGGTAGCTGGGATTAGAACTCAAACCATGCAGTTGCTCGCTTCTATGATGGGCGGGGTGATGGGGCTGACTTCTGGAGTGGTCCTGGAACAATTTTTAGAGATGGGGTGCTGGCCGACACCACTTCCCTAAAGGCAGTGGGGGGGGATTGCCAGCCTACCAGTCGAACAAATCGAAAGTGTTCCTTATTTGTTTATTCTCGGTCTATACTGTTTCAAGTTTTACGAGGGTGCAAAAGCGCTCTTCCCCCACCTCCCCCGCACGCCTATTCCCAGCGCCACGACGTTTGGTGAAAGCCTCACCCTCTGAATGTACAGTTCAGGGATTCGACACAAAACCATGGAGCGCGTCACCCGCAGGAATGTATAGTTCAAAGGCCGCCGTGGGAAGAAATAGCATTTCGTCTATAGCAATGCAGATGTACTGAGAGGACTTAACAACTCCCCGAGAATTTAGGATGTTGTCCTCAGGTGAACCCCGCCAAGGGTCATTTAATTCCTTCTGCGCCTCTCACAAGTCTCTAGCGCCGAAGAAGTGTGTCCTGTGTAGAGCGCCGCGCTGCCTCTGAAAGACAGATTCAGCCTATGAAACCACACATGCACAGCTTGGTGCTATGGTTCCGGAAGATCGAATTTTAAATGTCGTTCTACAAAAATAGTGCAGCAGAAATATCGACAACCAGAACATCGACAAGGTAGGTACACAGAGGTACGTACAGGTTTACTGTCCTTGTCTGCACATCAAGGGGCAGATTTACAAGCCCCGTGCGCCACTTTTGCGTCGCTTTTAACGTGGGAAAAGTGACGCATGCGCGGCGCAAGGGGCTTGTAAATCTGCCCCATAGTCTTCAAGGCACCTGGCTGTGGAGTTCGGAATAGTGAAGTTACACTTACTGACACAATATTGTGGTTGTTGAGATTTTTCTTACGATGTTCTTGTGCCACGACATTTTGGTATTTGATATCGTGACATACACCCGCCGTGTGACCCTGGGCAGATACCTCCGAGTCCCTGTGATAGTCCCTTTATTTTCCAAGGAGTGCAGTTTATAAGAGACTCTTCATCCAGTGCGGGGCATCAGCAGTTTTGTCTTCGGGAAATTAGAGTTAACTCCGTATTGATGCATTTTTTTGATTTTTAAAATGAGTCCTTCGATATTATTGTAACGCACAATCTTTAAACGTGTTAACGTATGCTTTCATTTATACAAAACACGGATGCAAATAATCATTTGCAAATGGATCACATCAACCCCCAATTTTGGAATATTAGCCCTTGTGGCGGTAATTTGTTATTAGATTTTTTTTTTTATTCAAGAAATTCACCGAGCAACCTCTCAATGGGGCATATCAACAAGGGCTTTATCTCTGCTTTTTTGGCTTTAAAAGCCAAAAATGCAGAGATAAAACTAGCACCCTATCAACAACAGGGTGCTAACATGCAAATTTGCATGTTAGCACCCTTTTACTCTACGCTTCCCCTTGCATCTCTAATGAGATGCAAAGGGGGCGTTCCAGAGTAAAATAATAGGAGAAATGTCGCTAAGCGACATTTCTCCTATTATCAAGAATATCGCTAACCCTGTTAGAGACAAAAAAAGCAGCGCTAACCACGGTAAACGCTGCTTTTTTACGTCTGGTATTTTTCTGACTTAGCAGTGATATCCTATGGGAGGAGGATATCATGGCTAAGTTTGCCTGTCCCTATCAACAAGGTAACGTGAGATTATCGCTGGGTTTCCAGCGATAATCTCACGTTAGCCTGTTAGCGTGAGGATTTTTATCGCTATTGAGATAAGCGTTGCTAATAGCACGCTATCTCAGCGATAAAAATTCACACTAGCCGGCGATAATTATCCTAGCGCTAAGTGCGCTTAGAGATAATTATCGCCGGTTGTTGTTGATATGCCCCAATGTTCTTTGTTGAACAGCCATCCGAAATGGAACCCTGCAATATGTCAAGGTTAAGAGAGCTCTTAAATTCTAAGAGCGCTCTTAAGTTTTAAGAGAGCTGATAGGATTAAAATATAGCTCTTAAATTTAAAGAGCGCTCTTAAGTTTAAAGAGAGCTCTTAAATTACTCTAACACAGAAGGCATTTGTGAAACCTTTTGAACAAAGATGGTCCGCTTCTTTGAAAGCACCCCCACAGTATTAGTCATTTTTTTAAAAACACCCCTCCGAAATCTGCTTTTCTGTTTTCTAGCCCTAGACTTAACCATAGAAGGTTCAAGAGATACCTGGCAATTATGGTTCAGGTGCTCAACCATTTATATAGCACAAACTAGACCCGAGGATATCAGGAATCAGAGGGCTTTACATGAGCACCAGTTATGTTACAGATGGACACATTAATTTGATCAGGCACTGGGAGATTAAGAGATTTGCCCAGAATCACAGGATGTGGAACGTCCCTGCTGAGACTCAAACCTGGTTCCCCAGCTTCAATGTTGACCGCTCTAGCCGTTAGGCCACACCCTCTCCCCAAGACCCAACCTCTCCAATATTCCTGTACAACAGCTCAAGCTGTGATGCTGTGGGAGCCCCGCCCCCATCTCCAGGCTCCGCCCCTCCATGGCAGGGTCTCCCCTCTCAAATGGTGAGCAGACCTGCACACATATACAGAGAACTTTATATCTACGCGTGGAGGCCCTGGGGATTGTCACTGTATTTGGTGCCGTGGCTGCTTGTCACAATAACCACCCCTGAAACATTGATCTACAGATAAACAATTAACTCCGCCCTGAGGATATTTCCAGAGTGGACATCTTCCCAGTATGTCCATAGCTCCATATTTCAGGAATTGATACTATGTTCTCAATGCATATATACATGGACAGTTTGGGGGTTGAGTATGTGGTACACCACTAGTGTCTAGGGTGACGAACTGGCATTGGTGCAAATTCAGGACGGTGAGTGTAGAAATTCAGGACAAAGGGTCAAAATTCAGGACACATTCAGGACAGGAGGTCAAAATTCAGGACAATAGGTACGTTTTACAGACACATCAGAGGAGGTCGCGCAATAGTATACAAGTAAGCCCAGCCATATCCAAATATATTCAACCATTTGCAAACCTATCCATCATGTATCCTTCCATCTATCATTTCACTCATCCATCCCTTCATCCATTCTTTCACTCATCAATCCATCATCCATCCATCCACCCTTTCACCCTATCCATCTGTACACTCATCCATCCACTCTTCTACCCATCCATCCATTAACTCATCCATCAAGCCATTTACCCTTTCACCCATCCAGCCATCCTTTCACTTACTTACTCATCCATCCACCCAGTCCCTCATCCTTCCACCCATCCTCCCTTTCAGTCATCCATCGACCCTTTCACTTAGCCATCCTTCCTTCCATTCATCCACCCACCCATCCATCTACTCATCCACTCATGAATCCACCCATTGACCCTATCACGCATCCATCCTTTCTCTCATCCATCTATCCTTTCACTCCTTCACTCATCTATTCAACCTTTTGTCCATCTACCCTCCCTTTCACTCACTCATCCATCCTTACTTCCATCATTTCACTCACCCATCCATTCATTCACCCTTGCACTTATCAATTCATCAATCCATCCATCATTTCACACATCCATCCACCCACTCACTCATCATCCACCTTTTGACTCACCCATCCTTTCACTCACCCATCCTTTCACTCATCCATCCTTTCACTCATCCATCCTTTCACTCATCCATCCTTTCACTCATCCATCCACCCTTTTACCCATCCAGCTACCCTTCCACCCATACATTCAGCTATTTACCTTTTCTCTCATCCATCCCTCCACTCACTCATCAATCCATCCATCCTCTCTCATATCCATCTATTCAATCTTTCATTCATCCATTCATCCAGCCATCCACCCATCCCTTCACTAATCACTCGCCCAACTTTTCATATTAATTTTGAGCTGAGCCTTTTTGAGAAGAGGCCCATCAAGAACTTCACCCTCGCCGCAGGAGCCATTCCAGGACTGGGACAGAAGCCACCCAGGGCAGAGACGAGATCCACCACAGGGGTGGGGGGGCAGGAGCCATCACAGGCGGGGGGGGGGAACCACCACATGGGGGACTGGAGCCATCACTAGGGGGGACAGGAGCAATCACAGGAGGGTGAATAGGATCCACCAGGGTGGGCACAGGGGTGGGCATGCAGTATTCTAGTATCATCTTGGTCTCTTCCAGGGTGGGGTAGGGCTCGTCACCCCTCCTGGACAGGACATCGAGAAGACAGGCTCTCTTTCCAAAATGTTAGTTTTGCCACCCCCCACTGTGATGTACAGTACTTAAAGGAGATACTCCAAGAGAACCGATTTAACTGATTGTCCTCCATACTTTGTTAATCAGTGTGGGTGCGATTGTGCCATTTCTTTTTTTTTTTATATTACATTATAGACTGCATGTTTGAAGAACTGAGGTTTGCTTACAATTTAGTGACAGTAATTAAGCTCTGTGAAGAGAACCACCTGCTGCCTCGGTGTAATCAGGGCGGTTCTAGGACGTTTGGGGCCCTGGGCAGAAAGGGAATGTGTGAGGCCCCTCTAAATTGCAGAGACATGACGCATTCAGGGCTGTTTGCATCTGAATAGACGCCCCTGCTCCTGAAGCTGCAGCCCCTCCCTCTCCGTCACCTTCAAGCACCTCTTAATAGCTCATCAAGGGCGGAAGGTGTGAGGGTTGCCATCCTGCTGTGCAATGCTGCTGGGTATCTGAGCTTTGGTACTGCATCGGAGTCTGTTACACCCGACCTCAACAGCATCGGAGTCAAGAAGGGAGGTGGGTGGAAGCTGTGCCGGCTTTAGGGTGGTGCGACCGGTGCCCGGTTAAAATTACGGACAAATGGCATCCGTTAAAGAATCCTTCACGGACAACGGACAGACGGCCGAAATTACGGACTGTCCGTGAAATTTACGGACGGTTGGTCACCCTACTAGTGTCATGCACATGTTGTCTTGTTTCAAGCAGAGTTACATCCTCTCAACAGATGGCTTCAAGGAGACACACCCCTTCAACTCTCCATCTCTGCTACCTGCTGGATGAGAACATGGGTCAGAGCACAGCGCCTCTGCTGCTTCTACTCAAGATATTTATGCATTTACACCAGTTTTAAAAAGTTTTTTTTTTTGCAGATTTATATAACGCAAACTCGACCCGAAGGTATTAGATCGCTTTACATGAGCACCAGTCACGTTACACAAGGACACATTCATTTTTGGTTGGCACTGGAGAGATTAAGTGATTTGTCCAGAATCACAGGATGCTGAGCCGACGCTGAACCTTGTTCCCCAGCTTCAAAATCGGCAGCTCTGGCCGTAAGGACCTAGCCTCTCAGATTTCAGTGGGTGTCAGAGTGCTGTGCATAATTAAACAGACAAACACATATACAATAAATACTGAACTTAATATGGCATGAACAAAGGGGCAGATTTACGAGCCCCTTGCGCCACTTTTGCGCCGCCGTTGCGTCACTTCTGTGACGCAGCGGCGGCAAAAACCATGTGCCACGTTGTGCCCTATTTACAACGTGACGCATCTAGGGAGATGTGTCATGTAGTAAAGCCCTGTGTCACATGAAACCTGCGTCGGGTTTCATGTGGGCGTTCCGGCGCAGGGGGGGGGGGGCGTTCCGGCGCAGTAAAGCCTCGGTAAAGGGCCTGAGTGAAATCTACAAGATTCCACTCAGCCACTTTTCCGATGCCGATGCGTCAAAACCTTGCGCCTGCTTAAAGCAGGCGTAAGGTGTGACACACCACATTATGTATGGGCAGGCCACGAGTATTGCTGGAGTTGCGTCGTGCTTGCGACATGACTCCAGCAATGCGCCACCCTTCCGACGGGAGATGCGTCATGCATCTGTTTATCCTTGCACCACGATGGGCCACATAGTAAATGCGGTGCATCTGTGGTGGCGCAAGGGTAAACTTGCGTGACGCATCTTACCTGGCGCATCCCTGCTGATTTGCAGGGATGCGCCAGTTGTCATAAATCTGCCCCAAAGTCTCTAACAAGCACACTGAGAGGCCCCACCCATTACTTTTTTTATTCCTCTGATGATTTAAGTGCAACGGGTGTGTCTATACGTGGATCATAGGATCACTACCCCACAGGACTCCGGCTGCACATTATCGACGAAACCAGTCTGGTGTTGTTCGTGTTCCCTCTCGGAGGGAACGCGGCGTGGCAGTTCAGGTTGGACTCTTCCTATTGGAGCAGGTCCAATGCTGATTTGTATATTTCCTGTCTGAGCTGGCATGGTGGACAAGAAAACAATAGATTGGGGTGATGCCCAGAGTGCTTACCAGTAGCTGAGATTATTTCAATATCCCACCCATCACTTTTTTGTATTCATCAGTGCTATTGGCAATCGGTCACCCCATCACCTCGCAAGGAGGAGGCACCCTCCTCGATTGTGAACTAGCGGCGCACTTTGTGTGTCACCCACAGGGGCATAATATAGTACTCCATTAGGGAGCAGAAGAGAAACACGGAAACCTGCGAGTGGTCTCCTGGACTTGTGGCCGATGGAGAAGAGAATGACCCTCAGAAAATGCAAAGCAATTCTTTAAAACAGGCAGAGGGTGGCTCTGGTTAGAGGGCTAGTCTCACTCACCACATGCTATTGGCTATTTGGAGTAACACTCCAACTTACAGGAAGTGTTCCCATTGGAATATATGAGGGACTTTTTAAAGGAAAGCATAACCTGTCATCAAACTGTTTATCACATTAATTCTATATCTCCTAAATGCATTATATACAGCAATCCCTTTTTCCTACTTTACCCACTGCTTTGAGAAGCTCAGTAGGGCTGGCTTTAAGGTGCTAAGCAGCATTTGTGCTTCAACACATGCAAATAGCATTTGTGAATGTCCATATTTAAATGAGTTACGCAATAAATAGAGACCTATTCGCTTATTACAGAGCCTGTACTATCTGTGTCTGTCCTCTGTCTCAGTTATTGTAGAATCTGGTGTCTTTGTTTGTTGGACATGGCCCTTTTTAGGGGAATTTGCCCCAAAACCTTCAGCATTTTCCTCCTAGTCTTTGTTGACCTTCTCCACATTCCCACTGTACTGCAGAGAGAAGGTACGCATGCCCACCATGCCGCGTATAGGCAGGGGGCATGTACACAATGGGTTTAGGTGCCGTACCTCCATATACCCCGTAAACAGGTACACCACTTATGTATGGCACTGGCTAGTAGTGTGTCGTAGCTCTGAGTGTGCCACCCTCCAGATAGCCGGACTACCCTGGATGGGCCTGCTATTGCAGGCCTGTGGGGCGCCATTACTCACCAGTCTAGGTTGGCTTCACTTAAGTTTCAGCCAACCCTGAGTGGGTCATCCCATACCATGAGGGTACTCCCCCAGGAAAGCCCTAACGGGCTTAGAAGGGGTGGTAGGCTGAAGGCTGGAGAGGGACATATGGATGGGGTCATGGGGGGCCACCTCTGTCTTGGAGTGTGGCTTTTCCCAGGTAATACTCCTGCTGTGGTGCCAATTCTCATGTGTGGCCTCAGGACTCTGAGCATGTCTTCACTGTCAAGGCAGTGTGGAAGTCCATGCGCCTTCCTACACAGGCTAGGAAGAGGAGCTCACACGGTTTTCTGAACCATGTGCTGGTCTCCAAACTCAGACCTGGGAGTGCACACTCACACCTGTGTGGTGTTAACTATGTGCTCAACCTGCCATTGCCGGCCTGGGTGTGCACACTATCCCTTATGCTGTTTTGAATGTGTGTCCAGCCTGCCGTTGCAGGCTTGAGGATGTACCGTGGCACCTATGGCATTTTGGATAGGTGCCTGACTTGCCATTGCGGGCCGGTGAGTGCATACCTGCATCCTCAGTGTTCTAACACCAAGGTCAGGTCTGCTATTGCAGGCATGTGTCCGTGCGTTTGCGCCTACGGTGCTAGTGCCAGGGTCGAGAGGAAAAGACAGGGTGCCTGCTCCACCGTCGTAGGCCGCGTGTGCGCAATTGCACCCACAAGGGGTTCAGCCCATGTCCGGCTGGCTCAGGCAGGGTGGAATGCGTGCACTCGCACCTAAGGTTCTAGTGGCTGTGTAAGCCTATGTGCCAGGTTGTCATTGCAGACCAGTGTATGCACACTGACATCTATTGTAATTAAACTCAAGAGCAGACTGCCATTGCAGGCCACAGTATATGCTCACCCGCACCTATTGTGCCCATATTTGGCACACATGGGCATACCACTAGAACAACAAGACCTTGAGAGCTGGATGGCACAGATCGGAGAGAGACATGTTTTGACACTTGGCCTCTGGGGGCGGGATCATGGCCCCACTAAAGATTAAGATCTAAATTCCATGGCCCCATGGCAGACAGGCCTACAGTTTAGGGGAAATATCGGGGGTTCAAAGGGAAACCCTTTAAACCACTCCTAACTTCAAAGACACACAACAGTATAACTACTGGTGCCATCTTTCTGCAAGGGGGGAGAAACGGTTGTGGATGTGCAGGACCGGAGAACTCAGACTGTGTGGTGCACATTGCCAGACGACTCTGTTGTGCACATGGAGGGTTACTGACCTTAAAGGGGACTGCATGCCTTTTCTGAATAGTGGCTGGCCTGGGCCAAAGACCTGATGAAGTGTGGCACCCTTAACTGTGCTCTCCAAAGGCCTGTCGGCGGGCCTCCTATTCTCCGGGAGATCACAGGGACATCAAAGATCTCCAGCAAGGGACCTCCATTATCTACCTGTGACATCTGGAGAGTGATGTCCACCTCGGCTACTGAATCCCAACAGGGAGCCCGGTGTGAGCGTGGAACTAAGACTCCTGCCTAGAGACTGGATTCTCTACTGTGGAGCCCCAGATATCTTGCCCGCATCTAAGGTGTGTGGTTTCTGTACCGAAGGACCTTGACACTCATAAGCGTCTAGTTGGTAGTGAGCGGATTCACTGGTTGCGGGACCACGCGTGGCCCATTTAACCGATCGTGTCACATATATCTTGTGCATCATGCCGACTGTGTACTCATTGCGTGCAGTATCCGATTCACAGGGTGCGACCGGTGGAGGTGGGGGTGTACCCATAGTAGTGCTTCATTCTACCTCATGTGGCTCTTCTGAACTTGTGCATGTGTGTTTACCCTGACTGGTCTGGTTCAACCGGTATCATCATCAACCGGTCATTGTGCTTCATTTCCAGGGAGGTACAGAAATTGCAACTCTTCGTTTTGTGTGACCGGAATTACCTAGTGCAACCCATCTCAATGTGCACTAGTCATTGTGCCTCATTTCCAGGGAGGTACGAAATTTATACTCTTCGTGTTTGAGACCTGAAGCTTCTGGTGTGACCCATACCAATGGGCACCAGACACTGTGCCCAGATTGGCTGGGCACGACCCTTATTAACGTTTATGATGGCTGCCTCCTTCCATCGAGAGGCTCCCCTGTGTTACTCCCCTTTCATTGGTTGTTCCCCTTTGACCCATATCCAGGCAAACTAACTGCCCTCTCCCACCTGGCTCCTCCTGAAGACATCTTGGCTCAAGGTAGCAGTGAGAGAGACTGACTGGGTTGAAGGAGCGCTTCAGAGACAGTTCAGAAGTAGGTCAAGAGACTGCGTGACTCCATTGTGTTTTGAAACCTGTGGGTGAACTTCCTAAGTGGCTGCTAAACTCCCCTTGTTTACGTCTACCTACTAATTAAAACTTGCTCCTTATCCCCACCTGCTTCCAGTGACCCAGACTACGTGTGGCTTCTGCTGCATGCGGTCTAGTACCTGGGAGGATGGGCTGGTTATCTTCCATCCGGTGGTATAGGAGAATTGGGGTAAACTAGAGGGTGGAGGGAGGCTGGGGCCACGGATTCTGCATGGTATTATCCACTGACCTGCTGGGTACCGGTAGCACCACATTAGGATGCTGAGTGCTATGTGTGCAAGAGCGTTCCATATGGACCGGGCTGATACCTGTCGCACCGTGTAGCGGTGCCGAGTGAGTGTGTGAGTGGGAGTGATAATTTGCGAACCGTCTGTGATTCACGACACTCGCCACCTGTGCAGCTTTATATGCTGATTTCATTCCAAAAGCGTAATGCTTTTGACATTGGGTTTACCCGCGTGGCTCCGGCCCGTGGTGTTGCTAAAAAGTGTTCTTGTTTCTTTTATGTACATAATTTATTTTTTATATTGTTGTGACCCAGAGTGTAACCTAAAACTGTGCCGGAGAGTATTATCAGGACTGGTAGTGTGGGCCTAGGGTAGATATCCACATCGCTCTGTTGGGAGGGTTGGATTGTGAATTGTCCACAGTGTACATACTATTATTATCATAACAATCTGAGTAGGGTTATACGGTAAACAGTCATAATATCGAAAAAAAAATATCGACTGGACAGAATATCGAGTTTTTAATATAGAATGGACAGAATATCGAATTGCCATAATATAGTGGTGAAGAATATCGAAAATCAGGTAAGAAATATCGATTTACATAATATAGAAGTAAGTAATATCGACAGTCATAATATAGTTGTTAAAAATATCGATTTTTTTATAGTGTTTTAAGTGTTAGTATATGTGATAAAAGTATGTATTAATTTTGGAATGTATCTTTGAATATTTTTAAAGTAATGAATTTTATGTTATTTAATTTTTGTGTAATTTAATTCCGTAGCGGGTTGTGGGTTTATAGGGGATTAGGGTGGGAAGTAATTTAATTATAGAATATTAAATAATAATTTTTAGGAATTATTAATTATTTTCTATTTAATTTTGTGTTTTACTTCTGTAGCGGGTTGTGGGTTTATAGGGGAATAGGGTGGGAAGTAATTTAATTGTTATTAAGTAATTATTAAATGGTATTGATAATTCATTTATTGTAATTAATTATTCATTGGTAATTATTTTTTATTAATTGGTAATTAATTTGTATTAATTGGTTAATTGATAATTATATTAATTGTATTAATGTATTATTCGGAGCGGGTTGTGGGTTTATAGGGTAATAGGGTGGGAAGTAATTTAATTATAATTAAGTAATTATTGAAAATATTTTTGTGTACTGATAATTAATTTACTGTTAATTATTAATTGGTATTTTTGATTATTTATCAATTTTTGGTATTAAAAATTAATTGGTTGTTGATTAAGTATTAATTGGTAATTATTGTGTATTAATTGGTAATTAATTTGTAATTAATGTGTATTAATTGGTAATTAATTTGTATTAATTGTTTAATTGATAATTATGTTAATTGTATTAATTTATTATTTGTAGCGGGTTGTGGGTTTATAGGGGAATATGGTGGGAAGTAATTTAATTGTAAATAATTAATTTTTGAGATTATTTTTGTATATTGATAATTAATTTATTATTAATTCATTATTAATTGGTATTATTTGTATTTATTAATTTTTGGTATTGAAAATTAATTGGCTGTTAATTATTAATAGGTAATTAATTAAAAAAATATATTTATTGGTATTTATAATTAATTAATTATTAAAGATTGTGTGATTGGTAATTACTTTTAATACTTTTTTATTAGTATTAATAATTAATTTATTTTTAATAAAATATTAAATTATTATTTTTCCTTCTATTGCACTCACTGGAGTGGGAATAGTAATTGTTACCCCTACGCTATCCAACGCTTTCCCTACTATTGTACTCACTGGAGTGGGAATAGTAATTTTTACCCCTACTCTTTCCAACGCTTTCCCTACTGTTGCACTCTTTGGAGTGGGAATAGTAATTTTTACCCCTATGCTATCCAATGCTTTCCCTACTGTTGCACTCACTGGAGTGAGAATAGTAAATTTTACCCTCCCGCTATCCAACGCTTTCCCTACTGTTGCACTCTCTGGAGTGGGAATAGTAATTTTTACTCCTACGCTATCAAACGCTTTCCCTACTGTGGCACTCTTTGGGGTGGGAATAGTAATTTTTACCCCTACGCCATCTGACGTTTTCCCTATTGTTGCACTCACTGGAGTGGGAATAGTAATTTTTACCCCTACGCTATCCAACGCTTTCCCTGCTGTTGCACTCTCTGGAGTGAGAATAGTAATTTTTACCCCTACGCTATCCAACGCTTTCCCTACTGTTGCACTCTCTGGAGTGAGAATAGTAATTTTTACCCCTACGCTATCCAACGCTTTCCCTACTGTTGCACTCTCTGGAGTGGGAATAGTAATTTTTACCCCTACTCTATCCAACACTTTCCCTACTGTTGCACTCTTTGGAGTGGGAATAGTAATTTTTACCGCTACGCTATCCAACGCTTTCCCTACTGTTGCACTCACTGGAGTGGGAATAGTAAATTTTACCCGCCCGCTATCCAACGCTTTCCCTACTGTTGTACTCTCTGGAGTGGGAATAGTAATTTTTACCCATACGCTATCCAACGCTTTCCCTACTGTTGCACTCTCTGGAGTGGGAATAGTAATTTTTACCTTCCCGCTATCCAGCGCTTTCCCTACTGTTGCACTCTCTGGAGTGGGAATAGTAGTTTTTACCATCCCGCTATCAAACGCTTTTCCTACTGTTGCACTTACTGGAGTGGTAATAGTAAATTTTACCCGCCCGCTATCCTACGCTAAAAATATTGAATATTTTTTATTAATATTACGTTAATATATATATATATATATATATTTTTTACTTACATTAAATATTTATTAATTGTAAAGTTATTTAAGTATTTTTAAGTATGTTTCAGTTAATTATATTTATTATTTCATTAATTTTACATTACTTTTAAGACATTTAAAAATTTCGATATTTTGACCAACTCTATTTTTTACAACGATATTTTGGATTCAATATTTTTGTACTTACCTGTGTGTAGATAGGGATTCGATATTTTGGCATTATATATTTTTTCCTCGATATTTTGGCAGGTCGATATTCTCCTCCTCGATATTCTGTCAGTGATCCGGGTTATACTGCTAGTAATATTTTCAAATGCGTTTTATTCCTAAAAGTACCTTATGTTTATGTTATAATGATTGAATATGTGCGTGGAGACAAATGTTATTTACACACGTCCTGTGTGAAGTCTCTTTTGTGATTCTCAGTGTATTTATCACGAGTAAACGTTGTGCCTTTGCTTTACACATTGCCTCTCAGATAAGCCTGACTGCTCAGTGCCAAGCTACCCAAGGGTGAGCACAGGTTAGACAGTGAGTGTAATCACCCACCCTTGATAGGAGCAGTATGTTCTTCCTAGGTGGGGGCTTCCCTTCAGCCAACCAGAAAGTACCGGTTCCATCAATGTGTCTGTAGGAACTGGGGTCACCAGTCCCCCAGGGGGTAGCTTGGCTCAAGCAGGTAGGCACCCGAAAGCTTAGGTGTAAAGTGACCATACAGCACACACATCCACTGAGACAGGAAACGCACGCAATGACTGACACCACACCAGTGAGTGTGAGTAAAAATCAAATAGCTTTTATCTAGATCAGAATCAGGGTAACCAACAATCCCGGTATTCATCAAAGCATTTCATTAGAAATAAACCTGGCATTCCCTTAGAGCATTTCATTAGAAATAAACATGGCATTTCATTAGAGCGTTAAACATGGCATTCCATTAGAGCGCTAAACATGGCATTTCATTTGAACGCTAAACCTGGCATCTCATTAGAGTGTTAAACATGGCATTTCACTAGAGTGCTAGATATGGTATTTCACTAGAGCGCTAAACATGGCAGTTCATTAGGCAAGAATTAAACTTTCGGTCAGTAACCATTTCCTACATTCTGAGGAGCATTAGCAACCAACAGTTCCTTAGGCCAACGATAACCCACGCATCGGGTGAACGATCAGCCCTTCATAGCGCAGGAGTTACCAGGGCCTTGGGCGGATTATTCCCCGTTCCTGGGGCAAGTGGGGGCCAACAGGGCCCAACGATAGTTTACCCCGGGGAAGGGGCGAGCTCAGGGCCTCCCTCCGGCCTTCCGCCCTCCTCCCCGGGGGTTACCTGAACCTTCGGCCTCCTCGGGGCCCTTGCGGTGGATGTCAGGCAGGGAGGGGCTCACTCTCCTTTGAGCCCCTCCCTCCAGCTGGGAAAGCTTTCCGGCAGTGTCCGGGATATGCGGGGGCTGCGTGGGGGCACCCGGCGGATCCAGATGCAGCCGGGAAACCCAGTGGTGGTGGGGAGCCGGATCCGGGCCCTCCGCTGATCCCTGGGGCCCGGGAACCACTCCCTTCAGGTCCCGAGGAAGGCGCGCCCACAGCCGCCAATGGCAGCGCGGCCCGCGGGGCGTGACTGGGTGAACCAATGGGTTCGGGGCGGTGTCCGGAAGGACGCCTCCACCACGTGATGTGAGGCAACGGCCTCCGGGCCTTGCGCGTCCTTCTTCTGATTCCGGCGGCCCTCTCCTTGCTCGGGGGCCGTCGCGGGAAGATCCAGCCACTGGACCCATGTCGGGGGGGCGCCCCGGTCATGACGGCGATGGCGGGGCCCTGCACTCCCCCCCAGGGGTTCTGGAGATGTCGGCGGCGCCGGGCTGCGGCGGTGAGTTTATTATTAGCACCCCAACCAGGGTGAGAGGACTTCTAGGCCCAGGCTGCAGCGTAGGCGATATCACCGGTACCCAGCGCTCCCCTAAGCCCAGCGGGGCAGCGCGGAAACTCAGGGCAGGACAAGTTGATGGGGGGCAGGCCACACGACAGTGGCAGTTCAGTACAAGGGTCCCAGGTGGAGTCAGGGAGTGCAGGGGTGACACAGCGCTAATACCTGGTTGATCCCCCAGCAGTCCTGAGGTAACTTTAGAAGATCTTCTTCGGCGCTTGCTGGTTCCTGCGCCCTTAGTAGTTGGTTTCTTGAGGGAGGGGGGGACGTTGTCTGAGTAGGTGGCTGTGGGTAGGTTAGTCAGTCTCTGCAGGTCGTCCCTGGGTTCCCTTCCCGCCGGGCCAGATCAGTGGGCTAGTCCAGTGTTCCTCACGCAGCTTGGAAGGCAGCACCTAAGCCCTGTCACCCCCAGTGGTATAGGTCCCTGACTAGGCCCTACCGCCTAAGTCTCCTGCGTAGGTTCCCCCAGGTCAGCGTCGCCCCAACTGACTAAAAAATGTCCCTCCTTTCCTTAAGTATGCCCCGGTCAGGTGACCACTCTCTAAGGCGGCAAAAGCAGACCCCGCCCTTGTTCTAGAAGGTTCCAGGAGCTTCCCTACTCTAACTATGGGAGAAAAAAGCGGCTGGTGTGGCAACAATGTTGTAGGGTCCCAGCCAGCTCCTGGCGACTAGGGTGCTACTAAAAAGACCACTCTGCAGTAGCCGGGGCCTGTGGCAGCCATGTTGGGAGAAGAGAGCACCTGCGCCTTAGCATTGATTAGCAATGGGCAGGCGCTCGGAGACCTAAGGCCAACTAAAAAGAGGGTGGAAAAAATGAGGCAAGGGCAAAAACACAGGGAAAGACCACCCTAGGGCTGACAGGTCTAACACACGTCCCCCCCAGCCGAAAGTGGGGAGAGCTACCCAACCTCTAGGGAGTTCTCGTCACTAAGGCGGAAAAACCGTGAGAGACCGTCAGCATTGGCGTGGTCAACTCCGAGCCGATGTTCCACCCGAAAGTCCATCCCCTGTAGGGAAATGGACCACCTTAGCAACTTGGGATTTTCGCCTCTCATCTGCATGAGGCAGCGAAGGGGTCGGTGGTCTGTCTGAATCAGGAAGTGAGAGCCAAAAAGGTATGGCCTCAACTTCTTCAGAGCCCAGACCACAGCGAAGGCTTCTCGCTCGATGGTACTCAACCGTTGTTCCAGAGGGAGGAGTCTTCTAGAGATAAAGGCCACAGGTTGGTCTTGGCCGTCGGTGTTCAGTTGCGAGAGCACAGCACCTATGCCGTGCTCAGAGGCGTCCGTCTGCACAATGAATTCCTTTGTGAAGTCAGGTGTTGCAAGCACCGGAGCGGTGCACATCGCGTGCTTCAGGGTCTCGAATGCCTCTTGGCAAGCAGCCGTCCAGATCACTTTTCGTGGCTGCTTCTTGGACGTCAACTCCGTCAAGGGGGCTACGATGGTACCATACCCCTTGACAAACCGGCGGTAATATCCTGTGAGGCCGAGGAAAGCTCGGACCTCAGTTTGGGTTTTGGGGGGCTCCCAGGCCATGATGGTCTCAATTTTGGCCTGGAGGGGTTGCACCTTACCCCCGCCCACCAGGTGTCCCAGGTAGACGACAGATCCCTGTCCAATCTGGCACTTGCCAGCCTTGATAATCAGACCAGCACGTTGCAGAGCCTGTAGCACCTCCTGGAGGTGCTGCAGATGGTCCTCCCAGGTGTCACTGAAGACAGCTATGTCATCCAGATATGCCGCTGAGAAGGACTCCAGGCCAGACAGCACCTGGTTCACCAACCGCTGGAAAGTGACCGGAGCATTCTTGAGCCCGAAGGGCATCACCCTAAATTGAAAGTGGCCCTCGGGGTGGAGAACGCTGTTTTCTCCTTTTCTCCATCGGCCATGGCAATCTGCCAGTACCCTGATGTCAAGTCGATGGTGCTGAGGTACCGGGCTGCTCCCAGCCGGTCAACCAACTCATCTGCCCTTGGGATAGGGTGAGCATCTGTTTTGGTGACAGAGTTCAATCCCCGATAATCCACACAGAACTGAAGTTCTGGTGTGGTACCCGGTGGGGCCGCTTTCGGCACCAACACTACCGGACCAGCCCACGGGCTGCTGGAAGGTTCGATCACCCCCAGCTCCAGCATTTTGGCCACCTCACCCTGGATACTGTTCTTGACTCTATCGGACAGCCGGTAAGACTTTTACAGGTGGGCTGTCCCCTGTGTCCACATCATGGGTACACAGGTGAGTGATTCCAGGCGTGAGGGAGAACAACGAGGCGTACTGCTCCAACACCTGGCGGAAGTCTCTTTGTTGCTCTGAGGTCAAGGATGGGGAGAGGACTACTCCCTCCACCGATCCATCCTTCTCTTGGGCCACCAGAAGGTCAGGAAGAGTCTCACTCTCTTCCTCCTCGCTCCCATCTGTCACCATGTGGAGAGCAAGCTCAGATCGCTCATGGTGTGGCTTCAGGCGGTTGACGTGGAGCACCCAATGGGGCTGTCGGGGTTCTTCAAATCAACGACATAGGTAGTCTGGCCTCGTCGCTCCACAATCTCGTACGGACCAGTCCACCGGTCCTGGAGGGCACTAAGCTCCCCAGGCTCCATTACCCACACCTTCTGTCCAGCGTCCAACTCCACCGTCCGAGCGTTGCGGTCATACCACTCCTTCATGACGGCTTGGCTAGCCTCCAGGTTGTCTGAGGCTTCCTTCCACAGCTTGGCCATCTGGCTGCGGAATGCCAGCATGTAGCTGACGACATCACGGGGAAGCTTCTTCGAAGTCTTCTCCCACCCCTCCTTCACCAGGCTGAGGGGCCCCCTAACGGGGTGGCCATAGAGCAGCTCAAAAGGGCTGAACCTGACTCCCTTCTGCGGCACCTCACGGTACAAAAACAGCAGACAAGGGAGGATGACGTCCCACTTCCGCCTCAAGTCCTCTGGCAGGCTCCGGATCATCCCCTTCAGAGTCTTATTAAAGTGCTCTACGAGCCTGTTAGTCTGGGGGTGGTAAGGAGTGGAGAACCGATAGTTCACTCCGCACTCCTTCCACATGGCCTGCATGTAGGCCGACATGAAGTTCGTGCCCCTGTCTGACACCACGACCTTGGGGAATCCCACTCGGGTAAAAATCCCCAACAGGGCCTACGCCACCACCGGTGCAGTGATGGTCCTCAGAGGAATAGCCTCCGGGTACCGAGTGGAGTGGTCCACTAACACCAAAATGAACCGGTGTCCCGCTGAGGGCGGAGGGTCCAACGGCCCCACAATGTCAATTCCGACCCGCTCAAAAGGGGTCCCAACCACCGGGAGCGGTTCCAAAGGGACCTTCACCTTAGTCCCAGTCTTGCCACTTGCCTGGCAAGTCTTGCAGGTCTTGCAGTAGGTGTCAGAGGCAACTCCCATCCTGGGCCAATAAAAATGCGGGACCAACCGCGCAAAGGTTTTGTCCTGACCCAGGTGTCCAGCTAAGGGTATTTCATGCGCCAATTCCAATAGGAAGGCCCGGTAGCATTGGGGGACCACTAAGGCCCTCGAGGATCCATGCACCGGAACCTTAGGCTCACTGTAAAGGAGGCCCTCCTCCCAGTACACATGGTAACTGCCGGTCTCTTGATTGGTCGCTTGGGCTTCGGCCTGCCGCCGCATGCCGTCAAGCGTGGGGCACTCTCTCTGCGCCCGACAGAATTCCTCCCGGGTAGGCCCTCCTTCCACATGCCACTCGGCAAGGGTCAGCAAGTTCCCCACGGGAACAACATCCACCTCCGCGGACTTCGGGGGAACCTCCGCGGGCTCCCCATCCATCACACGGGGCATGTCTTCCACCACATTCTCCTCTTCGGGACCAGCATTGGGTTGGGCCGTTGTCTCAGGCCCCAACCCGTGTTGAGTTCCTTGCCGGGCAGCCATGGACCTCGTGACCACACAAGTCCACCCTGGTAACCCCAGCATCTCAGTGTGGGCTCTAAACTCCACTTCTTTCCAGACGGTGTGTTCTAGATCATTTCCTAGTAAACACTCCACAGGCAAGGCAGGGCTCACAGCAACTCTCAATGGGCCTTTAACTCTTCCCCACTCAAAGGGAACTTGAGCCACAGGATAGTGGCTCACACTGCCGTCAGCCAATATGGCCGGATGGAACACATCAGGGATCACTTGCTCAGGGGACACCAGCCGCCTCACTACGGTGGTCATGCTGGCACCTGTGTCCCTCAGAGCCTCCATCTCCTCCCCGTTAACCTTCACCCTCTGCTGGTACTTAGCAGTGTTAGAGGGTAGGGAAGTCACTGGAACCATCTCTCTATCCCCGAGTGAAACCAGGGTCAGGCCTGTCCACTCCCCTTCCCTATCTAGGGGCAGCTCGATCCCAAGCGCTACACTAGCCACCCTGGGGCTCTTACCTCCTGTGGGGGCTGGGGGTCTCTTGCGACACTTAGGATCGCCCTTGTAGTGTCCAACCTCCCCACATTCGTAGCAACGGACAATTCTTGGCTGCTGACTCTTGTCAGGGTAAGTGGGCTTTGGGGAACTGGACTGAGGTGGGGTACCTACTCCTTTCCCAAACTGTCTAGTTTGTGGGCCTCGTGAGAACTCTGTCTTTTTCTCTCCTCCCTCTTTCTTCTGGGGGAAACCCTGTCCGCCTTTCGGGCCATCTCCCCCGGGGCCCTTGTGAGACACCCGGGTACTAACACAAATGTCCGCCTCCTCCGCAAGCTCACGGGGATCAGTCAGCTTGCGGTCCACCAGATGTTGGCGCAGCTCCGGAAAACACTTATCCAAAAGGTGCTCTCTCAAAAATAAATTGTACAGGCCCTCATAATCATGCACCTCGCTGCCACGCACCCAACCATCCAGAGCCTTACGGGCATAGTCAAAAAAATCTACCCAGTTTTGCGTGGACAGCTTAAGGCTGCTACGGAACTTCTGGCGATACCTTTCCGGGTTGAGGCCAAACTTTTTCAGTAGCGCCTCCTTCATGGGGATATACTTGAATTGGTCCGCCTTCTCTAGGTACAGGAGGGTGTCCCTGACATTGGGAGGTATGTATCGGTACAGGCCACCCCCCCAGTTGCTTTCAGGCACCCCATGGGCTGTCAAGGCCACCTCATACGCCTCCAACCACTTGGCGATGTCATCCCCCACAGTGTAACTCGCGATCACATCTTTGGGTAAATAAACCTTAGGCTCATGTAGAGCCTTTGGTACGCTGCCACCATTAGCATTCCCTGGCGCACCTAACTGTAATGCTCGCGGCTCCAACTCTTTAAGTTGAAGCTCGTGCGCCAACTTCTTCTCCTCCATCGCAAATCTCCTACCTTCCCTTTCTCTCTCCCTCTCGTGGTCCAGCTTGGCCAACTGCCCATCTCAATTTCCTCTCCTCCCTCCTTTCCTCATATTCTTCTGGTGACGCACTCCTCCTAGACCCTACACTACTGCTTGCCCCGGAACGTCTCCCTGGTAGCAAGTTTTCAGTAACATCAACATGCAGTAGGTCTAGCTCCTCCTACGGTGCACCCTGCCCCTCCTGTCCCCCATCCCCTCTCCCCTCTGGGTGGGCCTCTACCCATGCCCTCAAGGCTGCACAGAGCTCCTCTCCTTTGGCTCTCCGCACACCAGGCACCCCCATCTCCTGACCGAATTCTCTCAGCTGCCTCACTGTATACCCTTCAAGGTTGGCTAGCTGGAACTCCATTTTAACAGGTGGGGACCCAGATATCAAGGGGAAAGACACTAGGATGTAGGCAACAGTATCGGGCTTACCAGGACTCCGCACACTCAGTTTAGACAGTGGGGGGGTCAATTGATGCAGCTCACATACACAATAGGCATCCAAATGCGGCGCCCACCATCTCACTGGAGGGTGCTGTATAGCCACAGGTCCTGATCCCATCGCTCGCCAACAATGTAGGAACTGGGGTAACCAGTCCCCCAGGGGGTAGCTTGGCGCGAGCAGGTAGGCACCCGAAAGCTTAGGTGTAAAGTGACCATACAGCACACACATCCACTGAGACAGGAAACGCACGCAATGACTGACACCACACCAGTGAGTGTGAGTAAAAATCAAATAGCTTTTATCTAGATCAGAATCAGGGTAACCAACAATCCCGGTATTCATCAAAGCATTTCATTAGAACTAAACCTGGCATTCCCTTAGAGCATTTCATTAGAAATTAACATGGCATTTCATTAGAGGGTTAAACATGGCATTCCATTAGAGCGCTAAACATGGCATTTCATTCGAACGCTAAACCTGGCATCTCATTAGAGTGTTAAACATGGCATTTCACTAGAGCGCTAGATATGGCATTTCACTAGAGTGCTAAACATGACATTTCATTAGGCAAGAATTAAACATCAGAGCAGTTCATTAGGCAAGAATTAAACTTTCGGTCAGTAACCATTTCCTACATTCTGAGGAGCATTAGCAACTAACAGTTCCTTAGGCCAACGATAACCCACGCATCGGGTGAACGATCAGCCCTTCATAGCGCAGGAGTTACCAGGGCCTTGGGCAGATTATTCCCCATTCCTGGGGCAAGTGGGGGCCAACTGGGCCCAACGATAGTTTACCCTGGGGGAGGGGCGAGCTCAGGGCCTTCCGCACTCCTCCCCGGGGGTTACCTGAACCTTTGGCCTCCTAGGGGCCCTTGCAGTGGATGTCAGGCAGGGAGGGGGCTCACTCTCCTTTGAGCCCCTCCCTCCAGCTGGGAAAGCTTTCCGGCGGTGTCCGGGATATGCGGGGGCTGCGTGGGGGCTCCCGGCGGGTCCAGATGCAGCCGGGAAACCCAGCGGTGGTGGGGAGCCAGTTCCGGGCCCTCCGCTGATCCCTGGGGCCCGGGAGCCACTCCCCGCAGGTCCCGAGGAAGGCGCGCCCGCAGCCGCCAATGGCAGCCCCCGCCACGTGATGTGAGGCAACGGCCTCCGGGCCTAGCGCGGCCTTCTTCTGATTCCGGCGGCCCTCTCCTTGCTCGGGGGCCGTCGCGGGGAGATCCAGCAACTGGACCCACGTCGGGGGGCGCCCCGGTCGCGACGGCGATGGCGGGGCCCTGCACTCCCGCCCCGGGGGTTCTGGATATGTCGGCGGCGCCGGGCTGCCTCGTGAGTTTATTATTAGCGCCCCAACCGGGGTGAGAGGACTTCTAGGCCCAGGCTGCAGCGTAGGCGATATCACCGGTACCCAGCGCTCCCCTAAGCCCAGCGGGGGAGCGCGGAAACTCAGGGCAGGGCAGGTTGATGGGGGGCAGGCCACACGACAGTGGCAGTTCAGTACAGGGGTCCCAGGTGGTGTCAGGGAGCGCGGGGTGACAGAGCGCTAATACCTGGTTGATCCCCCAGCAGTCCTGAGGTAACTTTAGAAGATCTTCTTCGGCGCTTGTTGGTTCCTGCGCCCTTAGTAGTTGGTTTCTTGAGGGAGGGGGGGTTGTCTGAGTTGGTGGCTGTGGGTAGGTTAGTCAGTCCCTGCAGGTCGTCCCTGGGTTCTCCTCCCGCCGGGCCAGATCAGTGGGCTAGTCCAGTGTTCCTCACACAGCTTGGAAGGCAGCACCTAAGCCCTGTCACTCCCAGTGGTATAGGTCCCTGACTAGGCCCTACCGCCTAAGTCTCCTGCGTAGGTTCCCCCAGGTCAGCGTTGCCCCAACTGACTAAAAAGTTTCCCTCCTTTCCTTAAGTATGCCCAGGTCAGGTGACCACTCTCTAAGGCGGCAAAAGCAGACCCCGCCCTTGTTCTAGAAGGTTCCAGGAGCTTCCCTACTCTAACTATGGGAGAAAAAGGCGGCTGGTGTGGCAACAATGTTGTAGGTCCCAGCCAGCTCCTGGCGACTAGGCTGCTACTAAAAAGACCACTCTGCAGTAGCAGGGGCCTGTGGCAGCCATGTTGGGAGAAGAGAGCACCTGCGCCTTAGCATTGATTAGCAATGGGCAGGCGCTCGGAGACCTAAGGCCAACTAAAAAGAGGGTGGAAAAAATGAGGCAAGGGCAAAAACACAGGGAAAGACCACCCTAGGGCTGACAGGTCTAACAGTGTCTCTCCTCTTTCTTGCTTATTGCGGAGCCTGACCTTTCTGTGTCTCTCCTCTGTCTCACTTATTGCAGAGCCTGGACTCTCTGTTTCTCTCCTCTGTGTCTCTTACCACGGAGCCTGGCCTCTCTATGCCTCTCCTCTGTTTTACTGCTGAGCTTGGCCTCTCTTTGTGCCTCCCTCTGTTGTTCATCTCTCCTCAGTCCCACTTACTGCACAGCCAGATGTTTCTGGACCTCTCATTTGTCACACTGACTGCAGAGCACAGCCTTCCTGGGTCTGTGCTCGGTCTTAACCTCTTGCGTGCCCCGCCCTTTCCCCGCCCTGTGCCGGGCTTTCTATTAGCGGGCGGAGTTCATGACAAGATGGTCTCGTCATGGGCACAGCGCAACCGCGGCCCATGACGAGACCATCTCGTCATGGGCACTGAAGGGGTTAATAACTCACCAGCTGCAGAATCTGGCCCTGGTCTCGCTGTGTCTCTTCTCCGTCTCACTAACTCGCCGGCTGCAGAATCTGGCCCTGGTCTCGCTGTGTCTCTCCTCCGTCTCACTAAATCACCAGCTGCAGAGTCTGGTCCTGGTATCACTGTGTCTCTCCCCGTCTCACAAAATCACCAGCTGCAGAGTCCGGCCCTGGTCTCTCTGTGTCTCTCCTCCGTCTCACTAAATCGCCAGCTGCAGAGTGTGGCCCTGGTCTCGCTGTGTCTCTCCTCCATCTCACTAACTCCCCAGCTGCAGAGTCCTGCCCTGGTCTCGCTGTGTCTCTCCTCCGTCTCACTAATTCCCCAGCGGCAGAGTCTGGCCCTGGTCTAGCTGTGTCTCTCCTTCGTCTCACTAAATCGCCAGCTGCAGAGTCTGGCCCTGGTCTCGCTGTGTCTCTCCTCTGTCTCATTAACTCCCCAGCTGCAGAGTCCTGCCCTGGTCTCTCTGTTTCTCTCCGCCGTCTCACTAAATCGCCAGCTGCAGAGTGTGGCCCGGGTCTCGCTGTGTCTCTCCTCCGTCTGACTAACTCCCCAGCTGCAGAGTCTGGCCCCGGTCTCGCTGTGTCTCTCCTTTGTCTCACTAACTCCCCAGCTGCAGAGTCTGGCCCTGGTCTCGCTGTGTCTCTTCTCCGTCTCACTAACTCGCCAGCTGCAGAATCTGGCCCTGGTCTCGCTGTGTCTCTCCTCCGTCTCACTAAATCACCAGCTGCAGAGTCTGGTCCTGGTATCACTGTGTCTCTCCCCGTCTCACAAAATCACCAGCTGCAGAGTCCGGCCCTGGTCTCTCTGTGTCTCTCCTCCGTCTCACTAAATCGCCAGCTGCAGAGTGTGGCCCTGGTCTCGCTGTGTCTCTCCTCCATCTCACTAACTCCCCAGCTGCAGAGTCCTGCCCTGGTCTCGCTGTGTCTCTCCTCCGTCTCACTAATTCCCCAGCGGCAGAGTCTGGCCCTGGTCTAGCTGTGTCTCTCCTTCGTCTCACTAAATCGCCAGCTGCAGAGTCTGGCCCTGGTCTCGCTGTGTCTCTCCTCTGTCTCATTAACTCCCCAGCTGCAGAGTCCTGCCCTGGTCTCTCTGTTTCTCTCCTCCGTCTCACTAAATCGCCAGCTGCAGAGTGTGGCCCGAGCCTCGCTGTGTCTCTCCTCCGTCTGACTAACTCCCCAGCTGCAGAGTCCGGCCCTGGTCTCTCTGTGTCTCTCCTCCGTCTCACTAAATTGCCAGCTGCAGAGTGTGGCCCGGGTCTCGCTGTGTCTCTCCTCCGTCTCACTAAATTGCCAGCTGCAGAGTAGGGCCCTGGTCTTGCTGTGTCTCTCCTCCGTCTCACTAACTCCCCAGCTGCAGAGTCCGTCCCTGGTCTCGCTGTGTCTCTCCTCCGTCTCACTAAATCGCCAGCTGCAGTGTGTAGCCCGGGTCTCACTGTCTCTCTCATCCGTCTCACTAAATTGCCAGCTGCATAGTCGGGCCCTGGTCTCGCTGTGTCTCTCATCCGTCTCACTAACTCCCCAGCTGCAGAGTCTGGCCCTGGTCTCTCTGTGTCTCTCCTCCTCCTCACTAAATCGCCAGCTGCAGAGTGTGGCCCGGGTCTAGCTGTGTCTCTCCTCCGTCTCACTAAATCGCCAGCTGCAGAGTCTGGCCCCGGTCTCGCTGTGTCTCTCCTTTGTCTCACTAACTCCCCAGCTGCAGAGTCCGGCCCTGGTCTCTCTGTGTATCTCCTACCTTCTCACTAAATCGCCAGCTGCAGAGTCCAGCCCTGGTCTCGCTGTGTCTGTCCTCCGTCTCACTAAATTGCCAGCTGCATAGTGTGGACCGGGTCTTGCTGTGTCTCTCCTCCGTCTCACTAACTCACCAGCTGCAGAGTGTGGCTTCTCTGGTGTATGTCTATTGTGTGCATGTATAGGTGCGCCTAGCATCCAGTGAATTATTGGTGCAGCTCACAGTCCTGGACTCATGAAGCTCAGCTCACAGTCCTGGACTCATGACGCACAGCTCACAGTCTAGGACTCACGTAGCGTAGCTCACAGTTCAGGACTCATAAAGCGCAGCTCACAGTCCAGGACTCAGGAAGCACAGTTCACAGTCCAGGACTCACGAAGCGCAGCTCACAGTTCATGACTCACGAAGCACGACTCACGGCCCAGGACTAATGAAGCGCAGCTCACAGTCTGGGACTCACGCAGCGCAGCTCACAGCCCGGGACTCATAAATCTCAGCTCACAGCCTAGGACTCAGAAGTGCAGTTCACAATCGGGGATTCATGAAGCATAGCTCACAGTCCTGGTCTCATGAAGCGCAGTTCACAGTCCTGAATTCATGAATCGCAGCTCACAGTCCTGGACTCATGAAGCACAGCTCACAGTCCTGGAATCACAAAACGTGGCTCACCTTTCAGGACTCATGAAGTGCTGCTCACAGCCCAGGACTCATGAAGGGCAGCTCCCAGTCCAGGGCTCATTAAGCGCGGCTCACAGTCCAGGACTCACGAGGCACAGTTCACAGTCCAGGACTCCCGAAGCACAGCTCACAGTCCATGACTCACGAAGAGCAGCTCACAACCCAGGACTCATGAAGTGCAGCTCACAGTCTGGGACTCACACAGCACAGCTCACAGCCCGGGACTCATAAAACTCAGCTCACGGCCTAGGACTCATGAAGTGCAGCTCACAATCCGGGACTCATGAAGTGCAGCTCATAGTCCGGGACCCATGAAGTACAGCACACAGCTCGGGACTCATAAAGCACAGCTCATAGCCCAGGACTCATGAAAAGCAGCTCAGAGCCAGGACTTATTAATGGCAGCTCAATGCCCAAGACTAACGAAGTGCAGCTCACAGTCCAAGTCTCATGAAGCGCAGCTCACAGTCCAGGACTCATGAAGCGTAGCTCACAGCTTGGGACTCACGAAGTGCAGCCCACAGTCCAGGACTCATGAGGTGCAGCTCACTGCCCAGGTCTCACAAAGTGCAGCTCACAGTCCAGGACTCATGATGGGCAGCTCACAGCCCAGGACTCATGAAGTGCAGCTCACAGCCTGGGACTCAAGAAGCTCAGCTCACAGCTTAGGACTCGTTAAGTGCAGCTCACAATCTGGGACCCATGAAGCACAACTCACAACCCAGTTTTTATGAAGCTCAGCTCACAGCCCAGGACACATGAAGTGCAGCTCACAGCCCAGGACTCATGAAGCACAGCTCACAGCCCGGGACTCATGAGATGCAGCTCACAACCCAGGAGCCCAGCTCACAACCCAGGACTCATGAAGTGCAGCACAGAGCCCAGGACTCATGGAGTACAGCTCACAGTCCAGGACTCATGATGTGCATCTCACAGTCCAGGACTCATGAAGCACAGCTCACAGCACAGGACTCATGAATTGCACCTCACAGCCCAGGACTCATGAAGTGCAGCTCACAGCCCAGGTCTCATGAAGTGCAATTTACAGCCCAGGACTCATGAAGGACAGCTCACAGTCCAGGGCTCACCAAGCGTAGCTCACAGTTCAGGACTCACGAAGCACAGTTCAGAGCTCAAGACTCACGAAGCGCTGCTCACAGCCCAGGACTCACGAAGCGCTGATCACAGCCCAGGGCTCACGAAGCACAGCTCACAGCCCGGGACTCACGAAGCGCAGCTCACATAAAGTCACACAAAAACTACCTCTATTCCAGGGCGTGCTATCCTGGTCCACTCAGGACCAACATTAGATACATAAGCACCCTCCCACGCATGGCATAGACAGTGCTTGGGCCCTGCTTTCATTCCAGCAGATATTCGTTCATCCAAAGTTCTCTTCCAAGACTCCAGTTCAGGTGAGTAGTGGCATTTATTCATCAACATTTGGAAATCTCTATAATTAAGCTTAACCCTTCTCATGCAGATGAGCTAAGGGCAGAGCTTCTAAAACCTTCTCCATGATGCACTGTTTGATACATCCACCAGGTGAATGATCTAATCATGGTGAGCCTTTTGCGGCAATCTTTATCTACGTCTGTTGTATCCACATGCACGCCTCAATCGCAGGAGATGTTTGGTATCTGGGTTAACTGCTAATGAAATCAAGCTTCTGCTTGTCTCCCGGATACTTGGCAGATTTGACATTTACACCTAGATGTAAATATACAAACACTCATTACTGGTCTTACTTTGTGCCTGGTGTTTATTCCAATTCCGCTTCAATTACATTGCAAGATCCCCTGCCTCTATTATGGAATAATATATATGAATCAATAGATCCCCAATTACTACTGTTGAGGGAGACCCTCTCTGTCCACTCATGGACCATCGTTGAAATTGTTAGCCACGGCACTCGCGGCTTAACTTGACGAGTAACAAGCATGCAGGCCTCTAATAACTGGTCTGCAAATTCCCATTAATCTTTAATCCTTCTTAAAACCACAAAGCCTCAGGCCTCATATCCTTCTGCTTCATGGTATTCATGTGATCAGGCGCCTCTTAAAACAGTGTGCAAAACAAATGGAGGGATGCTGGTGGTGCACCTTTCATCCTGACCAGTGCTGAAAATGAGCAGGATCTCACTAGATCCCAAGACCTAGATCCAGCAGCTAGAGTCAGATCCCAGATTTACTGCTTCTGGGACACATCCAGTGATGCACACACTCTGCCTGCTTTATGTTCAGAAGATCAAGCATCAACAGACGGGGAGGCCTCTTACTTTCTGTTCCAGCTGGGCTAAACACAAATGCCTCAATTCAGGGACCATCAGTTCTCCTTTTGTTTGCATCTTATGCTGGCTCAGGGCTGGCTGGCGCTTAAACACCTTGATACCAATGCCATTGAGAAAACAAAGACATTCCTCTTGTCACTTCACAAATGATTGAACTGAACTATGATTTGGAATCAGGTTATAGGGTTTTCAAATATATCTTTATAAGAATAAGTCTCCTGATAACCATTTATATAGCATTTGCTAATAAGTTTTTATTACAACCCAAACACGACCTCTTCACAACCTTAGTATATTGAAAGATTGATTAAAAAACAGTAAGGTTCTTCACTTATGCCTTGTAGTTTACTTTCTTGATGCCAGTTCATAAGTCACTGAACTGTATTACAAAGATTATAACTTGGGACCTGCAGGTAATACAATGAGCTCTGCGGCAAAAGCAACAGCCCTCTGAGCTGTCTGCGTATAATTCAAACCTGCAATCCGCTTGTTGCATGTTGTGCTTTTTCAGAATATGCTCTTTCATGATGAGTCAAACCTGTGACTAAAATGTTTACAGATTTCATCAGCAAGAGTCTTAAAGTTAGGATTTTTCTAAGTTTAGGAGTAGTAAAGTTAGGACTCCTAACTTTAGGACTCCTAAATGCCTTCTGTGAATACAGAATGTCTTAAAGTTAGGATATTTCTCAGTTTAGGAGTAGTAAAGTTAGGAGTCCTAACTTTACTACTCCTAAACTGAGAAAAATCCTAACTTTAAGACTTTTGGTATTCACAGAAGGCATTCAGGAGTCCTAAAGTTAGGACTCCTAACTTCTGTGAATACCGAAATGAGTAAGCACCTTCTGTGAATAGCAAAATGAGTAAGTGCCTTCTGTGAATACCAAAATGGTGATAAGTTTAGGATTTTGTCTTAAGTTAGTTCTGTGAATCGGACCCTAAGATCTTTGGGCCAGGCACCTTAGCCGGTTAAAAACGTCTATGTGTGACCAATTAAGTAAGCCAGAACAGAATTACTGTTGCACGTGCTCATGTTACCAACTTTTTGGGGGAAGAGTTTAAAAATAAATGTCTAGGTTGACTGTCACACTTCGGTCTTTGGGGATCTGACCCTCATGACGTTACAAAGTTTATGGGATCCCAGAGGAAATTTTTCTTTTTCCATCACTGATCTTGACTTCAAAAGTATACATCATCAGAAACACAAGGTATCTAAGAAAGCATTGTTATAGTCTGTCGCAATTATTATCAAGAACACATAGACCCAGCACCTAATGCAGTGTTTGAAATTGTGAGAAAATTGAATGAACCGGCATGTACCAATTCATCAGCTGTGCATCTTCCCAAGTTGGTGAGGATCGTTCACACTTTTTTCAGAGAAAATTTCCAAAACAAGAGATGCCTTTCCTTTGCTCCTCTTAGCAATGACTGGTTTAGTGAAGTCTGCAGTCACTTGTCAAGATGCACTAACCTTGCAATCTGGACCTAATGGAACCCATGTGTCCTACCACACATCTGTAAATCCCCTGCCAGCCACACACTGACAATATGTTGGCCAGGAGCAGACCCAGGGAAAGAGGAATGGGAGAGGAGAGAGAAACAGAGACACAGCAAATCTTCACACTGCCTGCTTGCACAGCTCGACTGGGTCTGTACTGCAGGCGCCTTGATATCTAAACACGACAGGAGACTTTTAATAATCCTTTAACACTGATTTCAGCATCTAATGTCTGATATTGTGTGTGATATATCTGTTGAAAATCTCTGTATGTCCAAATCCCTAGTTGAATAAAGCACTATATCCAGCTAGAGCCGAAACACAATTAGAACCTATGAAACATATGCAAATGATACTCCGCACTGATATGCTTTGCTTGCTAAAGATAACCACCTTCAAACTTATGCAATGAAGTTCTATGTTATCAAGTATTTTCAACATGACTGGTTCATAAATTGTAACATAGAGCCTATATCCTTATACACAAGTGTAGTACTAGAATACCTCAATAAATACAGTTCAGTCTATCTTCGACCTCCTTATCGATAACAGTCTGCGAGGTTTCCAAAATTCTGGCAACAAAGTTGGAGAGTGGGAAGAGCAGTAGGGCTGTCACGCCACCTTCCCTGAGTCTTATTAGGCTCTGGTGATCCCCATCCCTTTGGGGCTGTGTGTTTTTCAAAGGGAAGGGGGGCCAAGCCTTTTCAGGCCCATAACAAGAGCGAAACACGTGTCAGGGGTTGCTTTCATTCATTCTAGGTTGACCTGGATGGTATTTTTACCAATCTAAAGCTGTAATACTGTGCCTAGAGTGCTGATGCCTGTTTTCGCCGACACGCCCACACAGTACTTAACAAAACTCTCATGGTAAAAAACGGACGTCCTGTATGATTATTGCACACAGGGAACATTGAACAGGTCTGACAGGCTGCAAGCTGAAAATATAATTGGGTTAATCTTGGCTATCCGGTCAATGAACTGGGGCAGAACTAGATTACATAAAACCTGACCAGCTTTTCACATAGTAATACGAACTGTTGTGTTCCTCTAAGGTATTCTTCTCAATGGCGTCTTGTTAGCATTGGTACACTTTATTTAGTAGTTTAACTGTTGTCCTATTTATTAATTTCAACTGGTTTATTTATTTGAACAACTTGATTGGTTCAATGTTGCCGCGCTTGTATGGCTCATTTAGCACTTATGCACCTTTTTAGGTCGAGCCTTTGACAGCGCTTGAGCTGTCTGCAAGACCTGTTGTACCATATTCTATGGCACACCCACCAATTGCTATTGGTTGTTGTCTGTGGCATTCAGAAAAGCTGCTTGTTATTGGTGTATTCCTGTAACTTTCCCTCCTTTTTGTGCTTAGCTCTGTTTCTGGCAATTTCACTCAGGCATCATTTTGTTTGGCCATCACACTGTATAGCAAGTGATGGACCCACTTCCCACCCCTCTTCCCTTTTCCTCTACGGACATTGCAGTTTTTTTCCTGTAACCTTCTGTTGGCCATCACAATGTTTTTTTTTTATTTAAAAAAAAAAAATTTATTGAGCAAAGCAGAGCAACGACATAGCATCCATATACAGAATACAATTTATATTGACAAGGTGTTATAAATACAAAAATACAATTATTGAAACCTTTAAAAAGTATTAGATAGCCTTCCCATCTAAGTTCCTTCCTTTATATTACTAAAAGTAATAATCAGAGATCTCATCCATGTTGAGGAAGGGACATAATATACTAAACAGCAACAATAAAGTGCTATAGGGAAAGATATAATATCCGTAATTAGTGAGCAGCAATTGCATAAAGAAAAGTGCTAGTGCTTCTCAAGTATAGTCATTTGAAAAAAAAAGTGCTAGTGCGTCCATTTATAAAATATAGAATAGCCTTCCCAGCCATGTTCCTTCCTTCCTTCCTTTGTGTTACTAAAAAATAATAATCAACGATCTCGACAATGTCTGGGAAGGGACTCAATATACCAAACAACAGCAGTAAAGTGCTATAGGAAAAGATATGATATCTATCATTGTAGCAGCAATTACATAAAGGAAAGTGCTAGTGCTTTTCAAGTATAGATTGTTTAGAAAAAAAAGTGCTAGTGCATCAATCTACAGGGACTACTATAATTTATAACAAAATACAATTCAATTTCCTATGCTTTACCCCTGAAAATGTCACAGAAATATTAATAGATTCTATTGAAGAAGTGCAAAAATCGCAAAGAAAAACATTTGATTGTAAAAACTACTACAATTATTAACAACATGACCAAGACATTGTTCAGTTTCCTTTATCTTTTTCCAGCTCTCTAAAATACTTCCAGTTTTTCTCAAATTTCTTAATGGCACCCACCCGGCTTGCATATGCTCTTTCAAAATTACAGGTTCTTCTCATTTTCATCCACCACTTCAAGTGAGAGGGAGCATCGGTGGACTTCTAATTCTGTAGAATTAAGGAACGGGCAACCATGCAAGAAATAAATATAAAGGTCTCTTCAGCCCTACTAAATATCGTTCTATTTTTAACGATGCCAAACAAAGCCAATTCGGCCTCTGGCTGAATACTCTTCCCAATTGCCCTTCCCAAGTCCACAAAAATTGTATTCCAGAATAGTTCTAGTTTCGGGCAAGAGAAGAAAGTATGGTGCCAGCCACCCTGACCATTAGCAAGACATCTAAAACACTTATTTTCAACTTCCGGGTATCTTTTCCCAAGGCCTCCGGAGTCAAATAGGCTAACCAACGTGATAGAAAGGCCATCCTTTTAAAGTCAGCCGCTCGTAATGCTTTATTGCCTAGACGACAAATCGTCTCCCAGTCTTTACATAGAAGACTGCATTGTGTCACGTGGTCTATTTTTCTTAGGTGGCTTTCAACCAATGGCGCTTGATTCTGTTGAAGTAGCAGCCTATACTAATTCCCTATGCCTATTGTTTTGGCCCCGTATAGGGCTACCGCTAGTTCGGATGGAGAATTAAAAATGCCATGTATTTTCCTTATGAAATAAACGATTTGTATATATTCGAAAAAAGTAGGTCTATTCGGGCTGTTTGCTCTAGTCATCACCTCTTGCCACGAAATCATTCGATTCAGAATAAAAAAGTGTCTTAATTCTTTTAGCCCACACTTTTCCCATTTAATTAAATGATTTTTGTTCAATTGGAGCCCAAGATCGAAACATTCCCTCAAACTCAAGAATTGCATGCCGGAGGAGTCTGTTTTTTTTAAAAAACACTGAAGTCTAAGATATTATTCCCTTAAGGTCTTATATCGGGTTTTTATGGGATATTTGGAAGTCTTTAGGAACACTTGTAAGTTGGAACCATTTTCCTGTAGCATTTTATCCAAAAAGAAGCTGTCTCGCTTAAATGTCGAACCCATCAGTCCCGCCACAATATCTAAAAAGGCGGCCTCATAATATATTTTCGCAACTGGTAGGGCTAGACCGCCCTGTGAGGTAGATAGTTGTACTATTGGCAATTTAACCCTAGAAAATGTTTTCCTCCATACGAAACTTCTGAACATCGTCTCTATTTCTTTAAAAAAGGAGAACTTGATTTTTATAGGGATATTACTAAATAAAAATATGAGCAACGGAAGTATTGACATTTTGATAAGAGATACCCTGCCCACAATTGAGAGTGGTAATAAAAGCCACTGATTAAAAAGCTTCTTGATTTTTTCTTTCATCCTGATGTAATTTAATTCAAACAGCTGGTGGTAATGAGAGATAATATAAATTCCTAAATACCTAATCGGATCTTTATTGGCTGCTTGTGTTCTTAAGTCCGATGAAAGATAATTTAGATCAGTATTTAAAGCTAGTATTTCTGTTTTATTAGAATTTATTTTATAACCACCGATTTGTTCAAATTCTCTAAATTCTATTAACACACTCTCAATGTTTTCTTTATCGGGCATCAGATATAAAATAATGTCGTCGGCAAACAATTTTATTTTGGACATTCGGAAAACCGGAGATCGAATAGCAGCTTTGTTTCTAATCTTGATTGCTAAGGGTTCAATAAAAAAGGTAAATAGCAACGGTGAAAGAGGGCATCCCTGCCTGGTTCCTCTATTAATTTTTATCGAGCCGGCTGTTTTCATGTTAATAAAAATCAGGGCCGAGGCGTCTTGATAAATGTTACGTAACATGTCGACAATCTGGGCTGGAAATCCAAATTGTCTTAGGGTAAAAAACAGGGTGCTCCAATTGACTAAGTCGAAAGCTTTTTCCGCGTCTACCATGACAATACATGCCGGAGTCAAGTTGGTATTGAAATAGTCTAAAGCTTGAATTAGGAATTCGGTGTTGGCTGCCATGGATCGACCGGCTATGAATCCGGTCTGGTCGCTACTAATCACCTATTGAGTCGCAAATGTAAAACGTTTGGCCCATATTTTCATTAAAATTTTATAGTCAGAATTTAAAAGACTTATGGGCCGGTAGGAATTAATGCTTGCCGGGTTTTTGTCTTTCTTCACAAATGATACGATTGTCGCCTCCTTAAATATTGCCGGTATGTGACCTCCCTCTTTAATGTCATTAAACAATTGTTTCAGAGGGGTCAGCAATTCTTTTAAGTTTATAAAATTCGATGGGACATCCAACTGGCCCACATGCTTTTCCCCCGGCTGTTTCTTTTACAGAAGTTGATATTTCTGCTGTTTCAATCTCTGATTCTAGTTGGGAAACCCGACTCTCAGAAAGTTTAGGAATTGCGACGTTGGAAAAATAATTAAAAATCATATTGTCGCCTGTTAAATATTCCGTTGAGTAGATACTGTGGTAGTGTTTAACAAAAATCTGTGAGATCCTTTCCCTGTCAACTTCATCTCGACCGGTCTTGTATCTTTAAAATGAATGCTGACTCCTGTTTTTTCCTTGTTGCATTTGCTAACAATTTACCTATTAACTGGTTTTCTTCATAGACCTTTTGCTGGTACATTTTGGAACTACAGATCTCTTCTAAGACGAAAAAATCCCGCAAGATGGTTTTTGCCTGTTCGAATTCGTTGGGACATTTCCGATCCCGAAGAATATGTTCTTTCTCGACTGCAGCCTGAAATTGAGCTATTTTGAACGATCTTGCTTTGGCCTGGGCTGCCGTATAGGCGATAATCTGACCACGGGCAGCAGCTTTGAACCCACCCCAGACAGAAAACACATTAGCGGTGTTGGAATGTAAGTTAAAAAATTCCAAGATCCATTCCCTGAAATCCCTTACCCAGTCCTGATTTTGGAGGAGAGTACGGTCGAGCTGCCACCTCGGCCGCTCCCCTTTCCCACCATCTATTATAATCGTAAGTTCGATTCTGGCGTGATCAGAAAAGGGATTGCACCCACTATCGATTTTTTAAATTTGAAGAGATCTTGATATAAGATAAAAATCGATTCGAGATGCAGTAGCAAAGCGATGTGAATAACAAGTAAATTTTGTATCCTCCGGATTCCTAATTCGCCAAGGATCTCCCAGTTGATATTCTTTTTTGAGGACCTCCACAGCTCTTAAAGTATTTGGTTTTAATTGTTTTTTATTTTTATTTGATGTATCTTTCCTCAAGTTTTGTATAAAATTAAAATCACCTCCAACTATGTTCTGTCCTGGTATTCCCCTCAAAGACTCATGAATTTTGATCAGACTTTCAGTCTCGTCAGCAACAGGACCGTAGTAATTAACAAGATTAAAACATTTTCCCTGCAATTTAACCATATTACCCATATCCATCTCCCCTGTGTGTCTCTCCGAACTTGTAGGATTTCCCAGGGTATTTTTCTAGAAAGATAAATTGCGACTCTCCTCTGAGCCAAACCAGCTGATGCGAAGAAAGCGTGGGAGAAAAATCTAGGTAAAAAAAGTTTTGGAGAATTTGATTTTAGGTGAGTCTCTTGAAAATATACTATTTGGGGGTCAGATGAAATTAACCATTTTATGAGAGCGCCATATTTTTGCTTAATTAACATTCCATTGGCATTGACTGATAAGATTTTGCAATTGCTAAAATTCATTTAGATTTCTCATTACAAATAAACTTAAGTTTCTAATCATATAATTTCTATGTCTTTTACTCCTACTCCTGCTCCTTTTCTTTTTTGCTTCGATTCCCCACCCTCCCTTCCACCCCTTAGAATGTGGATACCCCAACCACGCCAACCACATTTCACCCTTCCCTTCTTTATTCATGGGTGTCATGGTATTACACCCGGGTGACCCTTCTACCCCTATGACCCCCCCACCAAAACCTCAAAACCCCCCCCAAAAAAAAAAACTGAAAAAACCCCCCAAAGAAAACAGATTTAAACAGAGCCATCATGCCGTTCTTTTTACCCTCTTTTCTTGGTTATAAAGTATGATGGTCTCTCCATTGTAAAATCTAGTGTCTGTGTTAAAAAAAAAGCATGCTTTCTCGTTTTATGTGGATGTTTCTGTTTGTTTATCTTCTTAATATTGACCAAGGGGCAAAAAGAACAAATGAGCTTTAATAGCAAGAACAAAGCTCTTGTTATTTTAAGAAACAAGTTCGAATTTCTGTGGAAAACTTCCCATCTTCTTGTTTTTTTGGGGGGGCATTATGTTTATTTATGCAGCGTCACATACCTGATCAAAAACAATGGTGGCACACACCTTTCTTTTCGCTGTGCAGTCTTTTAGCCACATGCCCCACAGCACCCTCCAGAGTAATGCAGTGTGAGAAAGGGGGTTTCTCCCCTCACAGCAGTCCAATGGGGCTTTCTTTAAGAATGCTTGCTCCACAGCAGGTTGGGTACATAATGGAAATGAAGGTGCGACAGCCTCTCATTTCCCCCAGAAGCGGGTTGGGGTGGCATTGCGCACTTGGGCGTGTATGCTTAGGTGCACCAGAGCCACCCCACCACAGCCCATACCATCCCTGCACACCACAAGCCTGCCCACTACAGCCTGTACCATCCCTACACACCACGGGCCCCGGTCCACCACCGTTCATTACAAACACGTGGCTGTGCACCCATCTAGGAAGTGAGTAGCCCTTCTTCCACCAGCAGCCGTGCTTAAAGACACCTTTCAGGCTGCATGCTCGCTTTAAGCCCCGCATCGAAGAGGGATTTTTAAATTCACTCTGCTGTCGCTTCATTGTGGGGCCACCACATCGGCCCTTTATGGAGATCTGCATCTTTCTCCCAGCCTCGGGGGCAGGGTGCCTGGTGAGGGAGTTCCTTCCTTCCCAGGCATCTGCCTTCCATGCTGGGAGGCGTTAACGAGCAAAGATGCAGAATCTGGGTGACGGTGTGCGCTGTCCCCCCACCCCTGCCAGCCCCTTCCACCAGCCCCCGTCCGCCAGCTTCTTGTTTGATGGTGCGATGCTTGGAATATTTCTTCAAAACCTGTCCTTTTTAGGTCTCGCTGAGCCCAGCGCATGCGCTGGCTCAGAGAGACATTTTGTATGTTAGTTTTCAAAGTGCTGCTGGCTGGCCTAGCGCTTGCGTTCACTCGACCGTGCATGCGCGAACCGCTAGCCTTCAGCAGCACTTTGAAAACTCGTGCGTCATCAGGATCGCGATCACTTTTGCTTTCAGAGCGCGTGATCACTTTCGCTTTCACAGCGATGACGCATGCTTTCAATGCTTGTTTTTCTTTACTTTTGGTATAATCGCGGCACCCGCGCTTTACTTTTGTTGTTATAAGTAAAGCGTGGGTGCCGCGATTATACCAATGGTAAAGAAAAAGAAAAAAACATCTATTTCTTTACTTTTGGTATAATCGCGGCACCTGCGTTTTACTTATAACATTAAAAGTAAAGCGCGGGTGCCGCGATTATACCAAAGGTAAAGAAATTGGTTTTTTTTTCTATTTCTTTACTTTTGGTATAATCGAGGCACCCGCGCTTTACTTTTAATGTTATAAGTAAAGCGCAGGTGCCGCGATTATACCAAAAGTAGTTCAATGTTGCTCTTGTATATCCAATTAAATTTTGCGCACATTCGAATACTGACGACCAGTTTTACTACTTATAAGTTGAAAACAAAACCTGCCTATACAAGACCATACATGTGGGGAGGCCACATGTGCTTTATCTTCCTGCCAGTGGTTCAGTTTTGCCAAGTTATGCTGCACTTAGAGTCAGGCCGAATACTAGTAAAACGCTGCAATAAACACATTTGCATGGAAAAAGCCGAGATAAATGCTGACATTTCTTTCCATTTCTGTGTGTTTGTTTGCCTTCTTGAATTTCTTTCTCTCAGTGCAGGGAGTGTTGTTCTTTCATGCTTTTTATCACGGTCTGTGACGCATCGAATGAGGAATAACATCACTCATAAAACAATTAAATTCAGAGCAGGTTTTTGTTTATTTGTTTAAAGTTGGACCTTTCTCCCTGCATTTGTTGAAGAGGCCAATTCAAACCAGTTCGCTGTAGTCCAAGGCTGTGGACCGGTGCTCGTTTGTTTGTCGGATGTCTGAAGTAGGACACTACACTATCATTGGTCAAACCAGATATCGGCTAGACACCAACCTATTCCCAGCTCTGTTCCCGTCTATGCGTTATCAGGTGCATTGTTTGCTTGTGTATTCTTTGTAGTGCCCATCGATAGTAGAAACCCAACTAAAAAGCAGTTACATAAATGTAAATGTGATACTTGTATAGCACACTACTCACCCGCAAGGGTCTCAAGGCGCTTGTACGAATACCGCTGTGAAACCCATCCTGGCTTTCCCTGTGAGGCATCCACTCCTGGGCACCCCCAAGGTGGAGGCCAGGCATCCTTAGCGTTGTGGGGGCCATTGTGGAGATTAAGCAAGCTATTGCCCAGAGTTGCAGAGTGGGACTCCATGATTGGAATAGGCACCGAGGTGAGAATAATCAGGTCCGTGGAATTTTTGAGCCCAAGACCCGACGAGGCGGGGATTTGAACCCTGGTCCCGGGCTAGACCGCTGCATCAGGGTCTGCCGCTCTAATCATTGAGCCACACTTCTCCACTAAAGGAAATATTACATGCCAAAAGACGAAAGCAACATGCCATTAAGACAATATTTACTCAAACATCGTTGTCAATATAATGCACAAGTGAGGTGCAACACTCATGGGGACAGAATTAAGTCAGCCCGCGCATGCTGGGAAAGTGGTGAATGGCGGCAGCTCAAGTATATCACTGGGTGTAGCAGATTGTGTTTGAGTCTCTTCTTTACGATAGCCCAGTCAGATACGATCCTCAGACATAAGGGAAGATAGTTCCATATTTTTGAGCAGGCAAACTTTGGAGAGTTACCTCCGAATTTTGGTTGGACTTGATTTTGTTTTCCAGGGAAGACGTAGTGTCCTGGGTTGGATGTGTTGCTCTTCTAGCAGCAGCTTTATTCTGTTCTTTTAGATGACGCTCAATCTTTTTTACCTTGGGCGAGGATCAGCCGTAGGCCCTATTTCGTACATATTGTTTTTCGTTTTTTTCTCTGGGAGACCTGTGTGTTGCTTTCTAGTTAGCTCCACGGCTTGAAGGAATAGCTTGCTGCTAACAGTAGCTATCATAGAGTTGATTTTTGACAAGGCTTACCGATGAGAGGGGCATAGTTACAACGGGGCGATAAAAAATTATCGCCGCTTTAGCGGCCGTTTTCGGCCGAAAAGCGGCGATGATTTTATTGCTATATAAGCAAGGTCACGCTAACGCGTGAAACCTTGCTTTAGCGTGGGGATTTCTAACGGCCGGCTTTGCATCTCTAATGAGATGCAAAGTGGGCGTTCCTGACCTGACATGATAGGAGAAATGTCGCTAAGCGACATTTCTCCTATCATCAAGCCCCACGCTATGAAGCGATAATCTCACGTTAGGCAGTTAGCGCTAGGATTTTTATCGCTGATGAGATAAGCGTTGCTAATGGCACGCTATCTCAGCGATAAAAATCGGCGCTAGCCGGCGATAAATATCCGAGCGCTAAGTGCGCTCAGCGATAATTATCGCCGGTTGTTGTTGATATGCCCCATAGTTTGCAAGAGACGTACATCACTTCCTACTTGACCAACATCTGGATGGTCTGTTTCTCGCAGGTATGTGTCTCACAGCAGAACATAAGTCTATTTTGCACTTCCCCACAGCCCCTCCACTTCCGACCCCATTAATATATTTACCACATTGATCCTGTTGTCAAAGACGGGGTGGGAGAGTAGCTGTTATTTACTAAAAGTGGCGCTGTGTCCTTTGTGTACCCATCTAAAATACGCATGTCTCCAAAAAGTACTAGCTAAGTAGAGCAGGCCGACTTTTACGGAGGATTTAGGCACTTTTTAGGTTGTCTAAAAAGAGACCGAGAGGAGTCCAAACTAGATTTAATCCGAGTCCCTCAACCAGAGTTCCACTGTGATGTAGACCTACTCCAGTGAATGATAGTTGCCGCCATACGATTGATGAGGAGTTTCTTCTGCAAGGGGAATATGAGCGCTCTCTTGATGCCAATAGTAATTATAGGCTCAAGGCCCCAACTTGGGTGAGGTCCTTGCCCGCGATGCACTTTTTTTTTATGGAGAGAACATCTGTGCATTTCTGCTGGAAGAGGATGAGAGTGCACAGTCTCTAAAGTTCTACAACTTGAGAAAGCAATTTCTCAACATGAACGAATCGAACTATAAACCTGCACGGCCGGACCATGCATTTATGTTTAGGTATGCTGTACTAGTGCCGAACATCAGGTCACGCCAGAGCGCTGTGAATCTAGATGGTACTTTAGATCAACAGCCTTATAGAAAGAGCACATGTGAGAGTGCAACAGGGAGGAAAGGAGAATCTAGAGCAGCTGTTTGCGCATAGCCTATTCTGCAGCATAATATGTCAGTATAAGCAGCTGTAGGAAGTTATGGAAGAAATACTCCAAAATCTGGAGCATACAAAAAACGCAGTAGGCCAGAGTAGTCGCAAACATATCGACTAAGACATGCCTGGATGCTGCAGATTTCCTGGAGGGGACTGATCTCAAGAGAAGTATTGCAAAACTTGCATTATTGAATCGCTGCTGGAACACCTGATGCATAAGCGATTATGCGCTTTGACCGTTCACACTCTTTAGACAAGTAGCGGATGTTGATGGACTCTGCGCATTGTGGAGAACATTGAAACCATCACATTCAATGGGCTGCTATAATGGATGTTGCTTCTTGGAAAGTGACCACACCGTCTTGCCTAATGAACTATGAAGATCTAGCCACATATTTGCCAACTCTTGTGCAGACTTAGGCAGTTGGACTCGCGCCAGCAGGGTACATCATATCAAAAGTGTTCTTTATTGAGTAGAAGGCAGATGCCATTCACAATAACTACATGAAACCATTTGCATTTTCTATTGGATTACATTCAGGTGCTATTAGAGAAGGAAGCAATAGAAATGCCGCATTAGATAGCACCAATTCAAAGTGCCGCATAGCTATGTGTAATGTTGCTGAATTATGCTTCCTAATCTCCAATAAACACAGAGCATTAAGGCTTAATTTAGATATGTCCTTCATCACTTTTTAGGTTTTGTCTGCACAGAGCTCTGCTTGCGACATTTTATTGTAAATAAAACAAGTATTTGCAATGCGTCTCCCATTTACGCGAGTTTGAGCTATTGACATTGCAAATAACAATGCCTTTGATTTTTGTTTTCGTTTTAAAAACATACATAAAAGGCATTGTCATTTACAATGCCAATAGCTTAAACTTGTGTAACTGCGAGACCTATTGCATTGCAAATGCTTGTTGTATTTTTGGGAACTGGTGTACTTTATAGCCAGGCAATTCGTTCAATAAACATTGATTTTCCAGGCACCGTTTTGAGAAAATATGTGTTTTTAATGGTTGTGAGAGCTGCTTCCTCCAACATGCTTGCTGTTCTGATGTCCCTGTGTTCAGAGTAGCTTTAAATATACTTTCAAGCCCGGTATGAATTGCTTCCATAGGCAGTGTCAGTGTGCTATAATGTACTGTGTGATTGTTGGAATGGTGTTGTTTTAAGGAGGCCTCCTTTATATCTTTGTAAGTCATTCGGCCAGTACTTCCATTATTTGCTGGCCTTTTTTATAATTAGGAAAAGAAACAAAACTACAAATCCCAGAATGCAATTTTCTTGTAGCTAAAAGGCTGGGACTGCTTGTAGAGTGTTATGACATGATGTGATTTGGCAGAAATGGGACAGGTAGCCTCTTTGTGGGACTATGTGCATTTGTCTTGATTTCAAACTTGTATTTCCATGCAAAGTTCAAAACTAAACCCACCTATCTGCCCCTGGAAATAACTTATTTCTGCTTTCGGTTGTTGTGAAGGGTTATTTGGGGAGGAGGGTATTGGAGTTTGAGGAATGCAGCTGGCCTTGTCACTTCCCTCACCGGGTATGGACAGATTTTGAAGATTTTACACGTTGTTATTTTTAGAGTGTGTTCATGTTCCACTGAACCAAATAGGACTACAAGTCCCAGAATGCATTAGGGGTTGGAACACTGAGAGACTTAAAGGTGCTTCAGTAGCCTTAGCGCCTGGTACCATGCTCTCCAGCCCGCCTGGAGTTTCGGTGTCTAAATGTTTGCTTGTGTTTGTCAGGCTTAGCTGGCCATGGCGTGGGGTTTCACTTGATGAGATGATGTGAAAGTTAATTGGGAAATATTAAAGCCTGATGCTCCTGGTCTTTACCCATGACGTACTCTAGCCAAGAGCTATCGGTTATCAATCTAGGGATTGAATTTTTTTTTTGCACAATTACTTAAAACCATTTGCAATATTTCTTACATTTGTAAATAGAAAACATGAGTACAATTCTAAGCGGATGTCATAGTAAAATTGTTTCAAAATACTTGTTCATCTTAAAAAATGAATTATTTTAGCAGCAATTAAAAAAAAATGCCCGATTCAGTATCTTGAAGCCATCGGCTGTGGAAGTATAGAACAGATAATAACATCTGTGTCAGCCGCTGTGTGTCTAAGCACCACTTGGTTTAAGGTGACTGAGCGCCTTGAGTTGTGTGCGAGTTTAATGTAGAAATTAGAAAACAAGTCGGTTTCCTGTTTGTTTACTTTGCTGCTAAACAAGCTTCTTCAGATGTCAACCAAAGCTTCTTTATCGGAGAGCCGAGCAAGCAAATCAGCCATATATTTCCCAAACTTGGCCAAATCTGTTGGTACGGTGCTGGCGAACAGAGCTGTTACCGCTACTATACATGTTCAAAACCCTTTAGACAGACATATTGGTTTTAGCAGCTTCTGACATTGTTGTAGCAGGCCGGGGCAACAGCAGACTTAGGGCCAGATGTATGACCCTTTCATTTAGCGCCTCGCAATTTACGACACATTGCGAGTCGCAAATTGCGAGGCGCTAAATGAAATGCACAACAGTGTGTTTACACTGCTTTGGGATTCCCAAAGGGGTCGCAAATTGCGAGGCTCATTAATATTAATGAACCTCTTGCAATTTGCGAGCCCATTGTGCTGTGAATGCCAGCCCTCCCAGGGATGGTGGCCTGCTGGGCTCAGCAGACCACTATGTCTGGGCCAGCTATTATTTTTTAATGCGTCCCGGAATGCAATAAAAAAATTAAACGTTTTCAAATAGCGAGTTGCAAAACCTATTTAGCGAGTTGCAAACAAACTGCGACTCGCTAAATAGGCTATGTACATGGCCCAATATGTTTTTCCATTCACAAACGGGTTCGCAAACCCGTTTGTGCATACAAAAACGGGTCGTACATTTGGCTCTAAATGTAGCTGAGACTCCTTTTTATAATTGCAGATTCTGCAATTGATTATACAGGCAAGGGACTTCCATCCAGGGTTTAGTTCTTTGGTTAGAAGGGAAACTATATTAAATCAAAAGGAGGGAGAAGGAAGGGATCGTGGTCCATTCAGCTTCCTTGCATTAATACTGGATATCAAAAGGGAATGGATCACTTGACCTGAGTAACCAGGATTTGCAACATTCATGTATTCTCTCAATAAACAAACACTCATTCACGTACTCAAGTCGTAAGGCGGAATATCTTGTTTCTCCGCCCTGTTTTTTAAAAACGTGACAGCATCATCATTGGGTTTCTCTTTAGTTGTATGCTACCCCCATCCGGAGGTTAACCACTGGTTATTGCAGGAGTGATCAGGAAAAAAAATGGAAATGTGAGTGCGCTAGTGAAGTGAATTCTTAAATGTGGTGCTAAAAAACTCGTATATCTAGATGGAGTTTTTAATCAGACTAGATTCGAGATTCTTTAAAAACAGTGTCGTGCGTAGGAGGACCTGTTATTGGTCTACCGCATTGAATGTCCATAAAAAGGTCAAGGGAAACTAGCCTGTCCCATTGAATGTTTTTTAACCCATTCGGTGCTCATGACGGAATGGTTCCGTCATGGGCACCGGTGCTCCTGTGCTCATGACGGAACCATTTCCGTCATGAGGACAGGGGCATGAAATCAATTTTTTGGAGGAGGCCTTGGGAGGTGGAGAAGAGCTTCCCTAACCTCCTGTGGCCCTTCCCTGGTTTACATTGTAATGACGATTGCGCGCCTGGCGCGCTGTCGTCATTACATTGAAAACAAAACTGAAACTTAGTTTCAGTTTCAGTGTTTCAGTGCTCGTGAGGCTATCTCAGCCCCCCGAGTTTCGAAACACTTGAGAGAGGTATCGTTGGAAAGGAGCGAATCTCCCCTTTCCAATGGTACACTTCCCTAGTGGATCACTGCTAGGGGATCACCCCAGGAGGGCGATCCCCAAGCAGGAATCTACCCACTAGCACCAGGAAGGGGAGAGCGGCCCCTTGGGCAAGGGCCTTTGCTTCCCCATTGTGTTTTGGGCACAACAGTCTTTCCTGGGGGGCAGATGGGGGTAGTAGCAAGCCCCAAAGTCTTCCGAGAAAAATGGTACCTCACATGTGTGGGTAGGCCTAGTACCCGCGACAGGAAACGGCCCAAAACGCAACGTCGACACACCACATTTTACAGTGAAAACTGACACTATTTTGCAAAGTGCCTAGCAGTAGATTTTGAACCCTAGCTCTGCCGGCACATAGGGAAACTTTCCCACACAGAAATGTGAGAAAAAAGGGATTTTTTTCAGCTAAATTTGAGGTTTGCAGGGGATTCTGGGTAGGGAAATGTTGGGAAACCCACACAAGCCATACATTGCTGGACACCCCGGGTGTCTAGCTTTCAGAAATGTGTGGGTTTGGTAGGTTTCAAAACTCCAAAAACTCCAAAAAGGGGACCCCCCTTGCAAAACCAGGTTGTTTTGTGATAGGTAAATTTGAAGTCGCCTCAATAGGTTTTGGGCCCTTGCCTGCCGCGGGTACTTGACCCACCCAAACAAGTGAGGTACCATTTTTCTTTGAAGACTTTGGGGCATGCGGGCTGGGTGGAATTTTGTGGATCCACACAGATTCCAGAACTTTCCACCACAGAAATGTGAGGAAAATGTGTTTCTTTTAACAAAATTTTAGGTTTGCAAGCGATTCTGGGTAACAGAACCTGGTGAGAGACAGTCAAGTCACCCCATCCTGGATTCCCCTGGGTGTCTACTTTTCAAATATATATAAGTTTGCTAGGTTTCCCAAGGTGCCGTCAGAGCTAGGGTTCAAAATCTACAGCTAGACACTTTGGAAAAAAAGGGTCGGTTTTCACTGTGAAAATGTGGTGTGTCCATGTTGCGTTTTGGGCCGTTTCCTGTCGCGGGTCTTAGGCCTACCCACACAAGTGAGGTACCATTTGTATCGGGAGACTTAGGGTAATACAGAATTGTAGAGCAACTGTTATTACCTATTGACTTTCGATGCATTTCTGCCTTCCAAATGATAGACAATGTGTAAAAAAGAAGTCATTTTGAAAAATGACCTATTATTCCCATGCTAGTATGGGTACTCACAATTTCGGAAATGTGCAAATATCTACTGTTTCTAAACTCTATATTTTGTTCCAATTTCAGAAATACATAGGTGTCTTTCATACCGATTTTTCCATGTATATATTTTCCCAAATTAATTGCTATATACCCAGTACATAATAAAAAACCATTGCAAGACGCTGCTCAGTTATTGGCTCTGGGTTCGTCGGGTTCTTGGTGAACCTACAAATCCTATATATCCGCACCACTAGAAAGGTCCAGCAGATGTAACAGTATATTGCTTTCAAACAGTTGTTATAATTAGAAGAAGTTACAGGTGAAAACGTTGACACAAATGGCTGTTTTTTTCAACTAATTTTCAATTTTTCCTATATTCAACAGTTAGTTTCTATAAAGAAACCTTGAAGAATCTACACAAATGACCCCCTGCTGAATTCAGAATTCTATCTACTTTTCTAAAATGTATAGCTTTTCAAGATCCATTATTGCTTTCATACTCATTTCTACCATTCACTGGAAAGAGGTTGAAAGCACACAAAATAGCAAAAATAGGCTATGTCCCAGAAAAATGCCAAAACTGTATACAAATGTTGGTTTTCTGACAAACGTTTGCATGTCCCTGAAAGCTGGGGAGATGGTGATTTCAGCACCACAACCCCTTTATTGATACCATTGGCAGGGAAAAAAACAGACGCTTCCATCTGTGGCCCTTTTTTCCCATTTTTCCCCCAAAATACCCAAATGTACCTGTAATTTGACTAATTTCTGGGTCCCCTCCAAGGGAATCCACAAACCCTGGGTACCTTTAGAATCCCCATGATGTTGGAAAAAAAGGACGCAAATTTGGTGTACATACCTTATGTGGTAAAAGGGTTACAGGGGCCTAAGAGCGAACTACCCCAAATAGCCCAAAAAAGGCTTAGCACGGGGCGGGGAGGGGTGGGGGGGAGTGGGGGGGGACGGCCAAGCAGCGAAGGGGTTAAAGCCTTCCCCCCACTGCTTGCTTCAGGTAAGGCTGTATTTTATGCTATCTAATATGATGTTATCAGCCCCTGGAGGCCTCCCCGTGCTGTATATTTTGCTAGGTCTGCTTCCCATGACAATTGGTAGATATGTTTGTTAAGTGCGCTTTTGATTGCAACATAACTTAGGCCCCCTCGCCCCCAGTTTTGTGTTGCCAGGCCCAATGTTTCCATTGCTTCCTGCATATATGTTTTCCATGGATTGGTTGCCTCTTCATAAATGGGTTTTGGCATGCCCTTTATGCTTCCAATTGGTGCATTCAAGACTTGATAATAATATTTTACCTGCATTCCCAGGCCTTCATAGTGTTGTTGCGCCAGACCAAAACTCCAAATGAATCAGGCTGTTCCGGGTGTGTTTTGGTAGCTTAAATATGCATTTGTACACCTGGCATTGTGATTTCTCTAGTATGATATCCATCTTGCCAGGTAATGCCTGCTGTGTATATACCCTTAATTTGGACTGTATGACTCTTCTTATTGGGAGTCTCGTTGGACTGTGCAATTTCTCGTGGAGTTTGCAGAAAGTATAGATTGTCGACGTGCCTTTGAGTTAAATTGTTGTAGGTGTAAGGATGCTTTTCCGGTATCGCTAAGCCACCCATCTGTCTGTCTGTCCAGCTGTAAGTCTGTCCACCCATCTGTCCGTCCGCCTGTCTGTCTGTCTGTGCCTGTCTATCTATCGCTAAAGTAAGTTGTGATATTAAATCTATACGGACTTACATATTCTTGCCTTTATGTGGTAATCGACATTCGCTCTATGCTGTTTATGTAGGTCAATATTTTTGTACTCAATATTCTGACTATCAACCTCATTTGGGTTTGCCGTCTATCCTTAGCAGATCATACACCACTTATCATTCGATTAGGTGAGGCCACGGCAGAGGAAACCGCCAGCATTCAAAGCTTGTACCTGGGCACATCCTGGCAGGAGGGAAAAACACCTGGCCTTAATATGTGACTACTTAGAATGGCTGCAGGTTCTTGGCACTGACTACTGCTGGTTTCTGATTCATTCCATGTGCCCCTTTCTGCTTGTTGGGGGATGATAGGATTTCTCTAGCACTGTGATGGTAACACCTCCTCCCCCAAGCAGTGGGCTAATCTTGTTAGCCACGCCAGAAGAGGGTATTTTTTGTTCTAGTTATAGTTGTTATATCATAGCGCCTAGAGACACCTAACTGCATGAAGCACTGTTTATAAGTGCTGCTTATAAGCGCTTTTCATCATCCATCTCTCCTTGGGACACATGAAACTCTATTTTCTATACATTTCTTTGCAGTCTTACCACAAATATTCATCACTCTCACTCTGTGTCTTGGTTGGTACAATGTTTGCTTTCTATTTTCAGAAAATGCTGCCTCGAATAATGCTCACCTTTTGTATGTACAGCGCACAGTACACACTGAACTGTGTTTTGATTTTAAATAAGCAACAGATTTTACTATTGCCTTTACAAGGATGACCGGCTGAGTCAGCACTCCCATTTTTTGATCCTGTGTTGAGAGGGTTACGCACAAACCTCTACTCCTTACACTCAACCCACTGAGTTGCCCTACTATCACAGGTATCTTTGTTCCCATCTATCGGTCATTGCTTCCTCACTCTACGGTCATCTCTTTCTCTTCTCCTCTATGTTGTTGTTCTGCTGTATCCTCTTATTCTGGTGTGTGCTTCCATTTGCTGAACATTTCATTTTTGTCGTAGGTGACTACCTCTTTTCTTTGTATTACTGCCTCTTTATCCCACTAATTTTACTACTGCCTACCCATAACTCAGGTTTTCATATTTCTTTACTTGTGATTTCTTTGCAACCAAATTCCCGATAAAACTTCATAGCCATTTTACATCAAGTGTAGATTCCAATGCCAATAGCAACCATTGTATGCCAGTTAAGATGCCATGGACTCAGGCTTTACATGTCTAAGGGGTACCTCGAACCCGGTCACATAGAGAACTCAAAACTTACATATTCACCATATTCTGGTGTTAATAAGGTGACTCCAATAACTCTACACTAATTTCACGTTTCCTGGCTCCTGCTACCCCTTAAAAGGAATGGTTACATATGTCCCTATATACTCATCTTCTAACGCACTCTGACACATCCACTGTGGGAAAGGTTATATCACTATACACGGGCCCAACTTGCTGAGTGGTGACCCCCAAAAGATATTGTACTAAATTCGACCCCAACAATGAAGAGCAACTTTTAATAAAAGTAGGTCAGTTTCTTGTCTGAGTGTACGTAGTGATTTCCCAGAAGTGTTTTCCAAAAAATTAGGATTGCTGAAACAATTTCTGCACAAAATAAAACTAAAATCTAACACCATACCTGTAGAACATAAAACATGCCCCATTGCCCTCCCAGGAAAGATCCCTTAAAGAAGGAACTTGACACATTTTAGAAACAAGGGGTAATAGAGCAAATTGAAAAATCTGAATGATTGACTCCTGTAGTTATTGCCACGAAAGATGGGGTAATGGCATATGCCTTTGTGTTGACCTCACGGACCTTAATTCTAACATATAGGTGGATAGACACCCTCTACGAAGGATCAATGAAATGCTTAGTGGTATTCATGCTGCTATATAATGTAACATTCTAGATCTTCTATTTTCCTCCAGGTTGCCCTAAAAACAGAGTTCAAGTCTCTTACGTCATTTATGTCTCCCTTTGTAAGATGCAGTTTGGTTTAGCTTCCGTGCGAGGGGTATTCCAGAGGGTGATGTAACATGTACTACTTGGTCTGCAAAACGTACTGTGTTTTCAAGATGACACACTTATATATGGTTCATCAGAAGTTCAGCATGATAATTACTTAAGGAAGGTTTTTACTAACCTTAGAGATGTATGTCTTACTATCAAGATGGTTAAATGTAAGATACAAGTCATATCCGTAGAATACCTGGGTTACAAAATTTCTCAGGAAGAGGGTTAACCAAAATACAACCTAAATGATTCTGTTAAAGATCAATCTTCTCCTTCTAATAAAGAGGTAATTTAATCATTTTTGGGATTCTCGGAGTACATGCCCAAATATGTTAAGAACATTGCTGACCTTGCCCATCCCCTGTGGGTATTAATTAAAAAAGGCATTTTATTTGATTGGAACCCAGAGTACCAAAATGCCTTTATGAGAGTCAAAAATGCCATAGTCAGTGCTCACAGCATTGGAAATTTCAGTATCAAATTTAAGACCATACTTACCACTGATACGAGCAATAAAGCCTAGGGGCTACATTATCGCAGATTGGAAAAGAAAGAATAATGGAATTAACATCTAGACCTCTCTTAGGGTCTGAACATAACTATAACTATTGTGTGGGGGAAAAGGAAGCATTAGCTCACTGCTGTTCAATCAATAATTTCAAAATTTACCTGTGGGTCTGCTGTTGAGAATGGATCAAAAACCATTATTATCAGCATTCTTCACCAATGTTATTGAGAGAACTATTCCCTGGATAGCCAGAATGGTCTTGGGACTTGAGGGAATTCATTTTAAAAAGGAATATGTTCCAGATACTAGTAACCTTGTAGCAGAGTGCCTTTCCCGCATACCTGTTGAAAGTTGTGTACAAGAAATGGTTGTACCTGAAGAATCTGTGTTTACAGTGAATATTCCTGCTTCTGGAGAAAGAACAGAAAGTGTTCCAGCCAATCTTTTACAATTGCATTTCCAAGTATTTGTGGATCCACGCAGATTCCAGAACTTAGCCACACAGAAATTTGAGAAAAAATTATATTTTCATCAAAATTTGAGGTTTGCAGGGGATTCTGAGTAGAGAAACGTTGTGCCTGAAGAATCTGTGTTAACAGTGAATATTCCTGCTTCTGGAGAAAGAACAGGAAGTGTTCCAGCCATCCTTTTACAATTGCATTTCCAAGTAAAGGATATAATTGTACATGGGTGGTGGGAAAAGTGCAAGGATTTACCTGAAGATGTTCTTCCTATTAGAATGTGAGAAATTAATTAACAATAGAAGGACATCTTATCATGAGGTCATGCAAAATTGTACCCCATGAAGTATTGTGGGAACGCATTGCTGATATTGCCCAGGTGGGTCAAATGGGAAGAATCCTCACAAAAAATAATGTGCGAGCTGAGCACTGGTGCCCCAATTTTATTGTAAAGCCTAAGGCGAGGGGAATATTATGAATGTAAGTTGAGTGACAAGACCAAGTCTACCCACAAGGCTCCAATATCTCCAGTTAAGGTTCCAGTTAAACCCTGGGATACACTTGGTCCAGACATTTTGAGACCCATTATTTTACCAGCAAATAAATGCTTGTTCTAGTGGACTACCATTTGCATTGGATCAACACCAGATCAGTGAGCAATATCAATACTAAAACTCTATTAGATTTCCTTATTATAGACACATTGTCTGTTGAGGGCATACCCAGCACAATTGTCCATGATAACGGGTGCAGTTGACTTCTGAAGTGATATTGGCAGTGGTCAGGCTATGCAGGTAGATGCAGCGTTGGTAGGGGTTTGGCTGAGCAGGAAGATGCAGCATTGGCAGGGGTCGGCTGTGTGGGTAGATGCAGTATTGGTGTGGGTCAGGCTGTCTAGGTAGATACAGCATTGGTAGGGGCTGGCTTGTGTGGGTAGATGTGTATAGGCACCTGTCAGGCTGTGAGGGTATATGCATATTAGCCAGGAGTCAGGATGTTTGGATAAATGCAGTATATTGGCAGGGGTCGACAGTGCAGGTACATGCAAAATAGACAGGGGTGGGTTGTGCGGGTAGATGCTCATAAACAGCTGTCAGGCTGTGCAGGTAGATGCAGTATTGGCAGGGATCGGCTGTATTGATAGATGCGTCAGTGAGAGAAGTCAGGATGTCTGGGTAGATGCAGTATATTGGCAGGGGTTGGGTTTTACCCGTAAATGCTGTATAGACACCTAATTGGCAGGGGTTGGGTTTTATGGGTAAATTCAGTGTTGTCAGTGGTTGGGGTTTCTAGATAGATGTAGTATTGGCAGCAGTCGGGCTGTGTTCGTAGATGTAATATAGGCAGAAGTTGGGCGGTACAGGTAGATGCAGCATTGGCAGGGGTCAGCAGTGTGGGTAGGTGCAGAGTAGGCAGGAATCGGATGTCTGGGTAGATGTAGTATATTGGCTGTGGTTCGGTTTTGCTGGTAGATGCAGTGTTGGCAGGAGTCAGAAGGTGGGTAGATGCAGTATTGGCAGGGGTCTGGCTGTGAGTGTAGATGCAGCAGTGGCAAGGGTTGGGTTGTTGTGAGGGTAAATGCAGTATATTGGCTGGGGTCTAGCTGTGAGAGTCGATGCAGCAGTGGCAGGGGTTGTTGTGTGGGTGGAAGCAGTATCGGCAGGGGTCCGGCTGTGAGGGTTTCAGCAGGGGTTGGGTTGTTGTGAGGGTAAATGCAGTATATTGGCAGGGGGCTGGCAGTGCCGTAGATGCAATATCAGCAGGGGTCTGGCTGTGAGAGTAGATGCAGAAGTGGCAGGGGTTGGATTGGGCGGGTAGATGCAGTGTTGGCAGGAGTCAGAAGGTGGGGAGATGCCGTTTTGGCTGAGGTCTGGCTGTGAGAGTAGATGCAGCAGTGGCAAGGGTTGGGTTGTTGTGAGGGTAGATGCAGTATATTGGCAGGGGTCTGGCTTTGAGAGTAAATGCAGCAGTGGCATGGGTTGTTGTGTGGGTGGATGCAGTGTTGGCAGGAGTCAGGAAGATGGGTAAATGCAGTATCGGCAAAGGTCTGGCTGTGCCGTAGATGCAATATCAGTATCAAACTACAGGAGGTAGCCCATATACCCTAAGGAGACTAGGGCAATCATCTGTAACATACAACAATGTCTCAAAAGGGTGTTATTTGGAGGTCAAATACATGTAGCACAATTCATTGCTGAGAATTCAATCAAAAGGGGAGAAAACCAGGGAGACATTTCTTTTGTGATATAAATTGTATTTTAGGGAATATACATATTTGACATATTAAGCTTCATATGTACAAGCATATGGAACGGTAGCACTGTGTTACATTGAATGACATGAAACCTGTCAGATACTGTGCACAAATGCTTGTGAAGGATTGTGACAGCACAAGTGACACGTGAGGAAGTATGTACAGCAATAGTGACGGGCGCAACACGAAACAAGTGGAGTTAAAATTACATATTTAGGATACCCAAACTTTAAATGGTAGTGAATAAAAAAAATAATCAAGGGGGGTGTCCTTGAAGGGGGCGCCAAGAATTCCGCTGTAGAAGTCAACGGCGTTTCGGCCTGTAGAGGTATTAGGCCATCATCAGGACCAGGTTACAGTTACTTATATGGCAGTGGCGAGAGGGTGTACTTTCAGAATTCCGGTAGGGGCAAGGTCCAAAGTGTTTAAGGATAGGACCTGTGGAGGTGTTGCTGGACGGGACGTCAATTGGGGAATCAGCTTGAAGAGGCGAGGTGCATGGTGATGCGCCTCGCCTATTCAAGCTGATTCCGACAAGTGATCCTACCAGCACCCCTTGGGTTTTCGTGACTGGAGCGATGCCCTGTATCCCTCGCTGATTTTCTTGGCTTTGTGGTGGATTCAGTTCCGGCAGGGGTCAGGCTGTGCGGTAGATGCAGTATCGGCAGAGGTCAGTGAGGCTGTGCTGTAGATGCAGCAGTGTCAGGGGTCAGGAGCTGATGGAGCAGTAAAGGTAGGGGTCAGTGGCTGTGCGGGAAGGAGCATTATTGACGGGGGAAGGGACTGTGTGGGAAGGATCAGTTTGACTGCCTAGTCTCAACCAGTGCTGTTCTCCTCTACTTCAGCTGCAGTTACTCCTGAGTTGAGGAATTCACTCTGATCCCCTCTCTCTTGTTTTCACAGGGTGGACAAGTTCTTCGCCTGCACCGCCCCAAGGTGAGTACTTTCCGCTGCTTATTTCTGAAGGGTTGACAAATCAACATACTGAGGGCCAGATTTACTCATTTTTTAAACAACGCAACACATCAACCAAATGTGCTGCGCTGTATTGCAGAAGGGAGGAAACACAGCACAGAGCCTTAGCTGCAAAGATTGACCTGCTGTAGCTGTCATCCCAACCCCTGGAGCACAAACAGGCTGCCTTGTGCAACACACAACCTTGCTCCATGGAACAGAGATGAGTGTGCACTGTCTAGCCTAGGAGTGGTACTGGAGCAATACTCTTCCAGTACAAAATCCTATATCTAGACCAATTCATCAGGATCCTGCGCATTGGACGTGTGCTGTGCACTTCAGCAAAAATGCAATGAGAGACTAACACATCAGGGGCGTAACACAGGCCCCCGCAGCCCCGTGGTGCGGGGGGACCCCCAAGCTCCAGGGGGCCCCCTCAGCACAGCACTCAGGCTGCAGAGCTCCTGTTTGAGCCCGGAGGGGGCCCCTCCACGTGTCTTGCAGGGAGGCCCCCTCGAGTTTCGTTACGCCAGTGTAACACATTCTCCCCAATTAACTCCTGCTTGAAGGAGGCATTGGTTGTTGATGCAAAGCCCAGACTTTGCATCTAAACCTATGGGAATTTATGCTGCTTCACCCCAGTAATACCCCTTGATACCAAGCAGTGCAAGCAGGTTTCTGCACTGAGAAAAAGGTACCATTCCAGCCCAAATCACCTTTTGCGGTGGATAGGAAATACCCTTGATAGATTTTTTTTTTTTACTTTATTTACCGTTTTGAACAAATCATAGCAATATTACCATAGGTGGTCACAGTTTTGACAGATCAATCGTAGAAAGTGCAGCGTATCATACAGTAACAACATAAAGTCTGGCTCGGCCTGCATCAACAATCAAAGGATTAACAGCCAGGGTTATAGCCTTGAAATGGAAAGCACAGTCTCCACGGCCTCCCTCCAACCACCAACCAATGTCCTGTGTCGCTCTGTATCGGGGTCCCGGACCCATTGAAACCCAATAATCACAGAAGGGACCATAGAGAGGTAGGGGATCAAGTACCACTCGACCGGGGATCGTTCAAGGCAACAGAGTTTAGAGGAGCATGAATCATCCTATCCAACCACTGTGGGGGTGATGCCCTATTCCAGCAGTGTGTCAGAGTTATGGCGAATAGACTCCACATATGCCCTGTATGGACCCCAAATGTCCTTGGGGCGGGAGGAGCTAGGTAGGGTACTGAAATAAACCTCACTGTTGATATTACAGTGTGCTAGGCTATTTAACCAATTCGGCAATGTGGGAGCTGTCTTGAGGCCCCCGTGGATCGCTATTTCTTGCTTGGCCAATAAAAAACTGAGGGCTGCGAATTTCCTAATTTTTTTGGGGAAGTTCACTGCATATCCTAAAGGTGCCACCTCCGGTATGGGGATAAGGGACAGTGTAGTCATGTCACCTAGCGCTTTGTGAACTTTTTCCCAGTATGGTTGTATAACAGAGCAGATCCAGGTGAGGCGTGCAAAATCTGCGTGGGGCATCGCATTTGCGGCAGGTGTGAGGCCTAGTCGGGTCGAGTCTGTGTACTTTGACCGGTGTGATGTATAGTCTACGGAGAAACTTAAAATGTAGTAATTTATGCCTGCTGTTTAGCGAAAAATCTCTTGTGACTGCACAGCATTTGGCCCATTGTTCGTCGGCGATGAGGCGGGCCAAAGCCTCCTCCCAGTCCCTTCAGACCTTGTCATCACAAATCGGTAGCATCCCGGAGCAAGCCTTGTAGAGTTTAGATACAGGGTGTACCCCATTCTCGCTTTCAATAATGAGCGAAAGGGGAGTGAACGAATCTGGTTCAATGGGAAACCCTGGAATCGCGGCTCAGAGATCCATCCGAACAAAAAGCTGTCCATGAACGTAGCGTCATGAAAGCGGTCGCCCTCCGTAATAGAAAAGATATGTCCGTTGGGATACAGGTCTCCCAGTTTTGTGACGTCAATTTTGGATAGAAAGCGCTGTACCAGACTCTCACCTGTTATGAGAAGCCAGCGGGCATTGGGTAGAGAAAGCGCCGAGGAATGCAGCGTCTGGGCACCAGGGAGTCGTGTAAGTTTGCTCCATGCCCAGCTGGTAGCGGAGACCATCTGTATATCGTTCGGGTCCCTGGAAATCCCCTTCGGCAAGACAGTGGACAGCCAGTCAGGGAGAACAAAATCCGCCTCTGGGCGGAGGAAAGGGATCCTGGCCTCGGGATGGTACCATGCAAAGGCGTAGCTGCATTGCAACACGAGGTAGTATAGATGGAAATTTGGCACTCCATAGCCTCCCCTCTCATAGGGAAGTGTGAGAACCTGCCAGCGAGCGAGTGCTTGCTTGTCCCCCCAGACCAATCGTATAAGGTGCGTTTGTATCTTGGAGAAGAAACTGTTAGGGAGGGGAATAGGGATGTTATTAAAAAGATATAAAAATTTGGGTAGGACTACTATCTTGATTATAGCGGCTCTGACGGCGATGGATAAAGGCAGCCGAAGCCAACGTTCCACCTAGGTCGCAAGTGTTTCAACTGCCTGTCCATAGTTGAGACGAATGATCTTATCAGTGTCTAAGTGGACGTGAATGCCTAGGTATTTAACAGAGTCTGAGCACCACTCAAGAGGGAACTCACATTCCCAGTGGGTCGTATTGGAAGTTAAGGGAAAAATAACTTACTTTCGCCAGTTAATGCCAAGATCAGAGTGCTGCTCGAACCTGAGAATCTCTCTAATGTGCGGGCTCTAAATTCACCTTGGGTTCCCGAACATACAATATGGTGTCATCTGTGTAGAGCGAAACTAATAAGGGCCCAGTGTTGAACTGGAGGCCACTCCGCAGATGCCTCTCCTGGAAGTGACAGATCAGGGGGTCCATGGCAAGAATGAATAATACAGGGGACAAAGGGTACCCCTGTCGCGTGCAGCAGGATAAGGGGAAGGGCCGGGAAAGCGTGCCATTGAGGCAAAGTCTCGCTGTGGGGTGACTGTACAGAAGCGCCATGGTAGCTATGAGTCCCATCAGCATACCCATGGGGCGCATGACCGACATGAAGAAAGGCCATTCCAGGGTATCAAAGGCCTTTTCAGAGTCCAAAAGAATTGCCGCAGCGGGAACCTCGGGGCTTATTCTATGAAGGACCGAGAATAGCGTTCTGAGATTCAAAGACGTCGACCGATGGGGGACGAAGCCGGATTGAGCCGGTGAAATAATGTATTCCATCAATTGGGATAAGCGGTTGGTGACAATTTTGGCAAGTATTTTATAATCCAAATTGAGAAGGGATAAGGGTCTGTACGACCCGTATAATGTCGGGTCCAGGCTTGGGTAGAAGTATGATAACTGCTTCGCGAAGCGTATGGGGCAGGATCTGTTTTTCGAGGGCTTCTGCGTACACATCGATTAGATGTGGCGGTAACAATTCTTTATAGGCTTTGTAGAATTGCCCAGTAAAGCCATCTAGCCCAGGGGCATCAGCCTCAGAGATCGGTTTGGCCAAGAAATCCTGCATACTTTTTTCAAAGTATACCAGCGCAATCTCGGAGAGATAGGCTTCCTGTGCCTTGGGGTCTTGCCCTACTTTAGAGGTATATAAAGATGTGAAATAGGCAAGGAATTCTTCACGGATCTCCGTGGTGCAGTGAAGTAACAGATCGGTGGAGGAGCTTAGCTCGGTGAGGTATGCTTTACTATATGGAGGTCGAAGCATCTGAGCTAGAACTCGTCCAGGACGTTCTCCCTCACCATAGCGCCATGCGGTTTGATATTTACCCAAAAAGAGGATCTTGCGATCCGCTGCATCTCTATATTCCGTAAGGAGCGTCAATCGTTTCCCCGTCGCATCAGGGCAGGGGGATCGTCGCGTTGCATTGTTGAAGTCAGTGAGATCATGCTCTAACCGTGCTAGCGTAGTGCGGAGAGCCTTAAGAACCCCTGAATGTTTAGCGATGCACACTCCCCATATGTATGCCTTGAATCCCTCCCACAAAACTGCCCAAGTGTCAACTGAGCCTGTGTTAATAGTAAAGTAATCTTCAACGGCCTCAAGTACCTCAGCGTCGAGTAAGTCGTCACCGGGGGCGCGACTAGAAAAGCACCACTGCCTCTCATACCCGTCGGGACGTGGAACCTGAAGGAGCTTTACCGGGAAGTGGTTGGAGTACGTTCTCGGGGTGTCACAATAGAATGGTACCAACTGGAGACCCCAGGGGAGAGAAGCCAATAGTCAATTCTAGTCCAAGTGTTGTATTGGCCTGCATAGTATGTGAAGTCGGTGTGGGATGGATTGCATTTGCGCCAAACATCAATTAGAGAGAATTGGTCGCACAGGTCCAACAGAGCACGGCAAGCACGGGGCTTAGTGCCATGGGATTTGGCCAGTGCTATCCAATTCGGGATTAAGGAGTAGATAAAAGTCCCCACCCACCAGCAGGGAAATGGGATCCAATTTTGAAAGCTGGGCATGTAGAGCATGAAAGAATTCTGGTGAATCACTGTTCGGGGCGTACACATATGCCAACGCAACACTAAGGTCCATTAGTGCCCCCGCCACGATTATGTATCTACCTTCGCTGTCCGTGATGACTGAGTGACAACTAAAGGGAACTCTCTTATGAACAAGGATGGCCGTGCCCCTGGCATAATTGCTAAAATTTGTGAAATACCTGTGAGCTCCCCATCCTGAAGCAAATCAGACCAAGTTGGATTTGGGGAAATGCGTTTCTTGCAGAAAAGCAATCTCTACATTGTGTCGGAACAGATAGTGAATTACTTGCCGTCTCTTACGGTTATCGTTGAGACCCCGGACATTCCAGGACATCATAGATAAGCTGGAGGGGCTGTCAACATTTCCTAGCTGAGTCATCTAGTGGACGCGGTACATATAAGAGATGCAGGCACCAACCATTAAATTTGGACTGCGACAGTGAACAAATCAAAGAGTAAACATCAACTGCAATGTCATGGCAGTTAATACCCCCACCCAACCTCACTACAAAAAAAGCGAGGCAGAACCCCAATAGACAGTATAACGTATAGTACCAAGCAACTCTAAAATGGAAAGAAAAAGCCCTGAAACGGTACTTCCGTTTGACCAAAAGCAAACCCAAGGTATACACCATGAGGGGTGGCAACGTCACGACAGCCAATCAGCTATTTGAAACATATAAAAAATTATGAGTATTAACATCCCTTTAGAATTCTGCAAAGACATAGAAGAACCAGTCAGCAGAGATATCCGGTTCCAGAGCTAGAGAAAAGTTCCATGCTGGCTTTGGAGCCGCTATGTGGGGGAGAGGGTCTACTCCCGCCTGATGCCGCCTGTTTGTTGTTTTGTTTATAGCGTGGCAAAAGTCCTGAATATCGGTGGGATTCTCGAAGATGCGAGCCCGGCCCTCAACGTCGACTCTTAATCTGGTGGGGTATAAAATGGCATATTTCAAACCCAAGTTCCTGAGGGTGGCCTTTACCCCATTGTATTTGCGACGGGCCTCTTGCACCATGATGGTAAAGTCTGGGAAGAAAGCAAGCTTTGAGCCCTGCCACGTTCCCTAGCGAGGCGCAATGCAGTGTCTCTATCCCGAAACTTCATGATGCGTGCAATGATAGAGCGTGGGGGACAGCCTGGGTTGGGTCGGGCCCCAGGGAACGATGGGTGCACTCCACAACAAATCTTGGGGTAAAGGACCCCTTACCAAACAGGTTAGAGAGGAGAGTCTCAACAAAGAAGTCCGGGGAGAGGAGTTGGCCTAACGGCTATGGCGCTCGACCTCGGACCTGGGGAACTGGGTTCGAGTCTCGATAATGATGCTAAACATCCTGTTATTCTGGGCAAATCACTTAATCTCCCTGTGCGTAACAAAAAATTAATGTGTGTCCTCATGTAACGTAACTGGTGCTATGTAAAGTGCTCTGATACCTGATTGGAATCGGGTCAAGTTCGCGCTATATAAAACTCTGCAAAAAAAAAAAAAAGAAAGGCCACCCGTTGCTGTGGTCTCCGGCACACCTAGGATGCGTATGTTATTGTGCCGGCTGCGCGCTTCAAGGTCCTCGTTTTTAATAGCCACCTCCTTGAGGATGTGCTCCACCCGTTCCAGTTGTTTCATGGACTGCATGGTGCCATCTTCTATATCCTCGGCGACATCCAGGCGTCTGTCATGCACTTGGATTTTGGCCCCCAAAGTCGCCATGTTCCTATCAAGGGTGTCAAACCACCCATCTAGGGCACGAAAGCCCGCTCTCATCTCTTGAAGCAAGGAGGTTGATGGGGCGGAAGGATCTTCAGTGCGGTCCGGACCCTGTTCGCCATCTGCCATGATGGAGCTGTCATCGGTAACCCTCTCCACTAACTTCTCAAATGGAAGGGTCGTATGTTTGGGATCCTTGCGTCCATACCGCAGCCCAGCAACGGAAGCTAGGCCATAGAGGAGTGGGCCGTGTACGTGAAGGGGGAGGCGAGCAGGGCCAAACCAAGGATCAGGAATGCATAGAGCAAGGGTCCCTTCGCACCATGTGGCAGGTATTCGATCGCTTCTGATGGCACCAGGTACGTGGGGTTGCCGACACCCCGAAGGGCAGGAGCGCTGGTCCAGACTTCAAATATATTGCTCGAGGTCAGGTCTAGGGTAAGGTGCAGGTAAATGTAAATGTAAATGTAAATTTGATACTTGTATAGCGCACTACTCACCCGCAAGGGTCTCAAGGCGCTTGTACGAATACCGCTGTGGAACCCATCCTGGCTTTCCCTGTGAGGCGTCCACTCCTGGGCACCCCCAAGGTGGAGGCCAGGCATCCTTAGCGTTGTGGGGGCCGTTGTGGAGATTAAGCAAGCTATTGCCCAGAGTTGCAGAGTGGGACTCCATGATTGGAATAGGCACCGAGGCGAGAATTATCAGGTCCGTGGAATTTTTGAGCCCAAGGCCCACCGAGGCGGGGCATTGAACCCTGGTCCCGGGCTAGACCTCTGCATCAGGGTCTGCCGCTCTAATCATTGAGCCACACTTCTCCAGGTGGACAACAGAGCCTCCGCTTTGGTGTGCCGGGGACCAGCCAGGGACTGTGCCAGGTGAGGATGCGTGGGCCCCGCAGTTCAATGCGCTGTTCTGATCGCCCCAAAGGCGGCACAGTAGGGAGGCTCCAACAGCTGAAAGCGGGGGAGTCTAGGCACTCCTCAGAGATAGACGGGAGCCAACAATGTGGTAGTGGCGGGGCACCGCCAGTGAAATGCGGGCCCCGGCGGCAACCTGAAAGGTGGTGTGCGCCTCGGTGGAACGGCAGGCAGTATCTTGATGTGGAAGGAGTCCAGAAATGGAGTTGTATATGGCCACAGGGTGTGCTGTGGAGGGTCGCGCGGTAGCGGGGGACGTGTCGGGAGCAATCTGGGCGCAGTTGGGAAACAGGCCACCACAAGCTTCTCACCCGGCTTCGCACCCTTCAGCGGCCGGTTGGGTGCCTCCCGGGCTCACCCGCGGGCCCTGTCTACGCGGGGCCCAAGGGACGGGGCGGGAGCGTGTGGGGTGCCCGGGGGCAGCCCAGAGCGGCCGCACCCCGCCTAGGTCGACATATGCTCCGAAGGAAGGGAGAGCGAGGAGGCGGCCTGAACCTGCACCCGGTCTACTCACCGCCGCCTGTAGTCCCCACACGACCTCGGTTGCAGGCGCTGTGCTTCACTCCTCCTCCGCTACGCCTCCCGTGAAGGCTCAGGCCATCGGCGCCATTTGCACCCCTTTGTGCCCGCTGGTCACCAGATCTCCACCATGGAGGCACTGTGTCGTCGTCTGGGCGGATCATTGCGCACAGCAGCACCTCCGCAACTTCTGCGGCGCAAATTTCGGTAGCTCTCCTGTCGATAGCGCGAGGGATGGGGCTTCATAGCTGACTCGGCTGGCGATGCTTCAATGCCGCACGGCCATCTTGGTTGGCGGCTTGGCCACGCCCCCCTACCCTTGCTAGACTTGGAATCACTTTGTGTCTACCAAATGCTTTAGTAAATCTGAGCAAAACCTGGAGGGAGGAGAGGTCACGCCTGTGGGTGTTGGTGAGTACTGTGAAAACGTGATGTAATGTCCAGTCAGCTGACGAGATAGCTTAGTTAGTTTGCTGGTTGATACTAACAATTGCAAATAAACCAACAAAATACAAAACATTTGATGGCGAGGACTCTATAGGTTGTATGTCAGAATATCATATACATAAATACCGTCTAACATGCATTTTGGGTCATACAAATCATTTACAAAATTCTCTTTCCATTTAATGTAAAGTTTCTATTACTACTCCATTGGGTAGATATTTTTGTAAATGACATTTAGGACTCGATATTTATGTCAATGATATCCTGATATCACACGGGTACAAACCTTATTCTGCACTCAGACAGGCATATTCCACATGTATCTACTGATATGTTCCGGTCCCTACACTTTGTGCAGGAGCGTAGCTTCAGAAGGGGTGTTGGGGTGTGATGCCCCCAAATACATCCATTCTTGGCTTGGTATTTGGGTCAGGGGCCTTGAGGTGGGTATGCTATGTCTGTGTCGTTTTATCTCATTGTCCTGATTTCACTGAGATTTTAACTTGTTCATTTTTTGGATCTGGAGCTTAAATATATGGTGACCGGTTTTGTAAAAAACAGTAGTAAATCGGCACCCACATAAGTACTTCTGGAATGGATGCAATATGTCGGAATTGACAGATATTGGCTCCTGTCGGCTTGGAAAGCTGTGCCAGTGTCAGTTTCCAAGGATGCTTCTGACACCCAAACACCCAAAAGGGGATGGGATAAATACTTGCGAATAGTCTAACCAGTGGCGATTGTTTGGGGTAACATTCAATTTTTCTGTTTATATAATTCCTCACCACCAGGCTAGGCCTGACCAGGATGTCACCTAGTTGTGATGGACAATTAAAAAGAAGTCATGCAACCATTAACTCCAAATAGGGTGGACGGTCGGACAACTTATCTCCAATGGCTCCTGCTCTATCGGGCGATTGGAGGACGTTTCACACTAGTGAAGTAAAATTTGCAGTACACCTGACCCAAAATCAGACGTTCAGACCATGAGATTGGGGGGCAAGGTACGCAGTTGCTGTTGTGACATAGAACCTTGTCTGCCAAACTCCTAATCAGCCTTCGAGGCCTACCTGATTCAAATCAGTACTGACCCTGCTCTTCAAGGGAACAGTCCATCTCAAACCTTGGTCATCTCACTCATTCACCATGTGGCACACCGCATTTTTAGTGGGGAAATTTAAGATTTACTCTCCCCCCTCGCCCCTCGAAACTCACTGACTAAGCTATGCCCATGCCTTTGTGACACTATCATTCTTAGCATTTCCTTTGCATGTTTCTTGTGTTGTGATCCTGCAAGGTGTAGGTTTCCATGTGGTTCGGTGTTTTCTTGTTGTTCCTGTCCAGTTGTTACATTCGGCCACTGTCTGCTGTAGTGTTGCGCTCTAGTCCTCACGCGCTACGTGGTGACGTAGCGCGTGAGGACGCGTGAAAACGGGCAGAAGGCGCATGCGCGAAGCGAACTGGACCCGCGAGGTCGCGTCTTTCCCGGCGCTCTCTCGCTGATAAGAAATAAAGAATATTTCTTGCAGTATTCGCACTCCTGGTGGTAATTGATGATGAGCAGTACTAGCAACATTACAGTGGCGATGAGAGTTGGGATCTGAGAGGAGTAATGAGAAAAAAAAGGGGGAACTTAATCACAGTCACCTCACCAAGAAGTGCTGTCTGGCTGGGAAGGCACCAGAGAGGACCACAGGAGGGGAACCACCTTCAAGGAGCATAATACGGTGGGAGAGCGTGGCAGAGGCAGCAACAAGGGACAGAAGACAACCACAGGGTGAAGTGCCAGGTGGAAATAAATAAATAAATAAATAAATAAAATGAAGAAGACCATCTCCAACCCAAAGAGACCCTGGCGGAAGCAGCAGCACGCAGAGACAGGGGAGCGGGAGAGCCCCGACAAGATCAAGCGCAAGGTGAGAGCGCGGACGCGCCAGGCAGTCCGAGAGGCCCAGGGGCGGTGCCAGAAGGACGCACCACGATGAGCACGCAAGCATCTTCACTGATGACGCCAATCCCGTTCCTGACGAGACCAGAAGAACCTCAAATGAAATGGGAAGATTGGAGAGAGTACTTCAAGAACTATATTGCAGCGCTAGTAGATGAAAATGGGGAGGCCTTCCCCAGTGCGAGGAAGAAAAGGATCCTACTTCACAATTTAGGCCCGGAAGGGATAAGAGTCTTTCAGAACCTGGTACCCGCAACCAGGCCGGACACAGATGATGACGTATTCAGACACGCAATAGAAGACCTCGACACCCACTACCGCCCCGCGGTGTGTGTCTCCATTGACCGGTATAATTTCCAGCAAAGGAAACAAGAAACCGGCGAATCCATAGATGATTATGTGGCGGCGTTGAGGAAGTTGGCGTTAATGTGCAGGTACGGAGTCCTGAATGACGAGTTCATAAAAGATCAGATAGTTATGCACACCACCAACAAAACAGTGCAAGACAAGTTGTGGACAAACAGTGAGGCATCACTGAAGGAAGTAATAGCCATGGTGAAAAGGCAGAAATGACGAAAAGGTGCGCTGACGCAGCAAAAAGGGAGACCATCCAGAAGACCATGGTGAACAAGGTGGATGACGCTGAACCGCAGGGAAGGAGCAAAACCATGCCGCCCGAAGGGAAAGGACAAAATAAATGGAAAGGGAAACCGGGACAAACATGGATGCCGAATAGAGACAACAGTACGACGTGCTACAGGTGTGGTAGTCCAGTGCATGCTGCCCAAGACAAACGTTGCCCAGCGTTCCGAGCAAAATGTATGTTCAGAAGAGACCAATGGTGAAGTATGTGATGCAAGACCAACAGGAGGAAGAAGAAGAACAAGATGAGGAAGACGGCGTATTATGCGTGGACGAGCAAGTGCTAGGCATCGAGGGCAAGCGCTCCCGCAAACCACAATGCGACATGCTAATAGGAGGTGTGAAAATCAAGATTGTAGCAGACTCGGGATCTCCATACACCATAGTCCAAAGGGCAGTGTGGAGGGAAGAATTTGAGCCCAGCTTGGGATCAAGGCTAGAACCACCGGACAAACGACCAGTGTCGTACGCAGGCGAACCCATTCCCATGGTGGGATACAGGAAGTTGAACTTCGAATTAAAGGGAAGATGTGCGGAGTGCAAATTATATGTAGCAGAAAAAGGCCCATCCGTCCTAGGATGGATGGATCAAGGGGACCTAGGGATCAAGTTAGACCCAGGAGGGGACACACAAGTGCTACTTACAGCGCCAGGGAGCTGGCCGGAACTAGAAGAAATGAAAAGCAAATTCCCGAAGGTATTTGGCGGGAAAGTGGGCAAATTAGAGAAATTCACACACAAGATAGTATTCAAGGAAAATTCAAGACCGGTATCACACAAAGTCCGCAACGTGCCTCTAGCCATAAAAGAAGCTGTACAGCTTGAACTACGTAGACTAGAAGAAAATGGAATAATAGAGCCCATAGACAGCTCGGAATGGCTGGCCCCCTTGGTAGTAGCCATGAAACCAAATGGGAAAGTTCGTCTGTGTGTGGACCTTCGAGAACTGAACAAGTGCCTAGTAGTGGAAAAATTCCCATTGCCACGCATTGAAGAAATGTTGTCCAAAACAAAGGGGATAAAGTGGTTTTCCACCATCGACCTCACCTCTGCTTATCACCAGATTGATCTACATCCAACAAGCCGGAAATTGACATCCTTTATAACGCCTTTTGGATGCTATCAATTCCGCAGGATGCCGTTTGGTCTCACTTCCGCAGCGGCGGTCTTCCAGAAATTAATGCATCGCCTCTTCAAGGACATCGAGGGCATCCAATATTTCCAGGATGACATACTGGTGATGGGGTCAGACAGGAAAGACCATGATAAGAAGTTAGATAAGGTACTTCGTGTGTTGGAAACCAACGGCCTGACCGCAGAATGGGAAAAGTGCCGACTAGGGATGACGTCTGTCACATATTTGGGACATGAAATAGGAGGACAAGTCCTCACGCCCAAACGCGCAAATCTGAAAGCGATCTGTAATGCTGTGGCACCATCCAACAAAGAAGAAGTGAGATCCTTCCTAGGGATGGCAGAATATTATAGCAAATTCGTGCAACACTTTGCCACCAAGACACACCACCTGAGACAATTGATAAGGGACAAAACAGCGTTCAAGTGGACAGAAGAAACACAAAAGGAATTTGAAGCATTGAAGTGTGACATCAGCCAAGCCGTACCACTGCAAGGATACGACCCGCTGGGACAATCAATATTGACAACGGACGCCAGTGAGAAAGGATTGGGAGCAGTCCTCATGCAGGAGAGGAGAGAAGGGACGGCGGAGACCCTCTGTTTCGCATCCAGATCATTATCACCCACAGAACAGAAATATAGTGTAATCGAGAAGGAGATGCTAGCGGTGGTGTGGGCCATGGGAAGGTTCCGTCAATTCCTATGGGGCACGAGGTTCAAACTCAAAACTGATCACAAGCCATTAGTCAAAGTACTCACCTCAAGTGGACATGCCAGCGCCACGCCGCGCATCGCCAAGATGACACTAAAGTTACTAGAATACAGGTATGATGTGGAGTACATACCAGGGACACGAAACAAAGTTGCTGATTACCTCAGTAGAGCGGCAGCGATCAAAGAAGCCCCCAACCCAGCAACAGAAGAGGAAGAGATGATAGTGGTGATGGAAGACCCCGAAAGGGTGATAAGTAAGCAAGAGTGGACCCAAGCGTACGAAGACGACAGTGAGATTAGGGAGGTCAAGGAACACATAATACATGGATGGCCTGAGAAAAGACTGTTGCGAGAGGCGCTCAGGAAGTTCTATGAAGTCAGAGAGGAGCTGTCAGTGGGAGACGAAGGAATTTTCCTGTACAGAGGTGATAAAGTTATCCCCCCGGCAGCGTTAGTATCTCGCCTGGTCGTGCTGTTGCACGAAGGACACCTAGGAATAGTGAAAACCAAGATGAGAGCGAAGCACATGTACTGGTGGCCCGGAATGGACATCCAGGTGGAGAGACATGTAAGAGAATGCGACCAATGCCAGAGAGCAGACAAGACAATGAATCGTTTAAGGCCGGCGTTGGGAAAATTCACTCTACCGAAGGATCTGTGGGAAGAAGTGGCGGTGGACATTCTAGGACCGGTGCTGGACAACCAAGGGACGCCCAAATATCTGTGCGTTCTTGTAGACAAATACTCCAAATGGCCGGAGATACATATTCAAGAGGCGATGGATACGGAAACAGTGATTAAGTTCTTGACTTCAGTTTTCCTCAGGGAAGGAATCCCGAGAACCATCCTGAGCGACAATGGACCGCAATTCACCTCCGAAAAGTGGTACAAATATGCTGAGAGGAATGGAATAAAAATACAACACCCTTCCGTGTATCATCCGTCGAGTAATGGATAGGTGGAACGTTTCAATAGAGTCATAATGGTTCCATCCAAGCAGCCATCATGATGGGCAAGGACTGGGAGAAGGAGATACAGAACATGATATGGGCATACCGTATCACCCCCACAGGCACGGGGTATAGCCCTTTCCAAATCTTGAGAGGAAGGCATCCATTCACCAAAGACAGTGTAACGTGGAGAGAAAAGACGATTACCAGTAAGTGGTCTCCGGCAGTAGTACATCACAACCTTGAGAAAGCCCAAAGGATATATACTGAATACTACAATCAAAGGAGAAAAATGAAGGCCACAACCCTGGAGAGAGGGGAATGGGTGAGATTCAGATTAGCCAAAAGGAAAAAGAAGGGAGACAGCAAATACAGCCTGCCTCTACAAGTGAAAGAAGTGTACGATAGGGCTGCATTGCTCAGTGATGGGAATGTGTGGTCCCAAGACCGTATGTCCAAATGTAACAAGATCCTACGATGGCCCCAGGAGGAGAGTGAAAGGACACCACAAGACATAAGCGCAAGGGAAAACGAAGGAAGTAACGCAGCTGTAGAGAAAGACAGGAGAGGAGAAGAAAGCAGTGAGGAGCATGGGGAGCAAGTAACACCTGAGATCGAGGAACAGAGTGGAGAGGAGAGCAGAACCCCGAGGAGAGAGAGGAACTGAATACACCGAGAGGCCAAGCGGGAAGCCATGCGGAGGAAGGTACCCAAGAAGATTCCTCCACTCCGGTAAGGCGCACTAGAGCGGGCAGAGTGGTAGTAAGACCCAGCCACTTCCGAGACTTTGAACAAGAGGGTAGCTAAGCGACCCAAGGGACTTTATGGACCACTAAATCTTTGTTTAATAAAAGGAGGGAGATATGTAGTGTTGCGCTCTAGTCCTCACGCGCTACGTGGTGACGTAGCACGCGAGGACTTGTGAAAACGGGCGGAAGGCGCATGCGCGAAGCGAACAGGACCCGCGAGGTCGCGTCTTTCCCGGCGCTCTCTCGCCGATAAGAAATAAAGAATATTTCTTGCAGTATTCGCACTCCTGGTGGTAATTGATGATGAGCAGTACTAGCAACATTACATCTGCCACTCTCTGTGTTATCCCATTGGATGTCTTTATGAAGGGGGCGGGGCTTTGCGGTATGAGTTTGGTAACATTGTCGTCTGTCTTGTTTGCCAAACGGGTAGGTTGCAGTAGGTTGAAGCGGGCCCCTATTTGGCCCTATATTCATGCTCTTAACTTTACAGCAAATAGCACTATTGACTTCCAAACAATTTAGACAATGTCGTCTCGCATTTTTTTTTTTGTTACAATTTTTAAATAACGAAGACTTTACTAGGTCGATAGTATACTTCCTAAAGAATGTAATCAGATGCAGACAAACTATCATACTATATTTTTAACAATCAATCAAGTCACTTGTAAAGCGCACTACATACCCGTGAGGGTCTCAAGGCGCTGGGGGGGGGGGGGGGGGGGGGAGGATTGCTGCTATCGAAGAGCCAGGTCTTGAGGAGGCTTCTGAAGGCCAGTAGGTCTTCGGTCTGCCGTAGGGTGATTGTTTTTAGGTGTTGTAAAAGATCAGTACCCTGCATGGATAACTGTATAACAATAATGTAAATATATGAGTTTTTCTGATTTTGAAATATTAAGGCCAAACACAAATGATTTTATTGTATTTGCTTTTATGATTTTTTATAAGAAATCGAACAAAGCTTAATGAATTGAATTGACATCCTAACAGTTACTCTAAAAAACTTCAAGCTAATCCATGGCAGAGAATGAGTTCCTGTTTACATTTCACATGTTTACTTAATGTTGCATTCCTTAAGGGAAGTAGCTATTTCCAGGATATTGTGTTTCAGTTTTTTAGGGGGTTTAACATATTACTCTTGTACAGTACATACTCTACAGTCTACATCAAGCCCCTTTCAGGGCTTTGCGGTATGAGTTTGGTAACATTGTCGTCTGTCTTGTTTGCCAAACGGGTAGGTTGCAGTGCATGCTTTGGTTTGAGGTTCCTTGGCGAGTGTAGGAAGCTAGTCCAGATCTCGTTGGACGCAGAAGTTATTTAAATTCTTTGAAAGCTGCTCCGTGAGAATACGTTTTTTATTCCCAGGTCAACGTGGCTTCCTTCAGATTCACTAGATAGACGTTCAGCGAGATGATAAAAGGAATTTGTAATGATTTGCTGGCACCTACTGGTCAAGAATATAAGCACTGCTAACAATTTTCTTAAACTCACAGACTGTAACTGGATTAGGCCTGGTTGGAGACAGCTATAACTAAACCATAGCTTGCTTCAGAACAAAAAAGAAAACGAGCATTGGCAGTGTCAATGGGTCATCTAACACTTTATACCTTGTCCTCAGTAGGGCGAACCACTGACCATGAAGTCACAGGGGCACACAGCTTACCCTGCACTGAAACAGACAAACCTCTCACCCTGCACTCACATGGGCAAAAGTCTCCTACTGCACTCACACTGACCACTGACATTCCCGTCTCCTGCACTCACACACACACCGGTACTCAGAAAAGCACACTCTTGCTTCTGCACTCAGATGGACGCACCTTTCTCCGTGCACTTGCATGGGCAACCTTTCATCCAGCATTGACAGGGCACACCTCTTATCCTGCCCTCATTAAGGTAACGCTCTCATCTCGCTTTCAGATAGATATATACCTCCTACTCTGCCCTCATATGGGCATACACCACACCTTGACCTCTCACGAACACACCTCTCCTGCTGCCCTTTCATGAGCACACCTCTTACCTTTCACCTTCGACTCATTCCTCTCATCCTGCACTAAAATAGACACATTGCTCTCCCGCCACTTAACAGGCACATTACTCACCCTGCCCTCATGCTGGCACACCTCTCACTCTGCCCTCAGGTATGCACCCCCACCCATCCTGCACTAACAGACACACACAAACACGCACTTCACTCTGCATTCACACAGGTATGCCACTCACCCTGCACTCATAGCTCACACTGGCACAATAATCACCCTGCACTCACAGATGCACACCTCACCCTGCACTCACAAATCACAAGGGCACACACATATTCCCCCTGCCTGCACTCAAAGGCACACCACTCAGCCTGCACTTACAGGTGCACAGTGCTTCCCCTACACACACAACATGCACCACATCACTTACAATAAATTCTATCATGTGAAGTCACTTACATCAAATCTCCTATATCACTCACAACATCTGCATCACTAACATACATTATATCTCATCACCACCATCACTTCTCATCACAACAGATCCCTGGCAGCACTTCTCCTAAAACAAAATACATACATCATGATTTGTGTCCACCAATCACTACTGGCTAGTGCTTTGAGTGGAGCTTGAAGCGGGCCCCTATTTGGCCCTATATTCATGCTCTTAACTTTACAGCAAATAGCACTATTGACTCCCAAACAATTTAGACAATGTCGTCTCGCATTTTTTTTTTTTGTTACAATTTTTAAATAACGAAGACTTTACTAGGTCGATAGTATACTTCCTAAAGAATGTAATCAGATGCAGACAAACTATCATACTATATTTTTAACAATCAATCAAGTCACTTGTAAAGCGCACTACATACCCGTGAGGGTCTCAAGGCGCTGGGGGGGGGGGGGGCTGCTACTGATCGAAGAGCCAGGTCTTGAGGAGGCTTCTGAAGGCCAGTAGGTCTTCGGTCTGCCGTAGGGTGATTGTTTTTAGGTGTTGTAAAAGATCAGTACCCTGCATGGATAACTGTATAACAATAATGTAAATATATGAGTTTTTCTGATTTTGAAATATTAAGGCCAAACACAAATGATTTTATTGTATTTGCTTTTATGATTTTTTATAAGAAATCGAACAAAGCTTAATGAATTGAATTGACATCCTAACAGTTACTCTAAAAAACTTCAAGCTAATCCATGGCAGAGAATGAGTTCCTGTTTACATTTCACATGTTTACTTAATGTTGCATTCCTTAAGGGAAGTAGCTATTTCCAGGATATTGTGTTTCAGTTTTCTAGGGGGTTTAACATATTACTCTTGTACAGTACATACTCTACATCAAGCCCCTTTCTGGTGTTTTTAACAGGGCATGAATGAGAGCCCTGGAGCAGAGAATGAAGGCAGTACGGGTTTCTCACAGTGGCTGTCAGTGGTCATAAATAGGGTCAGAATACATGATCAGTCAATTCTTGGCCTCTCTGCCGGGCGCACCAACCAATGGTCATGTAGTCCAGTTGTAATTGTGATTTTGTGCAAATGTGTGAGAAGGAAGCGCACAGTTTTCATAATATTGACACGGGTAAAGTAAAAGAAAATGTAGTGCTTTGAGGTGGGTGAGCGCATTGTGTGATTGAGGAAGGCGAAGCGAAGGAGCTGCCAGGAAGTTCATTCAAGAGAAAGTGAAAAAAAGGTGTTGAAGAGGAAAGAGATGAGGTGTAAGATATGCAGATGGAGGAGATGTGGAAGGAATAATGACATACATATCTATCAGAGTTAACATAGCAGGCGTGACTGAGACACTCTGAACAACACTACCTCTTCCACAGGACTCTTTAATTCAGAGTCTCACAATTTCAGAATGTAAACATTTTAATGTTAATTACTTACAATAAAATCATTGTTGTCGCTCATCTATATTAAACAGCTGATAACTGTTGACAAATCTAAAAGACCTGGATGGTTTTAGTTGTATGTTGGTTGTTGTGTTGTATTCTTGGATAGAGTTGCAGAAACCTCAGAGAGGAACCAACATACCAGTCGAGTGGCAAAATATGGGAATCATGGAAATTTAGTTTATGTGTTGTACAATGCTCTTAATTATACAGGCCACGCCCATTTTTGGAGACCAGCCACTTTTTGAAACCCACTTAAGTCCTGCTCATGTCACAGCCTGGTACACCCACATCTTAAATATACCTTCCCCCATTGTTTCCTCCTTGGTCTGAAGACAGGCTGGTGCTTGTGTCATTTGTCCCCACCGTCAGAAACTCTCAAAAACACAAAGAGCCTCAGCTGTAGAAAGGGAGGAAATACTTGCGGCTGCTTCAGGGAGCAAAATGACGCTCCCTGACTCTGTATGGAGGGGTTGGAAAATAAAGGCAGGCATCGAACTACTGTGAAATTAGAGATGCGGCCCATGCCCTAGAGGTGAAGGTAGCGGCTGTCGATTAAGCAGATCCAACATCCATTTATATTTTTCAAACTTTAGAAAATTGTGTGATCTTGGGCATACTATTGTCTGTTTCTGTCCCACACTTCATGTATGTGCCACCCCTTGGGGGAAGCTTAGAATAAGGCTTTCCATCTGAATTAAGCACTACAAACTGGCCAGCTACAGCAGCACTCTCGTTCCCTTACCACTGGGTTTGCCACACTGACCCAGCCTGCCTCTCTGGCTGGGAAGATGCGGGAGGAAGTAGGGTGGGCACACAAGCTCCTTCTAGTCCTTTCTGCCACCACCCCACCATACGCACGCTTATCACTCAGCGATTTTCAGTTGTTCCCCCAAAGTTAGGTAAAGTCAGAGGGCACGTGCTGCACATGCTCATGTCTGTGGCTGGAATCACATGACTGCTTTGATGTGGATGGGGGACAGAGAGCAGGGTGGTTCATGCTATGTCACCGAGCGGCAGGACTGGACTGCAGACTGTCCTATGAGCACTGGCCCTGCCCCTTTTCCACACTATACACACACAATATAATGTAATGTAAATAAAACTTGTAGAGCGCAACTAATGCCCGAGAGCATCTTAGCGCTATAGAAAACTGAGACAAGTGAGGCAGAGCTGGAGTTACTTCTTGAGACGAGAACTAAGAAGCTTTTATCCGGCTTGTGTAAATAACCAGGTTTTTAGGCCCTTTCTGAAACTAAGCAACGAAGGTGCTGTTTTTGGGCAAATGGCAATTGATTCCAGAGCATTGCTGTTGTCCTAAAGAAACTTCTACCTCCCCATGTAGCCTTCTCAGATGGGGGGGGACCATCATATTCTTTGCCAGACCTGATCGTAGAGTTCTTGCTGGTGTATACCATTTCAATTTGTTCCTAAACTGGTTTGGTTCCAGTCCATGCAAAGATTTAAAAGCCAAGCCAAGAAGAAGGCCTTGAATTTGCACCTTTGTCTGACTGGCAGCCAATGCAGTCTTTTGATGGCTTCTCTTGCAGATTTGTTTTTTGAAATTTTAAAAATGAGGCGAGCTGCCACATTCTGTAAAATCTAAAGTCTGTTAACAAGACCCGTTGCACGAGTGAGAGATAGACTGGTACAATAGTCAATCCGTGTAAGGGCCATTGCTAAGGTCACTGCTTTTAAAGGTTCAGCCGGTATATATTTTTTGATCTTATTGATCAACCTTATGGAGCAGAAGGATGCAGATGTAATTTTGCTTATTTGTTCTTTTGAATTTAGGTTCCCTATCTATTATAATACCTAGGTTCTTCACCTTGGTTGAGGGTGTGGGCAGTGTGTCCAGCTCTGGCAGCCACGAGTCCAGAGGGAGGGTTTATTGCCAAAGATGATGACCTCGGTCTTTGAGGCATTCAGCTTCAAGCTATTTCTTTCCATCCATTCCCTCACCTTTGTCATCCAAGCGCTGAAAGCCCCTACAGGGCTATTTTCTCTGTTTGTCGGAGACACCACAGTTTGAGTGTCATCTACATAAGAGGCCAATGTAAATCGGGCATTTTTTATAATCGACGCTAGTGGCGTGACATAAAGATTAAAAAGTGTAGGGCTCAGTGCTGATCCTTGTGGGACTCCACATGGTAGGGAAAACTGCCTGGCGACAAACGTTCCCATTGCCACATTTTGCTGTTGATTTGTTAGGAATGATTTTAAGAGATTTATTGCTGTTCCTTTTATCCCTAAATCTTGGAGCCGGTCAACCAGAATCTCATGGCTGACCGTATCAAATGCCGCCGAGAGGTCAAGCAGTACCAGTACCGCTGTCCTGCCTCCATCGAGAACTTCATGTATTTCTTCCGTAGCTATGATTAAAGCAGATTCTGTGCTATAATTTTTCCTGAAACCATGTTGTGATTTGTCTAGCAGCGAGTTCACTTCTATGTATTCTGAGATTTGTTTATTCATAATTTTCTCCGCCAGTTTAGCAGCAAATGGGAGTCTCAAGATAGGGCGATAGTTACACGGCTCAGCGCTGTCCAAGTTATCTTTTTTCAAAAGTGGGAGAATTGAGGTACGTTTCCATTGGACAGGGAAACACACAACACACACAAATGGTAAAACTATAGAAAGGAATATTTATTTATGCATTTTTATATAGGGTATACATTACCCAGAGGTGTCAGAGGTCTTTACAATAGAGCCAAGACCATTACATGAGAAATTCAGAGTAACATTGTAGGAGGTGACAATACTTGTAGGAGGTGACAATACTTAAAGCTACTACAGTTACTCATGGTAAGGGGTTACTTATTTACAAATGACATATTCATGACAGTTTACATATTTAGAAAAGTTAAAGGGATTAAGGTTACATAAATACTGTGGGCCCGATTAACAGAACTAACTTAAGACGAAATCCTAAACTTACTACCATTTTGGTATTCACAGAAGGCACTTACTCATTTTGGTATTCACAGAAGGCACTTACTCATTTCGGTATTCACAGAAGTTAGGAGTCCTAACTTTAGGACTCCTAAATGCCTTCTGTGAATACCGAAAGTCTTAAAATTAGGATTTTTCTCAATTTAGTAGTAGTAAAGTTAGCACTCCTAACTTTAGGACTCCTAAATGCCTTCTGTGAATACCGAAAGCCTTAAAATTAGGATTTTTCTCAGTTTAGTAGTAGTGTAGTTAGGACTCCTAACTTTAGGACTCCTAAATGCCTTCTGTGAATACCGAAAGTCTTAAAATTAGGATTTTTCTCAATTTAGTAGTAGTAAAGTTAGAACTCCTAACTTTAGGACTCATAAATGCCTTCTGTGAATACCGAAAGCCTTAAAATTAGGGGGCCCGATTCACAGAACTAACTTAAGACAAAATCCTAAACTTACTACCATTTTGGTATTCACAGAAGGCACTTACTCATTTTGGTATTCACAGAAGGCACTTTCTCATTTCGGTATTCACAGAAGTTAGGAGTCCTAACTTTAGGACTCCTAAATGCCTTCTGTGAATACCGAAAGTCTTAAAATTAGGATTTTTCTCAGTTTAGTAGTAGTATAGTTAGGACTCCTAACTTTAGGACTCCTAAATGCCTTCTGTGAATACCGAAAGTCTTAAAAATAGGATTTTTCTCAGTTTAGTAGTAGTAAAGTTAGGACTCAAGTTAGGACTCCTAACTTTAGGACTCCTAAATGCCTTCTGTGAATACCAAAAGCCTTAAAAATAGGATTTTTCTCAATTTAGTAGTAGTAAAGTTAGGACTCCTAACTTTAGGACTCCTAAATGCCTTCTGTGAATACCGAAAACCTTGAAATTAGGATTTATCTCAGTTTAGTAGTAGTAAAGTTAGGCCTCCTAACTTTAGGACTCCTAAACTGAGAAAAATCCTAATTTTAAGACTTTCGGTATTCACAGAAGGCATTTAGGAGTCCTAAAGTTAGGACTCCTAACTTCTGTGAATACCGAAGTGACTAAGTGTCTTCTGTGAATACCAAAATGAGTAAGTGCCTTCTGTGAATACGAAAATGGTAGTAAGTTTAGGATTTTGTCTTAAGTTAGTTCTGTGAATCAGGCCCATATTACATATTTACAGAGTTAAAGTGCAAAGGCTGTTTTAGCCCTCAAGAGTGTCATGTACCAGTCAGGGTCATGCTAATAACTTTGTGAACTTAGGAACTTGGAAAGGAGCGTTATTGAGAAAAATGTCTTTGATAGAGGAGTTTTAAGGTCCGTTTTGAATATCCGGAAAGAAGTGCTGGTGCGATGGTTTGGAGGTAGCGAGTTCCAAATTCTAGTTGCATTACATGAGAAAGATTGCGCCATAAGTTTTTGCCTTTTGAAAGTTGGAGACTTTGCAGAATAAGCAACTGACACCCTTAAAAAGATCCACATAGTATGAATAATGTGCACTCTGATCATATTGTGACGCCTCCGATGACCGGTTTTTGCATAGTGCTGCTCTATCGAACAATGGTGCATCTAGTAGACTTTATTGTTGCAGTATGAAACTCTGATTGTTTTGGAGTCATTATATATTTTGACACCACAACTCCATTGCAGCTTCAATGTCCTTCAAAGTGCATGAACAGGAAGGCATCTGGCTACAAGGATTTCTATCTGAAGAACTTGTCACCTGTGTGCATCTTTGAGTGTGGCTTTTCTGCTCTCAAATGGAACTTCTTGATGGGTTTTGGTTTTGGCAGTCAGATGTCAACAGCTAACTCATATTTTGTTTTTTATAAACGTACAGGGACTTTAGCTCCCCCGCCTTTAAGCAGTGGCTTCAGACTCTGTCAATCAGGGATTGGCTCAGTGTAATGAATGGGTCTCTTTTACTTTATGCTGTTTGTTAGAAACGGGGTTTCCCGGTAGGCTAGGGCAAGCGCCAAAGCCAGGCAGAAACCCCAGTTGTAGTCAGGGGGTGAGGGAGCTACACCCTGAGGATAACCCCTGCTCACCACCTTGGTAGCTTGGCATGAGCCGTCAGGCCTATCCCAGAGGCAATGGGTAAAGCGTTTGCACAACACACACACCCAGCGGCGACACACTACAAAAGAGACTCCACACAAGGTTATATAAAAATAGCCTTTGTATTATAAAAACACATTAGAATGCAATCACATACATATATACACAATGCCAAACGGCACCAGGTAGCAATTTACAGGGTATTATGTACAAGGCAATGCCAATTGGGTCACTGCCAGAACCATCACAAGCCCCGAAGAATAAAGGTAAAACAACCAGGAATAACAGCCAGTAGCTACGGGTGAATAATGAACTTAGCATCATCACATTAGCGTTAGGCATAAATCACATGGGCATGAGACATCATCCTAAGACATCCTAGCATGACATTAGGCCGAAGAAACATGATGCATCTCATAGGCGTAAACAACATTAGATTAGGCATAAGCCACCTTAGATCAGGTATAAGCACATTATGCAGACAACCAGCAATGTAAGCATCGGGGGAAAAACATTAGGCATCAACCGTAGGCATATAAACACATCATGCATCATATCAGCATAAGTCACATTGGGCATAAACACATTAGCATGCGGCATCTCGTTAGCATGAAAACATTAGGCATAAATCCCATTAGCAGTGGGCATACCCCAAAACATCATGGCATGATGTTAGGCATCATCGCATTAGGCATTAAAAACACAATATGCATCCATCATGGCAACATCATGTACATCATGCCCCAATCAGCAGTGGAAACATTAGGGAAAAGCTGTGCACATTACAAATGCCACCAACATTGCAGATTAGTCTTTGGCACCACTGCGCCTGGGGAGCCCCACTCTGGGACGCTCTAAGAAGGAATGCCCATGTTGCAGCTGCCCGCTCCTGCGGTGCAGCTGTGGAGATTAAATCAGTACTGGACAAGTTGGAGCCCCCCTCTGGGACTCGGTAATCAAAAATGCCCCTACTGGAATTTAAAAACAATATCTTGCCCAACGTTGCAGTGGCCCGCAACTGCGGTGCCGCTGTGTGGCCCAAAAGAGTCTGGCACGTTGGAGTCCCCCCTTTTGGGACTCTAAAATTCCAAGAATGCCCACAAGAAGAAACGTTGCAGCGGCTTGCAACTGCAGCGCCGCTGGGTAGCCAAAAGGACCCTGTCACCGCCCACGCTGAAGCCCCCCCCCTCTGGGACTCTAAAATAAATAGACATTGCCAATAGCATTGCAGCGGCCCGCAACTGTGGCACCGCTGAATAGTCCGCCAGGTCAGAGCACTCACTGTGCTCTAAGGGCAGCCCCCACTCCGGGCTCCTGCATCCAAGTACTGCCCCCAATGTTGGAGCGGCCTGCCGTCCTGCGGGGCCACTCAGGTGAACAGGCACCCGCATTGTGCCTCACTCTCGCTCCCCTGGTCAGCCCCACTCACCGGCAGTCCTCTCACACTGCTCCAGGGCTCCTTCCGTCACCGGCGACCTCTCGGCAGCAGGTGCACTATGCGGGGCTCCCCTCAGCTCACCGGAGCCCCGCCAACCGCAGCACCTCTCTGGCGGCTTCCCTCGACTGCGGGGGCACGGACCGGCGGGGTGGGCTCCCACTCCGGTCAAAAATAGGAAAAGGGTGCAGGGCTCTCCTGGCGGCGACACGCGGGGCTCCCACCGGCATACGGGGGGCCGGCCTTCCTTCCCTCTGATTCGCCTGGCTTCCTGCATTGCTCCTTCCGGCCCCGCCCACAACCAGGTGCCGGCTTCGGTTCTCGGTGATCTTGGGCGTATCGGGCTGCGGCGGTGATTTCTGGCGGTGGAACGCGGGGTGGGCACCCACTTATAAATTAAAACAATTAAACCATTTAAAGATAAAAATAAGTGGGTGGTCACCCACCAAAATTGGCAAGGTGCGGGGTAGGCTCCCGCTGTATTTTTAAATAGGCAGCTCTCTCTGGCAGCACGTGGGGTGGGCTCCCGCTGTTGTAAAAGGCATAAGAGCGCTGAAAATGTGGGATGGGCTCCCGCTGTTCTTGGCCCCACGCAGGGGAAATGCCCCACACCCGGATTCCCTCGCAGCACGTCGGTAATCACAGTGCTGCAGGATCCACGCTCCTTCTTGTCCTGGGTAAAATACAGTGCTCATGAGGCGCTAAGGAAGCAGGCAGGGTTGGGCAAATGTCAGCAGACTACAGGGCAGCTCTTCCCCAGCAGAGTAGCAATCCCTTGGGACAGTCACACGCAGAGAGGATGGCAATCCTGAAGATCAGTAGCCCTGGCTCCAGCGCAGCTCCTTCCCAGTCCAGTAGAAGGTAGAGGGGCAAAGTTGGGCACAGGGGCCAGCACACAGGGTTCCGCGGCGGTTCCTCCTGGCAGAGTGTCCCCTTCAAGTCAGCACAAGCACAACAACACATGAGGTCACAGCCCCTGTATTTATACACCTCCCTGCCCTGCGTCTAGAAGGGGGCAGAAGCTTCTGGAAGGTTCTAGGGGTAGGGGTTTCTGGAAGGGTCTTGGAAGTTCCAGTCCCAACTGGCACTGGGAGGGGAGTTAGTAGGGGGGTGGAGCTAGCCTTGTACAGGGCAGGCACTGACCTATTCAGGGACAGGGGATTTCTCCGCCCACTACTCGAGTTGCAGACCTCCCATTCAGCCTGACCCTGCCTCCCTGGAGCCACCCACTCCTCACCAGCCCCGGTCACTTCTAGAAACAGACATGCAGGCAGGCACACAGCACACAGAAATGCCAACTTCTAAAAGTGGCATTCCTAAAATAGTAAAAATAAATCTGCCCACACCATTGCACAGCATTTATCATTTCCATTCCACACATACCAAGCATGCCATACTTATTTTATTTTATTTAGGAGTTATCCCATAACGGTGGAGGTCCCAATGTTAGCCTATGGAGGACAGAGAGCACACGCACTCTGCACTGCTAACCAGTGCTAAAGTGCCCAGAGTCCTAAAACCACCAACACCATGTTAGGGAAAAAGTTAGGAAAAAGGCAAAACGTTTAGCGATGACCCTGCAAGAAGAGCCAAGTCAAACACTGTTGGCTAATGGGTGTATCGTTCCACCACCTTACATTACAAAGTATGTTGGACTATTTTATCTCTACTAACTGTACTTCTGGTTGCTTCTTTCCACTGAGTCCACTCGTTGGTCCCTGCATGCCCAACATTTTTTGTTCTAGCAGCATCCTTAGCTCCAAGCCACCATTCCAGCTGGGCTACAGATGCACTTCTCCTTCTCCCTGCTTCTCATTCCTTCCTTCTATGTTCGGGTAATGTGTCTCTGCCTCCTTGGTCCCTAGGTGCCCGTCAACCTCCATCCCACTCAACAGGTTGTTCTTTCTAGACACCCATCTATCTAAGTTTAGTTCATGTATTCTACTACATTTTCATATGTTGACATGAAAATGTATATCAACAATTATATTTTGGAATGGGCTTAAGACAAACCTAAAATGGCTGAATGCACATACAGTGCAGATTCACTAAGGGCCTCTGCACTCACGGTGGAGGCTCCACAGCGGAGGAGATTCCGTCACAAGTGCGAAGACTCTTTGTGGATCGGGCCCGTGCTGCCAAGGAGCGCGGGCACACATGTAGGTGGACCATTCATTTACCAGCTGTGCTGTACCCTCCCATCCCTTTGCCTCCCGCCCTTCCACTCACCCACCATCACTTTTCCAACACCCAACCCCGTGGTGCTACGCGTCATGTTTTAATGTGCTAACACTATATTTCAGTGCATTGACACATTTATCCAAGACCTACTGGCTTTAATAATACTTTTTCTTTTTTTGTTACAGCAAAGTAGGTACAGTAAATAAAATAAGTAAAACGTAGAGACAGTGGTGTACTGTGGTGTAATCAGCCCTCTATTCACTACACCAACCTGGAGCCCTGTGCTTCGTTTCACACCCAGGAAGCTTTGGGTCCATCTTGACATTGTTCTGACCTGGCGGGTGTCTTGACCCAATGACTATAGGGGGTGTTTATGGGGACAAGCAGAGCAGGTACTATCTTCTTTGTAGTAGTAGATACCTGAGGCTCCCAGAGAGACCTGTGTGCTGCCCTCTCCTCCAGCTCCTACCTTTGTCAGCAGCTTCCAATTGAAGCAACAGTGGGGCAGAGCAGGCCTCCAACCAAAAGATACAGCTGATCTCATGCTGTGCAGAAAATACTGGGACCCCCTTTATACGAGATAATTTTCCAATAGGTCAGGGAGAAAAGGGGAAAATGAAGCCAATCTATCTAATAATACTCCCTCTTGACCTAAACAACAGTTATTTATATATAAACTAGCACACAAAGCACAAAAGTGTATTCTTAATATTTTTTTTATTTTTCGTATTTTTTATATTTTCATTTTTTCTGTATAAAAATATAATCAATTTTGAACAGATAAATCAATTTTTCATAAATGAACGTTTTCACTTATACTTAACACATTGTTCATGTCAATTTGATAAGACAAAGATATTCTTTTGATTCATGACAAAAAAAGGAAAAAAAAGGATCTCATGCTGTCTAACAGCTCACCATGCTGCCTTTGAGGGCCTTATGGGAGGAGAGCATCTGGGGGTTGAAGACAGGTGAATCCATTTGCTTAGGATCACACAATGAGGTGAAGGCAGGGCTAGGACTCAGGTCTCATTAATTCGTAGTTCAAAAGTTTAGAGATTGCATCAGCTGTCCACCTAAAACTTGGCTCTGGTGGGAGGTGCGTGGCTGCTGCTTCTTCACCCTCACCCACCCTCACCAACCCCCTGCATCACAACAAAGTACCTTTCCATCTGGAGATATACTCCCTGCCAAGCACCTCTTCAACAATGGTAATGTGCTTACTTAGTGAGGGAAAAGCCAGGGGTGCTTCCTATAACTGTGTGAGCAGTGGGCGGGGGGAGGGGGACTCTTGACCTCCCAGCATTAAGGAACTGCAAAGAGAAACGTTTAAAAGAAACAAAAGCGGAATTAATTCCTATATTTATTTGCATTTGAGTGCAGGAAGCTTGAAGTGGGAGCTTGCCAGAGATAATTGTCTCTGCTTAAATCATTTAAATCAGGGGTGTAGGCTAGTATAGTCGGGAGTGCCCTTGCAGATGTTTGCCCAGGGAACCTGTATGAGTACATTTCAAAAGTGCTCATCTGTGAGTCGGTAGAAGGGGTTGAGAACTTTTGGCTAAATGATAATGACATAGCATGTTTTTAGAAAGTGCTTCATATCGCTTTTCTGCCAATTTTAAGACCTCAAAATCAGAGGTGTTACTATTAACTAATAAATGGTACACAACTAACCGAACATGGGGAGAGGATGTGGCATAATCGGCAAAGCAACTGGCTTTGGAACTTGAGAACCAAGTTCGAGTCTCAGCATCGGTGCAACATCCTATGATTCTTAGCAAATCGCTTAATCTCCCGACCTGACAAAAATGAAAGTGTCCTTGTGTAATGTAATCGGTGCTCATGTAAAGCGCTCCAATGCCATCGAGCCAAGTTTGTGCTATATGAAAACTGCAAACAATACAACTGATATAGGCAGAACTTTAAGTTTGCTATGCCACGAGCTGAGCAGGTGAGCATTTAATTAACTGGAAGGATGTGAAGAGGTGTGAAACAGGAGGAAAAGGGGGGTTGACATACTGTGCAAATTCTAACACGTGATATCTCTCTCCTTATTAGCAGGCAATCCGATGATGTCGAGCATTGCATTACGGATGTCTTAGACTCGCCCACCCAAGATCCGCATTCCCCCCTTCTGCCCAGTATTCACAAGGTAAGTAGCATGCTTCCTTTACTCTCTCCCGACTGATTGTTCAGAGATTGAAACCAAAGAAGGTATCACTATAGGCATGGCAGTAGGTGTTCAGCCACAGCTGATAGTCTATGAGATTTGCTTCCCATATTCTTTTGTGGCACTGATATGTATACTGTTCATGTAATATTAATTAATTTTATTGAGGAGGATTTCAATTGCGGATTTTGTGTTGGCATACTGTAGACATTGCACTATCGATCTCATGTGCTTAACCCCTTATGTTTTCACCACCCCATCCCCAGTGCTGAGCCCTTTTTATGTTGAGCCTAGGCAGCGTGCAAGCGCAGACTTCGAGCCATACTGTAGTCACTCTGTGAGCTTTGATCATGCCCAGCGCATTTCATTGGTTGTTTTGTCTATCTTTTGAAATTCCTTTAATTTCATTGATGGTTAGTGTACATTGTCCCGCCTTTTGCCTATTTTTTCCTTCCCTGGAGACTGCCCCTGCTACATGGATCCTTTCACTATCGGCCATATGTTTTGTTTCAGTGCACTATGTTTTCTTTCCACTCTCTCCTCGCCGCTTGCTTGTTTTTATTTTTATTGTTTCCTGTTTATGTCTTTGGTGCTTCTTCACCTTAGGCACCATTCGCTGCTCCCAGCTGCTCACTTCTGATGGCTTATAAGCCTTCCCCGTGACTCAACAGCGGCAAGGCAATTAATGTGAGGCGGGTCCTTTAACCTATCATTTTGGAAAACAAAGCAAGTGGAGCATGTTTTATGGTCCAGGAATGCTGGTTCGGGGTTCTGGTGATATGTACAAGTCACACGTTCTTCTTACGCATGGTTTATGTCCTCAGAGACGTTATGGATCACATTGAACAGTTACCCTTTGTGTGTCTTTTATGCAAGTAAGCAAAAGACACACAATTGATTGACGGAATGCAGAACAAATCAAAACATTCACCCCCAGTCAAGAGATCTGGGTTAAATCCATCATTCTTTTGCTCACCATACCATCCCAGTTTAGACCTGGCCATATGCAAATCAGGCTTGACCCTGTGCCTCATGGGAAAAGTCCAGCCCAAACTGTCAATCCAGGTCCTCCCTGGACCGGAAACAAGCATCCTAGGACCAGTTTCGGGGTGTCACCCCTCTTCAGCCAGGATAGCTTGATTCCAGTGGCACAGTGAGCCCAGGACCCACGTCTGGGCATACCTGACGCACTTAGGGCAAGAAAGCAAAAGACACAATTGATGAATGGAATGGAGAACAAATCAAAACATTCACCCCCAGTCAAGAGATCTGGGTTAAATCCATCATTCTTTTGCTCACTATGCCACCCCAGTTTAGACCTGGCCATATGCAAATCAGTCTTGACCCTGTACCTCATGGGAACAGTCCAGCCCGAACTGCCAAGCCAGGTCCTCCATGGACCGGAAACAAGCATCCTAGGACCGGTTTTGGCGTTTCACCCCTCTTCAACCAGGATAGCTCGATTCCTGTGGCACAGAGAGCCCAGGACCCACGTCTGGGCATACGTGGCGCACTCAGGGCAAGAAAGCAAAAGACACACAATTGATGGACGGAATTTGGAACAAATCAAAACAATCAACCCCAGTCAAGAGATCTGGTTAAATCCACCATTCTTTTGCTCACCATGCCACCCCAGGTTAGACCTGGCCATATGCAAATCAGTCTTGACCCTGTGCCTCATGGGAACAGTCCAGCCCAAACTGCCAAGCCAGGTCCTCCCTGGACCGAAAATAGGCATCCTAGGACCGGTTTCGGGGTGACACCCCTCTTCAGCCAGGATAGCTTGATTCCAGTGGCACAGTGAGCCCAGGACCCACGTCTGGGCATACCTGACGCACTTAGGGCAAGAAAGCAAAAGACACAATTGATGAATGGAATGGAGAACAAATCAAAACATTCACCCCCAGTCAAGAGATCTGGGTTAAATCCATCATTCTTTTGCTCACTATGCCACCCCAGTTTAGACCTGGCCATATGCAAATCAGTCTTGACCCTGTACCTCATGGGAACAGTCCAGCCCGAACTCCATGGACCGGAAACAAGCATCCTAGGACCGGTTTTGGAGTTTCACCCCTCTTCAGCCAGGGTAGCTCGATTCCTGTGGCACAGAGAGCCCAGGACCCACGTCTGGGCATACGTGGCGCACTCAGGGCAAGAAAGCAAAAGACACACAATTGATGGACGGAATTTGGAACAAATCAAAACAATCAACCCCAGTCAAGAGATCTGGTTAAATCCACCATTCTTTTGCTCACCATGCCACCCCAGGTTAGACCTGGCCATATGCAAATCAGTCTTGACCCTGTGCCTCATGGGAACAGTCCAGCCCAAACTGCCAAGCCAGGTCCTCCCTGGACCGAAAATAGGCATCCTAGGGCCGGTTTCGGGGTGACACCCCTCTTCAGCCAGGATAGCTTGATTCCAGTGGCACAGTGAGCCCAGGACCCACGTCTGGGCATACCTGACGCACTTAGGGCAAGAAAGCAAAAGACACACAATTGATGGATGGAATGCAGAACAAATCAAAACATTCACCCCCAGTCAAGAGATCTGGGTTAAATCCATCATTCTTTTGCTCACCATGTCACCCCAGTTTAGACCTGGCCATATGCAAATCAGTCTTGACCCTGTGCCTCATGGGAACAGTCCAGCCCAAACTGTCAATCCAGGTCCTACCTGGACCGGAAACAAGCATCCTAGGACCAGTTTCGGGGTGTCACCCCTCTTCAGCCAGGATAGCTTGATTCCAGTGGCACAGTGAGCCCAGGACCCACGTCTGGGCATACCTGACGCACTTAGGGCAAGAAAGCAAAAGACACAATTGATGAATGGAATGGAGAACAAATCAAAACATTCACCCCCAGTCAAGAGATCTGGGTTAAATCCATCATTCTTTTGCTCACTATGCCACCCCAGTTTAGACCTGGCCATATGCAAATCAGTCTTGACCCTGTACCTCATGGGAACAGTCCAGCCCGAACTGCCAAGCCAGGTCCTCCATGGACCGGAAACAAGCATCCTAGGACCGGTTTTGGCGTTTCACCCCTCTTCAACCAGGATAGCTCGATTCCTGTGGCACAGAGAGCCCAGGACCCACGTCTGGGCATACGTGGCGCACTCAGGGCAAGAAAGCAAAAGACACACAATTGATGGACGGAATTTGGAACAAATCAAAACAATCAACCCCAGTCAAGAGATCTGGTTAAATCCACCATTCTTTTGCTCACCATGCCACCCCAGGTTAGACCTGGCCATATGCAAATCAGTCTTGACCCTGTGCCTCATGGGAACAGTCCAGCCCAAACTGCCAAGCCAGGTCCTCCCTGGACCGAAAATAGGCATCCTAGGACCGGTTTCGGGGTGACACCCCTCTTCAGCCAGGATAGCTTGATTCCAGTGGCACAGTGAGCCCAGGACCCACGTCTGGGCATACCTGACGCACTTAGGGCAAGAAAGCAAAAGACACAATTGATGAATGGAATGGAGAACAAATCAAAACATTCACCCCCAGTCAAGAGATCTGGGTTAAATCCATCATTCTTTTGCTCACTATGCCACCCCAGTTTAGACCTGGCCATATGCAAATCAGTCTTGACCCTGTACCTCATGGGAACAGTCCAGCCCGAACTGCCAAGCCAGGTCCTCCATGGACCGGAAACAAGCATCCTAGGACCGGTTTTGGAGTTTCACCCCTCTTCAGCCAGGGTAGCTCGATTCCTGTGGCACAGAGAGCCCAGGACCCACGTCTGGGCATACGTGGCGCACGCAGGGCAAGAAAGCAAAAGACACACAATTGATGGACGGAATTTGGAACAAATCAAAACAATCAACCCCAGTCAAGAGATCTGGTTAAATCCACCATTCTTTTGCTCACCATGCCACCCCAGGTTAGACCTGGCCATATGCAAATCAGTCTTGACCCTGTGCCTCATGGGAACAGTCCAGCCCAAACTGCCAAGCCAGGTCCTCCCTGGACCGAAAATAGGCATCCTAGGACCGGTTTCGGGGTGACACCCCTCTTCAGCCAGGATAGCTTGATTCCAGTGGCACAGTGAGCCCAGGACCCACGTCTGGGCATACCTGACGCACTTAGGGCAAGAAAGCAAAAGACACAATTGATGAATGGAATGGAGAACAAATCAAAACATTCACCCCCAGTCAAGAGATCTGGGTTAAATCCATCATTCTTTTGCTCACTATGCCACCCCAGTTTAGACCTGGCCATATGCAAATCAGTCTTGACCCTGTACCTCATGGGAACAGTCCAGCCCGAACTGCCAAGCCAGGTCCTCCATGGACCGGAAACAAGCATCCTAGGACCGGTTTTGGAGTTTCACCCCTCTTCAGCCAGGGTAGCTCGATTCCTGTGGCACAGAGAGCCCAGGACCCACGTCTGGGCATACGTGGCGCACTCAGGGCAAGAAAGCAAAAGACACACAATTGATGGACGGAATTTGGAACAAATCAAAACAATCAACCCCAGTCAAGAGATCTGGTTAAATCCACCATTCTTTTGCTCACCATGCCACCCCAGGTTAGACCTGGCCATATGCAAATCAGTCTTGACCCTGTGCCTCATGGGAACAGTCCAGCCCAAACTGCCAAGCCAGGTCCTCCCTGGACCGAAAATAGGCATCCTAGGACCGGTTTCGGGGTGACACCCCTCTTCAGCCAGGATAGCTTGATTCCAGTGGCACAGTGAGCCCAGGACCCACGTCTGGGCATACCTGACGCACTTAGGGCAAGAAAGCAAAAGACACAATTGATGAATGGAATGGAGAACAAATCAAAACATTCACCCCCAGTCAAGAGATCTGGGTTAAATCCATCATTCTTTTGCTCACTATGCCACCCCAGTTTAGACCTGGCCATATGCAAATCAGTCTTGACCCTGTACCTCATGGGAACAGTCCAGCCCGAACTGCCAAGCCAGGTCCTCCATGGACCGGAAACAAGCATCCTAGGACCGGTTTTGGAGTTTCACCCCTCTTCAGCCAGGGTAGCTCGATTCCTGTGGCACAGAGAGCCCAGGACCCACGTCTGGGCATACGTGGCGCACTCAGGGCAAGAAAGCAAAAGACACACAATTGATGGACGGAATTTGGAACAAATCAAAACAATCAACCCCAGTCAAGAGATCTGGTTAAATCCACCATTCTTTTGCTCACCATGCCACCCCAGGTTAGACCTGCCCATATGCAAATCCGTCTTGACCCTGTGCCTCATGGGAACAGTCCAGCCCAAACTGCCAAGCCAGGTCCTCCCTGGACCGAAAATAGGCATCCTAGGACCGGTTTCGGGGTGACACCCCTCTTCAGCCAGGATAGCTTGATTCCAGTGGCACAGTGAGCCCAGGACCCACGTCTGGGCATACCTGACGCACTTAGGGCAAGAAAGCAAAAGACACAATTGATGAATGGAATGGAGAACAAATCAAAACATTCACCCCCAGTCAAGAGATCTGGGTTAAATCCATCATTCTTTTGCTCACTATGCCACCCCAGTTTAGACCTGGCCATATGCAAATCAGTCTTGACCCTGTACCTCATGGGAACAGTCCAGCCCGAACTGCCAAGCCAGGTCCTCCATGGACCGGAAACAAGCATCCTAGGACCGGTTTTGGAGTTTCACCCCTCTTCAGCCAGGGTAGCTCGATTCCTGTGGCACAGAGAGCCCAGGACCCACGTCTGGGCATACGTGGCGCACTCAGGGCAAGAAAGCAAAAGACACACAATTGATGGACGGAATTTGGAACAAATCAAAACAATCAACCCCAGTCAAGAGATCTGGTTAAATCCACCATTCTTTTGCTCACCATGCCACCCCAGGTTAGACCTGGCCATATGCAAATCAGTCTTGACCCTGTGCCTCATGGGAACAGTCCAGCCCAAACTGCCAAGCCAGGTCCTCCCTGGACCGAAAATAGGCGTCCTAGGACCGGTTTCGGGGTGACACCCCTCTTCAGCCAGGATAGCTTGATTCCAGTGGCACAGTGAGCCCAGGACCCACGTCTGGGCATACCTGACGCACTTAGGGCAAGAAAGCAAAAGACACACAATTGATGGATGGAATGCAGAACAAATCAAAACATTCACCCCCAGTCAAGAGATCTGGGTTAAATCCATCATTCTTTTGCTCACTATGCCACCCCAGTTTAGACCTGGCCATATGCAAATCAGTCTTGACCCTGTACCTCATGGGAACAGTCCAGCCCGAACTGCCAAGCCAGGTCCTCCATGGACCGGAAACAAGCATCCTAGGACCGGTTTTGGAGTTTCACCCCTCTTCAGCCAGGGTAGCTCGATTCCTGTGGCACAGAGAGCCCAGGACCCACGTCTGGGCATACGTGGCGCACTCAGGGCAAGAAAGCAAAAGACACACAATTGATGGACGGAATTTGGAACAAATCAAAACAATCAACCCCAGTCAAGAGATCTGGTTAAATCCACCATTCTTTTGCTCACCATGCCACCCCAGGTTAGACCTGGCCATATGCAAATCAGTCTTGACCCTGTGCCTCATGGGAACAGTCCAGCCCAAACTGCCAAGCCAGGTCCTCCCTGGACCGAAAATAGGAATCCTAGGACCGGTTTCGGGGTGACACCCCTCTTCAGCCAGGATAGCTTGATTCCAGTGGCACAGTGAGCCCAGGACCCACGTCTGGGCATACCTGACGCACTTAGGGCAAGAAAGCAAAAGACACACAATTGATGGATGGAATGCAGAACAAATCAAAACATTCACCCCCAGTCAAGAGATCTGGGTTAAATCCATCATTCTTTTGCTCACCATGTCACCCCAGTTTAGACCTGGCCATATGCAAATCAGTCTTGACCCTGTGCCTCATGGGAACAGTCCAGCCCGAACTGCCAAGCCAGGTCCTCCCTGGACCGGAAACAAGCATCCTAGGACCGGTTTCGGGGTTTCACCCCTCTTCAGTCAGGAACAGTGAGCCCAGGACCCACGTCTGGGCATACCTGGTGCACTTAGGGCAAGAAAGCAAAAGACACACAATTGAAGGATGTAATGCAGAACAAATCAAAACATTCATCCCCAGTCAAGAGATCTGGGTTAAATCCATCATTCTTTTGCTCACCATGCCACCCCAGTTTAGACCTGGCCATATGCAAATCAGTCTTGACCCTGTGCCTCATGGGAACAGTCCAGCCCAAACTGCCAAGCCAGGTCCTCCCTGGACCAGAAACAAGCATCCTATGACCGGTTTTGGGGTTTCACCCCTCTTCAGCCAGGATAGCTTGATTCCAGTGGAACAGTGAGCCCAGGACCCACGTCTGGGCATACCTGGTGCACTTACGGCAAGAAAGCAAAAGACACACAATTGATGGATGGAATGCAGTACAAATCAAAACATTCATCCCCAGTCAAGAGATCTGGGTTAAATCCATCATTCTTTTGCTCACCATGCCACCCCAGTTTAGACCTGGCCATATTCAAATCAGTCTTGACCCTGTGCCTCTGTCTATCAACTGTTGTTTTGCATTTGTCACCCCGAGTGGGACGGGTATGCCCAGACGTGGGTCCCGTTCTCTCCATGTCACTGGAATCAAGCTATCCTGGCTGAAGAGGGGTGAAACCCCGAAACCGGTCCTAGGATGCTTGTTTTCAGTCCAGGGAGGACCTGGCTTGGCAGTTCGGGCTGAACTGTTCCCATGAGGCACAGGGTCAAGACTTATTTGCATATGGCTGGGTTTAAACTGGAATGGCATGGTGAGCAAAAAAGCGATGGATTTAGGCCCAGATCTCTGTACTGGGGTGAATGTATGACATTGTTCTGCATTCTGTCCATCAACATGCGCCTGTGATTGTTAATGTGTTTTGAGAATTTTTTGGCTGACAATGTCACCTTTTGACGTTAGCTACAAAGCGAGCTTTCCTTAGTAATAGCGTGCATATGGCCCCTCGGGGTTGTGGTAAATAATTTCCGGGTAACTGTCGGAACGCCGTGTTTAATGGGTCTGTTTCTCTTCTCCCTGCTAGTACAAAGGGTGTATCGTTTTTTACTTTTTTCCCTCACCACCGCATTGAATTTAACCTAATTTCTTCTAAATAAATACAATATCCTTATTCAAAGTGTGATGTAACTTGCATGATGTATTAATATTTTAAAATGGCATTGTTTTGTAGTCAGTCGGGTTTGGGCAGCTAATTTGCTAAATGACCCATAGAGAAAAGCTTCTTCATGCTGCTCTCTTGTCCCACCCTTCTCACGGGGGTATGGCCCTCAAAATATTCAATTCGATTCACAATGTCAAGTATGTATAAATGCACAGTAAAGTACTGGTTAATGCCAAAGAAACACATATTAAAAAATACAAATTCCAAAAAAGGAAGAATAAAAAGAATATTTAGAGTAGAAACAGACCCATAATAAATGAGATAAAGTCCCCCATCTGTCCATTCTCAGAATACTGAAGGCAACCGCAAAGTATGGTGACCAACCAACAGGACTGAAAGTAGGTTTTTATTCTAGGAGGATGGGGGCTCCTCTGTGACTGGCACTATCCTTTTACAATGCACCAGGGGCAGTGGCGGCTTGTGAGATTTAAATAGTGAGAGCTCCTTAAAAGGGAAAATGTAAAACCATTTTCTGATTCCCATAGTGTGCCACCCGACTGGTATTTTGGTTTCTCCCTGAGATGTAATTGCACCCAGATATAGAACACGAAAACTGAGATACACCTAAACCTGTCAAACAACTGGCTTTATCACTTGTTGTTTGCTGTTTAAGATAAATGAGTAACAGCAATGAGTTATTAGAAATAATTAACATTGTAAATGTTTCACTTCTGAAATTGCAAGTCTGTGAAATAAATAGTATTGAGTCCAGTGGAAGGAGTTTCGGCCTTCAGTTGTGTGCCCTTTATGTTAGATATGTATGCCCTTTTCCTCTGCACATCTCATCCATCTGCACTACTCAACCACCTCTCTTTCCTCTTCAGCACCCTCTTTTCACTCTTCCCTGAATGCACTTCCGCGCATCTTCCTCACTTCACCACTTCCAAACATATACTGCACTCACTCACATTTAAGCACTTTATTTGATTTTGCCTTGAAAATATTTTGACATCTGTGCACCTTCTTCACACACATTTTTATAGAATTTCAATAGCAACTGGAATATGTGACAATTGTTCTGTGTGCTCTGCAGAGAGGCCAACCCACTGAGAGGCACTTTGCTTTGCCTTCAGCCTCAGCTCCAGAGCTCTCAATCGAAGCCCCTCATAAACACCTGGCCCAACTCAAAATATGAACTATACAAGAGTAATAAGATGCTCAAAATAATACAGAAACACAACACAATGAAATAGCTAACACTCTTGGGGAATGCAAGATTGAGTAAAACATGTGAAATAAGAGAAGAACTAAATCACAGGCATGCATTGCCTTAACGTTTTTAACATTCATTGTTCGTAAATCAATCCATGCTTTTGGAATAAATGTTAAGGGCATGAAGCTAGGGCCACTTTTATCGCCATCCAGCAGATATTTGCCTTTACTATAAGCATACATTTCTCCATGTGCGCTTGACTCGGATATTTGAATATTGGCTACACTGCCGCCACACTGGTTTCATGAATAAGAATATGTGTGCAGGTTCACAGACAGGTCTGCCATGTTTTACATATGTAAATGTTGCTTTTGACTATACGTTACAAGCAGCTGATGTTGATAAAAGGAGGGACCTCTGCAGCCATCTTCTGCTAATGCACTATATAACTTTAATTAACATCTGGGGTAGAATGTGAGGCCATGGCAGTCATTCACGTTTCTTAATTTTTGGATATATACCAACCATTGTCTATGCCCAGGAAGCCTCTTGTGCCTGGAAGGTCCTTCTCTCTAAGCTACCTTAAGTTGTCATTTCACTGTAACCCTACCCCGGTGCACAGGTTCAGTTCTCTGAACCAGCAGATTACTAATGGGTGAGCGTCTAACTCACTGAGCCACCTACAGTTTTATAAAAAGCATTTAATTACGTGATGCATACTCTATCATAAAGGCTAGCAAGCATTTACAAACTTCCCTCTACCCATGTTTAGCCAGGGTTACTTTGCAGCGCAGTATGTAAAAACCAAAAAGAGCTGAGGAGAAAGACGTTATGAACGATTAAGATAAGGACATTTGGCTAAATATTTAATTTGAATGCGAAAGGTGTTCTTTACAGGCCGCCTGGCTACCTGGTATCAAACTGGAACTTGGTGTCTGCTGCAAGGGAGGGCCTAAGGTACGGGGGCCTCATATTGATAGAGAGGGGAATGCAAATCTCAAACAATAAAATAGAATGGCAATTTCAGGGTACGTTAATTGCACAGATAACAAGCATTCACTAACTAAAGTGAGTGCTCACAAGCTATTTCGCAAGGGAACAAAAACCCTGCTCATCTTTTGGATCAATTTCATGGGGGAACAAATACAGCAGCCCCACATCTAAAGGGGCCATCAACGTGCAGCCATGGACTGGGGTATCACAGTGGGGGAGGTTAGCGTGGCAAGGGGTCTAAGCGCAATATACATAACCCAAGATTAGCTTTCTAACTCGTACCATTACCGAAGACAAGACACCAAATCACACGTGCTTGGATCCACTCCGACGTGTGACGAATGGGAAAGGGTGGGATCTATGCCTGTGAATGACAGACACCTGCTTTCATGCAGGGATGAAGACTCTGACACCTGAAACCATGATGCTAAAAGCACCACTGGCCTTCAGTGGAGACTGCCATTGGCCACATTGAAAATGAAGGGCTTTAGAAAAGTAAGCCCTGCGTCGTGCGTCACAGTTCTTAAAGTTGATTTACTGCCTGGCTTCCGTCTACTGCTTCAGAGCAAGGTGGGGCAGGCAGCCTACGACAGACAGCTTAGACTTAAATGAATCGATTTGTTTAGAGATGCGGTTGTATCTCTAAATAAATCGATCTATTTAATATTTATGTAGGAATGTGTAGGAATTTCACTGGGGCGCTGCCCCAGAGCCCTAATAGAGAAACCACCCCTGATAAAAATGCATCAACAAGAGGTTTTTTGCATAAACATTGCCTTCTTCCCACCGTTCAGACACAAGCAGAGTTTTTGTTCATGACTTTTGTTTTCTATTTTCTAAGTAGTAATTAATATTTCATATTTTGTGCTGGTTATAGTTATATAAAGAGGTATTTACCCCATAAGTAAACCAGAAAAGCTATACATTTCTGAAAACTAAACCAAATTCTGAATTCTGCAAGAGATCGTTTGTGTATATCGCTCATGGTTCCACAAAGAAACTAATCGATGAACTCACCAATAGTGAAAGTAAGCTGCATAAAATAGAAACAGTTGACAACATGATCATACGCACATTTGTACATTGTATGCTGATTTACAAAAGTAGAAATAACAGGAATTTCTTGTCACTGAGATGTATTGTGTTTGTAAGTGTCCCAAAAAACACAATACGCAGAGCCATCAACCCGTATGCGACTTAGAAAGATTTGTCATTCAGGAATTGCTGCTGCCCTTTCTTGTTCTTCTACACATTGCCTGAACTTTTTCCTGTCAACACTATTACTCCATTCAGGGAGCTTAAGAAAGCAGATCCCTGTCATATGTATGTTGGTCTTGTGAGTGTCTTATCCAACATATGACTGGCCCGCACCACTGGAACACACTTCCATTGTTCATCCATGGATTCTCAAGTCTATCTGAATTTTAAAAAACTCCTTATAGCTTGGTTGTGGTTGTTCTAATGCTGCCTCTATTCCACCTACCTTCTGATCGCCTGCCGAGATAGCCCTATGGGGATGAATCACGCGCTATCTCAAGATCCAAATAACATAACATATATCGCAGTGTGTCATTAACTCTTGACTTTGCTTCTCCCGGTCTTCTCCTTATTCTTGAAAGGCAGCGGAGAAGCAGGAGTACGTTTCCAGTTGTGCTGACACTGATGCCTCACACCTCCTTCCTGCCAGGGCTCTTTATTTACTGTCCTTCTCAACAGAACTGACTTGACTGAGTGGTTCCACTGACTGTCCTCCAAGTAGAGTGATCACGCAGGGGGTTGGGTTCCACTCTCACTTTCTATTTGATAATCTTGCTTCTGTTTCCCAGCTCAAGCTCTGAAGTCTTTGTCGTCAGTCCACAGGGACAGATTAAAAGGTGGACTAAGCTGGTGAGACCCTATGTGGTGCTCTGCTGCCCTAACAAGCTTTCTTCTTCTCTTCTCTCCAGCCTGTTGATCTGTTTGAGATGATCGAGAAGATGCAGGTGGGTCTCTGGCCATTTTGCCGCTTGCGTTTGTGGGTGAAGGCACTGTTTAGTGCACATTGTTTTTATGGATTCCCCCAATATTAACCTGACACCCATTAGTTGTTTGTGTCTGATAGCCATGTTCGTAGTCTTGAGTCCATCGCTTCTCAGTAATATTGTTCTTTGCTGACAGCACCTCAATGTTTGCACCATGAACCAGATGATCATGCAGCATCAATAAAAACTGAAACAAAGAGCGTGAGAGAGCAGCAAGCGTGGTACATGGAGGGAAGGGGAGACCAAAACTGAATGCAACAGACGGTGACAGAGGGCGGAAACTGGAAAGGAAAAAGCAATAGTGAAAGTGTCCAGGAAGGTTTTCACCATACAAAATGTAAATACATTATGGCTAATTTGAAGGTGGGGGCAAGGTCGAACTGGGACAGAAAATAGGCCAGGGCACCAAAATAATAGTGGCCCATATTAGTAAATCAAATACCCTAAAAAGCGGCCCATGTTTGCAAATTGGGGACAGTCGTAAACTCGCAAAGGCTCGCTATATACGTATTTTCCAGGGACTGGATGACTGAATGGATTTGAGCTTGCTGCAGGCAATGTTTGTTTTATTATCAGGAAACTTACCTGCCATCCCATCAAGCACTGCCTGATTATGCCAGTCTGACCCAATCAGGAGGGTGAGACTAGGCCTGGGTGGAATAATTAATTATGCTGGTGGAATCGGAGAAATTTGGTCATTCCACGTTACTCCTGGAGCGCGGAATTACTTTTACTGCAGTAATTATTTGTTTCTAACAGGGCTGCAAAAGGGAGCATTCCTATAGGTTTAAAAATCACTGCAGAGTAATGTTTAATCTGCTGTTGTTTTTAAACTTAGAGGGACTGCTCCCTCCTCCAGCCCTGTTTGGAAATAAACAACCACTGCAGGGCATGCCCCTTGGTGCCTTACTGCAGCAATTTCTGCAGAATATGTGATGGCGCCGAGGGGTATGCCAAGGGGAATGCACTGCAGAGTGATATGCAGTGGTGGCGTGGTGGGGGGGATTCGACAGATGACGTGGAGGCAAAATTAAATAAATATTAAACTTTCCATCGTCGTTGTCTGTCAAATCTCGCACCCACCCCGCCCCCACCACCCCACTGCTCTTATCGGCACGGGCCAATCGTGGGTTTCTGAAGTTCAAAAATCACTGCATACCACTCGGTGGCAGTGCTCTTACATACTCTGCCGTAATCACTGCAGGGTATGTAAGGGGCAGAGTGGCATTTGGTTGCTATTTTTTTTGCGCAAAATGCATCCTTGCATCCATTTTTGAACGGGAGGGTGTATTTTGCAAAATAGCACCAAATGCCCACTCTGCCCCGCTGCAGAACTTCATGGAATGTTGCAGAGTTTTAATGTAATTCTTAGAAATTCCACTGACTCAAATTCTGCCAATTTCGCCCACCTCTGGGTGGGATGGGGCTAAAACATGAGACTGGGGAGACTGCAGAGAAAAAGCAGGGAGGCGAAATTGTGCAGGTTCCCCTCAAAACCTCTTGGGTTAAAGGTCACATGACAGTGATATGCACAAACAGCTGTGAATTTGCATTTTATAGATTGTGATCCATTTTTACTTGTCAATGGTGCCATTGCGAGCCTCACACTTTGAAGGCATTTCATTATAGTAAAGAGGTGCGTGTCTGTACCGTTGGATCCCCAGGTCAGCTCCTGTAGTGTTTAGTGGTATCTGTGAAGTCCTTTGAGGTGACACCACTCTCTTACGCCACCTTGAGAGCTTTCCGATGACCTGTACAGGCCTCGCAAGGTTGGTGGCTCTATACACTATACTGGTGACAAGAGGACAGCCCTTTGATGGGACTGCCACTGTCTTCTGATCCCCTGGTCAGGTCTTACAGAGACAAGTGTCCTGAAGGATCACATGGAGCTGGAGTCCTTGAGAGCTCATTTCAAGGGCAGCCTGCAGCACAAGCATTATCACAGGGTGGTCTAGCTTTTGCCCTTTGTGCTGCTGTTCAGGCCAGATTTTGGCACTGATCCCCTCCCCATGTACCAGATTATGACACAATTCACACTACTGCATAACCAGGCTAGTAGATTTAATTAAGGCTCCCGGTTTCCCATTTTTGTGGATTTTTACAGATATATACAGACAAAAAGCAATATGTTTTCTGTCTGCATTTATTTATAAAAGTGGATAAATACAGAAAACTGAGCTTCTTTTAAATGACTCTCCGTGCTGTCTTTCATAAATTACAGCCCAACAGCTGAGCAGATGGACAGCATGGAAAGTTAAAAAAACAGGATGACATTTCTTTAAATAACGGTATATGTCAACATACATTTGTGGTATAATGCTAATATTTACCAGTGGATGTATTGTTTTGTAATATTTGGCAGCTAAAATAGCCAAAACACGACAGACATCAAAGTATGACTGCGTATCTGTCAGTTAAATAAATATTTACAACGTCGTTTATCGGCAAAACACTAAATAAATATGGATAAATACAGATAAAATGGCTTAATCATAATAATGAATAAATACAGGTGTAAATGTTAAAAGTGGATAAATACAGAAAACTGAGCTTCTTTTAAATGACTCTCCGTGCTGTCTTTCATAAATTACAGCCCAACAGCTGAGCAGATGGACAGCATGGAAAGTTAAAAAAACAGGATGACATTTCTTTAAATAACGGTATATGTCAACATACATTTGTGGTATAATGCTAATATTTACCAGTGGATGTATTGTTTTGTAATATTTGGCAGCTAAAATAGCCAAAACACGACAGACATCAAAGTATGACTGCGTATCTGTCAGTTAAATAAATATTTACAACGTCGTTTATCGGCAAAACACTAAATAAATATGGATAAATACAGATAAAATGGCTTAATCATAATAATGAATAAATACAGGTGTAAATGTTAAAAAAAGAAATACCATAATACCTGGAGCCCTAGTTATAATGGACAGTGGTCCAGGATTGGTCCTGTGAGATAGTAGCCCATTATCAATATGTTCTCATTTTATTCCAAAAACTGAAAATCACTTTTATCTCACTTTCTGTTTCTCTCTCTTTTTCTCCCTCTCCCTTCCTCTCTCCCTCTTTCGTTCTCTTTTCCTCGTTGTTTCTCCTTTTCTCTCTTTTTCACTTGCCATCTGTTTCTCTCTATATGTTTCTCCTTTCGCTCACTCCCTCTTTGCTCTCTTTTCCCCTTTCGTTCTCCTCCCTTTCTCCTCTCTTCCCCTTTGTCTACATCTCATTCTCTCTTTCTAACTCTGTATCGCCAATGTCCTTCTCTTTGTTGCAGGGGAGTCGTCTTGATGAGCAGAGATGTTCTCTCCCTTCCCCTCTCAAGGTCAGTGTCTTGCCATGGGTATCTCTCATTGCTGGTATGTATGTGTCTGCAGAAAGTGAGTTGTAAGATGGGGCAGGTGTTCACTTAGAGCTTTGCTTTAAATACACAGCAGTTTGTTAGTTTAGTTTCTTACCTTATCCCTACATCTATTCTTCTCCACTTTCTCCTTTTCTTATTTCATGAATTTCTTCACCTTCATTTCTCCCTAAATTCCTACTGACTGCCTCTTTGCTAACATTCATAACTTTCTAAATTTCACAATATCCTTCCTTCCTTCCTTCCTTCCTTCCTTCCTTCCTTCCTTCCTTCCTTCCTTCCTTCCTTCCTTCCTTCCTTCCTTCCTTCCTTCCTTCCTTCCTTCCTTCCTTCCTTCCTTCCTTCCTTCCTTCCTTCCTTCCTTCCTTCCTTCCTTCCTTCCTTCCTTCCTTCCTTCCTTCCTTCCTTCCTTCCTTCCTTCCTTCCTTCCTTCCTTCCTTCCTTCCTTCCTTCCTTCCTTCCTTCCTTCCTTCCTTCCCTCCTTCCTTCCTCCCTTTTCCCTCTCGCTCTCTTCCTCCAACCTTTTCCTCAATCGCTTCTTTGTTTCTGTCTGTTGTTAAATCCTTCCTTCCTCATTGCTCCCCACACCATAACTTTTTATCTTCCTACATTTACCCTTAATTCTTTCCTGCCTTTCATCCATAATTTCTAATTTCCATTTCCCCCCTCCCTGATTGTATCCCTTTCTTCTTATTATCCTTCACAATTCGTTCCTCATTAGTCTGCATGTGTGAGTGTGTGTTTCTCTCTGTCAAGTAATTCTCATACCGATAAAGTTGGATACGATAACATGTTCACATGTACAGCATCACTTCAGCAAAACAGTCCTTAGTTCACAAAATGGAGCAGATTTACAGAGATGTCACACAAACCAAGGTGGCGGCCAAAGCTGCTGTACTGCGTTGAATGAGAGGGAGAGAGAAGGAAAAGGGCATATCTACTAGGATTGCCCTACTCTTTTCCTAGCTGTTGTGCATAATCAAGCCGCATAGCACCACATACACACCCTTGCACCATAGTGTAAAGGTGTCTGCATGAGACTACAACCTACTGTGCCTAGACAAAGTTTAAAATATTTCACACTTTGGATGTGTGCTATACAGTGCAGCACACAAGCAAAATCAGAAAAGGGGGAGAAATAAAACCATTACTCCAAGTCAATGTCAAAGAGGTGTTATTTATGGCATATAACCCTGTCTACTATTGTTAGTAAATGGGGCTTTGCATCACAAACCTTGGGTGATTGCATGGCTGTATCACCTTTAAGATACCCCTTTGAGGCAAAGTAACCCAAAGCAGGGCACAGCGCTGCTTTGTGCTACTTTCAGGGTGACCAAGTGGATGTTGCACATTTTTTCCCGCTCCAGCCGACTTATATCTACTCAAGGCTGTGCATAGGCAGTATTTTGAACTGCTTTCCTTGAATAATAGGGGATTGACTCCCCTTTGGCAAAGTGGCTATCACTCTCTTCATTGTACCGCTGGGAGGCTCTGGACCCCCTTTCTTTGACGACATCACGCGTCTCAGAAACCTGCCAGCCAGGCAGTAACGGTGCCCGTCCTTCTTTCCACTTTTCACCCTGTCCTGAGGAAGACCCCATTTTGTCAGGTCTCAACGAATGCCTACACGAACCAAGGGGTCGAAACGTCGACACAACATAACTGCCAGTAACATCAACAGTGCATGTTGCACTGTGATTTTCATTTTATATGGCGGCATATATGTACATTGTATCGTACTTTGAGATTAGATCCATGGAAAATATGTGGTGTTGAAAGAAACATGCCTATCAATTTGATTGTTAATGAAAGTATATATTGTTCCTTTCACATGTCCCTCAATTTTGCACTAATTCACTGACCCTTCCTTCCCCACCTTTTTGGGCACATCTACTCTGTTTCGTGAAATGTTTTTTGCATAAAGTGTAAATTGAATATATGAAATTTAAAGTTCAGTGTGATTAAATAACACTAGAACTCTCTTTCCGGATTTATTTGCCTATTGATTTGTTTATGTTTGATTTTTATTGTCTATATTGTGCTGGGACCATTTTGTTCTATATTGTGCTACTTTCAGGCAACTTTCCAGTACAAAACCCATTTTGCACTCAAAAGTAAATTCAAAATATTGTTGAGTCTTATATTGCACAAAATTCACCCCCAAATGGGTATCTTTGCACAATGGGTTATGGCAAAGCAAACTGAAGTACAGAAAAGGACACAGAGAAGAGCAGGGCATCAAAACATACAAGTTTATAAAAGCTTTTTGAATGGGCTGAAATTGGAGATAAGTCTTACATTCTGTGGGAGATAGTTCAAATGATGAGACACCAAAAAGGAAAAGGAATAGGCTCCCATTCTCACAAGCCATATACGCCGTTTGTACAGCAGAGCAGAGATGATAGATCTTAAATACCTGAGGCATCTATCAAAAGATTTTTTTTTTCTGACAGTAAGCAGGGGCTGAAGAGTAGAGTGCCTTGTGTGCATGACACACCATTTTAAAACCTGCTCGTGTATGCACTGGCAACCAATGAAGTCTGATGCAGTTCTCGGGGGGAGGTTACAAATCACGCCTGATCCTGTATTCTGAATGGTCAGTAGGCGGTAAACAAATAATCCGCCATGTTCACATATAGGACATTTGCATAATCAAGATGGCTCTCGATCGGGGCTTTTCCTTCAATTATGTGGAAGCCAATTAAACATTTTGTGTAGCATTTGCAATATCCCATAACATGTCCCACATACAGAGTTGATTTAGTCTCTCAAAGACAGGGTGCTGTCAATAATAATGCCAACATTCCTTCCTGCTTTCTTGGGGCAGGGCCTAGACTGCCGGGACACCAGTGGTTGTACCAAATAAGAGTGGCTTTGCAAGTAGAATAATCTCTGTCTTGTCCCGATTAAGCTTAAGACAATTGTTCCACATCCATACGGCAACAATGTTCAAACAGTCTAAAAATACATTTTTTTTCCAGTTTGCATCATTTTTGTAATGCAAACCCAGTGGTGGCTCCTCAGCCAAGGCGGAGGAGCGTCGCCCCACTGCGTTGCAGTAGTGAAGGAAAGGAAAAATAACATGATAATAACTTGATGTTATCATCATTTTATTTGCTCCTGCTGCGGCAGCATGGGGCGGGGTGGGGCTGCTCTGCTCGCAGACCAGGGGAGGAGTGGTGGGGACACTGAAGTGTGCATGATGTTTCACTTATTAAGTTCTACACCCATGCTGCATTACAGCCTGGGTGCAAAACATGACCAGGCCCCCAGGCCCTGTCTGAGCGCCGAACTACGGTGCTCAGAAAAAATTGCAATGCTACATTGCAGCATTGTGATTGGCTGGCTGCTTCCTGCTTGGCCGACAGAGATTTGTGCCGGCTGCCTGTGCAAACCTGATGCAAAATGTTAATAAATCTACCCATAGTTTGCATTTGCAGAGATGATTGGACTGGTCAAAAAGTGTGGTATTTATAACTCTCTTTTCTAAAGCATTACTGTCACACATAACCCTGAAAAAAACTGTTAAAACCAAGCGATTAAGTAAGTTTACTACCTAGTAAATGTGTTAGTGACCTGAGAAGTGGATGGAAAATGGAGCATTCTTACTTACCACTAAATGGGATTGGCTTGGAGAGTAGTAAAGAGGTGTTTGGAGAGGGCTACGGAGGGGTTTATGAAGGGACATGCACCCACCAATAAAAGAGTAAGCCCATTGCTCTTCACAAACTGTACATCAAAAGTTACTACACCCAAAACAGCAGTAAATTACTTAAGCTCAGAGCAGTAATCCAGCACACACATTTTCAACCACTGGTATTGCAACACCCCCATTGAAAATAACAGAGGTAGAGACTTAGGGTCTCATTACGATGTTGGTTAGAAAGGCTCCGAATGGCATTGGGATTTTCCTAACCCGTGTCAGAATCCATATTTCCGCCCAACCCTGAAACATTGCCAACCGACTGATTACGATGGAAGGTAACCGTTTGGTCATTCTGAATCGGTTTCAACTGGCATTTGCAGAACACGAGCCGTTCCGTAGCCCAATTGTACAGCTCTGTGGATCACATTTCCGTCCTACGTATTACAATGTCAGATTCGGACAGCCTTTCCGAATCGGTCTGTCCGACACGGAATGGCTGTCAGAAACTGAGTTTGGGGGCAGGTAGCAGGCCCCCCTTTGCCCGTGGGTCCCCGTTTAACAACCAAGCACAGTGTGGCAGGCACCATGGGGTGCCTGCGACAGGGTGCAAGGTTTTCCGCAACCACCCCTTTTTTCAATGGGAACCTTTGTTGGCGATCGGAAGGCTCCCGTTGAAGTCAATGGGAGTCCGACTGAACGGTGTTCGGAAACATCGGAATCGGTCAATTGGACTCTCCGAACCCGAGTCGGTCGGAACCGATTCCGACAAGGAGTTGGTCGGATTTCTTTCCCACTGACAGAGTAATGAGGCTCTTAGTACATACAAAAACCCACTAGAAATTATGTGAAACAGAATTAAACAATTTAAAATAGTTAAAAATATAAATACATATAATGTAATTTTGAAATAATCTAAAAATAAAACATTTAGTACCCTCACATGGAAACATAGGTGACATAGGGCATAGATGTCATTCCAAGCATCAACGCTGACAAGGTGAGTGGCTAGTAGCCAGGAAATCCTATATAGCCAAATGGCCCAAAGAGGTATTAGTTCCCTTGTAGGAATTGGTGAGTGTGGGTGGAATGAGAGTAGGAGTGGGCTCTATCCTACAAACTGGTAATAAAGGAAATCATGTAGCAATATCCTGTATGTCAGTGTGTGTACTGGGGTATTCCAAGTTAAAGAACAACAGGGACCAGAACATAGGCTTGAGCTCACAGATATGAATCACTATCATTTACAATGAGGGGGGGTCATTGTGGATACAGATACCTAGCGAAGGAAGATATAATATTCTAAGAAACCTCAATGATTTTGTTCCTTTCTGAATTTGGGAGGATTGTGGCAGTGTTGATGTTGACTAGGATGTTATTCTAGAACTTGCTTCCGAGTTCGGCTTGTTAACATAGTCTTTCTTTTTATAGAAGGAAGAGGAGTACATCCCTTACCCCAGCATCCACGAGGTAAGCAGTCACGTCAATGAGCGATGAAGCTTAAATGAAACCAGATCAATGCAATACTGTTGCTGGAAAGATGAATGTGTAGGTTCACTCCTCCTAGTACGTGCCCAGACATGTGTGAACACCATGGCACCCCTGTCTGTGCGTGACCAATGTCTGAAAGTTGACCTGGAGATCTTAAGCTGTAAAAGAAGGACAGCGTGGGGCAGTCCTTCACCATGTGGCTAGTTTATCTGCCCTCTAATGTGCAGATTGCTTATCTATATTATTATTATTATTATGCCATTTTGTTCTTCCTCATTCTAAACCTTACATTTGAGGAGTCTCCTCCAGGCAGACACCTTTTAAGCAATATCCTTCTAATTAAAGACCTTTCTCCTCTCAAGAAACCCTCTATAAGGGCTTATTACCCATCATCCATCCTGGTACCACTAATCAAGCTTGATGCTGAACCTGAGATCAGTTAGGAAGGAGTAAGGCCTGGGATGAGGAAGGACAAATCAATCAGAGTGATGGATTACTGGTAATTAATCTGAATATTACTTCATCATTTTCCTTCTCTTTCCATGTGTTTACATGTGAAGACATACCAAAGCCAAAGCAGCTTCAAAGCATTTCAAAGTAACATAGTGGTAACACGAAATATGCACGCGACACCCAAATGTACATTAATAGAAATATCTCAATCCATCTTCCTGTTACAGCAGGCAATACCTGAGTGCCAAGTGATATAGGGAATTAACATCCAGTTTGTAGTGAGACACTAAGGTATAAGGTGCCAATGAAGCAGCTTCACAATTGTCTGAGATGGAAACCCCCTCCGACTCTGCAATGAGGCTGCCATACCCCCTTGTGGAACTAGTTTAATTCTTGGCAGTAAGGATACTCCATCACAACCACGACGGAGTATCCTTACCGCCAAGAATGTGGTCTGCCCAACCTATTACGGCTGAATCTACTCTGTCTCCGCTGTGATTAAACCCCTCCAACAGGCCTGCAAAGTAAGGGCTGTCAGAGGAAGACCTGTAATTCAACCCGCCTTGTTTGATCAGGCGGAATTAGAGGTCAGTTTTCACTGCCCGTCACCGCCAGGAAAACCCTGGCGGTAAGGGGCAGTCAAAACTGCTACATGCTCCACTCACCACGGGAGAGCACTCACATGGTTAGGTAGCATTTTCCATTGCATTTTCAAAAAGAAAATTCCACTTCGAGATATCATTTTTGAAAATATAAAAGAAAACAGTGTGGTGCACTGCTCCATCATTTGATGGAGCCGTGCACGATGCTTCACAAAGCTCTGACTGGAACCGCTGTGATTGTGGTTCCTGCCAGTGCTGTAAGTCATGTATATCTCAATTTGGCGGGTCGCACCTCCGTCAGGGTGGAGAAATGGGCCGTCTGTATCCTTGTAAATTAGGCCCTTAATCTTCTTCCAGTTGGACCAATGTTAATTAAAAGTTGTTACTTTGATGAAAGGAAGAAACTCTATCCTGATTACTCGAAATATCTCTGCATTCATCTACGGAGTGCACGTCTACTTCTGCATGAGAGGAAGGATTAGGATGAAGGAACGGAACAATCTTAGAGCCTGATTTAGATCTCGGCAGACGGGTTACTCCAGCCACGAAAATAGAAATCCATTAGGATATAATAGGATTTACATGTCGGCGGACGCAAGGGGCTTGTAAATAAGCCCCTTGGATTGCAAACGATTTCCCACCAAAACATTGCTTGATTCATTCTTGAAGTTTGTCATTAACTGTAAGGTTAGTTCAGTGATGAAAAACATTCAATTGCATAAAGAAAATGGAAGCCCCTAAAAATGAAGAATCCGCCTACTATCTTAAAGTTTCGGTTAGTCAAAAGAGCGGATGTGTTTCCATCACAATTTGAAGATGCCTCTATGGTCACAAAGCGTGCCCACAATAACTTGCAAGTCGCAAGGACGAAGGGAGAGCCCATTGCAGCTCTCAGCGCTTGTGACTCCCAAGGGATCCTAATATCCATATTAGAAATTGGTATTACTAAGGATTGGCTTCATTATGTCATTTATTGGGCCCATTATAACTGCATTCATTGCCAACAAATGTTTACTTGAAACAAGTATTTGTATAAATCATTTGAGTCTTTACTTCTCTTTCTTTTCTCTTTATTTCTTTCATTCTTTCTTTCTCTACATTTACTTCACCCTTTTCCTATTTCATTTTCTGTATGTTTCCCTTTATTCCCCTTTATTAGCCCGTTACTTTCTATCCCTCCTTCCTTTCACCCAGATACTATCTTTTTCCACCCTTCCATTTCTCCCTTTTAGCACTTGATTTGACTTTTTTCCTTCAAGTATTTCTTTCTTTTTCCGTTTATCTATTTTCTTTATTTCTTTTTCATTATTTTTTCATCGTTTTGTTTATTTCATTTTCTTCCCTTCCTCCATCCTTCCCTTCACTTCCATCTTCTCTTCTTCTCTGCCTCTTTCTTTCTCTTTTCGCCTCTTCTTCTGTCTCTTTCCTTTCTCGCCTTCTTCCTCTGTTGTTATTTATATCTGTCTCTTCTGCTTCTGGCGTCTTACAGCCTTCTGTTCTTTGTATCCCTCTCCTGTCTTGTTTCCTGTACCTTACTATTTCCTCAAGGTGTTGCGCAAAGGGCGTCCTTACCCGCTCATCATCCTGCCACAGTTTGGGGGTTACTGGATCGAAGGGACATGCCATGACCTCCCAGACCCGACATGCACGGACCTCCCCTCCCCCTGCACCAAGCTGAAGCTTGAGTGCGACCCTACGGCCAAGCTGTACCGCCACCACTTCTTAGGGAAGGTAAGAGTGTTTGAGGCTCAGCACGTGCCGCGAGGAGGAAGGCGAGCGGCAGCCATCTTAAAAAACTTCACGGCTCACAAACATTTGAAGCTGTAGTTTTTGAGAAAAGCACAGATGTGTTGAAAATTGCGCACTATCCATAATTGCAAGCTTTTGATCCATAATTGCAAACTGTTGTTAACACGTGGCCAAATTTATGAAACTGAAGGTAAAGTTTATTGTTATAAAAGGAGATAGCCACTCACACTCACATCCTCGTCGCCAAACACTGTTATAAAAGTAGATGAACTGCTCACAGGAAGCCTTTAGGTGTTCTTCTCTTCAGCCTGCCACAGCGTGACTTTCCCCTGCCACCCTCGGCACAAACTGAACGCAATTTCAAATAATGACATTCTAACTGAACCTTGACACCACGGTTCTGTTACATCAAATCATGTATGACCCTTATCTGTGTTTTGATACAGTAGGCTCCATTACGAGTTAGTTACCGGACACATGTGTGGCAGTAAATGAGGAACGATAGTAGGAGACAGTCAATCTGATTCACCCTGTTATTCCTCATATCTTAGTGGTCCCTTAGTGTCCACATCATAATAGAGTGTTTTTCTGTTCCCTGGATTTATGAACTGGCCTGTGATGGTTGCTTTGGGTGTCGAAACTACCATCCTATACCGGAGGTGGGCATAACCATCATGAGTCAGGCGATAATTCCACATTTTAATGTGTGAGGGAATGCACCTGGTAAAACCAAATGTGTTTCTGAGCCCATTTATCATTTTGTGGGAAATCTGCCTGGAAACAGGCCTATAATTGGGGATGATATGCAGAACTGGAGCCAGTAATTCTTGGTCTTGCATGTTTTGCCCCATTCTAGGCCCGTAACTCACAATGGCCGGCAATTGGAATGGACATACTGGCTGAAATTGGCAACTTCAAATCCAATGTTTCTGTTTGAATCTTCCTCAGAAAGCTAACTCGATTCTATGCACAGGTTCTGAGAATGATCCTGCTTGGGACGTTCAATGGAGTAGGCGATGATGTAGAAAGGTGGCATGTGCAGATGACAACTTAATAAACTTTGAGCATATTCCATAGCTGAGGTGTCCAGAGCCACATACTTTCTGTTGCCCTTGGACCACATAACTGGACCATCAGTTGTCTAGGCACTAGTTTTCTAGACTACATCATTGGTATTAATGCATCAGTTTTTGCAATTGGTATTTGGGAAGGTTAGATGTACATGTGTGTGACACAGATGCTCTGTTTTAAAGTAGATTCTCTTGTGACAGGCTACCAGAAAGTTCCCCTAAATTCACTGTGAGACATTGGGCAGGAATAAATAGTAACCTTCATGTTCGAGGCATATGAGCTGCAGATCACACACTTAGGATAGTAGATCGCCATCTGGTGTTGGGCTCGGATGCTTGCAGGTTGTTGTTGTCTTCGGAAGAAGTCTTTGGTCACGAGATAGGTGACTCCTCCCTTGGACTACAGTGCGCATGGGCATCAACTCCATCCCCAGATTGTTTCTTTCCGCCATTGGGTTCGGATGTAACTTTTCCACTCCGGTTGAAAATCTCAAATACAAGCTTTTCGAAGCGAAAAACTTCTACAACTACATCGAAGCACCTTCACTCGACATCGAATTCATCGGCTCGATTCCGGACGTCGACGCGGGCTGCTGGGCCTATCCACGCCGTGAGGCCTACGGCTCATGGAAAGGACGCCGTTTAAAAAATGCCCCCAGTGTGGAGCAAAATTTCTGCACAGTGACCATCACAAACTCTGCAACCTGTGCCTATCGCCGGAACACGACGAAGCCAGCTGTCCAGCCTGCGCAGCATTTCGATCCAAAAAGGCCATTCGGGATCGAAGAGCTCGACGCCATATCATGGCACACAAACCAGCCCCGGAACCAGAAAACATCTTTGATGAGGGTCCCGATGTCCCGGAAGAAGATTCCGAGGAACTTCAAATCATCTCAGAAGCAGACAACTCAGACGACCCCATTACTCCTCGGCAACGCGTGAGTACCACTGCCCCTGCCCCAACCCCTCCAAAACCAAAGGCATTGGTCAAGACTTCGCCAGCTGGCCTCAGTCGAGACCGAAAACACCCTTCAGAAGCCCCGCCTCCGGGCTTGGCTCCGAAGAAACATAAGCCTTCCGGTGGCTCAGGCCCGAGCAAGCTGCATGTAATGGTACCCCCTGCACCTTCGGCACCGAAGACAAAAGACCCATCGGCACCGAAATCAGAGCCGACACCCTCGGCACCAAAAACATCGAGGCCCATAGATAAACCGGCACCGAAACTTCCCAAGCCGAAAGACTTAACTTCGGCACCGAAACCTTCATCGGCACCGAAACCTTCATCGGCACCAAAACCACCGGCTAAGGACTATAATACACCTCCTAAAGCCAAAGACTCGACCGATCGACCAAAACCTCGATCGGAACCGAACAAATCGGCGTCAAAATCTGTTCCTGAAGAACAAGAACTTTTCCATCCAGATCCAACACAAAAAAGGATCTATATTAATCCAAAGACTGGACATGTCACTGCAGTGCCATATAAGAAACGGAAACTGGACACAACACCTGCCCCAGTTCCTATAAGAAAGAAGGACTCGGCAATATCACCTATTCCTCCTTCCTCTCCCATACGACCTTCTACCCCACCCCCTCTGCCTACACCACCCTTACCTCTACCATCTCCATCACATACACCACCTCCACAGGATGATGATGATGACCTAGGGGGAGGTGGTGATCCTGGTGATCCTAATGATCCGTTCACGGATCCAGATACCGCACCATTGGATGATTGGGTATACCCTCTACCAGATATGCCTGACCCTACACCATATCCCTCCAAACCATCACCTCGAGATGACCACCTGGGGTTTGGACAACTAGTAAACAGGGCAGCACTTTACCATGGCGTCACCATGCACTCCGATGCACCCGAGGAAGATTTCCTCTTAGACACGTTTGAACAGTCTCAGAAAACAGTACAAATTCTACCTATGATTAAAGGTGTCACAAAACACGCCACAGAAGTATTTAAAGACCCCGTCCGTGCCAGGGTGCTTAACCCAGGAATTGAGAAAAAATATAGACCTGCCCCACAAGATCCTTGTTACATCAAAGGACAGCTCCCTCTAGATTCTTTGGTCGTTTCCAACGCAAGGAAACGCGCCAACTCCCAAACCATGGGAGATACACCACCCCCTGACAAAGAATCTAAATTATTAGATGCCTCGGGCAAACGAGTAGCAGCACAAGCCGCTAATCATTTGCGTATTGCCAACACCCAAGCCCTACTAGCACGCTATGATAGAGCTCACTACGATCAGTTGGAGAATCTGCTACAACACCTGCCAGCCCAATACAAGACCCAGGCAAATGACCTTATACAAGAGGGAAAACTCATCTCAAATGCGTCATTTAAATGCGCACTTGACGCCGCAGACACCGCCTCTAGAGCAATAAACACAAGTGTACTCCTCAGACGCCATGCCTGGCTACGCATTTCAGGCTTTAAGCCAGAAGTACTAAGTACCATACTCAGCCAACCATTTAAACAAGAACAGTTATTTGGGCCAGCAGTAGACACTGCACTCGAAAAAATGAAAAAAGACACCGAGACTGCTAAGTCCATGGGAGCATTGCAGTCTCCACAACCACGCGGCTCCTTTCGGCGCTCCTTCTACAGAGGAGCCTCCAAGAATATGGGAGCAGACACCTCCTCTACCTTCCAAACCTCTCAACAAACATCCCCCAGCAGAGGATATTTTAGAGGAGGATATAGAGGAAACAACACCAAGGGACGAGGTCGAGGCAATACCCACACTCGTACCTCCCCCACCACAAAACAGTGACTTTCCTCCACTCCCCCCAGACCATTCGACTCCAGTCGGGGGAAGACTCAAACAGTTCCTACCTGTCTGGAACTCCATCACAACAGGCAAGTGGGTAAGACAAATTATCCAGTATGGTTACTGCCTGGAACTCACCACTACCCGCCCCACACATACCACCCAAGCAGCGTTCCATGTCACCAGACCATCTTACGCTCCTCAAACAAGAGGTTCTCTCATTGTTTCAAAAACACGCAATAGAACCAGTTCCCTTACAACATCAGGGTACAGGGGTATACTCACTGTACTTCCTAATCCCCAAAAAGGACGGGACTCTAAGACCAATACTCGACCTCAGGCCCCTAAATCTGTATATAAACTCAGATCATTTCCATATGATCACTCTTCAACAGGTGCTCCCACTACTGCAACAAGGTGATTTCCTTGCCACACTAGATCTCAAGGACACTTATTTTCATATTCCCATACATCCTGCTCACAGGAAGTACCTAAGGTTTATGGTGGACGGACAACACTATCAGTTTACAGTCCTTCCATTCGGGGTGACAACTGCGCCCAGAGTATTCACCAAATGTCTAGCAGTTGTAGCAGCGCATCTCAGAAGACAACAAATTCATGTCTTCCCGTACCTAGACGATTGGCTAATAAAAGCCAACTCATTCAATAAATGCATTCTACACACTCACCAAACTATTCAACTCTTACACAGCTTGGGATTCACAATAAACTATCCCAAATCTCATATCCAACCCTCCCACATACATCAATATCTGGGAGCTACCATAATTACCTCCAAAGCCCTGGCATATCCCAGCCCAGCCAGGATAGCCAATATACAAGCTCTGATCGCAAAATCCCAAACCCAACACTCTCTTCCAGCAAGAGTGTTCATGCAACTCATAGGCATGATGGTGTCATGCATCTTCATTGTGCCTTATGCAAGACTACAAATGCGTCCCTTGCAAGAGTGTCACGTCAGTGGAATCAGGCTCACGGACAACTAACAGATCTGGTGTTGGTGGACAGCCGCTCACATCGCTCTCTAAAATGGTGGAACACAATAAACCTGTCCAAAGGGCGGCCGTTCCTCGAGCCTCTTCCACAAATAGTGCTAACAATGGACGCATCACTCACGGGATGGGGAGCCCATCTCCTAGGACACACCACTCAGGGCAAATGGACCACTCAACAGAAAGTGCTCCATATCAATTACCTGGAACTACGGGCAATATTCCTAGCACTAAAATCATTCCAAATACATCTACACAACAAGACTGTCCTCATCCGTACGGACAACATGACAGCCATGTATTATATACAAAAACAAGGAGGCACACATTCTCTCCAGCTGTCCCAGCTCGCACAGAACATTTGGAGATGGGTCGTTCCCCAGAACATATACCTACTTGCAGATCACCTTCCGGGGGTTCACAATCAGATTGCCGACCTGTTAAGTCGTCAGACTCAACAGATCCACAAATGGGAATTACACCCACAAGTCCTACTCCCCTTTTTCCAACAATGGGGCCAACCAGACATAGATATGTTCGCCACACACGAAAACGCAAAATGCCCAACCTTCGCCGCCAGGTTTCCCCACCCACAGTCGAAGGGCAATGCGATATGGATGAACTGGTCAGGCAGATTTGCGTACGCTTTTCCCACCTCTCCTACTCATTCCATTCGTGGTACGCAAGCTCCGGCAACAGTCTCTCAAACTGATCCTAGTAGCTCCCACATGGGCACGCCAGCCCTGGTTCACAACGCTACTGGAACTCTCTCTAGTTCCACACCAAAAACTGCACCTCTCCCCATCCTTATTAACCCAGAACCATGGAGAATTCAGACACCCAGATCCAGGTCAACTGAATCTAGCGATCTGGCTCCTGAAGTCCTAGAGTTCGGTTACCTCAACCTACCACCAGACTGCATGAACATTATAAAAGAGGCCAGACGACCTACCACTAGAGCCTGCTACGCTGCAAAATGGAAAAATTTGCCATTTACTGCACCAACAATGATATATGCCCACTGGATGCATCCATCCAGAACATCATTTGCTACTTACTACACTTACAAAGATGTAATTTAGCGTACTCATCCATACGTCTCCACCTAGCAGCATTAGCAGCCTACTTACAAAATCCACAACACTTGTCACTATTTAGAGTACCTGCGATTAAAGCCTTCATGGAAGGCCTTAAGAGAATTATTCCACCCAGATTACCACCTTCCCCAGTGTGGAATCTAAACATTGTTCTTACAAGGATCATGGGACCCTCATTTGAACCTATGCATAAATGCGAACTGCAGTTCCTCACATGGAAAGTGGCTTTCCTTATTGCTATCACATCCCTTAGAAGGGTAAGTGAAATCCAGGCTTTAACCATACAAGAACCATTCCTACAATTACACCGCAGCAAAGTGGTTCTTAGGACAAATCCCAAATTCCTGCCAAAAGTAATATCTCCGTTCCATCTTAACCAATCAGTTGAACTACCAGTGTTATTCCCAAATCCGGACTCGGTAGCTGAAAGAGCTCTTCATACCTTAGACGTTAAAAGAGCCCTGCTTACTACATTGACTGAACCAAATCATTCCGCAAAACCAAACAATTATTTGTTGCTTTCTCTCCACCACATAAAGGCAACCCCATTTCCAAATCCGGGATAGCCAGGTGGATAGTTAAATGTATCCAAATATGCTACCACAAGGCTAAACGCACACTATCAGTTTTCCCTAGAGCGCATTCCTCACGCAAAATAGGGGCTTCCATGGCATTCTTAGGAAACATTCCCTTAGAAGATATTTGTAAGGCAGCCACATAGTCTACAACACACACCTTCAATAAACACTATTGTGTTGACGTGCAAGCAAAGCAACAAGCTTCTGTGGGTCAGGCTGTCCTTACAACTTTATTTCAAACTGCTGCAACCGATACAGGTGACCACCGCTAGGGGAGACACTGCTATATAGTCTATCCTAAGTGTGTGATCTGCAGCTCATATGCCTTGAACGGAATATGCTACTTACCAGTATGCATCTGTTCTTGGCATGTAGAACTGTAGAGCCACACACGCCCACCCACCTCCCCGGGACCTGTATCTGTTCCAGCAGCGTCTTACTTAGACATTACACATGGACATCTCTCTCTTTTCTACAAACTCCATCATTTCCCATCATGGCGAAAAACAATCTGAGGATGGAGTTGATGCCCATGCGCACTGTAGTCCAAGGGAGGAGTCACCTGTCTCGTGACCAAAGACTTCTTCCGAAGACAACAACAACCTGCAAGCATCCGAGCCCAACACCAGATGGCGATCTACTATCCTAAGTGTGTGGCTCTGCAGCTCTACATGCCAAGAACAGATGCATACTGGTAAGTAGCATATTCTTTCTTCATCAGGCAAACACACTTAGGGCTTCATTACGATGTCGGTCGGAAAGGCTCTGAACGGCATTCGGATTCTCCTAACCTGTGTCGAGACCCATGTTTCCGACTGACTCGGAAACATTTCCAACCGAACGATTATGATAGAAGGTAACCGTTTGGTCTTTCCGACTCGGTTTTGGACTGCATTGGGAGACTCCAAGTTGGTCAAAGCCGAATCGTACAGCTCTTCGGACCGCATTTCCAACCGACGTATTACCATGTCAAATTCAGACAGCCTTTCCGAATTGGTCTGTCCGACACAGAACGGCTGCCAGAAATGACTTTTGGGGCCCGTAGCACCCCCCCTTCACCTGGAGGCCTTCGGTTGGGGCCCATGGGGTTACCCCTGGGATCCCTCTTTACCACCATGCACAATGTGGCAGGCATCATGGGGTGCCTGCAACAGGGTGCAGGGTTTTATACAACCACCCCTTTTTTCAATGGGAGCCTGTGTTGTCAGTCGGAACACAGGCTCCCATTCAAGTCAATGGGAGTCCAACCGAACGGTGTTCGGAAACATCATTGTTGGTTGGTCGGACTTGCCAACCCTGAGTCCGTCGGAACCGATTCTGAGAAGGAGTCGGTTGGAATGCTTTCCGACCGACATCTTAATTAGGCCCTTATTTGTAATAATTGATTTGATTGGGGGTGGAGGAGGGAGGCAGAGAGCCTCATCCAAAAAGGACACCCAGACATATCAAGGCCTTAAGGGGACACAAATGCGCCGAGCAGGTACCGGCTGCTTAACAGAAATCATGTGACGTATGCAGCTGCAGAAATAAAATATTAAATCAGGAAATTATGTGGTGCCTTCATTCTCACACAGTAAACAAGCTTCTTGAATAAAGTGCAGCTCACAACCAATTACACAAAGAAGTAAAACTAAATGAAAAGCCATATCCGAGTGAGTCACATTGTAAAGATGCGCACTCTCACCACACTATCGCTGGACGTGCTCCTCAATGCAAAGTCACCCTATGAACAGAATTATCACCAAGGTAACAAAACGTTATTTGTTAGTCTGCCGTGTCTGATTTTTGTGATCTCGCTAAAGACAGCTTCAGCCATCTTGAATGTATGAAAACATTATCTTCTGTACTTTTAGTATGGCTGCTATGTTGTGTAACATCATGTTGTGTCACGCCTCTTGAAAGTACACGAAATAGACTTTCACGACAGCTGGTCACCACTATTGGCTTTACCAGCATAGGTGCATTTTATAATCATTTAGATTTGGCAAGCACAATTGTAGCAACTGACCACAAAGCAGTAGCAAAGTGAGTCCAACTGTCTTTGCCAATGATTGTTTCTTTTGCACCAAGTGTTTTAGGATGTCCTAGCAAATATTGAATGGAATCCCTAAAGGGTCTTAGTAAAGCTTAGCATTATGTAGAAAAACAAAATGTTCTGAGCCATGAAGTTTTATCTGTTGTTAACAGACCATTTGTTGCCACCTAGGAACACCAGAACTTTTATGCCAACGATGCCAACCTGGGCCACATGGTGCTTTCCGTGAGGTATGAGCAGATTGATAAGCTTGAACACCTGCGGCTGCTGCTAAGGTGAGTGAATGCTGCTAAATTCGTTCCCAAATGTGGGTTCCCTCTCTCTCCCCAACAGAGGTCAAAGTGCATTAAAAAAGTATGGGAACTGTAATGCTGTGTGCAAAAGGGGCGGGCTGAGTGAACGTGGCAGCGGAGTCAAATGCATGGCTAAAAAAACAAAATATTCTGTAACTTCTTTCAGTCTTTCACCTTCAGGTAACTACATAAAATAATGCATAGCTGAAATGAAAACTAAATGCAAGTTAAGTTAATCAGTGGGAGATGCACTATCGTACATTACGAAAGCTCTATTAGTTAATGCACTGCAGAGGTCGGTGTCTGTAACCAAAGGGCCACAGAAGTGAAACCTGGTTGATGCTGTGGAGAACAGGGAGTTGTGTATGTGTTGTGCTGCGGAGTCCCAGTCTGTAACATACAGCACTGTAAATGTGCTAGTCATTGTCTTAAACTTGCATTACACACAGTACAAGAAAGGCTGCTACAAACTGAGCCAAAATGTTTAAGATAAAGCGCTTCCAAAATGTAGATTCTAGTAATACCCAGAGTGTACATAGTGCAACTACCTTGTAACTGTCCAGTCAAAGCACACCCGTCACAGCTCAGATGGTATCTCCCTTGCAGTTCTACTCAAAAAGAATAAAACTGTGTCATCAGGAAGCTTCAAGTGATTCCCAAAATTAAAGCCAATAGGGGCTTCCAAGCAGCCTTTACTTGTGCACAGCAACCGGTTGTGCACATTTAGATTTATTTCAGGCAGGCAGGCTCCCTGGCATGAAGGCTTGTTTAGCTGTCTGCCCACCCTCGGTTTCAGATCACAGGTGACTCCTTGCCTTACACTTCAGCGGAAGCATTTAAACTATCGAAATTAACCATCCTGGGAGTATTCGCAAAAACTAGGGGAACTGGTTTTTTTAAGTTAGAAAAGTATATGCACGTCGTTTCCCTCAGATCCTGCCACTTCGACCGCTGCTCCACACCCAGTGAAAGTTATATGAAAGGTACACAATTACAATGAACACATGCCACAAATAATGAAACATGAGGTCTGTTGCATTATTCCAGATCGTGCACACGGTCTGTGCAATCTCTAGTGCAAGCGCAAATTTGTGCCTTCACTGGGGTCACTGTAGCACTGAAAGACAGATGTGGGGTTTGAAACTGCTAGTTAGACTCTCAATTCAGAGCAGAGTGAAGGGATTCCAGGCATAACTGAGCTGTGACTGCACCCGCCAGTGAGGCGACCCTTGCCAGATGTCCTAAGGACGCTCTAACTGTGTGCCACTCCCTGTGAATGACACAGTCTGTGTGCTATCCGACAGCCAGTGTGCACCTGCACCTTTATTGGTAATACAGCATAGGTGCAGGGGCAAAGGCATTTCCCCAATTGCATGGATCTGTCTCCATGAGAAAGGCAGAACGCCCCCGGGAGCGCAAAATATATGCCCATAAGATCTCTATCTAAACTGTTGACACTAATATCGCAAAAAATCATCCCAAAATAGACATTTTTAAATATATATATATATATATATATATATATATATATATATATATATATATATATATATATATATATATTACCTACTGGCGGTCGCCAGTAGGTAGTTATAGTTAGGACCACGTTTCCATAGGAAATCCGCAACATTCTATTTTGAATAACTTTGGCGCCGGTTGACGAATCCTCGCGAATTTTTCAAAATAGGTGGGGCGCTACGCTCCGCTCCTACCCTGAAAGTCTCGGGGGGATTCGTCAAGCGGGGGCTGAGATAAAAGGGGGGTCCCAAAACGCGTTTTTCCCATGCATTTTTCCATAGGACCTTTAGACACAGCTACAGCCCGAACGGCTGAACAGAATTACTTGAAATTTGGCAGAGAGGTAGTCCTCAGGTCAAGGAAGTGCCTTTTGTAGGTTTGGTGTAAATCTGTTCAGTAGATTCTGAGAAAATAGCCTTTAAATCAATATATATATCTGAGCCAGCTTACGGAGCGCTTACGGTGCGCTTACCGTACGCGTACGGTGGCGTGCGCGAGCACGATTCTGATTGGCCCTTAGATCTTAGTAAACATTCGAATCGGTCGAAACCAGGAAGCGGCGGCTGCCATTTTCTCTCTCGCACTCTGAGGGGGGAGCTGATAAGCAAATGCCAAAAACATATAAAGGGGCTGTTTAGACAGCGCCCATGCACATAACCATGTTAGTTGAGTCTTCAAAGATCCCCCAAGGCAAAAAACGGTAATTTATTTTTTTTCGAAAATTTCGCCGATTACGCTTACCGTACGCTTACCGTACGCGTACGGTAAATAATTATTAAAAAAAAAAAACCCCACTCTCTCCACCCCGTGTGCAAATGGTGGCCGAAGGCCACCATTTGTGCATGGCATATAAGAGCACAGCATTTCCCCAAAAAATTTCAACAGATTACCTATCACAAGGAAGCGCATAATATGTCCTCCATGTGCGCACGGTGCGCGAAGCGCATCGTGCGTACATGGCCCATCTAGCGTAACGTGGGCACGCGGTGCGCGTAGCGCACCGCGTGCCCACCGTGCGCGCACGGCACTAACTGCGTAAAGTCGCGTGCTCACTGTGCGCGCACGGAATGCGAAGCGCACCGTGCGCGCACGGAACGAACTGCTAAGTGGGCGTGCACGCCACGAATGGCGTAAAGTAACTTAGCATTTAAAAAACCGTACAAATTCACTGAAAAAACCATAGGTTTCACACACGTTATAGTTAGGAATTAGCATTTAAAAAACCTTGCAAATTCACTGAAAAAACCATAGGTTTCACACATGTTATAGTTAGCGGAAATTTTACTGATAAAAAACCAATGAAATTCCCCCGTTATAGTTAGTGCAGGAAACTATAACTCACGCGACCGCAATCTTCTGCTGATGACATATGTGTCTTTATGAAAAAAAAATATTTGTAATATATGTATAGCTAAAAATTTATGGAAGAAGACATGGGCAAATAAGTGTCTAAATACAGTATTAGCATCAGCAGAGGATTGCGGTCGCGTGAGTTATAGTTTCCTGCACTAACTATAACGGGGGAATTTCATTGGTTTTTTATCAGTAAAATTTCCGCTAACTATAACATGTGTGAAACCTATGGTTTTTTCAGTGAATATATATATATATATATATATATATATATATATATATATATATATATATATATATACAGTTTAAAGTACTAAATCTTAAATGTTATAATATATAAAATTAATATAGTGTAAAATTAAATAAATCCCACTAATATTTAATACTTTATATAAATATACACTTATATAAACACACACACACATATATATGCATTGATACATATATCTATATTTATTTATCTATAAATATATATATAGATATACATATATATAGTTTAACACAAGTATTAAAACTATATATTTTACATTATGTTAATTTTATTTTTTAATCTTTTATATTTATTACTATAAAAAAGCATATAAATTAAGATATGTATATACACAAAATAGAAAAAAGAGGTTAAAAAAGAAAAATAATAAATACAATTATATAAAAATATAAACAATTAAATGACAACATAAATTAATTACTTTAGCCAATAATAAAATATAATGAATTTAAAACCCCATAAGTACACTAACTACAAATACTATAAGCATTAAAAACAAGTAAAAAAAAACAAATAATACAAAATCTAAGCAATAAACTCATAATACCATAAAATATATCTAATCAGCATTATGAAAAGTATTGGAGTCTGGGAATATGAGATATACTATTCCCACTTCATTTTATGCAACAGTAGAGAAAGTGTCAAACTTCGGAGGGGTTAGATTTACTATTCCGGCTCCAGTCTACGCAACATTAGGGAAAGTGTTGCACCTTGGAGGGGTTAAATTTACTATTCCTACTCCAAACAGTGCAATAGTAGGGAAAGTGTTCCAACTTCAGTCAGCACAGCACCAAGGAATTATTTGGATTTTGGAAGAGAGTCCAAGCAACAGCAGGAAAAGCATTTCACATATGAATACCCCTAGTAATGTAGAATTGCTTTTAAACGTTAAGGGCCTTATTCTGATGCGGTTAGGAAGCCTCCTAACAGCATTTGCTCCATCCAATTCTGATCCGGAATGTGTCTTTCTAACCGACTTGGAAAAGTTTCTGACCGACCTAGTATGATGCGAGTTAGGCGTTAGGAATATCCCAATCCAACCCCGACGGCATTTTGAATGACCGAGCCTACGGAGCAGAATTTCGCGTCTCTACGGGCCGCGTTTCCAAATGACCGAGTACAATTCTGAATTTGAACAACTTTTCCGAATCGTGCCGTCTGACTTGAATCGGCAAATAACAAACAAGGGTTTGGCCCTTAATCAGTAAGGCCGTACCAATAGAATCGGCATTTGGAATCAGAATTTGGGGGCCCTTAGTGGGCCCGTCTGCACCTGGAGCTTTCTGAATTGGGCCTGTGAGGGTACCCATAGATCTTCCCTTACCAGCCATGTACAGTGTGGCAGGCACCAGGAGGTGCCTGCTACAGGGTGCCCGATTTTCCCCAGCCACCCCTTTCTTCAATGGAAGCCTATGCATTCAGTCGGAACAAAGTCAATGGGAGTCCAACTAAATCGTATCTGGAAGCATCCGGATGCATCATACTCGATCTGTTGGACTCTCCCAATCTGATCCGGTTGGAAACCATTCCTAAACCCATTCGGTTGGGAAGCTCCCCAAACCGCATCTGAATTGGGCCCTAAATTTAAACATTATTATTTAACATAAGATATATATATGTATCAAAAACACTAAAACAAATAAAAATATAAATAGGAAAGAAAGGAAAAAATCAAATTAGTTAGAATACATTCAACTTCCCTAACTACCTCAATAAAAAAATTAGTAATAGATTCAATTTCAATTAATACATTAAACAACAATTCAAATAACAAATGTCACAGCACAAATGAACTTCCACAAACACTTACCATAAAAGTTATTCAAAATGTTAAATCATAAGTTAAGAAAAATATATACATAATTAATTACCAATCAATAGACTACATATACATATCAATTATTTTATTTTTTTCCCAAGCAACTCATCCCAAAAAAAGTAAAACATTCTTAAAAATACATGTATAATACATATATAAATAATACATACAAAAATAAAATGAACAATAGAACATTTACACAATTGTTAATAACCAAATCAATCTGTAGAATTAGTAATCAAATAACATATAATGTGAAAAAATTGACATTAAATTGCATTTAGTTTTATATAACTTCCCACCCTATCCCCCTACCCACCATGTAGCTCCCTCCTAAAATGTAACTAAAACGAATCAGTACTAAACAATTTACATAATTAATATTCAATTGAATAATTAACAATTAATAATGTAATCATAAATATTTATTTCTTTAAATTACAACCTATACCACTACAAACCCAGCAGCCCTCACCTAAAATATAACTAAAATAAATCAGCAATAAACAATTAATATAATCAATAATAAATGAAATAAATAATTAAAAAAGAATAATTAATTGTTAGTTATTACTCAATTAAGTTCACACCCTATATGTCCGCAAACCCAGCTGTCCACACCTAAAATATACCTACAATAAATCAGTATAAAACAACTTACATAATTAGCAATACATTCTATAATGAATTAACAATTAAAAAATAATTGTTCGTTAATAACTACTTTATTAATTTCCCACTCTATACCCCTAAAAACCCGGAAACCCGCATCTAAAATATAACTTAAAAACATCAGTATTAAACAACTATTAATCAATTACATTATTATTAGGAATTAATAATCAGTTGTTAATTATTACTGAATTAACTTCCCACCATATCCTCCTACAAACCCTAAAACCCACAACATCTCAATAAATTACTAATAGCAATTAAATAAAAAATTATAAATCACTTAAAATTCAAAACCATGTTTTGATAAAAATAATATTATACCAACAATGGTAACACATACAATTAATATATTAACTTAAACAGATTCAGAAGATTTCAAAATAATTTTTTACAACAATATTACTGAAAACAATATTAAAAACACTTATATTCTTAAAAATGATATCGCTTACCCAACAAACGATATTCTAGACAACTTTCTTTTGTATCATGATATTTTTGAATAACAATTTCTTTCCCTGATATTTTCAGGTCAATATTTTGTATAAGTACCAAACTAGCTAGGTTGTGATGAAACTGTTCAGTATGCGCTAAGTAGAATATAATTCCAGGCACTACTCCTTTCCCAGGATTAGCCTAGCAGCCGAAAACCCTTTCAATTGCCTTAATGTTGCAAGCTGCAGGGAAGTTGCTCCTTAAAGTGGATTCTTCAGCTTGCTTCTGAAGCGGAGATGCAGAGCAAGTCCCTGTCGCAGGTTTATGTCAGACCCCGTTCAGGGGGCCACAAGGCAAGCATGAGCTACTGGACCAAATACAAATCATTCAGTATTCGGTGCAATGGAGCCCAGGCCCAATGTTCTCAAAAAGGTAGTGTGCAAGCTTTGCTTTGGTAATGAAAAACACTGTAAAGCTTAATACTTCACAAACAGACTATAGTTCCCATTTTATGGTGCTGTTCAGGAAAATTGAAGACAAAATATTGAAAGGTCACAATGTCCTGACCAGAATATTGAGGTACAAAATATCAAAAGGTAACTTTGTATAGATTTTCTATACATACCTCCACATTTAAATGCCTTAGTAAATTATATATCTTCAAGGTACATCGCTGACGGGGTTAAGAATATGCACTTACCCCTTCTACTTATTTTTCTCTATATATTCTGGCCACAGTATTGTGACCCTTTAACATCCTGCCTCTGATATGTCTACCACAATCCTGTTTTACACTTCTCACTACAGTGTTGTTGTTTAAGTCCTTCTCATGCAGCTGGAGGGGGTACATAGCACATGTGCTTTTCGCTCCCTCTTCTGGGAGGAGATGTGGTGGCTGAAGGTTCTTTCTGCCCTCTTTCACAGGCTGCAGCTGGTAGCAATGGGGCCAGTGTCTGGAGTCCTCAAAGGCTTGCGGGGGCTTTGATAATAATGCATGCCTCCAGCTGCCGACAAACCCACTACTGGCTCAAGTATGATATTGTGTCAGGTGTGGGATTTAAGTCAGAACTGCAGCGTCAGGTGCAGTCTCTGATGCAGGGGCCCAGTCTACATGAGCACAATTCTTCGATGCAGCTGCATAGGGCGCTCTGGCACAAATCTTCTACGCAGACCCACAGTCCGCTCGGATACAGTTTTTAGTCGAAGTTCCTGCCTTCAACAGTTCGTACAGAGAGACTGCGTCAATGCTCCTCAGGCATGCAGATTGGTTTCCTCAGTCTTACCATTCTGGTGGACCTGATGTAGATAGTATGCGACTGCTCATGAACGTTTGGTAGTAATCCCTGAATAAAAGCAGCACCTACAGCTTCCTGAGGTTGTTCTAGCAGTCGGGCAATGTACGTACATCTTTGAAGACATCTTTTGCTTTAAGTAATCAGCGGGCAATTCTCTTTTATTCTGTTCACAATTTCAGATTTCCGTCCAATCTGTCTTAACTGGACACACATCCATCACAACATTCAACAGTCCATTCATACCTGCTGCTAAGGAAGCTTCCCCAGCCAGTGTATGTTGTGGCGAAATGCCCTTCCCTAAAACTCATTCACTCTCTTCACTCTGTTTGCCCAGCTGGGCTTTTATTATTAAAGCATAACCTGCAACTCCTCACTGAATCTGAAAGGGTTTTCACAGGTGTTGGAAAATTGTTTTTCGAAACCGATCAAACCTTCAGGGACTAGGGAACTTGCATAGAAATGTTCCTACCAATCCTGGTTCTTCTCTCAGAGACAGGAGTGTTTCTTCAGTTCCATCTTAGGCATTGTGTAGCTCTGTGTTGCTGGAAGATGGTGTGGGTTGTCCCTCACAGTATGGGGGCTTTAGCTAGTCAGATCGCAGTGCGCTTACGGCTATCCCAGTTAATAGTTGGGCTGTGAACTTGTGTTGTTCAGGGTCCAGCTTGCACACATTTGACACATAGTCTAGATTGGGAAAATGGGGTTCTCGAGTACACCTCTAGTCTTGTGCACCATCCTCTAGTGCATTACCCCAAGTTGTAGCACAGCAAAAAACTGCACATCACCTCCTTGTGCACCTTGTGCTTGCTGGACACCCTGCACTGTCCTATTTACAAGCGCTCTGGGTGGCGTTGCCCTAGCAACACAGTCCAGCATGAGGAAACTTAAACCATCTAGTATATCCTCTACCTTCCCTTCTCCTGATTCTAATATGTCAGTGGTAATCTGGGAAAACAAGTGAGGAGGTTTGGAGTGGATGCACCAGCCCTGTTTGAAACATGCTTTTTTTAGTTTGCTTACTCATACCAATTCAGGAAGACTGGCCATTGTTCATTGTCTATCTAATTATTTTGGATCTATAGATGGCTTCCTAAGCGTTCCAAATCAAATTCATCTTTCTGAGTGAGTCCCACCCAATGTATCAGGGACCAACAAATGCTTTTTTCATGCCGGTGGCACATGGTGTCTGTGGGAGTCACTCTTGCCAAGGCCAATACTTGCTTAGATTTCTTGTCCTAATCCTGTGCTCACTTACCCTTTTAGGAGCAAGTAAAGGTATCTGCCAACCTTGTGCTGCAGCTCAATCCGTGGATGGAGGCAGAGTTGTAAGGACAAAGGAGGGGTCTTACAGTTATCTGTGTTACCACTCTTGTGGAGGGAGGACAGAAGTATCTTGCACTCACATTCACTGAACTCCTTGCTCTTGGAAGTTTTCCAGTCCCAGCTGTGAAGCTCATGAAAATTCTTGGGTGTCTGAATGAGTGAGCCTCTGTAGCATGCACATTCATCCTTATGGGGTCTGTGCTAGGGTCCTGATTCTCCTGTCTGTGTTCCCCTAATCTGCTTAATTTCTTATGCTCAATTCTGTTTATCGAGGGATGCATGTACAATGTCCTGATTCCTGACACTCCCTTTGATCTACCTGCCTAAGCCAGCTTTACCCATCGTCTCCTACTCAGCCAACATTGCATATTTACACAGTGTGCCCTCAAAACCTCAGAATATCTCCACTACATTTGGCGCATAAGGTCGTTGTGGGAAGTCCGGTCCAGGCCTCTCCCAACTCAGACGACTGTAGGTGGTTCTCAGCTGAGGCATCAAATTGTCACATGTACATGTACACCTATGTGAAGTCTGCACACATTCATTCAGCAAAACAGGCAAAGTACACTATTGCTATGCATTGAAGCAGCATGTCCACTCTAAAGAAATAAAACCCCATCTCTATCGGCATGACTTTTGTACGTGTTCTACTGACACTGCTCTAAATGAAAATACAAGACAGAAACAGATTCTAAGATTGGCTGGTGCACAGCCTCATCACGAGAAGAATGAAAAAGGACCTTGAGAATGATACAAAAATGTAAACTATCATATGCGGCTGAGCTAGACAATATATGAATCCTTTCTTAGGATACCAAACACAAGAATGAGGTTAAGTGCATCAGAAGTGAGAAGACTGTGCAGACCCTTGTATAACATGGGAACAATACAAAAACAAGACTGTAGCTAATAGATCAGCAAGGGGTTAGCTATTACAATGGTTTTAAAGCAATTTTGTTTGCAGTCTCACAGTTCTTTCATTTCATATCCTTTAATTTCTTTCATTTAAATTCATATCTTTCATATAACTTCTTTCATATTTGCCTACAGGCAAATATCCCCCTTGAGAAGTCTGTGACAGGTGAGAAGGCTAGCAGATACAAGAGAGGAGGTTGGTGGATAGGTAAACAGAAGAGGTATAACAAGAATAAGGAACCCAAATAACGATGCCAGTTAGGAGCTTTTCAAGCACTGGTATCTTTAGAAAGTGACTCTGGCCTGCACACACCTCGTCAGACTGTGATTAGCCTCAAATCCAACAAGATTTATTTTATATTGATCTCTTTCTGAGGAAAAGAAGTGAGAGAAACTATCCTCCTCGCCTAAGGAATCAAAGACAATCAGACGTGTTGTTTCTTATCTCATCCAATGTAGCTTCAGCTGGCATACATCTCTCTGTAGCTGCAGTTGGAATATGGCAAGACGCTTCAAAGGTTGAAGTCACTACCAGAAAATCAGGGCAAATAAGATCAAACTTGTTACCTTTTCCAAAATTCTTAGCATAATGTGAATGGAGTGCCTCAAGATTGATACTCTGTCGACCCAACCCATATTTTCCAATTCTACCACATTCAGCTGTACCTAAAATTTACAAATCTGTTACCAGTGTTTTGTCTTTTATACCTCTGGGGTTATTGCAGTGTTATGTTCACTCCTGGGGTGACACTACACAGACCTTCTGGCAAAGACACTAAAGCACAACATAGTTGTCTGAGCTGCGCAGCTTGTGGTGTATTTTACTTTTTCCATTCCAACCCTGTCCCTTCTATCACTGAACTTGGCTTTACTCTATGATCGCTCTTGCTTCAAGAATCTTTGCTTAGCCCACTAAACTCTATATAGAAAGGTACTGGGTTAACTAAACCTAGTATCTAGCAAACCATCTAAGCAATAGATGCCTTTTCTGGGAGCCCAAGATGGCCGCCAGGTTGCAGTCCTTGTCACTAATGTTTCAGTTTCTCTGATCCAGGAGGCAGGCAGTTCCAAACACATCACATCACCAAGGGGAGGGCGGAAGATTGGAGGATGGGGGATTTCCAACAATCATGGCACCTTTGAGTCCCTGACGAACATCAGACACGCATCATTGGAACCCCGAAGCACAAGTGGGCAGCTGCAGATCCCCACCGCTGCTCACTTCCACTCTAGGCCCCCCCTAAATGAGCATACAACTCATGGGTGGTGTTGGGTACCACAACGTGAGACACCGGCCCCTGTGGTCACCCTCCAGGCCCAAATCATCAATCCACCTGCCCACCAACTGGACAACCAAACACCGAGCATTGAGTCACCTAGTCCTCCGGTGAGGATATGAAGTAGGTGAGGCAAGAATGCACTGTGTTTTGTTCTATTTGGAGGGAGGGTAAATATTTAGCAGTGTGGCAATGCTGCAGAAAAGCGTGTCCTCTCAGCGGAGCCCTTGGTTCCTCTCTCAGGTCCCTCCTTTTATAAATTCTGAAGATTATAACATGAAACATTCCAAATGAAATCATACCCAATATTTTACAATCCTTAAGCAGTCTGAAGTAATCATTAGGCAGCACAGGCACTGGACACTATGGGGTTGATTACGATGTCGTTCTGAAAGGCACCAAGCAGCATTCAATTCGTCCAAATTCGGAACTCACCTTTCCGACCAACTCGAATACTTTTCCAAACAACCGATTACGATAGCTGGAAAGCATTCAGACTGTCCAAATCAGTTCCGAAAGGTATTGGGAGTGACCAAGTCGGAGCTGAATCGTTGAGGTGTACGGACCTCGTTTCCAGTCAAGCGATTAGGATGTCAGATTCGGACAGCCTTTTTGAATCGGTTGTTACAACATGAATCAGCTGTTGTAATCTGACTTTGGGGGCCCGCAGCAGGCCCCCTTCACCCAGAGCCCTCCAAATCGCTCCTGTGCGGGTACCCCTGGGTCCCCCTTCCCATGCATGCACAGTGTGACAGGCACCATGAGGAGGCCGCCACAGGGTCAAAGGTTCTCCCCAACCCCCCCTTTAGTAATTCGGAACTTAGGCTCCCATTGCAGTCAATTCGAGTCCAACCAAACGATTTTCGGAAGCATTGAACTCGGGCAGTCGGACTCACAGAAGCCGATTCAGTCAGAAACAATTCTGAAACCGATTCGGTCAGAAGAGTTTCCAGACGACATCGTAATCAGCCCCTATGTTGGAACTATAATAATTTGCAACTATAATTCTGCGAGCTGACAAATAGGTATGTGCAGGGCATCAATGCTTGGGTCTGTATGGCTATTAAAACAGGCATCAGTCCATGTTAGGGATTGTAAGGACAACACAAAGAGCAAAGAAGCTAGATATGCGGTGACTTACCCCTTTGAAAGTCCTCTGCCACACCCAGTGCTCACTCCTAATGATGCAGTTGCTGAGGTTCTGTGTTGACCATAAAGGATTCAAATTGTATCAAACTGGTCTTCTTTTTTTGACTAATTAGGGTATGACATAATTCCATATACTCTTGACTCAATCAGTTGGTACACGAGAGAAGTTCTCATATATAGTAGCAAATACCATTATAGTAATGCTCGGCGGCCTTGCGGATGCAGTTGTCCCCTTCAGAGGTCCTCCTCCTCTTAGCTAGCTGGTAGAGATGATAATAGTTGGTCATACTTGAAGGCATTGCTATCTTCATTAGAACTGAAGAAGGCTTCCTGGTGTACCTCAAGTGCATGCATCAGCGGTCCTTAAGTGGAGATTCTGGAACAACATTGAGGAATAACAGAGTCATCAAGCAGGTAGTCGAAGGATCCAAAATTCAATCCATGTTGATTGGAAGCCTCCTAAAGAACTAAGAGCCCGATTCACAAAAGCAATCCGAGACAAAAGTCTAACCTTACGACTTTTGGTATTCACAGAGGTAATTTACGAGTTGTATCTGTACGTCTGCAGTCGGGCCCAAATCTCCGTACCCAGGCTGTACTCTCCGCACCTGGGCCGGACTCTCAGGCTCAGGCCATACTCTCCAGCTCGGACCGTACTCTCCAGCTTGGGCCGGATGAGGTGTGATCAATGGGCAGGAATACGGTTTTAAAAAAAAAGGAACATTAGGAGCATGTGATAAATGGTGGAGGAGGTCATGAAAATCAGTTTGGGCAGGGAAAAGGATGTGGCCGGACGCTACATCATCTCCCAGAAAAGTTTGCTCCTTTGCAACATGGTACATTCAGTCCCCAATTTGCGTTGTGGACTGCGCTACAGTAAACACTACAGTCAACACTAAGGGGGGAGCAATGCATATTGTGGACCATCTGCACTGCCAGTAGTAGTCCATCAGGCTGGAGATGCCCTCCTGGATGTCAGCGTTGTTTACTGTGGTGTTGTAGTTGGTATTTTTCCCTACATTGAAGGTGCCATTCCCCCTAAAACGTAAAGAAAACGATGTTAACTTTATGACATACAAGTATTTACCACCCCATTCACCCAAGCATATACTACAATATTGTTGTCCGAGTACTCGCACACTTTCCTATTGCATCCTGACTAGTATTAGTGCTTTTCCATAGAGATATGGCCCCACAGGTGAACTCAATAACGAGATGCCACCAGTCATGAGCACAGACTGATTCAATGATTGTGAGTCCTGGCCTACTTGGAAAGTCTGGGGGCAAGGGTTTTGCTAAGTAATTGCTGCACTCGGTGGGCGGGTGTGCCACCCGTAAAAAGCCTAAGTCTCGAACTAGTAGCTATCCATTCTTTGACCTTGTGATGACCTATTTTCTTCATTTATCCCATTTCACACTCAACGCTCTTCCTATCTGTGAGGACATGTAATGTTTCGATCAGTGAGTCATACTTTGTGGCGTTAAGCCTAAAATGTGCTACCTGGACATGTGTCGGCTGCATTCGGGCCTTAATCCTGCAAGAGATAAAGGTGGAAGAAACATAACGCTCTTCCCAGGGGTACTTCCTTAATCGAGTTTAATCTATCGGAAATGGGGTATCAATGAGGATACAAAGCATGAATCATTGGTGCTTTCTTGTCCTATTTCTGACATGTGTCTAACAAGCTAGCATGAATACTATGAGTATATTGCTTTATGTAGCTATTTCTCTCTGCAAGCAAGTAACATTTTGACATGAGCTTAGGCATGAGTAGTAAAAAAGCAAGGTAAACTGCAATATAACAAGACATAAAAATAAAAGTAAAACAGTAATACATAACTGTTGATTTGCAGAATCGAAAAATCGTGCGACTTGTGTGTTTGAGGAAGGGGTTTTTACAGTTGATCCTCTCTTCCTCCTGTAGTATTGCATTCAATCATTGGGCACTAGGACCTCCTCGGCTGAGGAGGCGGGTTGAGGATGGGATAAGGGAAGAGGCGGAGTCATGCCCTGGGGAATGGCAGTAATGAGAAGGAATCGATTAAGGAAGGTAGCAATAAAGAAAGTTGAGAGAATCCTGACCCTGCGTCTGTGTCCTCTGTGGCTAGGACACTACACCTCCCTCTTTCTCCTTGTCCAGTCAAACATCCAACAGGGGGATATATGGCTTCCCCCTGTTGAACTTTATCGCTATGGGGTTGTTATTGTCACTGGCTGCCTGTTTGGAAAATAATTTTGCGCCTTTGTTAGTTCAGAGAGATAGGCAGGCATTTCATTATTGAGCATTTCTGTGGTGCCATCAGCGCTTGAAGCACGTCTGGTAGGTGGTATGGTAGTAGACACTGGTCTACCTGTAATTATTTGATGGTGTGTTAGATGGTGGCAGTAATTATTAAGTGGGGCTTAATTTTGTAATCAGCAAATGTCCATCCATGTTAATTATGTTTCTGCACATATTTGCAAATCTTAAATTCTGAGCATGTCCTTCTTCCTTCTGACCGCACCCACTGCTTCTAGGTGATGGGCACAGTGGCACTTTAGCTCACCCCTAGGGCTTTACACACCATACAAGTGTGACACACCTCTGTTGCATGTTTTCCCAATGTTCTTGTTACTCAAAGCATGATCACATAATTCACTAAGGCACTTCTCCTGATTGTGTGCAGGGCTTTGCAGTGTTAATGCTGTTGGGTAGAGATACTTGTCTGGCAGCATACACTGTGTTCTGGTTTTAGCCATCCAGCACCTATTCAAACGTGTGCCAGTCACAAACCATTATCTTTCTTTCTTATTAGTAGCATCTTTCTGTATTTCTCACATACCTTCCAGTATCATATCACTAGTCATGTATTCCATAGAAATCTACGAACCCAGTAAAAGTCGTATTTTCTGAATCAAAATATAATTGTATTGTATTGTAATTGCATTTATATAGAGCTTACTACCCCTGCTGGGGCGTTGAAATGCTTTGTTCGGTGAGTAGCACGCTACTTCGGAACCCAGAAAGGATTAGCGGTGAATTAGTATAGTGAAAATATGAAAGTAATTTGAGTGATGGATATGTTCGTCAGATTATTTGGACTGAGAAGGGTAGTGGAGGGATAAAGGTTTGCATTTATATGGCTCTTGCTACCCTTGATGTGGTGCAGCTGTAGATGTTTTTTTTCTCTTTCCCACTTCCACCAAAGGAAGCTAATAATGGGTGAGCACGTGAAAATAGTTTTACCCTGTTCAAATGTATGCATTGTAGCTCTTCCTACATTCAATTTATATAGAGAGATCTCCTTGCTAGGTGGGTTTTGAGTGAAACTCCACAGTATAATATTTTATTGTTGGTGGAATTGCTAGATTTCTCTTGTACATAGGCACATGCTTTTCCCATTCTTCACCTTTTAGTGGTGTCTTCTTCCCATCCCTAACCAGTTTGTCTTGCTATTTTCCTTCTATTTTGTAATGCTTCATAAACAATTCTATTCTTTTTTATCACTTTGTAAACAACTTTATCAAGTTTTTCTGGGAATGCATCAACATTTTCTGTAATAGTGGGAACCAAGGCCCACATGTAGCATTGGATTTGCATTTCTTAACTGTCCAAAACGCTTTTTCGGTCCGATAAAAAATGCAAAATTGCCTTTCGGTATGTATGAAAGGCATATGTCGCATTTCAAAATGCAATTTCTACCCAGTAGTAATCGCATTTTGCGATTCGTAAACATGAAATTGTAAATAGGAATTTTTTATTTCTGAATCAGTAACCACATGTATATAGCATTTCCTAATTTCCACTAGTCTCAAAATGACCATTTTGGAAATGCTATTACCATCGATTCTGATCTGGTGGTGATCCGGTGCAAACTTTAAAAAAGCACCCAAAATACGTCAAAAAGGTTTGTGTGGAGTGTCCCGGAGATCATCACGAACACACATTCTGATTAACATACATGAAGCCTCTTATTGGCATCATTAGATCTTTGGACATGGAGTGTGTATCCTATGTGGATGACCTTGTATTGATCTTCAGATTTGATCACCACGCCCTGAAGAGATACAACATATTATTCACTTTTGTTTTCTAACAATTCTATCTTGTCTGTCAGAGAATATATTAAACTTATTGCAGGCAAAAGCAAGTTATTAATTTGAAACCTTGATTTTCTAAGAACATCCTATTTTTAACCTATACAATTGGGTACCCTCCAACCCCCATCTGGTGGTCCTAGTCAAGAATCTTGGATTCTGTTTTGATATGGATAATAATAATAATAATAAAGGGCATGTATAAAGTGCAGAGCTACCTCCGCTGAGGTGTCCCAGCGCTAAGGAAGAAGCCAACAGAGCAGAGCGAACGAGGTGCTAATCCCTATTCTTGAATAGCCAGGCTTCCAATGCCTTTCTGAACTCCAGCTCTGAGTTCAGCATGTGTAGGTGGAGCGGCAAGTAATTCCACAGTTTGGTGGTTCCCACCCCAAACGATCTACTCCCTAGCCTGGCTTTGGAAAAGCGAGGGACAGTGAGGTAATGTCTGTGGTTGGATCTCAAAGACCTCTCCTGCTGGTAATGGATTGAGAACCCTAAGGAAGATTATTCCTTCTATTATTAAACCCCAGCGAAAAGCTCTATCGGTGGGCACAGTCATCTCGTTTAGACTAGACTATGCAAATGTGTCCCAGTAAAAACCATTAACATGTTTCAACCCCTCCAAAATATGGCTGTGAGACCACTCTTCAGGCTGTAGACGTTTGACCATGTAACAGCTGCTTGTCGTAAGATACACTGGCTACCAGTGGAAAGAAATATTGAATTTAAATCCCTCTGCATAGTTTGTTGTGCTCTATATGGCCAGGAGCTAATTTCTTTCATGCCCTGAATTTATCCCTATCTTTCCTTGGACCCTTTTTGCTCTACCGCTTGCCATGTGGCCATGGTTTCCTGCACCTAGGAGGCTGGGTGTTCTCAGTACTGGAAGTAAACTCTGGAAAAACTTACCGAAGCCCATCCTATTCTATTTGCAGAGCCTTGAAGGCACATCTTTTCCTTTTACCTATGGTAGTCACTATAATCACTTGTTCTCTCGGCTAGTCAAAAGGGCAAGATGCCGTTGGGGTGAACACTGCACTAATAAACATTCTGTTCATTCATTATGTACTGATATACTTTTCTCTCACAAGTGTCAGATGTAACTTGTAAGCATGTCGCATGACCAGGCATACCTAGCTTGGCTTTTTCTCACTGGAACTCTGAAACCATGTCACACTGGCAACTCTTGACTATTTTGCACACACTTTGCATGCCAAGTTATGCTTTTCCTTACAGGTGCCTCAAAACAAATTAAACATGGGCAAGATTTTCACATGAAGACTCAACTCACATGGAATTTAGCTGCTTTAGCATGTTTTTCACAGTTTCCGCGTGTGCGTGTATTATCCTCTATCACTAAAATAGAACTTCCCAGTGGATCCAAGAAATGGGGCACATGAACATCCACTCCTTTGATGCTCTTCAGAAAAAAATGTGCATATGCCTTTCAAACAATTACTATGTGAGGGCTCTGTCTATATTCTAGTGCTGCAGTGTCCCTGCTATTGCAATAGTTAAAAGGAGGATTTTATAGCAGTCCTGAGTTTGTGAAAAGAAGGACACATGATCATGCCGTGCAAGAACTATTGTGTACCTTTTGCAAGTTCCTATTAGGAAATTGTACTTTTGCGACTTCCCAATTTGTGATTTCCTAATCGCAGTTTACATACATTCCGTTTTGCGATTCCCAAATAGCGATATCTGTGGATTCACTATTTGGGAATCAAAAGTTCAGAATTTCGTACATATGGGCCAAGTCCTTCTGGCCCAAAAAGATGCAATCTGAATTTCTTTTACACATTCCCTCTGAATCTTCTAGAGCACCCTCAGGAGAAGGGGTAGTGGAGGGAAGGCATGCAGGTGACCAAGGTATTTATGTGCACAAGCATGAATACATCCATCCATAACATGACTCCCTTCCAGCATCATCAAATGATGTGTCTTGCATATCTATCCTGCCGTTTGTCTACTCCTCTGATATTCACATAAAGTTTGCTTAATGGCAAAGAAGCTACGTTCATGTCTGCTGTCCAAGGCAATGTTTGGGTTTGTCCTTGCAGGTATGGGCCAATAATAATTTAGCAAATAGTGAAAATTTGAAATCCAATGGTGGCAGTAGCCAGCCATTCCTAAAAATGTGCAGACTTGTTTACGGCTGTTTAGTGGTGGTGCAGCCAACATTTATTTTATGCACTTTGTGCTCAATTGTCTCTGCCTTTTCAACAAACGTTGTCCCAAGTAGAAGCCCACCTGTTGAACAAATGTGTATGGTATCAGGGGACATCCTATGTCCCAGTGCAGCTAAGACATTCAGTGATATGTCAGTATCTGTGGTGTATTGTTCTTTAATAGCGCTGACCTAATACAAATCATTTATGTTCTGCATCAATATTGTACCTTAGTACATGTAAGAGTATCGAATTCTCCTTTCAATACAAAACTGTCAATGTACTCTTAAGCAGTCTGCATGGAACACTAATAAATACGCAGCTGATCTCAACATTATTTCTAATGCAGACCTTTTGTCTAGTGCATCGGAGAAATATGTCTGTCTCCCCACAACTTCTGCATTCTGCATAGTATTTTGTTCTCCCTGTCCTCTTTCTAACTGTTCTTGTGGCAGATGTCTTACTTTGAATTCTGAATGAGGTAGTGCAGTTGGACAGTGTAGTAAAGCCTGTTTCATAAATTCACCCTTACCTGCCTTTGTATCTTCTTTCTTTTGCACAAAGTATCTCTCTACTGACAGTTCTTGTTTCTTGACAGGCTGCATCAGGTACCTCTCTCATCATTTCCCTCTCATATTTCATTACTTTTCTCAATACAATACAATAAAGCTTTATTCGATTTCTTGAAAGAAAACATAAAAGCACATAAAATCATACACCGTAATTAACAATTCATAATTTAAAAAAGTCATATAAAAATACAATCTAAAAATCAGTACATGAATATACATCTATATCTTTCCCACATCATAGTCGTCGATAACGCATAATAAAATAGTTTTCCTACATTTTATAACGTTTTATAAAAACACAGCTATTGAGGTGGTAAAATATTCGTACTGTAGTAGTTGCATAACCAATAACGCAGGCCGACATTGTCTAAAGTCAAGTATTCTTAAAATTGGCAAAATCCACCTCCTTCTCTGAACAGGTTAAAATTTGCAAAGCAAAAGAACGTGCAGTGTCGACTGTTGGGACACATCATTGACTGAGCATTTACTCATAAATCTGGACCAGTCGTTCATGTAGGGGAAACTGATTAATCTGTGCACGATGGCTAGTCTAAAACGTGTTAACACAAATCTATCATAACCACCTAAAGTGTTTCTCAGATACTGCTGAATTCTGTATGTAGCCGTGTTAGCTGATGGGCCTGTACTGTTGGTTTAGACATCTTTATAGAGGATTTACTTGTCTCCAAAAATGACAGGCATCTTCTTTTAAGGCCTTTCCTCACAACTGCACTTATGGTGTCAGGATCGTTATAATATTCAGGATGCCCAAGATTAGTCGTACTTTAACCACTGTATATTCAGGGCCTCTTGCAGTTTGCGACTGTCATGTAAAATTTTCTGATTATGGGAGGTTTTTACAGTAATCCGTATCTTATGCCACACTAATACAGGTTGTATTTTTATTATGTCAGATATATACGATATTCCTAATTCGACGTGACACATGTGAGTGGACCTACTGTTTGGGACTGCCAGCAGCAATCTGAAAAAAGGTGTTCTCGACTAGCTGTAGGGGCTCAGAATCTACATAGCCCCAAATGCCTGCTCCGTATATAGCCGTTGAGACACACTTTGCCTGATAGATTTGCAGTAATTCTACGGGTGGACGTCTACTCAGTTTTCTACTAAAGTTGCTTAAAGCGGTAGTCACTTTCCAAAAACAATAATTTCCTGGCATGGACTGCCCGGGTCCAAGCCCCCTTCTGGATGAAAAGAATCCCTTGGTAGGAAAAGATTTTAGAAAATTCTACCAATTTTCCATCGATGTTGATGTCTCTACATTTATTACTACCTGGCCCACATTTCATTATAAAGGTTTTTGAGGTGTTTACTGTGAGACCCAAGTTGTGCATAAACGTGGTGAATCTTTACACTACCCGTTGGAGCCCCAGTGATGTTCGTGACATCAGGACAGCGTCATCCGCGTACATTAGGGCAGGTATGGGACATTTATCAATTTGTGTCAAATCCTGGCACTTGTTCGCCAATACCTGTCCCAGATCGTTTATATAATGTAAATAGGAAGGGCACCAAAACACATCCTTGTCTCACCCCTCTACGTATGTTGAATGGCACTGTACACTCCCTGCCAACCCCTTAACGAACCCTTGCCGTTGCATCATGGTAGAGTTGCCTCAAAAACTGTACGAGTGGTGCTTTCACCCCCAA